>NC_092729.1:14017023-14617023 GCF_047496885.1 Scyliorhinus torazame
TCCCGAGGCCACACTGCCTGTCCCCTGTTCCCAGGGATTATTGAGAATTAAATGGTTAACTATATACAGCATAGAGGTAACTGACACACCTTTTTAATTGGGGGCTCCCGAGGCCACACTGCCTGTACCCTGCTCCCAGGGATTATTGGGAAGTAAATGGTTAAGTATATACAGCACAGAGGTCTCTGAAACAGCTTTTTAATTGGGGGCTCCCAAGGCCTCACTGGCTGTCCCCCGCTGCCAGGGGTTATTGAGAAGTAAATGGTTAACTATATACAGGCACAGAGGTCTCTGAAACAGCTTTTTAATTGGGGGCACCCGAGGCCAAACCACCTGTCCCCTGCTCCCAGGGATTATTGGGAAGTACACGGTTAACTATATACAGCATAGAGGACTCTGAAACAGCTTTTTAATTGGGAGCTCCCGAGGCCACACTGCCTGTCCCCTGCTCCCAGGGATTATTGGGAAGTAAACGGTTAACTATATACAGCATAGAGGACTCTGAAACAGCTTTTTAATTGTGGGCACCCGAGGCCAAACTACCTGTCCCCTGCTCCCAGGAATTATTGGTAAGGACACGGTTAACTATATACAGCATAGAGCTCTCTGAAACAGCTTTTTAATTGGGGCCTCCGAAGGCCAAACAGCCTGACCCCTGCTCTCAGGGATTATTGAGCAGTAAATGGTTAACTGTATACAGCACAGAGGTCTCCCAATCAGCTTTTTCATTGGGTTCTGCGAGGCCACACTGCCTGTCCCCTGCTCCAAGGGATTATTGAGCAGTAAATGGTTAACTATATACAGGCGCAGTGTTCTCTGACACAGCATTTTAATTGGGGGCTGCCGGACCACACTGCCTGTCCCCTGCTCCCAGGGATTATTGGGAAGTAAATGGTTAAGTACGTACAGCACAGAGGTCTCTGAAACAGCTTTTTAACTGGGGGCTCCCGAGGCCATACTGCATGTCCCCTGCTCCCAGGGATTATTGAGCAGTAAATGGTTAACTATATACAGCACAGAGATCTCGGAAACAGCTTTTTAATTGGGGGCACCCGAGGCTACACTGCCTGTCCCCTGCTCCGAATGATTATTGAGCAGTAAATGGTTAACTATTCAGGCGCAGAAGTCTCTGAAACAGCTTTTTAAATGGGTGCTCCCGGACCACACTGCCTGTCCCCTGCTCCCAGGGATTATTGAGCAGTAAATGGTTAACTATATACAGGCGCAGAGGTCACTGCAACAGCTTTTTAATTGGGGGCTCCCGAGGCCACACTGCCTGACCCTTGCTCTCAGGGATAATTGAGCAGTAAATGGTTAACTATATACAGGCACAGAGGTCTCTGAAACAGCTTTTTAATTGGGGCCTCCCGAGGCCACACTGCCTGTCCCCTGCTCCCAGAGATTACTGAGCAGTAAATGGTTAACTATATACAGCACAGAGGTCTCTGAAACAGCCTTTTAATTGGGGGCTCCCGAGGCCACACTGCCTGTCCCCTGCTCCCAGGGATTATTGAGCAGTCAATGGTTAACTATGTACAGCACAGAAGTCTCTGAAACAGCCTTTTAATTGGGGCACCCGTGGCCACACTGCCTGTCCCCTGCTCCCAGGGATTATTGAGCAGTAAATAGTTAACTCTATACAGGCACAGAGGTCTCTGAAACAGCTTTTTAATTGGGGCACCCGTGGCCACACTGCCTGTCCCCTGCTCCCAGGGATTATTGAGCAGTAAATGGTTAACTCTATACAGGCACAGAGGTCTCTGAATCAGCTTTTTAACTGGGGTTCTCGAGGCTGCACTGCGTGACCCCTGGTCCCAGGGATTATTGAGCAGTAAATGGTTAAATACGTACAGCACAAAGGTCTCTGAAACAGCCTTTTAATTGGGGGCTCCCGAGGCCACCCTGCCTCTATCCTGCTCCCAGGGATTATTGAGCAGTAAATGGTTAACTATATACAGCACAGAGGTCTCTGAAGAAGCTTTTTAATTGGCGGCTCCCGAGGCCACACTGCATGTCCCCTGCTCCCAGGGATTATTGAGCAGTAAATGGTTAACTATATACAGCACAGAGGTCTGTGAAACAGCTTTTTAATTGGGGTCTCCCGGACCACACTGCCTGGCCCCTGGTCCCAGGGATTATTGAGCAGTAAATGGTTAGCTATATACAGCACACAGGTCTCTGAAACAGCTTTTTAATTGGGGGCTCACGGACCACACTGCCTGTTCCCTGCTCCCAGGGATTATTGAGCAGTAAATGGTTAACTGTATACAGCACAGATGTCTCTGAAACAGCTTTTTAATTGGGTGCTCTCTAGGCCACACTGCCTGTACCTGCTCCCAGGGATTATTGAGCAGTAAATGGTTAAATACATACAGCACAGAGGTCTCTGAAACAGCCTTTTAATTGGGGCTCCCGAGGCCACACTGCCTCTACCCTGCTCCCAGGGATTTTTGAGCAGTAAATGGTTAACTATATACAGCACAGAGGTCTCTGAAACAGCTTTTTAATTGGCGGCTCCCGAGGCCACACTGCCTGTCCCCTGCTCCCAGGGAATATTGAGCAGTAAATGGTTAACTATATACAGCACAGTATATCTGAAACACCTTTTTAACTGGGGGCTCCCGAGGCCACACTGCCTCTTCCCTGCTCCCAGGGATTATTGAGCAGTAAATGGTTAACTTTATACAGCAAAGAGGTCTCTGAAACAGCCTTTTAATTGGGGCTCCCGAGGCCACACTGCCTCTACCCTGCACTCAGGGATTATTGAGCAGTAAATGGTTAACTATATACAGCACAGAGGTCTCTGAAACAGCCTTTTAATTGGGGGCTCCCGAGGCCACACTGCCTGTCCCCTGCTCCCAGGGATTATTGAGCAGTAAATGGTTAACTATATACAGCACAGAAGTCTCTGAAACAGCCTTTTAATTGGGGCTCCCGTGACCACACTGCCTGTCCCCTGCTCCCAGGGATTATTGAGCAGTAAATGGTTAACTCTATACAGGCACAGAGGTCTCTGAAACAGCTTTTTAATTGGGGGCTCCCGAGGCCACACTGCCTGACCCCTGTTCCCAGGGATTGCTGAGCAGTAAATGGTGAACAATATACAGCACAGAGGACTCTGAAACAGCTTTTTAATTGGGGGCTCCCGGACCACACTGCCTGTCCCCTGCTCCGAGGGATTATTGAGCAGTAAATGGTTAACTATATACAGGCACAGAGATCACTGAAACAGCTTTTTAATTGGGGGCTCCAGGACCACACTGCCTGTCCCCTGCTCCCAGGGATTATTGAGAAGTTAATGGTTAATTATATACAGCACAGAGGTCTCTGAATCAGCTTTTTAACTGAGGGCTCCCAAGGCCTCACTGGCTGTCGCCCGCTGCCAGGGGTTATTGAGAAGTAAATGGTTAACTATATACAGGCACAGAGGTCTCTGAAACAGCTTTTTAATTGGGAGCTCCCGAGGCCACACTGCCTGTCCCCTGCTCCCAGGGGTAATTGGGAAGTACACGGTTAACTATATACAGCATAGATGTCTCTGAAACACCTTTTTAAATGGGGGCTCCCGAGGCCAAACTACCTGTCCCCTGCTCCCAGGGGTAATTGGGAAGTACACGGTTAACTATATACAGCATAGAGGTCTCTGAAACAGCTTTTTAATTAGGGGCTCCCGGACCACACTGCCTGTCCCCTGCTTCCAGGGATTATTGAGCAGTAATTGGTTAACTATATACAGGCACAAAGGTCTCTGAAACAGCTTTTTAATTGGGGACGCCCAAGGCCAAACAGCCTACCCCTGCTCCCAGGGATTATTGAGCAGTAATTGGTTAACTATATACAGCACAAGGCCTCTGAAACAGCTTTTTTAATTGGGAGCTCCCGAAGCCACACTGTCTGTCACCTGCTCCCAGGGATTATTGAGCAGTAAATGATTAGCTACGTACAGCACAGAGGTCTCTGAAACAGCTTTTTAACTGGGGGCTCCCGAGGCCACACTGCCTGACCCCTGCTCCCAGGGATTATTGAGCAGTAAATGGTTAACTATATACAGCACAGAGGCCTCTGAAACATCTTTTTAATTGGGGGCTCCCGAGGCCACACTGCCTGTTTCCTGCTCTCAGGGATTATTGAGCAGTAAAAGGTTAACTATATACAGGCGCAGAAGTCTCTGAAACAGCTTTTTTATTGGGGGCACCCGAGGCTACACTGCCTGACCCCTGCTCTCAGGGATTATTGAGCAGTAAATGGTTAACTATATACAGGCGCAGAAGTCTCTGAAACAGCTTTTTTAATGGGTGCTCCCGGACCACACTGCCTGTCCCTTGCTCCCAGGGATTATTGAGCAGTAAATGGTTAACTATATACAGGCGCAGAGGTCACTGAAACAGCTTTTTAATTGGGGGCTCCCGAGGCCACACTGCCTGACCCTTGCTCTCAGGGATTATTGAGCAGTAAATGGTTAACTATATACAGGCACAGAGGACAATGAAACAGCTTTTTAATTGGCGGCTCCCGAGGCCACACTGCCTGTCCCCTGCTCCCAGGGATTATTGAGTAGTAAATCGTTAACTATCTACAGCACAGAGGTCTCTGAAACAGCCTTTTAATTGGGGGCTGCCGAGGTCACACTGCCTGTCCCCTGCTCCCAGGGATTATTGAGCAGTAAATCGTTAACTATCTACAGCACAGAAGTCTCTGAAACAGCTTTTTAATTGGGGGCTCCCGAGGCCACACTGCCTGTCCCGTGCTCCCAGGGTTTTTGAGAAGTAAATGGTAAACTATATACAGCACAGAGGACTCTGAAACAGCTTTTTAATTGGCGGCTCCCGGACCACACTGCCTGTCCCCTGCTCCCAGGGATTATTGAGAAGTAAATGGTTAAGTATATACAGCACAGTGGTCTCTGAAACAGCTTTTTAATTGGGGGCTCCCAAGGCCTCACTGGCTGTCCCCCGCTGCCAGGGGTTATTGAGAAGTAAATGGTTAACTATATACAGGCACAGAGGTCTCTGAAACAGCTTTTTAATTGGGGGCTCCCGAGGCCACACTGCCTGTCCCCTGCTCCCAGGGATTATTGAGAAGTAAATGGTTAACTATATACAGCATAGAGGACTCTGAAACAGCTTTTTAATTGTGGGCACCCGAGGCCAAACTACCTGTCCCCTGCTCCCAGGAATTATTGGTAAGGACACGGTTAACTATATACAGCATAGAGCTCTCTGAAACAGCTTTTTAATTGGGGGCTCCGAAGGCCAAACAGCCTGACCCCTGCTCCCAGGGATTATTGAGCAGTAAATGATTAACTGTATACAGCACAGAGGTCTCCCAATCAGCTTTTTCATTGGGTTCTGCGAGGCCACACTGCCTGTCCCCTTCTCCAAGGGATTATTGAGCAGTAAATGGTTAACTATATACAGGCGCAGTGTTCTCTGACACAGCATTTTAATTGGGGGCTCCCGGACCACACTGCCTGTCCCCTGCTCCCAGGGATTATTGAGCAGCAAATGGTTAACTATATACAGCACAGGGGTCTCTGAAACAGCTTTTTAATTGGGGGCTCCCGGACCACACTGCCTGTCCCCTGCTACGAGGGATTATTGACAGTAAATGGTTAAGTATATACAGCACAGAGTATCTGAAACAGCTTTTTAATTGGGGGCTCCCGAGGCCACACTGCCTGTCCCCTGTTCCCAGGGATTATTGAGAAGTAAATGGTTAACTATATACAGCATAGAGGTCTCTGACACAGCTTTTTAATTTGGGGCTCCCGAGGCCACACTGCCTGTACCCTGCTCCCAGGGATTATTGGGAAGTAAATGGTTAAGTATATACAGCACAGAGGTCTCTGAAACAGCGTTTTAATTGGGGGCTCCCAAGGCCTCACTGGCTGTCCCCCGCTGCCAGGGGTTATTGAGAAGTAAATGGTTAACTATATACAGGCACAGAGGTCTCTGAAACAGCTTTTTAATTGGGGGCACCCGAGGCCAAACCACCTGTCCCCTGCTCCCAGGGATTATTGGGAAGTACACGGTTAACTATATACAGCATAGAGGACACTGAAACAGCTTTTTAATTGGGAGCTCCCGAGGCCACACTGCCTGTCCCCTGCTCCCAGGGATTATTGGGAAGTACACGGTTAACTATATACAGCATAGAGGACTCTGAAACAGATTTTTAATTGTGGGCACCCGAGGCCAAACTACCTGTCCCCTGCTCCCAGGAATTATTGGTAAGGACACGGTTAACTATATACAGCATAGAGCTCTCTGAAACAGCTTTTTAATTGGGGCCTCCGAAGGCCAAACAGCCTGACCCCTGCTCCCAGGGATTATTGAGCAGTAAATGGTTAACTGTATACAGCACAGAGGTCTCCCAATCAGCTTTTTCATTGGGTTCTGCGAGGCCACACTGCCTGTCCCCTGCTCCAAGAGATTATTGAGCAGTAAATGGTTAACTATATACAGGTGCAGTGTTCTCTGACACAGCATTTTAATTGGGGGCTCCCGGACCACACTGCCTGTCCCCTGCTCCCAGGGATTATTGAGCAGTAAATGGTTAACTATATACAGCACAGGGGTCTCTGAAACAGCTTTTTAATTGGGGGCTCCCGGACCACACTGCCTGTCCCCTGCTACGAGGGATTATTGACAGTAAATGGTTAAGTATATACAGCACAGAGTTTCTGAAACAGCTTTTTAATTGGGGGCTCCCGAGGCCACACTGCCTGTCCCCTGTTCCCAGGGATTATTGAGAAGTAAATGGTTAACTATATACAGCATAGAGGTCTCTGACACAGCTTTTTAATTGGGGGCTCCCGAGGCCACACTGCCTGTACCCTGCTCCCAGGGATTATTGGGAAGTAAATGGTTAAGTACGTACAGCACAGAGGTCTCTGAAACAGCATTTTAACTGGGGGCTCCCGAGGCCATACTGCATGTCCCCTGCTCCCAGGGATTATTGAGCAGTAAATGGTTAACTATATACTGGCGCAGAGGTCACTGAAACAGCTTATTAATTGGGGGCTCCCGAGGCCACACTGCCTGACCCTTGCTCTCAGGGATAATTGAGCAGTAAATGGTTAACTATATACAGGCACAGAGGTCTCTGAAACAGCCTTTTAATTGGGGGCTCCCGAGGCCACACTGCCTGTCCCCTGCTCCCAGGGATTATTGAGCAGTCAATGGTTAACTATATACAGCACAGAAGTCTCTGAAACAGCCTTTTAATTGGGGCACCCGTGGCCACACTGATTGTCCCCTGCTCCCAGGGATTATTGAGCAGAAAATGGTTAACTCTATTCAGGCACAGAGGTCTCTGAATCAGCTTTTTAATTGGGGTTCTCGCGGCCGCACTGCGTGACCCCTGGTCCCAGGGATTATTGAGCAGTAAATGGTTAAATACGTACAGCACAAAGGTCTCTGAAACAGCCTTTTAATTGGGAGCTCCCGAGGCCACACTGCCTCTATCCTGCTCCCAGGGATTATTGAGCAGTAAATGGTTAACTATATACAGCACAGAGGTCTCTGAAGCAGCTTTTTAATTGGCGGCTCCCGAGGCCACACTGCATGTCCCCTGCTCCCAGGGATTATTGAGCAGTAAATGGTTAACTATATACAGCACAGAGGTCTGTGAAACAGCTTTTTAATTGGGGTCTCCCGGACCACACTGCCTGGCCCCTGGTCCCAGGGATTATTGAGCAGTAAATGGTTAGCTATATACAGCACACAGGTCTCTGAAACAGCTTTTTAATTGGAGGGCTCACGGACCACACTGCCTGTTCCCTGCTCCCAGGGATTATTGAGCAGTAAATGGTTAACTGTATACAGCACAGAGGTCTCTGAAACAGCTTTTTAATTGGGTGCTCTCTGGGCCACACTGCCTGTACCTGCTCCCAGGGATTATTGAGCAGTAAATGGTTAAATACATACATCACAGAGGTCTCTGAAACAGCCTTTTAATTGGGGCTCCCGAGGCCACACTGCCTCTACCCTGCTCCCAGGGATTTTTGAGCAGTAAATGGTTAACTATATACAGCACAGAGGTCTCTGAAACAGCTTTTTAATTGGCGGCTCCCGAGGCCACACTGCCTGTCCCCTGCTCCCAGGGAATATTGAGCAGTAAATGGTTAACTATATACAGCACAGAGGTCTCTGAAACAGCTTTTTAATTGGCGGCTCCCGAGGCCACACTGCCTGTCCCCTGCTCCCAGGGATTATTGAGCAGTAAATGGTTAACTATATACAGCACAGAGGTCTCTGCCACAGCATTTTAATTGGGGTCTCCCGGACCACACTGCCTGACCCCTGCTCCCAGGGATTATTGAGCAGTAAATGGTTAGCTATATACAGCACATAGGTCTCTGAAACAGCTTTTTAATTGGGGACTCCCGAGGCCACCCTGCCTGCCCCCCGCTCCCAGGGATTATTGAGCAGTAAATGGTTAACCATATACAGCAAAGACGTCTCTGAAACAGCTTTTTAATTGGCGGCTCACGGACCACACTGCCTGTTCCCTGCTCCCAGGGATTATTGAGCAGTAAATGGTTAACTGTACACAGCACAGAGGTCTCTGAAACAGCCTTTTAATTGGGGGCTCCCGAGGCCACACTGCCTGTCCCCTGCTCCCAGGGATTATTGAGCAGTAAATGGTTAACTATATACAGCACAGAAGTCTCTGAAACAGCCTTTTAATTGGGGACCCGTGGCCACACTGCCTGTCCCCTGCTCCCAGGGATTATTGAGCAGTAAATAGTTAACTCTGTACAGGCACAGAGGTCTCTGAAACAGCTTTTTAATTGGGGCACCCGTGGCCACACTGCCTGTCCCCTGCTCACAGGGATTATTGAGCAGTAAATGGTTAACTCTATGCAGCACAGAAGTCTCTGAAACAGCCTTTTAATTGGGGCACCCGTGGCCACACTGCCTGTCCCCTGCTCCCAGGGATTATTGAGCAGTAAATGGTTAACTCTATACAGGCACAGAGGTCTCTGAATCAGCTTTTTAATTGGGGTTCTCGAGGCCGCACTGCGTGACCCCTGCTCCCAGGGATTATTGAGCAGTAAATGGTTAAATACGTACAGCACAGAGGTCTCTGAAACAGCCTTTGAATTGGGGGCTCCCGAGGCCACACTGCCTCTATCCTGCGCCCAGGGATTATTGAGCAGTAAATGGCTAAATACGTACAGCACAGAGGTCCCTGAATCAGCTTTTGAATTGGCGGCTCCCGAGGCCACACTGCATGTCCCCTGCTCCCAGTGATTATTGAGCAGTAAATGGTTAACTATATACAGCACAGAGGTCTGTGAAACAGCTTTTTAATTGGGGTCTCCCGGACCACACTGCCTGGCCCCTGGGATTATTGAAAAGTAAATGGTTAACTAAATACAGCACAGAGGTCTCTGAAATAGCTTTTTAATTGGGGGCTCCCGAGGCCACACTGCCTGTCCCCTGCTCCCAGGGATTACTGAGCAGTAAATGGTTAACTATATACAGCACAGAGGTCTCTGCCACAGCATTTTAATTGGGGTCTCCCGGACCACACTGCCTGCCCCCCGCTCCCAGGGATTATTGAGCAGTAAATGGTTAGCTATATACAGCACAGAGTTCGCTGAAACAGCTTTTTAATTGGGGACTCCCGAGGCCACCCTGCCGGCCCCCTACTCGCTGGGATTATTGAGCAGTAAATGGTTAACTATATACAGCACAGATTATCTGAAACACATTTTTAACTGGGGCTCCCGAGGCCACACTTCCTGACCCCTGCTCCCAGGGATTATTGAGCAGTAAATGGTTAAATACGTAAAGCACAGAGGTCTCTGAAACAGCCATTTATTTGGGGGCTCCTGAGGCCACACTGCCTTTTCCCTGCTGCCAGGGATTATTGGGAAGTAAATGGTTAACTATATACAGCACAGAGGTCACTGATTCAGCTTTTTAATTGGGGGCTACCAGAGCCACACTGCCTGTCCCCGGCTACCAAGGATTATTGAGCAGTAAATGGTTAACTATATATGGGTGCAGTGGTCTCTGACACAGCATTTTAACTGGTGGGCCCCTGACCACAATGCCTGTCCCCTGCTCCCAGGGATTATTGAGCAGTAAATGGTTAAATATATACAGCACAGAGGTCTCTGAAACAGCTTTTTAATTGGGAGCTCCCGAGGCCACACTGCCTGACCCCTGCTCCCAGGGATTATTGAGCAGTAAATCGTTAACCATATACAGCAAAGACGTCTCTGAAACAGCTTTTTAATTGTGGCTCACGGACGACACTGCCTGTTCCCTGCTCCCAGGGATTATTGATAATTAAATGGTTAACCATATACAGCACAGAGGTCTCTGAATCAGCTTTTAAATTGGGTTTCTCGAGGCCACACTACGTGACCCCTGCTCCCAGGGATTATTGAGCAGTAAATGGTTAAATACGAACAGCGCAGAGGTCTCTGAAACAGCCTTTTAAATGGGGGCTCCCGAGGCCACACTGCCTCTACCCTGCTCCCACGGATTATTGAGCAGTAAATAGTTAACTATATACAGCACAGAGGTCTCTGAAACAGCTTTTTAATTGGCGGCTCCCGAGGCCACACTGCCTGTCCCCTGCTCCCAGGGATTATTGAGCAGTAAATGGTTAACTATATACAGCACAGAGGTCTCTGAAACAGCTTTTTTATTGGGGGCTCCCGGACCACACTGCCTGTCCCCTGCTCCCAGGGATTATTGAGCAGTAAATGGTTAATATATACAGCACAGAGGTCTCTGACACAGCATTTTAATTGGGGTCTCCCGGACCACACTGCCTGCCCCCTGCTCCCAGGGATTATTGAGCAGTAAATGGTTAGCTATATACAGCACACAGGTCTCTGAAACAGCTTTTTAATTGGGGGCTCCCGAGGCCACACTGCCTCTACCCTGCTCCCAGGGATTGTTGAGCAGTAAATGGTTAACTATATACAGCACAGAGGTCACTGATTCAGCTTTTTAATTGGGGGTTACCAGAGCCAGACTGCCTGTCCCCTGCTACCAAGGATTATTGAGCAGTAAATGGTTAACTATATATAGGTGCAGTGGTCTCTGACACAGCATTTTAACTGGTGGGCCCCTGACCACAATGCCTGTCCCCTGCTCCCAGGGATTATTGAGCAGTAAATGGTTAAATGTATACAGCACAGAGGTCTCTGAAACAGCTTTTTAATTGGGTGCTCCCGAGACCACACTGCCTGACCCCTGCTCCCAGAGATTATTGAGCAGTAAATCGTTAACCATATACAGCAAAGACGTCTCTGAAACAGCTTTTTAATTGTGGCTCACGGACGACACTGCCTGTTCCCTGCTCCCAGGGATTATTGATAATTAAATGGTTAACCATATACAGCACAGAGTTCTCTGAATCAGCTTTTTAATTGGGTTTCTCGAGGCCACACTGCGTGACCCCTGCTCCCAGGGATTATTGAGCAGTAAATGGTTAAATACGAACAGCACAGAGGTCTCTGAAACAGCCTTTTAATTGGGGGCTCCCGAGGCCACACTGCCTCTACCCTGCTCCCACGGATTATTGAGCAGTAAATAGTTAACTATATACAGCACAGAGGTCTCTGAAACAGCTTTTTAATTGGGGGCTCCCGGACCACACTGCCTGTCCCCTGCTCCCAGGGATTATCGAGCAGTAAATGGTTAACTATATACAGCACAGAGGTCTCTGACACAGCATTTTAATTGGGGTCTCCCGGACCACACTGCCTGACCCCTGCTCCCAGGGATTATTGAGCAGTAAATGGTTAGCTATATACAGCACACAGGTCTCTGAAACAGCTTTTTAATTGGGGGCTCCCGAGGCCACACTGCCTCTACCCTGCTCCCAGGGATTATTGAGCAGTAAATGGTTAACTATATACATCACAGAGGTCTCTGAAACAGCTTTTTAATTGGCGGCTCCCGAGGCTACACTGCCTGTCCCCTGCTCCCAGGGATTATTGAGCAGTAAATGGTTAACTATATACAGCACAGAGGTCTCTGACGCAGCATTTTAATTGGGGTCTCCCGGACCACACTGCCTGACCCCTGCTCCCAGGGATTATTGAGCAGTAAATGGTTAGCTATATACAGCACACAGGTCTCTGAAACAGCTGTTTAATTGGGGGCTCCCAAGGCCACCCTGCCTGCCCCCTGCTCCCAGGGATTATTGAGCAGTAAATGGTTAACCATATACAGTAAAGGCGTCTCTGAAACAGCTTTTTAATTGGGGGCTCACGGACCACACTGCCTGTTCCCTGCTCCCAGGGATTATTGAGCAGTAAATGGTTAACTGTATACAGCACAGAGGTCTCTGAAACAGCTTTTTAATTGGGTGCTCTCGAGGCCACACAGCCTGTACCTGCTCCCAGGGATTATTGTGCAGTAAATGGTTAAATACATACAGCACAGAGGTCTCTGAAACAGCCTTTTAATTGGGGGCTCCCGAGGCCACACTGCCTCTACCCTGCTCCCAGGGATTATTGAGCAATAAATGGTTAACTATATACAGCACAGAGGTCTCTGAAACAGCTTTTTAATTGACGCCTCCCGAGGCCACACTGCCTGTCCCCTGCTCCCAGGGATTATTGAGCAGTAAATGGTTAACTATATGCAGCACAGAGTATCTGAAACACCTTTTTAACTGAGGGCTCCTGAGGCCACACTGCCTGTTCCCTGCTCCCAGGGATTATTGATAATTAAATGGTTAACCATATACACCACAGAGGTCTCTGAATCAGCTTTTTAATTGGGGTTCTCGAGGCCACACTGCGTGACCCCTGCTCCCAGGGATTATTTAGCAGTAAATGGTTAAATACGTACAGCACAGAGGTCTCTGAAACAGCCTTTTAATTGTGGGCTCCCGAGGCCACACTGCCTCTACCCTGCTCCCAGGGATTATTGAGCAGTAAATGGTTAACTATATACAGCACAGAGGTCTCTGAAACAGCTTTTTAATTGGCGGCTCCCGAGGCCACATTGCCTGTCCCCTGCTCCCAGGGATTATTGAGCAGTAAATGGTTAACTATATACAGCACAGAGGTCTCTGAAACAGCTTTTTAATTGGCGGCTCCCGAGGCCACACTGCCTGTCCCCTGCTCCCAGGGATTATTGAGCAGTAAATGGTTAACTATATACTGCACAGAGGTCTCTGACACAGCATTTTAATTGGGGTCTCCCGGACCACACTGCCTGACCCCTGCTCCCAGGGATTATTGAGCAGTAAATGGTTAGCTATATACAGCACACAGGTCCCTGAAACAGCTTTTTAATTGGGGGCTCCCGAGGCCACACTGCCTCTACCCTGCTCCCAGGGATTATTGAGCAGTAAATCGTTAACTATATACAGCACAGAGGTCTCTGAAACAGCTTTTTAATTAGCGGCTCCCGAGGCTACACTGCCTGTCCCCTGCTCCCAGGGATTATTAAGCAGTAAATGGTTAACTATATACAGCACAGAGGTCTCTGACACAGCATTTTAATTGGGGTCTCCCGGACACACTGCCTGATCCCTGCTCCCAGGGATCATTGTGCAGTAAATGGTTAGCTATATACAGCACACAGGTCTCTGAAACAGCTTTTTAATTGGGGGCTCCCGAGGCCACCCTGCCTGCCCCCTGCTCCCAGGGATTATTGAGCAGTAAATGGTTAACCATATACAGCAAAGACGTCTCTGAAACAGCTTTTTAATTGGGGGCTCACGGACCACACTGCCTGTTCCCTGCTCTCAGGGATTATTGAGCAGTAAATGGTTAACTATATACAGCACAGATGTCACTGAAACAGCTTTTTCATTGGGTGTATTTGTTGCGGAGGTTAGTGTGTGTGTAGTGGGGATGTTAGTGTGTGAGGGGGTGTTTGTGTGTGGGGGGGTTAGTGTGTGTGTGTGTGTGTGTGTGTGTGTGGGACGGATAGTGTGTGTGGAGGGGGTTAGTGTGTATGGGCGGTGAGTTAGTGTGTGTGGGGGGAGGAGTTTATAGTGTGTGTGTGGGGGGCTAGTGTGTGTGTGGTGGGGGTTAGTGTGTGTGTTGGGGGTTAGTGTGTGTGTGGTGGGGGTTAGTGAGTGTGTGTGGGGGGTTACTGTGTGTTGGGGGTGTTAGTGTGTGTGGGGGTTTAGTGTGTGGTGGGGGTTAGTGAGTGTGTGTGGGGGGTTACTGTGTGTTGGGGGTGTTAGTGTGTGTGGGGGGTTTAGTGTGTGGTGGGGGTTAGTGTGTGTTGGGGTGGTTATTGTGTGTTGGGTGTGGTTAGTGTGTGTTGGGTGTGTTAGTGTGTGTGGGGGGTTAGTGTGTGTGTGGTGGGGTTAGTGTGTGTTGGGGTGGTTATTGTGTGTTGGGTGTGTTAGTGTGTGTGGTGGGGGTTAGTGTGTGTTGGGTGTGGTTAGTGTGTGTGGGGGTGTTAGTGTGTGTGGGGGTGTTAGTGTGTGTGGGGCGGTTAGTGTGTGTTGGGGTGGTTATTGTGTGTGTGGGGGATAGTGTGTGTGGGGGTGTTAGTGTGTGTTGGGGTGGTTATTGTGTGTGGGGGGGATAGTGTGTGTGGGGGTGTTTGTGTGTGTGTTTATTTGGGGGTTTTAGTGTGTGGGGGGTTTAGTGTGTGTGAAGGGGCTAGTGTGTGTGAGGGGTGGGGATCAATGTGTGTGTGGGGGGTTAGTATGTGTGTTTGTGTGGGTGGGGTAGCTAGTGTGTGTGTGAGGGCGGTTAGTGTGTGTGAGGGAGGGTTAGTGTGTGTGTGGGGGGTTAGTGTGTGTGTGGTGGGGGTTAGTGTGTGTGTGTGGGGGGTTAGTGTGTGTGAGGGAGGGGTTAGTGTGTGTGTGGTGGGGGTTAGTGTGTGTGTGGGGGGGGTTAGTGTGTGTGTGTGGGGGGGTTAGTGTGTGTGTGGGGGGTTAGTGTGTGTGTGGGAGGGTTAGTGTGTGTGGGGGTGGGTGATTGTCTGTGGGGGGTTAGTATGTCTGTGGTTGAGGGGGTTAGTGTGTGTGGGGGGTAGTGTCTGTCGAGGGGGTAGTGTGTGTGGAGGGTGGTGTGTGTGTGGAGGGACGTTTGAGTGTGTGTATTAGAGTCTGTGTGTGTCTGTATTTCTGTGTATATTAGTGTATCTGTGAGTGTCGGTGTGTGTGTGAGAATGTGTGCATTAGACTGTGTGTGAGAGTGTATTAGTATCTATGTGTGTGAGTGTCTCTATTAGTGTGTGTGTGTTTGCGTATTAATGTCTCTGTCGGTCCGTGAACTGTGTACTAGTGTCTCTCTGTGTGTGAGTGTCTGTATTAGTGTATCTGTGTGTCTGTGAATGTGTCTTAGTGTCTCTGTGTGTGAGTGTGTGTATTAGTGTCGCTGTGTGTGTGTGTGAGTGTATGCATTAGAGTCTCCCTGTGTCTGTGAGTGTGTATATTATTGTCTCTGTGTATCACTGTGTGTGTATTACTATCTGTGTCTGTGCGTTAGTGTCTGTGTGTGTGTGTATTAGTGCCAGTGTGAGTTTGTGAGTGTGTGTATTAGTGTCTGTGTGTGTGAGTGTGTATGTGTGTATTGGTGCCAGTGTCTGTCTGTCTGTGAGTGCGTGTATTGTTGTCTGTGAGTGTGTGTATTAGTGTCTGTATGTGTGTCTGTGAGTGTGTATTAGTGCATCTATGTGTCAGTGAGTGTGTGTCTTAGTGTCTCTGTGTGTGTGAGTGTGTATTAGTGTCTGTGTGTGTCTGAGTGTGTGTGAGAATGTGTGCATTAGTGTCTGTTTGTGTGAGTGCATTAGTGGCTATGTGTGTTAGTGTCTCTATTAATGTGTGTGTGTTTGTGTATTAGTGTCTCTGTCAGTCTGTGAGCTGTGTACTAGTGTCTCTCTGTGTGTGAGTTGGTGTATTAGTATATCTGTGTGTCTGTGAATGTGTATTAGTGTCTCTGTGTGTTAGTGTGTGTATTAGTGTCTGCGTGTGTCTGTGAGTCTGTGTATTAGTGTCTGTGTATTAGTGTCTGTGTGGTGTGTGTATTAGTGACTGCTTGTGTCTGTGAGTGTGTGTATTAGTGTCTCTGTGTGTCTGTTTGTGTGCATTACAATCTCCCTGTGTCTGTGAGTGTGTATATTGTTGTCTCTGTGTATCAGTGAGTGTGTGTATTAGTTTATGTGTGTGTGTGTGTGTTAGTGCGTGTATTAGTGCATGTGTGTGTGACTGTGTGTATTAGTGTCGCTGTGTGTGAGTGTATGCATTCGAGTCTACCTGTGTCTGTGAGTGTGTATATTACTGTCTCTGTGCATCGTTAGAGTGTGTATTAGTATCTGGTGTGTGTGTGTTAATGTCTGTGTGTATTAGTGCCAGTTTGTGTCTGTGAGTGGGTGTATTAGTGTCTGTGTGTGTGTATTAGTGTCTGTATGTGTTTCTGTGAGTGTGTATTAGTGTCTCTGTGTGTCTGCGAGTGTGTATTAGTGTTTCTTTGAGCCTGTGAGTGTGTATTAGTGCCAGCGTGTGTCTGTGAGAACATAAGAACTAGGAGCAGGAGTAGGCCATCTGGTCCCTCGAGCCTGCTCCACCATTCAATGAGATCATGGCTGATCTTTTGTGGACTCAGCTCCACTTTCCGGCCCGAACACCATAACCCTTAATCCCTTTATTCTTCAAAAGGCTATCTATCTTTATCTTAAAAACATTTAATGAAGGAGCCTCTACTGCTTCACTGGGCAAGAAATTCCATAGATTCACAACCCTTTGGGTGAAGACGTTCCTCCTAAACTCAGTCTAAATCAACTTCCCCTTATTTTAAGGCTGTGCCCCCTAGTTCTGCTTTCACCCGCCAGTGGAACCAACCTGCCCGCATCTATCCTATCTATTCCCTTCATAATTTTATATGTTTCTATAAGATCAACCCTCATCCTTCTAAATTCCAACAAGTACAGTCCCAGTCTCCTCAACCTCTCCTCGTAATCCAACCCCTTCAGCTCTGGGATGAACCTAGTAAACCTCCTCTGCACACCCTCCAGTGCCAGTACGGCCTTTCTCAAGTAAGGAGACCAAAACTGAACACAATACTCCAGGTGTGGCCTCACTAACACCTTATACAATTGCAGCATAACCTCCCTAGTCTTAAACTCCATCCCTCTAGCAATGAAGGACAAAATTCCATTTGCCTTCTTAATCACCTGTTGCACCTGTAAACAAACTATTTGCAACTCATGCACTAGCACACCCAGGACTCTCTGCACAGCAGCATGTTTTAATATTTTATCATTTAAATAATAATCCCTTTTGCTGTTATTCCTATCAAAATGGATAATCTCACATTTGTCAACATTGTATTCCATCTGCCAGACCCTAGCCCATTCACTTAGCCTATCCAAATCCCTCTGCAGACTTCCAGTATCCTCTGCACTTTTTGCTTTACCACTCATCTTAGTGTCGTCTGCAAACTTGGACACATTGCCCTTTGTCCCCAACTCCAAATCATCTATGTAAATTGTGAACAATTGTGGGCCCAACACTGATCCCTGAGGGACACCACTAGCTACTGATTGCCAACCAGAGAAACACCCATTAATCCCCACTCTTTGCTTTCCATCAAGTAACCAATCCTCTATCCATGCTACTACTTTCCCCTTAATGCCATGCATCTTTATCTTATGCAGTAACCTTTTGTGTGGCACCTTGTCAATGGTATTCTGGAAATCCAGATATACCACATCCATTGGCTCCCCTTTATCTACCGCACTGGTCATGTCCTCAAAAATTCCACTAAATTAGTTAGGCACGACCTGCCCATTATGAACCCATGCTGCATCTGCCCAATGGGACAATTTCCATCCAGATGCCTCGCTATTTCTTCCTTGATGATAGATTCCAGCATCTTCCCTCCTACCGAAGTTAAGCTCACTGGCCTATAATTACCCGCTTTCTGCCTACCTCCTTTTTTAAACAGTGGTGTCACGTTTGCTAATTTCCAATCTGTGTATTAGTGTCTATGTGTGTGAGTGTGTGTATTAGTGACTGTATGTGTGTCTGTAAGTGTGTATTAGTGTATCTATGTGTCGGTGAGTGAGTGTATTAGTGTGTCTGTGTGTGTGTGTTTTAGTGTCTGTGTGTGTGTATCTGTGTCTCTGTGTGTGTCTTTGGGTTTGTGCATTAGTGTATGTGTGTGGCTGTGTGTGTTTGTAAGTTTGTGTGTTAGTGTCTGTCTGTGTCTTTGAGTGTGTGTATTACTATATGTGCGTGTGTGTGCGTGTGTATTAGTGTCTCTGTGTGTTGTGCGAGTGTGTGTTTTAGTGCATCTGCGTGCCAGTGAGTGAGTGTATTAGTGTCTGTGTGTGAGTGGTGTATGCGTGACTCTGTGTGTCTGTGTGTGTGTATTAGTGTTCTGTGTGTGTATTTGAGTTTGTGCATTAGTATATGTGTGTGTCTGTGTGTGTCAGTGTGTATGTATTAGTGTCTGTGCTTGTGTGAGTGTGTGTATTAGTTTAGCTGCATGTCAGTGTGTGTGTGTATTAGTGTCTGTGTGTGAGTGGTTGTATTAGTTTCTCTGTGTGTGTGTATTAGTGTCTCTGTGTGTATCTTTGAGTTTGTGCATTAGTGCATGTGTGTCTGTGTGTATGTATTAGTGTATGTGAGTGTGTGCATTAGTGTCTGAGTTGTGTGAGTGAGTTGATTAGTGTCTCTGTGTATCTGAAACTGGGTATATTAGTGTCTCTGTGTGTCAGTGAGTGTCTGTCTTAGTGTCTGGGAGAGTGTGTGAATATTTGTGTCTCTGCGTGACTGTGAGTGTGTGTGTCAGCGTCTCTGTGTGTTTGCGTGTGTGTATTAGTGTCTCTGTGTGACTGAGTGTGTGTCTTTGTGTGTATGTGAGTGTGTGTAATTGTGTGTCTGCGAGTGTGTGTATTAGTGTCTCTGTGTGTCTGTGAGTGTGTGTATTAGTGTCTCTGTGTGCCTGTGAGTGTGTGTATAGTGTCTCTGTGTGTCTGTGAGTGTGTGTATTAGTGTCTCTGTGTGTTTGTGAGTGTGTGTATTAGTGTCTCTGTGTGTCTGTGAGTGTGTGTATTAGTGTCTCTGTGTGTATCTGTGAGTGTGTGTATTAGTGTCTCTGTGTGTATGTGAGTGTGTGTATAGTGTCTCTGTGTGTCTGCGAGTGTGTGTATTAGTGTCTCGGTGGATCTGTGAGTGTGTGTATTAGTGTCTCTGTGTGTCTGTGAGTGTGTATTAGTGTCTCTGTGTGTCTGTGAGTGTGTGTATAGTGTCTCTGTGTGTCTGTGAGTGTGTGTATAGTGTCTCTGTGTGTCTGTGAGTGTGTGTATTAGTGTCTCTGTGTATCTGTGAGTGTGTGTATTAGTGTCTCTGTGTGTCTGTAAGTGTGTGTATTAGTGTCTCTGTGTGTCTGTGAGTGTGTATTAGTGTCTCTGTGTGTATGTGAGTGTGTGTATAGTGTCTCTGTGTGTCTGTGAGTGTGTGTATTAGTGTCTCGGTGTATCTGCGAGTGTGTGTATTAGTGTCTCTGTGTGTCTGTGAGTGTGTGTATTAGTGTCTCTGTGTGTCTGTGAGTGTGTGTATTAGTGTCTCTGTGTGTCTGTGAGTGTGTGTATTTGTGTTATGGGCCAGGGTTTAGAGAACCCCAAAGTGTATCTTGGAGTTCCCCTGACCCACAAATTTTAATAGATTGTGTTATGGGGAGCCCACGGCCCACTCTACAGTGTGGTACAGCAGAAATGGAAACGTATTTTTCGAAGCAAAACAATGTTTATTCTATAAACTCAAGTTAACCTTTTTAAAACATACAGTGAACAACTTAGGAACCATTAATTCAAATTCAACCCCCATAGAATACAACACTAAGTAATCCGAAAGCTGTCCTTTTGACACCCAGAAGACTTCAGACACATTTTACCAGAGGGACGTTAGGTTTACATTCACTACTGAGAACATTTATAATTCTGAATTCACCAAATGATCAAGAGATAGTTTCTCATGGCAGAGAGATCAACAGTACACCTGCTCTGTCTGGCTTCAGCTCCAACACTGAAAACAAATCTAAAACATACCCTGGAGCAAACAGCCAAAATGAAAGTAAAAAGCGGACAGACAGCCCATCTCCACCCAATCTCTGACATCACTGCAGTATTAAACACCCATTTCTGTAAGGTACTTCACTATAGATATTTATATACACAGCCATTTATAAACATCCATTTCTTACAGGTACTCGCACATGACAGTGTCTGTGTGTGTGTGTGAGAGTGTGTGCATTAGAGTCTCCATGTGCCTGTGGGTGCGTGGATGTATGTCTCTGTGTGTCTGTGAGAATGTGAATAAGTGTGTGTGTGTGTATTAGTGTCTCTATGTGTGTCTGTGAGTGTGTGTATTAGTGTCTCTGTGTCTGAGAGTGTGTTAGTGTCTCTGTGTGTATGTAAGTGTGTGTATTTGTGTGTCTGTGAGTGTGTGTATTAGTGCCTCTGTGTGTTTGTGAGTGTGTGTATTAGTGTTTCTGTGTGTCTGTGAGTGTGTGTGCTACTGTCTGTGTGAGTCTGTGAGTGTATGTATTAGTGTGTCTGTGAGTGTGTGTATTGGTGCCTCTGTTTGTCTGTGAGTGTGTGTGCTACTGTCTGTGTGTGTCTGTGAGTGTGTGTATTAGTGTGTTTCTGTGTGTGTGCTAGTGTCTGTGTGAGTCTGTGATTGTGTTTATTACTGTCCCTATGTGTATATCATTGTATCTGTGTGTGTCTGTATGTGTGTTTTAGTGTCTCTGTGTATGTAAGTGTGTATATCAGTGTCTCTATGTGTCAGTCAGATAGTGTATTAGTGTCTCTATATGCCTGTGAGTGTGTGCATTAGTGTGTGTGTGTGATTGTGTGTATTAGTGTCCCTGTGTGTTTCAATTTATCTATCAATGTATCTGTGTATGTCTGTGTGTGTGAGTTTTGTGTCTCTGGGTCTGTAAGTGTGTACATTAGTGTCTCTGTGTGTCAGTGAGTGTGTGAATTAGTGTCTCTGGGTGTCTGTGAGTGTGTGTATTAGTGTCTGTGTGTGACTGTGAGTGTATGTATTAGTGCGCCTGTGTGTGTGTGTATTCGTGTCTGTGAGTGTGTGTATTAGTGTATCTGTGAGTGTGTATTAGTGCCTGTGGGTGAGTATGTGTATTATTGTGTCTGTGTCTCTGAGTGTGTATATTACTGTCTCTATGTGTCAGTGAGTGTGTGAATTAGTGTCTCTGGGTGTCTGTGAGTGTGTGTATTAGTGTCTGTGTGTGACTGTGAGTGTATGTATTAGTGCGCCTGTGTGTGTGTGTATTCGTGTCTGTGTGTGTCTGTGAGTGTGTGTATTAGTGTATCTGTGAGTGTGTATTAGTGCCTGTGGGTGAGTATGTGTATTATTGTGTCTGTGTCTCTGAGTGTGTATATTACTGTCTCTATGTGTCAGTGAGTGTGTGTAATAGCGTCTGTGTGTGCGTGTGGATTAGTGTCTATGTGTGCCTGTGAGTGTGTGCATTAGTGCTTGTGTGTGGGAGTGTGTGTATTAGTGTGCATGTGTGTGTCTGTGAGTGTCTGTCTGTGTGTGTCTTTGTGTGTGTGTGTCTGAGTATGTATCAGTGTATCTGCTTGTCAGTGAGTGTGTGAATTAGTGTCTCTGTGTGTCGTTGAGTGTATGTATTAGTGTCTGTGTATGTCTGTGTGTGTGCATTAGTGTATCTGTGTGTGGCTGTGTGTGTTTATGAGTTTGTGTATTCGTGCCTCTGTCTGTGTCTTTGTGTGTCTGTATTAGTGTCTGTGTGTGTATTAATGTCTGTGTTTGTGTCTGTGAGTGTGTGTATTATTGTCTCTGTGTGAGTGTGTGTGTATTTGTGTCTCTGTGTCTGTGAGTGTGAATTAGTGTCCCTGTGTGTGTCTGTTTTGTGTGAGTGTGTGCATTAGTGTTTCTGTGTGTGAGTGTGCGTATTGCTGTCTGTGTGTTTGTCTGTGAGTGTGTGCATTAGTGTATCTGTGTGTGTGTATTAGTGTCTGTGTGTGAGTGTGTGTGTGTATTAGAGTCTCTGTTTAGGTCTGTGAGTGGATGTGTATTAGTGCATCTGTGTGTGAGATTGTTTCCATTGGTGTCTTTGTGTGTGTGAGTGAGTGTGTGTATTAGGGTCTATCTGTGTGTCTGTGAGTGTGTGTATTTGTGTTTGCGTGTGTGACTGTGTGTGTGTGTGTGTGTGTATTACTGTCTCTGTGTGAGTGTGTATTTGTGTCCCTGTGTGTGTCTGAGTGTGTGTATTACTGTCTGTGTGTGTGTGTGCATTAGTGTTTGTGTGTAATACTGTGCATGTGTGTGTGCCTGTGAGTATGTATTAGTGTATCTGGGTGTCAGTGCGTGTGTGTATTAGTCTATCTACAGGTCGGCGCAACATCGAGGGCTGAAGGGCCTGTACTGCACAGTAATGTTCTATGTTCTATGTTATATCTGTGTGTCTGAGAGTGTGTGTATTTGTGTGTGTGTGAATGTGTGTATTAGAGTCTTTGTGTGCGGCTGTGTGTGTCTATTAGTTTTTGTGTGTGTGTATTCGTGTCTCTCAGTGTCTGTGTGTGTATGTATTAATGTCTGTGTGAGTCAGGGATTGTGTGTATTAGTGTATCTGTGTGTGAGTGTGTGTATTAGTGTCGCAGTCTGTCTGTGAGTGTTTATTAGAGTCTGTGTGTGAGTATGTGTATTATTGTTTCTGTGCCGGTGAGTGTGTTTATCAGTGTCAGTGTGTGTGTGTGAGTGTGTATTAGTGTCAGTGTGTGTCTGTGAGTGTGTACATTTCTTTCTCTATGTGTCCGTGTGTGTGTATTAGTGTCAGTGTGTGTCTGTGAGTGTGTATATTTCTTTCTCTATGTGTCTGTGTGTGTGTGAATTATTGTCTGTGTGTGTGTGTATTAGTGTCTGTGTGTGTCTGTGAGTTTGTATTAGTGTATCTGCGTGTCAGTGAGTGTCTGTATTAGTGTCCCTGTGTGTCTTTGAGCGTGTGTATTAGTGTCTCTGTTTCTGTGAGTGTGTGTATTAGTGTATCAGTGTCAGTGAGTGTGTGTCTTTGTGTCTGTTTGTGTGAGTGTGTGCATTAGTGTATCTGTGAGTGTGTATTAGTGCCTTTGTGCCTGAGTATATTACTGTCTCTGTGTGAGTGTGTCAGTGTCTGTGTGAGTGTGAGTGTATTACTGTCTCTGTATGTTTGTGTGAGTGTATTACTGTCTCTGTATGTGTGTGTGTGAGTGTGTTAGTGTCTGTGTGAGTGTATTACTGTCTCTGCATGCGTGTGTGTGAGTGTATTACTGTCTCTGTATGAGTGTGTGAGTGTGTAGTGTATGTGTGCGTGTGAGTGTATTACTGTCTCTGTATATGTGTGTGAGTGTGTTAGTCTCTGTGTGAGTGCATTACAGTCTCTGTATGTGCGTGTGTGTGCATTACTGTGTGTGTGTGTTAGTATCTGTGTGAGTGTATTACTGTATCTGCTTGTGTGTGTGTGAGTGTATTACTGGATCTGCTTGTGTGTGTGAGTGTATTACTGTATATGTGTGTGAGTGTGTTAGTGTCTGTGTGAGTATGCGAGTGTATTGCTGTCTCTGTATGTGTGTATGTGTGTGTTAGTGTCTGTGTGTGTGTGAGTGTATTACTGCCTCTGGATGTGTGTGTGAGTGTGTGTCAGAGTCTGTGAGTGTGAGTGTATTACTGTCTCTGTCTGTGTGTGTATGTTAGTGTGTTACTGTATGCATGTGTGTGGTTCAGTGTCTGTGTGAGTGTGAATGCATAACTGTCTCTGTCCGTGTGTGTGTGTGAGTGTATTACTGTATGTGTGTCGGTGTGTCTGTTACTCTCTGTGTGAGTGTGAGGGTATTACTGTCTCTGTATGTGTGTGTCAGTGTGTGTTAGTGTCTGTGTAAGTGTGAGTGTATTACTGTCTCTGTATGTGCGTGTGAGTGTGTTAGTGTCTGTGTGAGTGTATTACTGTCTGTGAGTGTGTAGGTGAGTGTGTTAGTGTCTGTGTTTGTGAGTGTGTTAGTGTCTGTGTGTGAGTGAGTGTATTACTGTCTGTGTGTGAGTGTGTTATTGTGTGTGTTAGTGTCTGTGTGTGTGTGTATTACTGTCTGTGTGTGAGTGTTAGTGTGTGTGTGTTAGTGCCTGTGTTTGGGTGAGTGTGTTAGTGTCTGTGTGTGAGTGTGTGTGTGAGTGTATTACTGTCTGTGTGTGAGTGTATTACTGTCTGTGTGTGAGTGTGTTAGTTTGTGTGTTAGTGCCTGTGTTTGTGTGAGTGTGTTAGTGTGAGTGTGTGTGTGTGTGAATGTATTACTGTCTGTGTGTGAGTGTGTGTGTGTGTGAGTGCATTACTGTCTGTGTGTGAGTGTGTTAGTGAGTGTGTGTGTGTGTTACTGTCTGTATGTGTGAGAGAGTGTGTCAGTGTCTGTGTGTGAGTGTATTACTGTCTCTGTGTGTGTGTGTGAGTGTATTACTGCCTCTGTATGTGTGCGTGAGTGTATTACTGTCTCTGTATGTGTGTATGTGTGTGTCAGTGTCTGTGTGTGTGTGAGTGTATTACTGTCTCTGTATGTGTGCGTGAGTGTATTACTGTCTCTGTATGTGTGTATGTGTGTGTTAGTGTCTGTGTGTGTGTGAGTGTATTACTGCCTCTGGATGTGTGCGTGAGTGTATTACTGTCTCTGTATGTGTGTTAGTGTCTGTGTGTGTGTGAGTGTATTACTGCCTCTGGATGTGTGTGTGAGTGTGTGTCAGAGTCTGTGAGTGTGAGTGTATTACTGTCTCTGTCTGTGTGTGTATGTGAGTGTGTTACTGTATGCATGTGTGTGGCTCAGTGTCTGTGTGAGTGTGAATGCATAACTGTCTCTGTCCGTGTGTGTGTGTGAGTGTATTACTGTATGTGTGTCGGTGTGTCTGTTACTCTCTGTGTGAGTGTGAGGGTATTACTGTCTCTGTATGTGTGTGTCAGTGTGTGTTAGTGTCTGTGTAAGTGTGAGTGTATTACTGTCTCTGTAAGTGCGTGTGAGTGTGTTAGTGTCTGTGTGAGTGTATTACTGTCTGTGAGTGTGTTAGTGAGTGTGTTAGTGTCTGTGTGTGTGTTAGTGTCTGTGTTTGTGAGTGTGTTAGCGTCTGTGTGTGATTGAGTGTATTACTGTGTGAGTGTGTTAGTGTGTGTGTGTTATTGTGTGTGTTAGTGTCTGTGTGTGAGTGTATTACTGTCTGTGTGTGAGTGTTAGTGTGAGTGTGTTAGTGTCTGTGTGTGAGTGAGTGTATTACTGTCTGTGTGTGAGTGTGTTAGTGTTTGTGTGTGTTATTGTGTGTGTTAGTGTCTGTGTGTGTGTGTATTACTGTCTGTGTGTGAGTGTTAGTGTGTGTGTGTTAGTGCCTGTGTTTGGGTGTGTGTGTTAGTGTCTGTGTGTGAGTGTGTGTGTGAGTGTATTACTGTCTGTGTGTGAGTGTATTACTGTCTGTGTGTGAGTGTGTTAGTTCGTGTGTTAGTGCCTGTGTTTGTGTGAGTGTGTTAGTGTGAGTGTGTGTGTGTGAATGTATTACTTTCTGTGTGTGAGTGTGTTAGTGAGTGTGAGTGTGTTAGTGAGTGTGTGTGTGTTACTGTCTGTATGTGTGAGAGAGTGTGTCAGTGTCTGTGTGTGAGTGTATTACTGTCTCTGTGTGTGTGTGTGAGTGTATTACTGCCTCTGGATGTGTGCATGAGTGTATTACTGTCTCTGTATGTGTGTATGTGTGTGTTAGTGTCTGTGTGTGTGTGAGTGTATTACTGTCTCTGTATGTGTGCATGAGTGTATTACTGTCTCTGTATGTGAGTATGTGTGTGTTAGTGTCTGTGTGTGTGTGAGTGTATTACTGCCTCTGGATGTGTGCGTGAGTGTATTACTGTCTCTGTATGTGTGTATGTGTGTGTTAGTGTCTGTGTGTGTGTGAGTGTATTACTGTCTCTGTATGTGTGCGTGAGTGTATTACTGTCTCTGTATGTGAGTATGTGTGTGTTAGTGTCTGTGTGTGTGTGAGTGTATTACTGCCTCTGGATGTGTGCGTGAGTGTATTACTGTCTCTGTATGTGTGTATGTGTGTGTTAGTGTCTGTGTGTGAGTGAGTGTATTACTGCCTGTGGATGTGTGTGTGAGTGTGTGTCAGAGTCTGTGAGTGTGAGTGTATTACTGTCTCTGTCTGTGTTTGTATGTGAGTGTGTTACTGTATGCATGTGTGTGGTTCAGTGCCTGTGTGAGTGTGAATGCATAACTGTCTCTGTCCGTGTGTGTGTGTGAGTGTATAACTGTATGTGTGTCGGTGTGTCTGTTACTGTCTGTGTGAGTGTGAGGGTATTACTGTCTCTGTCTGTGTGTGTCAGTGTGTGTTAGTGTCTGTGTAAGTGTGAGTGTATTACTGTCTCTGTATGTGCGTGTGAGTGTGTTAGTGTCTGTGTGAGTGTATTACTGTCTGTGAGTGTGTTAGTGAGTGTGTTAGTGTCTGTGTGTGTGTTTGTGTCTGTGTTTCTGAGTGTGTTAGTGTCTGTGTGTGAGTGAGTGTATTACTGTCTGTGTGTGTGTGTTAGTGTGTGTGTGTGTTATTGTGTGTGTTAGTGCCTGTGTGTGTGTGTATTACTGTCTGTGTGTGAGTGCTAGTGTGTGTGTGTTAGTGCCTGTGTTTGGGTGAGTGTGTTACTGTCTGTGTGTGAGTGTGTGTGAGTGTATTACTGTCTGTGTGTGAGTGTGTTAGTTTGTGTGTTAGTGCCTGTGTTTGTGTGAGTGTGTTAGTGTGAGTGTGTGTGTGAATGTATTACTGTCTGTGTGTGAGTGTGTGTGTGTGAGTGCATTACTGTCTGTATGTGAGTGTGTTAGTGAGTGTGAGTGTGTTAGTGAGTGTGTGTGTGTTACTGTCTGTATGTGTGAGAGAGTGTGTCAGTGTCTGTGTGTGAGTGTATTACTGTCTCTGTGTGTGTGTGAGTGTATTACTGTGTGTGTGTGTGTGTTAGTGTCTCTGTATGTGTGAGTGTGTGTATTAGTATATATTTATTTGACTCCCTCAACACCACGCCGACCATACTTGTGATGTCTTTCCCAGGCTGATGTATAATTTCATTGTGTATTTCCCTTCCTCACAGTGAACCTCATCACAATTGTGATCCTGAAGAGAAGAAACTGTGGGCTGTCCAAATGTGTGACTTGTTACCTGTTGGCCATGGCAGTGGGGGATCTCCTGGTCGTTATTCTCGACCTGATATTCAGACACATTCCCATTGTTTTTGATGAACAGTTTTATTTCCTGCTGTTCATCCCCGTGTGTAATATCCACGCCGGCCTGCTTTATGCAGCCACTGACTGTTCTGTCTGGTTCACCGTCACTTTCACCTTTGATCGATTTGTGGCCATTTGTTGCCCGAGGCTGAAAAGTAAATATTGCAGCGAGAAAGCGGCGGCTGTGGTTCTGGGAACAGTGGCTGTGCTGAGCTGTCTGAAGGACATTTTCTGGGGGGTGATGCTGACCGGTGGGTATTTGCTGGGGAACACCCCCTGGTTTTGTAATGTCACAGAGGGTGTTATGTTCTCTCCGGTCTGGACAACAATCGAGCTCCTCCACCACATTCTAACCCCGGGTGTTCCATTCGCCCTGATTCTGCTGCTCAATGTTCTCACCGTCAGACACATTGTCCTGAGCAGCAGGGCCCGCAGGAGACTCCGGGCTCACAGCAGTGGGCACAGTGCCAGAGACCCAGAGATGGAGAGTCGGAGCAAATCCATCATTTTACTCTTCATTATCTCCGCCAACTTCATCCTGTTATGGTCAACGTTAATGGTTTATTCTATATGGAGCCGGATGTCGCTACTGGGGTATGAGTCTGTACGGTTAGATTTTTATGTTCAGGAATTGGGCTTCATGCTGCAGCTCCTGAGTTGCTGCACAAACACTGCGATTTACGCCGTGACACAGACTCAGTTCAGGCAGCAGTTGAAGAATGTGCTGAAAGTTCCCTTTCGTTCAATTCTTCAATTCATTAAACCCTGAGAGGAAACCCCACCCACTCGCACTGCCGGTAAAACTGACCCTCCCCAGCCAGCCTCACCCTGATTTACCATTCTGCATGACCAGGACTATCGGTGGGTGGGTGTGACTCCCCCCATTGCCGATCAGCTGGGTATGTCCTCCCCCCATTGCCGATCTGCTGTGTGTGTGCTTCCCCCCCATTGCCGATCAGTTGGGAGTGTGCTTCCCCCCATTGTCGATCAGCTGGGTATGTCCTCCCCCCATTGCCGATCTGCTGGGTGTGTCCTTCCCCCCATTTCCGATCAGTTGGGTGTGTGTTTTCCCCCCAATGCCAATCAGCTGGGAGTGTGCTTCCCCCCCATTGCCGATCAGCTGGGTGTGTGCTTCCCCCCATTGTCGATCAGCTGGGTGTGTGCTTCCCCGCATTGCCGATCAGCTGGGTGCGTGCTTCCCCCCATTGCCGATCAGCTGGGTCTGTGCTTTCCCGCATTGCCGATCAGCTGGCTGTGTGCTTCCCCGCATTGCCGATCAGCTGGGAGTGTGCCTCCCCCCATTGCCGATCAGCTGGGTGTGTGCTTCCCCCCATTGCCGAACAGCTGAGTGTGTGCTTCCCCCCATTGTCGATCAGCTGGGTGTGTGTATCCCCGCATTGCCGATCAGCTGGCTGTGTGCTTCCCCGCATTGCCGATCAGCTGGGAGTGTGCCTCCCCCCATTGCCGACCAGCTGGGTCTGTCCTTCCCCGCATTGCCGATCAGCTGGGTGTGTGCTTCCCCCATTGCCGATCAGCTGGGTGTGTGCTTCCCCCCATTGCCGATCAGCTGTGTGTGTCCTTCCCCACATTGCCGATCAGCTGGGAGTGTGCTTCCCCCCATTGCCGATCAGCTGCGAGTGTCCTTCCCCACATTGTCGATCAGCTGGGTGTGTGCTTTCCCACATTGCCGATCAGCTGGGAGTGTGCTTACCCCCATTGCCGATCAGCTGCGAGTGTCCTTCCCCACATTGTCGATCAGCTGGGTGTGTACTTCCCCCCCATTGCCGATCAGCTGGGAGTGTACTTCCCCCCATTGCCGCTCAGCTGGGTGAGTGCTTCCCCGCATTGCCGATCAGCTGGGTGAGTGCCTCCCCCCATTGCCGATCAGCTGGGTGTGTCCTTCCCCCATTGCCGAACAGCTAGATCTGTCCTTCCCCCCATTGCCGATCAGCTGGGTGAGTGCTTCCCCCATTGCCGATCAGCTGGGTCTGTTCTTCCCTGCATTGCCAATCAGCTGGGTGTGTGCCTCCCCCCATTGCCGATCAGCTGGGTGTGTGCTACCCCCCATTGCCGATCAGCTGGGTGTGTGCTACGTCCCATTGCCGATCAGCTGGGTGTGTGCTACCCCCCATTGCCGATCAGCTGGGTGTGTGCTTCCCCCCCATTGCCGATCAGCTGGATCTGTCCTTCCCCCCCCATTGCCGATCAGCTGGGTGTGTGCTACCCCCCATTGCTGATCAGCTGGGAGTGTGCTTCCCCGCATTGTCGATCAGCTGGCTGTGTGCTTCCCCGCATTGCCGATCAGTTGGGTCAGTCCTTCCCCCGATTGCCGATCAGCTGGGTCTGTCCTTCCCCGCATTGCCGATCAGCTGGGTGTGTCCTTCCCCGCATTGCCGATCAGCTGGGTGTGTCCTTCCCCCCATTGCCGATCAGCTGTGTATGTGCTTCCCCCCATTGCCGATCAGCTGGGTGTGTCCTTCCCCCCCATTGCCGATCAGCTGGGTGTGTGCTTCCCCCCATTGCCGATCAGCTGGGTCTGTCCATCCCCCCCATTGCCGATCAGCTGGGTGTGTGCTTCCCCGCATTGCCGATCAGCTGGGTTTGTGCTTCCCCGCATTGCCGATCAGCTGGGTCTGTCCTTCCCCCCATTGCGGATCAGCTGGGTCTGTCCTTCCCCCCATTGCCGATCAGCTGGGTGTGTCCTTCCCCGCATTGCTGATCAGCTGGGTGTGTGCTACCCCCCATTGCCGATCAGCTGGGTGTGTGTTTCCCCCCATTGTCGATCAGCTGGGTGTGTGCTTCCCCGCATTGCCGATCAGCTGGCTGTGTGCTTCCCCGCATTGCCGATCAGCTGGGAGTGTGCCTCCCCCCATTGCCGATCAGCTGGGTCTGTCCTTCCCCGCATTGCCGATCAGCTGGGTGTGTGCTTCCCCCATTGCCGATCAGCTGGGTGTGTGCTTCCCCCCATTGCCGATCAGCTGGGAGTATGCTTCCCCCCATTGCCGATCAGCTGGGAGTGTACTTCCCCCCATTGCCGATCAGCTGGGTGAGTGCTTCCCCGCATTGCCGATCAGCTGGGTGAGTGCCTCCCCCCATTGCCGATCAGCTGGGAGTGTGCTTCCCCGCATTGCCGATCAGCTGGCTGTGTGCTTCCCCGCATTGCCGATCAGTTGGGTCTGTCCTTCCCCCGATTGCCGATCAGCTGGGTCTGTCCTTCCCCGCATTGCCGATCAGCTGGGTGTGTCCTTCCCCGCATTGCCGATCAGCTGGGTGTGTCCTTCCCCCCATTGCCGATCAGCTGTGTGTGTGCTTCCCCCCATTGCCGATCAGCTGGGTGTGTCCTTCCCCCCCATTGCCGATCAGCTGGGTGTGTGCTTCCCCGCATTGCCGATCAGCTGGGTCTGTCCTTCCCCCCCATTGCCGATCAGCTGGGTGTGTGCTTCCCCGCATTGCCGATCAGCTGGGTGAGTGCCTCCCCCCATTGCCGATCAGCTGGGAGTGTGCTTCCCCGCATTGCCGATCAGCTGGCTGTGTGCTTCCCCGCATTGCCGATCAGTTGGGTCTGTCCTTCCCCCGATTGCCGATCAGCTGGGTCTGTCCTTCCCCGCATTGCCGATCAGCTGGGTGTGTCCTTCCCCGCATTGCCGATCAGCTGGGTGTGTCCTTCCCCCCATTGCCGATCAGCTGTGTGTGTGCTTCCCCCCATTGCCGATCAGCTGGGTGTGTCCTTCCCCCCCATTGCCGATCAGCTGGGTGTGTGCTTCCCCGCATTGCCGATCAGCTGGGTCTGTCCTTCCCCCCCATTGCCGATCAGCTGGGTGTGTGCTTCCCCGCATTGCCGATCAGCTGGGTTTGTGCTTCCCCGCATTGCCGATCAGCTGGGTCTGTCCTTCCCCCATTGCCGATCAGCTGGGTGTGTCCTTCCCCGCATTGCCGATCAGCTGGGTGTGTGCTACCCCCCATTGCCGATCAGCTGGGTGTGTGCTTCCCCCCATTGCCGATCAGCTGGGTGTGTCCTTCCCCCCATTGCCGATCAGCTGGGTCTGTCCTTCCCCGCATTGCCGATCAGTTGGGTGTGTGCTTCCCCCCATTGCCGATCAGCTGGGTGTGTGCTTCCCCCCATTGCCGATCAGCTGGGTGTGTCCTTCCCCCCATTGCCGATCAGCTGGGTCTGTCCTTCCCCGCATTGCCGATTAGTTGGGTGTGTGCTTCCCCCCATTGCCGATCAGCTGGGTATGTGCTTCCCCCCATTGCCGATCAGCTGGGTGTGTCCTTCCCCGCATTGCCGATCAGCTGGGTGTGTGCGTCCCCCCATTGCCGATCAGCTCGGTCTGTCCTTCCCCCCCATTGCCGATCAGCTGGATGTGCGCTTCCCCGCATTGCCGATCAGCTGGGTGTGTACTTCCCCGCATTGCCGATCAGCTGGGTGTGTGCTTCCCCCCATTGTCGATCAGCTGGGTGTGTGCTTCCCCGCATTGCCGATCAGCTGGGTGTGTGCTTCCCCGCATTGACGATCAGCTGGGTCTGTCCTTCCCCCATTGCCGATCAGCTGGATGTGTGCTTCCCCGCATTGCCGATCAGCTGGGAGTGTGCTTCCCCGCATTGCCGATCAGCTGGGAGTGTCCTTGCCCCCATTGCCGATCAGCTGGGTGTGTGCTGCCCCGCATTGCCGATCAGCTGGGTCTGTCCTTCCCCGCATTGCTGATCAGCTGGGAGTGTGCTTCCCCCCATTGCCGATCAGCTGGGCCTGTCCTTCCCCCCATTGCCGATCAGCTGGGTGTGTGCTTCCCCCCATTGCCGATCAGCTGGGTGTGTGCTTCCCCCCCATTGCCGATCAGCTGGGTGTGTGCATCACCCCATTGCCGATCAGCTGGGTCTGTCCTTCGCCCCATTGCCGATCAGCTGGGTGTGTGCATCCCCCCATTGCCGATCAGCTGGGCCTGTCCTTCCTCCCATTGCTGATCAGCTGGGTGTGTGCTTCCCCCATTGCCGATCAGCTGGGTGTGTGCTTCCCCCCATTGCAGATCAGCTGGGTGTGTGCTTCCCCGCATTGCCGATCAGCTGGGTCTGTCCTTCCCCCCATTGCCGATCAGCTGGGTCTGTCCTTCCCCCCCATTGCCGATCAGCTGGGTGCGTGCTTCCCCGCATTGCCGATCAGCTGGGTCTGTCCTTCCCCCCATTGCCGATCAGCTGGGTCTGTCCTTCCCCCCCATTGGCGATCAGCTGGGTGCGTGCTTCCCCGCATTGCCGATCAGCTGGGTCTGTCCTTCCCCCCATTGCCGATCAGCTGGGTCTGTCCTTCCCCGCATTGCCGATCAGCTGGGTCTGTCCTTCCCCCCCATTGCCGATCAGCTGGGTGTGTCCTTCCCCGCATTGCCGATCAGCTCGGTGTGTGCCCCCACCATGGCCGATCAGCTGGATGTGTGTGACTCTCCCAATGCCGATCAGCTGGATGTGTGCCTCACACTTAAACACAGACTGTGCAGCAGAATGTGCCCCAGACAGAGACAGAGACTGAGACACAGACAGACACAGAGACACAGACAGAGGTACAGGGAGACACAGACAGAAACAGGGTCACAGACAGAGACACAGACAGAGACAGAGACACAGACTGAGGCAGAGACAGAGACACTGACAGAGACACAGACAGACACAGATAGAGACAAACACACAGAAACAGACAGAGACAGAGGCAGTGACACAGACAGAGACACAGACAGAGATACAGAGACAGACACAGACACAGACAGAGGCATAGACGCAGATAGAGACACAAACACAGAAACAGACAGAGACAGAGACACAGACAGAGACAGAGGCAGTGACACAGACAGAGACACAGACAGAGATACAGAGACAGACACGGACAGAGAAAGAGACACTGCCAGAGACACAGACAGAAACACAGACAGAGATACAGATAGAGACACAGATAGAGACACAGATAGAGACACTGACACAGCCTCAACAGGGACACAGACACAGAGAGATACAGACACAGACACACGCACATACACAGACAGAGGCATAGACGCAGATAGAGACACAAACACAGAAACAGACAGAGACAGAGACACAGACAGAGACAGAGGCAGTGACACAGACAGAGACACAGACAGAGATACAGAGACAGACACGGACAGAGAAAGAGACAGTGCCAGAGACACAGACAGAAACACAGACAGAGATACAGATAGAGACACAGGGAGAGACACAGGGAGAGACACTGACACAGCCTCAACAGGGACACAGACACAGAGAGATACAGACACAGACACACACACAGACACAGACAGAGGCATAGACGCAGATAGAGACACAAACACAGAAACAGACAGAGACAGAGACACAGACAGAGACAGAGGCAGTGACACAGACAGAGACACAGACAGAGATACAGAGACAGACACGGACAGAGAAAGAGACACTGCCAGAGACACAGACAGAAACACAGACAGAGATACAGATAGTGACACAGGGAGAGACACAGGGAGAGACACTGACACAGCCTCAACAGGGACACAGACACAGAGAGATACAGACACAGACAGAGACACAGACAGAGACGGAGACACAGAGAGAGATACAGACCGACACAGAGACACAGACAGAGATACAGACAGAGACACAGACAGAGAAACAGACAGAAACACAGACAGAAACACAGACAGAGAGAGAATTGGACAGATACAGGCAGAGACACAGGCAGAGATTTACCATTCTGCATTACCAGGAGAGACTGTCGGTGGGTGGGTGTGACTCCCCCATGGCCGATCAGCTGGATCAGTGTGACTCCCCCATGGCCGATCAGCTGGATCAGTGTGACTCCCCCATGGCCGATCAGCTGGGTCATTGTGACTCCCCCATGGCCGATCAACTGGGTCAGTGTGACTCTCCCATGGCCGATCAGCTGGTTCAGTGTGACACACCCATGGCCAGTCAGCTGTGTGTGTGCTTCCCCCCATTGCCGATCAGCTGGGTGTGTGCTTCCCCCCATTGCCGATCAACTGGGTGTGTGTGATTCCCCAATGCCGATCAGCTGGATGTGTGCTTCCCCGCATTGCCGATCAGCTGGATGTGTGCCTCTCCCCATTGCCGATCAGCTGGGTGTGTGTCTCCACCATGGCCAATCAGCTGGGTGTGTGTGACTCCCCCAATGCCGATCAGCTGGGTGGGTGCCTCACACCGAAACACAGTCTGTGCAGCAGAATGTGCCCCAGACAGAGACTGAGACACAGACAGACACAGAGAAACAGACAGAGACAGAGACTGACACACAGACAGACACAGAGACACAGAGAGAGGTACAGACAGACACAGAGACACAGACAGAGATACAGACAGAGACACAGACATAGACAGAGACACAGGCAGACTAAGACACAGACAAACACAGAGACACAGACAGAGACACAGAGAGAGACAGGGGCACAGACAGAGACAGGGACACAGACAGAGACAGAGACACAGACAGAGACGCAGACAGAGACAGGGACACAGACAGAGACAGGGACAGAGACAGAGATACAGACAGAGACACAGAGAGAGACAGAGACACAGGCAGAGACAGAGACAGGGACAGAGTGAGAGACAGATAGAGAGACACAGACAGACAGAGCGACACAGACAGAGACACAGACAGAGTTTGGCGGGAGCATTTCCAGTGCTGTCTGTGTGGGGAGCACTGACAGGGCTGGCTGTGCGGTGGGAGCACTGACAGTGCTGGCTGTGTGGGGAGAGCACTGACAGTGCTGGCTGTGTGGGGGGAGCACTGACAGTGCTGGCTGTGTGGGGGGAGCACTGACAGTGCTGGCTGTGTGGTGGGAGCACTGACAGTGCTGGCTGTGTGGGGGAGCACTGACAGTGCTGGCTGTGTGGGGGAGCACTGAGAGTGCTGGCTGTGTGGGGGAGCACTGACAGTGCTGGCTGTATGGGGGGAGCATTGACAGTGCTGGCTGTGTGGGGGAACACTGACAGTGCTGGCTGTGTGGGGAGCACTGACAGTGCTGGTTGTGTGGTGGGAGCACTGGCAGTGCTGGCTGTGTGGGGGAGCACTGACAGTGCTAGCTCTGTGGGAGAGCACAGGCAGTGCTGGCTGTGTGGTGGGAGCACTGACAATGCTGGCTGTGGGGAGCACTGACAGTGCTGGCTGTGTGTGGTGGGAGCACTGACAGTGCTGGCTCTGTGGGGAGCACCGACAGTGCTGGCTGTGTGGTGGGAGCACTGACAGTGCTGGCTGTGTGGGGGAGCACGGACAGTGCTGGCTGTGAGGGTAGAGCACTGACAGTGCTGGCTGTGTGGGGGAGCACTGGCAGTGCTGGCTGTGTGGGGGAGCACTGGCAGTGCTGGCTGTGTGGGGGAGCACTGGCAGTGCTGGCTGTGTGGGTGGAGCACTGACAGTGCTGGCTGTGTGGTGGGAGCACTGACAGTGCTGGCTGTGTGGAGGGAGCACTGATAGTGCTGGCTGTGTGGTGGGGGCACTGACAGTGCTGGCTGTATGGGGAGCACTGACAGTGCTGGCTGTGTGGGGTGGGGGCACTGACAGTGCTGGCTGTGTGGGGGGACCACTGACAGTGCTGGCTGTGTGGTGGGAGCACTGGCCGTGCTGGCTGTGTGGTGGGAGCACAGACAGTGCTGGCAGTGTGGTGGGAGCACTGACAGTGCTGGCTGTGTGGTGAGAGCACTGACAGTGCTGGCTGTGTGGGGGGCACTGACAGTACTGGCAGTGTGGGGGAGCACTGACAGTGATGTCTGTCTTGGGGAGCACTGACAGTGCTGTCTGTGTGGGGGAAGCACTGACAGTGCTGGTTGTGTGGTGAGATCACTGACAGTGCTGGCTGTGTGGGGTAGCACTGACAGTGCTGGCTGTGTGTGTGGGAGCACTGACAGTGCTGGCAGTGTGGGGAAAGCACTGACAGTGCTGGCTGTGTGGTGAGAGCACGGACAGTGCTGGTTGTGTGGCGTAGCACTGACAGTGCTGGCTGTGTGGGGTAGCACTGACAGTGCTGGCTGTGTGGGGGGAGCACTGACAGTGCTGGCTGTGTGGGGGAGCACTGACAGTGCTGGCTGTGTGGTGGGAGCACTGACAGTGCTGGCTGTGTGGTGGGAGCTCTGACAGTGCTTGCACTGTGGGGGAGTAGTGACAGTGCTGGCTGTGTGGGGGAGCACTGACAGTGCTGGCTGTGTGGGGGGCACTGACAGTACTGGCTGTATGGGGGGAGCACTGACAGTGCTGGCTGTGTGGGGGAGCACTGACAGTGCTGGCTGTGTGGGGAGCACTGACAGTGCTGGTTGTGTGGGGGGAGCACTGACAGTGCTGGCTGTGTGGGGGAGCACTGACAGTGCTAGCTCTGTGGGAGAGCACAGGCAGTGCTGGCTGTGTGGGGCGCAGTCTCAGTGTTGGCTGTGGATGGAGAACTGGCAGTGCTGGCTGTGTGGTGGGAGCACTGACAATGCTGGCTGTGGGGAGCACTGACAGTGCTGGCTGTGTGTGGTGGGAGCACTGACAGTGCTGGCTCTGTGGGGAGCACCGACAGTGCTGGCTGTGTGATGGGAGCACTGACAGTGCTGGCTGTGTGGGGGAGCACGGACAGTGCTGGCTGTGAGGGTAGAGCACTGACAGTGCTGGCTGTGTGGGGGGAGCACTGGCAGTGCTGGCTGTGTGGGGAGCACTGGCAGTGCTGGCTGTGTGGGTGGAGCACTGACAGTGCTGGCTGTGTGGGGAGCACTGACAGTGCTGGCTGTGTGGGGGGAGCACTGATAGTGCTGGCTGTGTGGTGGGAGCACTGACAGTGCTGGCTGTGTGGGGGAGCACTGATAGTGCTGGCTGTGTGGTGGGGGCACTGACAGTGCTGGCTGTATGGGGAGCACTGACAGTGCTGGCTGTGTGGGTGGGGGCACTGACAGTGCTGGCTGTGTGGGGGGACCACTGACAGTGCTGGCTGTGTGGTGGGAGCACTGGCAGTGCTGGCTGTGTGGTGGGAGCACTGACAGTGCTGGCAGTGTGGTGGGAGCACTGACAGTGCTGGCTGTGTGGTGAGAGCACTGACAGTGCTGGCTGTGTGGGGGGCACTGACAGTACTGGCTGTGTGGGGGAGCACTGACAGTGATGTCTGTGTTGGGGAGCACTGACAGTGCTGTCTGTGTGGGGGAAGCACTGACAGTGCTGGCTGTGTGGTGAGATCACTGACAGTGCTGGCTGTGTGGGGGAGCACTGACAGTGCTGGCTGTGTGGTGGGAGCACTGACAGTGCTGGCAGTGTGGGGGAAGCACTGACAGTGCTGGCTGTGTGGTGAGAGCACGGACAGTGCTGACTGTGTGGGGTAGCACTGACAGTGCTGGCTGTGTGGGGTAGCACTGACAGTGCCGGCTGTGTGGGGGGAGCACTGACAGTGCTGGCTGTGTGGGGGAGCACTGACAGTGCTGGCTGTGTGGTGGGAGCACTGACAGTGCTGGCTGTGTGGTGGGAGCTCTGACAGTGCTTGCAATGTGGGGGAGTAGTGACAGTGCTGGCTGTGTGGGGGAGCACTGACAGTGCTGGCTGTGTGGGGAGCACTGACAGTGCTGGTTGTGTGGTGGGAGCACTGACAGTGCTGGCTGTGTGGGGAGCACTGACAGTGCTAGCTCTGTGGGAGAGCACAGGCAGTGCTGGCTGTGTGGGGCGCAGTCTCAGTGCTGGCTGTGGGTGGAGAACTGGCAGTGCTGGCTGTGTGGTGGGAGCACTGACAATGCTGGCTGTGGGGAGCACTGACAGTGCTGGCTGTGTGTGGTGGTAGCACTGACAGTGCTGGCTCTGTGTGGAGCACCGACACTGCTGGCTGTGTGGTGGGAGCACTGACAGTGCTGGCTGTGTGGGGGAGCACGGACAGTGCTGGCTGTGAGGGTAGAGCACTGACAGTGCTGGCTGTGTGGGGGGAGCACTGGCAGTGCTGGCTGTGTGGGGCAGCACTGGCAGTGCTGGCTGTGTGGGTGGAGCACTGACAGTGCTGGCTGTGTGGGGAGCACTGACAGTGCTGGCTGTGTGGGGGGAGCACTGATAGTGCTGGCTGTGTGGGGGGAGCACTGATAGTTCTGGCTGTGTGGTGGGAGCACTGACAGTGCTGGCTGTATGGGGAGCACTGACAGTGCCGGCTGTGTGGGGTGGGGGCACTGACAGTGCTGGCTGTGTGGTGGGAGCACTGGCAGTGCTGGCTGTGTGGTGGGAGCACTGACAGTGCTGGCAGTGTGGTGGGAGCACTGACAGTGCTGGCTGTGTGGTGACAGCACTGACAGTGCTGGCTGTGTGGGGGGCACTGACAGTCCTGGCTGTGTGGGGGAGCACTGACAGTGATGTCTGTGTTGGGGAGCACTGACAGTGCTGTCTGTGTGGGGGAAACACTGACAGTGCTGGCTGTGTGGTGAGAGCACTGACAGTGCTGGCTGTGTGGGGTAGCACTGACAGTGGTGGCTGTGTGTGTCGGAGCACTGACAGTGCTGGCAGTGTGGGGGAAGCACTGACAGTGCTGGATGTGTAGTGAGAGCACGGACAGTGCTGGCTGTGTGTGGTAGCCCTGACAGTGCTGGCTGTGTGGGGTAGCACTGACAGTGCTGGCTGTGTGGGGGGAGCACTGACAGTGCTGGCTGTGTGGGGGAGCACTGACAGTGCTGGCTGTGTGGTGGGAGCACTGACAGTGCTGGCTGTGTGTTGCGAGCTCTGACAGTGCTTGCACTGTGGGGGAGTAGTTACAGTGCTGGCTGTGTGGTGGGAGCACTGACAGTGCTGGCTGTGTGTGGGGGAGCACTGACAGTGCTGGTTGTGTGGGGGAGCACTGACAGTGCAGGCTGTGTGGTGGGAGCTCTGACTGTGCTGGCTGTGTGGGGGAGCACTGACAGTGCTAATTGTGCGGGGGAGCACTGACAGTGCTAGCTGTGTGGGGGAGCACTGACAGTGCTGGCTGTGCGGTGGGAGCACTGACAGTGTTGGCTGTGTGGGGGGAGCACTGGGAGTGCTGGCTGTGTGTGGGAGCGCTGACAGTGCTGGCTGTGTGGGGAGCACTGACAGTGCTGGCTATGTGGGGGGAGCACTGACAGTGCTGGCTGTGTGGGGGGCGCACTGAGAGTGCTGGCTGTGTGGGGGAGCATTGACAGTGCTGGCTGTGTGGGGGGATCACTGACAGTGCTGGCTGTGTGGGGGAGCACTGACAGTGCTGGCTGTGTGGTGGGAGCACTGACAGTGCTGGCTGTGTGGTGGGAGCTCTGACAGTGCTTGCACTGTGGGGGAGTAGTGACAGTGCTGGCTGTGTGGTGGGAGCACTGACAGTGCTGGCTGTGTGGGGGAGCACTGACAGTGCTGGCTGTGTGGTGGGAGCACTGACAGTGCTGGCTGTGTGGGGGGAGCACTGACAGTGCTAATTGTGCGGGGGGAGCACTGACAGTGCTAGCTGTGTGGGGGAGCACTGACAGTGCTGGCTGTGCGGTGGGAGCACGGACAGTGTTGGCTGTGTGGGGGAAACACTGAGAGTGCTGGCTGTGAGGGAGCGCTGACAGTGCTGGCTGTGTGGGGAGCACTGACAGTGCTGGCTGTGTGGGGGAGCACTGACAGTGCTGGCTGTCTGGGGGAGCACTGACAGTGCTGGCTGTGTGGGGGGCGCACTGAGAGTGCTGGCTGTGTGGGGGAGCACTGACAGTGCTGGCTGTGTGGGGGAGCACTGACAGTGCTGGCTGTGTGGGAGGATCACTGACAGTGCTGGCTGTGTGGGGAGCACTGACAGTGCTGCCTGTGTGGGGGGAGGATGACAGTGCTGGCTGTGTGGTGGGAACTCTGACAGTGCTGGCTGTGTGGGGGAGCATTGAATGTGCTGGCTGTATCTGGGGAGCACTGACAGTGCTGGCTGTGTGGGGGGTGCACTGACAGTGCTGGCTGTGTGGTGGGAGCACTGACAGTGCTGGCTGTGTGTTGGGAGCATTGACAGTGCTGGCTGTGTGGGGGAGCACTGACAGTGCTAGCTCTGTGGGAGAGCACTGGCAGTGCTGTGTGGGGAGCACTCGCAGCGCTGGCTGTGGGTGGAGAACTGGTAGTGCTGGCTGTGTTGTGGGAGCACAGACAGTTCTGGCTGTGTGGGGTCGGGTCACTGACAGTGCTGGCTGTGGGGGAGCACTGACAGTTCTGGCTGTGTGGGTGGAGCACCGACAGTGTTGGCTGTGTGGGGAGCACTGACAGTGCTAGCTGTGTGGGGGAGCACTGATAGTGCTGGCTGTGTGGTGGGAGCACTGACAGTGCTGGCTGTGTGGTGGGAGCACTGACAGTGCTGGCTGTGTGGTGGGAGCACTGGCAGTGCTGGCTGTGTGGGTGGAGCACTGACAGTGCTGGCTGTGTGGGGAGCACTGACAGTGCTGGCTGTGTGGGGGGAGCACTGATAGTGCTGGCTGTGTGGTGGGAGCACTGACAGTGCTGGCTGTGTGGGGGGAGCACTGATAGTGCTCGCTGTGTGGTGGGGGCACTGACAGTGCTGGCTGTATGGGGAGCACTGACAGTGCTGGCTGTGTGGGTGGGGGCACTGACAGTGCTGGCTGTGTGGGGGGACCACTGACAGTGCTGGCTGTGTGGTGGGAGCACTGGCAGTGCTGGCTGTGTGGTGGGAGCACTGACAGTGCTGGCAGTGTGGTGGGAGCACTGACAGTGTTGGCTGTGTGGTGAGAGCACTGACAGTGCTGGCTGTGTGGGGGGCACTGACAGTACTGGCTGTGTGGGGGAGCACTGACAGTGATGTCTGTGTTGGGGAGCACTGACAGTGCTGTCTGTGTGGGGGAAGCACTGACAGTGCTGGCTGTGTGGTGAGATCACTGACAGTGCTGGCTGTGTGGGGGAGCACTGACAGTGCTGGCTGTGTGGTGGGAGCACTGACAGTGCTGGCAGTGTGGGGGAAGCACTGACAGTGCTGGCTGTGTGGTGAGAGCACGGACAGTGCTGGCTGTGTGGGGTACCACTGACAGTGCTGGCTGTGTGGGGTAGCACTGACAGTGCTGGCTGTCTGGGGGGAGCACTGACAGTGCTGGCTGTGTGGGGGAGCACTGACAGTGCTGGCTGTGTGGTGGGAGCACTGACAGTGCTGGCTGTGTGGTGGGAGCTCTGACAGTGCTTGCAATGTGGGGGAGTAGTGACAGTGCTGGCTGTGTGGGGGAGCACTGACAGTGCTGGCTGTGTGGGGAGCACTGACAGTGCTGGTTGTGTGGTGGGAGCACTGACAGTGCTGGCTGTGTGGGGAGCACTGACAGTGCTAGCTCTGTGGGAGAGCACAGGCAGTGCTGGCTGTGTGGGGCGCAGTCTCAGTGCTGGCTGTGGGTGGAGAACTGGCAGTGCTGGCTGTGTGGTGGGAGCACTGACAATGCTGGCTGTGGGGAGCACTGACAGTGCTGGCTGTGTGTGGTGGTAGCACTGACAGTGCTGGCTCTGTGTGGAGCACCGACACTGCTGGCTGTGTGGTGGGAGCACTGACAGTGCTGGCTGTGTGGGGGAGCACGGACAGTGCTGGCTGTGAGGGTAGAGCACTGACAGTGCTGGCTGTGTGGGGGGAGCACTGGCAGTGCTGGCTGTGTGGGGCAGCACTGGCAGTGCTGGCTGTGTGGGTGGAGCACTGACAGTGCTGGCTGTGTGGGGAGCACTGACAGTGCTGGCTGTGTGGGGGGAGCACTGATAGTGCTGGCTGTGTGGGGGGAGCACTGATAGTGCTGGCTGTGTGGTGGGAGCACTGACAGTGCTGGCTGTATGGGGAGCACTGACAGTGCCGGCTGTGTGGGGTGGGGGCACTGACAGTGCTGGCTGTGTGGCGGGATCACTGACAGTGCTGGCTGTGTGGTGGGAGCACTGGCAGTGCTGGCTGTGTGGTGGGAGCACTGACAGTGCTGGCAGTGTGGTGGGAGCACTGACAGTGCTGGCTGTGTGGTGACAGCACTGACAGTGCTGGCTGTGTGGGGGGCACTGACAGTCCTGGCTGTGTGGGGGAGCACTGACAGTGATGTCTGTGTTGGGGAGCACTGACAGTGCTGTCTGTGTGGGGGAAACACTGACAGTGCTGGCTGTGTGGTGAGAGCACTGACAGTGCTGGCTGTGTGGGGTAGCACTGACAGTGGTGGCTGTGTGTGTCGGAGCACTGACAGTGCTGGCAGTGTGGGCGAAGCACTGACAGTGCTGGATGTGTAGTGAGAGCACGGACAGTGCTGGCTGTGTGGGGTAGCCCTGACAGTGCTGGCTGTGTGGGGGAGCACTGACAGTGCTGGCTGTGTGGTGGGAGCACTGACAGTGCTGGCTGTGTGTTGCGAGCTCTGACAGTGCTTGCACTGTGGGGGAGTAGTTACAGTGCTGGCTGTGTGGTGGGAGCACTGACAGTGCTGGCTGTGTGTGGGGGAGCACTGACAGTGCTGGTTGTGTGGGGGAGCACTGACAGTGCAGGCTGTGTGGTGGGAGCTCTGACTGTGCTGGCTGTGTGGGGGGAGCACTGACAGTGCTAATTGTGCGGGGGAGCACTGACAGTGCTAGCTGTGTGGGGGAGCACTGACAGTGCTGGCTGTGCGGTGGGAGCACTGACAGTGTTGGCTGTGTGAGGGGAGCACTGGGAGTGCTGGCTGTGTGGGGGAGCGCTGACAGTGCTGGCTGTGTGGGGAGCACTGACAGTGCTGGCTATGTGGGGGGAGCACTGACAGTGCTGGCTGTGTGGGGGGCGCACTGAGAGTACTGGCTGTGTGGGGGAGCATTGACAGTGCTGGCTGTGTGGGGGGATCACTGACAGTGCTGGCTGTGTGGGGGAGCACTGACAGTGCTGGCTGTGTGGTGGGAGCACTGACAGTGCTGGCTGTGTGGTGGGAGCTCTGACAGTGCTTGCACTGTGGGGGAGTAGTGACAGTGCTGGCTGTGTGGTGGGAGCACTGACAGTGCTGGCTGTGTGGGGGAGCACTGACAGTGCTGGCTGTGTGGTGGGAGCACTGACAGTGCTGGCTGTGTGGGGGGAGCACTGACAGTGCTAATTGTGCGGGGGGAGCACTGACAGTGCTAGCTGTGTGGGGGAGCACTGACAGTGCTGGCTGTGCGGTGGGAGCACGGACAGTGTTGGCTGTGTGGGGGAAACACTGAGAGTGCTGGCTGTGAGGGAGCGCTGACAGTGCTGGCTGTGTGGGGAGCACTGACAGTGCTGGCTGTGTGGGGGAGCACTGACAGTGCTGGCTGTCTGGGGGAGCACTGACAGTGCTGGCTGTGTGGGGGGCGCACTGAGAGTGCTGGCTGTGTGGGGGAGCACTGACAGTGCTGGCTGTGTGGGGGAGCACTGACAGTGCTGGCTGTGTGGGAGGATCACTGACAGTGCTGGCTGTGTGGGGAGCACTGACAGTGCTGCCTGTGTGGGGGGAGGATGACAGTGCTGGCTGTGTGGTGGGAACTCTGACAGTGCTGGCTGTGTGGGGGAGCATTGAATGTGCTGGCTGTATCTGGGGAGCACGGACAGTGCTGGCTGTGTGGGGGGTGCACTGACAGTGCTGGCTGTGTGGTGGGAGCACTGACAGTGCTGGCTGTGTGTTGGGAGCATTGACAGTGCTGGCTGTGTGGGGGAGCACTGACAGTGCTAGCTCTGTGGGAGAGCACTGGCAGTGCTGTGTGGGGAGCACTCGCAGCGCTGGCTGTGGGTGGAGAACTGGTAGTGCTGGCTGTGTGGTGGGAGCACAGACAGTTCTGGCTGTGTGGGGTCGGGTCACTGACAGTGCTGGCTGTGGGGGAGCACTGACAGTTCTGGCTGTGTGGGTGGAGCACCGACAGTGTTGGCTGTGTGGGGAGCACTGACAGTGCTAGCTGTGTGGGGGAGCACTGGCAGTTCTGGCTGTGTGGTGGGAGCACTGACAGTGCTGGCTGTGTGGTGGGAGCACTGACAGTGCTGGCTGTGTGGTGGGAGCACTGACAGTGCTGGCTGTGTGGTGGGAGCACTGACAGTGCTGGCTGTGTGGGGGAGCACTGACAGTGCTGGCTGTGTGGGGGAGCACTGGCAGTTCTGGCTGTGTGGTGGGAGCACTGACAGTGCTGGCTGTGTGGTGAGAGCACTGACAGTGCTGGCTGTGTGGGAGGAGCACAGTCAGTGCTGGCTGTGTGGGGAGCACTGACAGTGCTGGCTGTGTGGTGGGAGCACTGACAGTGCTGGCTGTGTGGTGGAAGCACTGACAGTGCTGTCTGTGTTGGGGAGCACTGACAGTGCTGTCTGTGTGGGGGAAGCACTGACAGTGCTGGCTGTGTGGTGAGAGCACTGACAGTGCTGGCTGTGTGGGGTAGCACTGACAGTGCTGGCTGTGTGTGTGGGAGCACTGACAGTGCTGGCTGTGTGGGGGAGCACTGGCATTGCTGGCTGTGTGGGGGAGCACTGGAATTGCTTGCTGTGTAGGGGAGCACTGACAGTGCTGGCTGTGTGGGGAGCACTGCAGTGCTGGCAGTGTGTGGGGAGCACTGACAGTGCTGGCTGTGTTGTGGGAGCACTGACAGTGCTGGCTGTGTGGTGAGAGCACTGACAGTGCTGGCTGGGTGGGAGGAGCACAGTCAGTGCTGGCTGTGTGGGGGGCACTGACAGTGCTGGCTGTGTGGGGGAGCACTGACAGTGATGTCTGTGTTGAGGAGCACTGACAGTGCTGGCTGTGTGTGTGGGAGCACTGACAGTGCTGGCAGCGTGGGGGAAGCACTGACAGTGCTGGCTGTGTGGTGAGAGCACGGACAGTGCTGGCTGTGTGGGGTAGCACTGACAGTGCTGCTGTGTGTGTGGGAGCACTGACAGTGCTGGCAGTGTGGGGGAAGCACTGACAGTGCTGGCTGTGTGGGGGAGCACTGGCATAAACTGTCCATTGTGAACTGACATAAAATGGCCATTGCGACCTGACATAAAATGGCCATTGTGAACTGACATAAAATGGCCATTGTGAACTGACATAAACTTTCCATTGTGAACTGACATAAAATGGTTATTGCGACCTGACATAAAATGGCCCCCGTGAACTGACATAAACTATCCATTGTGAACTGACATAAAATGGCCCCCGTGAACTGACATAAACTGTCCATTATGAACTGACATAAAATGGCCATTGCGACCTGACATAAAATGGCCCCCGTGAACTGACATGAACTGTCCATTGTGAACTGACATAAAATGGCCCCCGTGAACTGACACAAACTGTCCATTATGAACTGACATAAAATGGCCATTGCGACCTGACATAAAATGGGCCCCGTGAACTGACATAAAATGGCCATTGTGAACTGACAGAAAATGGCCACCGTGAACTGACATAAAATGGCCATTGTGAACTGACATAAAATGGCCACCGTGAGCTGACATAAAATGGCCTCCGTGAATTGAGATAAAATGGCCCCCGTGAACAGACATAAACTGTCCATTGCAAATTGACATAAAATGGCCATTCTGAACTGACATACAATGGCCACCGTGAACTGACATAAAATGGCAATTGTGAACTGACATAAAATGGCCATTGTGAACTGACATAAAATGGCCATTCTGAACTGACATACTATGGCCACCGTGAACTGACATAAAATGGCCATTGTGAACTGACATAAAATGGCCATTGTGAACTGACATAAAATGGCCATTGTGAACTGACATAAAATGGCCACTGTGAACTGACATACAATGGCCACCGTGAACTGATCTAAAATGGCCATTGCGACCTGACCTAAAAAGGCCCCCGTGAACTGACATGAACTGTCCATTGTTAACTGACATAAAATGGCTATTGTGAACTGACATAAAATGGCTCCCGTGAACTGACATAAAATGGCCATTGTGAACTGACATAAAATGGCTATCGCGAACTGATGTAAAATGGCCACCGTGAACTGACATAAAATGGCTCCGGTGAACTGACATAAAATGGTCGACTGCAGATTGTGGATTTTGTTTTGGCAGAGTCCCAGAGAGAGACGGAGAGACGCAGAGACCGAGAGAGATGGAGAGGGGAGAACACCCTCCCCCCCCCCCCACCGAGAGAGATGGAGAAGGGGAACCCCCCCACCGAGAGAGATGGAGAAGGGGACCACCCCCCGCCGAGAGAGATGGAGAAGGGGACCCCCCCCCCCCCACCGAGAGAGATGGAGAAGGGGAACCCCCCCCCCCACCGAGGGAGATGGAGAAGGGGAACCCCCCCCCCACCGAGCGAGATGGAGAAGGGGAACCCCCCCCCCCACAGAGAGAGATGGAGAAGGGGGACCCCCCCCCCCCACAGAGAGAGATGGAGTGGGTGGAACCCCCCTCCCCCCACGGAGAGAGATGGAGAAGGAGACCCCCCACAAAGCGTGATGGAGAAGGGGGAACCCCCCCCACGGAGAGAGAGATGGAGAGGGTGGAACCACCCCCCCCACCGGGAGAGATGGAGAGGGTGAACCCCCTCCCCCCCACCGAGAGAGATGGAGAGGGGGTCCCCCCCACCAAGAGAGATGGAGAGGGGGGAACCCTGCCCCCACCGAGAGAGATGGAGAGGGGGTCCCCCCCACCAAGAGAGATGGAGAGGGGGGAACCCTGCCCCCACCGAGGGAGATGGAGAGGGTGGACCCCCCCCCCCCGCCGAGAGAGATGGAGACGGGGTCCCCCCCCCCACCGAGAGAGATGGAGAGAGGGGACCCCCCACCGAGAGAGATGGAGAGGGGGGACTCCCCCAGCGAGAGAGATGGAGAGGGGGGACCCCCCGACCGAGAGAGATAGAGAGGCGGCAAACCCCCACCCACCGAGAGAGATGGAGAGGGGGGAACTCCCCCTCCACCGAGAGAGATGGAGAGGTGGAACCCCCCCCCCCCGCCGAGAGAGATGGAGGGGGTTCCCCCCCTCCACCGAGAGAGATGGAGAGGGGGGAACCCTGCCCCCACCGAGAGAGATGGAGAGGGTGGACACACCCCAACGAGAGAGATGTAGAGGGGGGACCCCCCACTGAGAGAGATGGAGAGGGGGGACCCCCACCGAGAGAGATGGAGAGGGGGGACCCCCCCACCGAGGGAGATGGAGAGTCGGGAACCCCCCACCCACCGAGAGAGATGGAGAGGGGGGACCCTTCCCCCCACCCCCACCGAGACGGAGAGGAAAACTGCAGGGGATGGGCACAATGGAAATGTGGAGCTTGTTCAAGGAACAGCTACTGCGTGTCCTTGATAAGTATGTACCTGTCAGGCAGGGAGGAAGTGGTCGAGCAAGGGAACCGTGATTTACTAAGGCAGTTGAAACACTTGTCTAGAGGAAGAAGGAAGGAGGCTTATGTAAAGATGAGACATGAAGGTTCAGTAAGGGCGCTCGAGAGTTACAAGTTAGCTAGGAAGGACCTAAAGAGAGAGCTAAGAAGAGCCAAGAGGGGACATGAGAAGTCTTTGGAAGGTAGGATCAAGGATAACCCTAAAGCTTTCTATAGATATGTCAGGAATAAAAGAATGACTAGGGTAAGAGTAGGGCCAGTCAAGGAAAGTAGTGGGAAGTTGTGCTTGGAGTCCGAGGAGATAGGCGAGGTGCTATATGAATATTTTTCATCACTATTCACACAGCAAAAAGACAATGTTGACGAGGAGAATACTGAGCTTCAGGCTACTATACTAGAAGGGCTTGAGGTTCATAAGGAGGAGGTGTTAACTATTCTGGAAAGGGTGAAAATTGATAAGTCCCCTGGGCTGGATACGATTTATCCTAGGATTCTCTGGGAAGCTAGGGAGGAGATTACAGAGCCTTTGGCTTTGATCTTTAAGTCACCTTTGTCAACAGGAATAGTGCCAGAAGACTGGAGGATAGCAAATGTTGTCCCCTTGTTCAAGAAGGAGAGTAGAGACAACCCGGTAAATATAGACCAGTGAGTCTAACTTCTGTTGTGGGCAAAATCTTGGAAAGGTTTATAAGAGATAGGGTGTATAATCATCTGGAAAGGAATAATTTGATTAGACATAGTCAACACGGTTTCGTGAAGGGTCGGTTGTGCCTCACAAACCTTATAGAGTTATTTGAGAAGGTGAGAAACAGGTGGATGAGGGTAAAGCAGTTGATGTGATGTATATGGATTTCAGTAAAGCATTTGACAAGGTTCCCCACGGTAGGCTACTGCAGAAAATACGGAAGCATGGGATTCAGGGAGATTTAGCAGTTTGGATCAGAAATTGGCTAGCTGGAAGAAGACAAAGGGTGGTCGTTGATGGGAAGTGTTCAGACTGGAGTCCAGTTACTAGTGGTGTACCACAAGGATCTGTTTTGGGTCCACTGCTGTTTGTCATTTTTATAAATGACCTGGAGGAGGGCGTAGAAGGATGGGTGAGTACATTTGCAGATGACACTAAAGTCGGTGGAGTTGTGGACAGTGCGGAAGGATGTTACAAGTTACAGAGGGACATAGATAAGCTGCAGCGCTGGGCTGAGAGGTGGCAAGTTACAAGTTACAGAGGTGTGGTGAACCACTGTAATAGGAGATGTAAGGTAGGACCTGCACTACAGGTTCACCGGTAGCTCCTGCCGGCTGGTTCCGCCCAGGGGGAACTGTATAAATATGCATGACCTCCAGTGCCCTGCCATTTCGCCAGCTGCAGCAGGAGGCCACGCATCTGACTGTAATAAAGCTACAGTTGTACCCAACTTTAGTCTTTGTGCAATTGATCGTGCATCAAGAGGGACATACATAAGCTGCAGAGCTGGGCTGAGAGGTGGCAAATGGAGATTAATGCAGAAAAGTGTGAGGTGATTCATTTAGGAATGATCTGTTTTGGGTCCACTGCTGTTTGTCATTTTTATAAATGACCTGGAGGAGGTCGTAGAAGGATGGGTGAGTACATTTGCAGATGACACTAAAGTCGGTGGAGTTGTGGACAGTGCGGAAGGATGTTACAAGTTACAGAGGGACATAGATAAGCTGCAGCGCTGGGCTGAGAGGTGGCAAATGAAGTTTAATGCAGAAAAGTGTGAGGTGATTCATTTCGGAAGGAATAACAGGAAGACAGAGTACTGGGCTAAGGGTAGGGTTCTTGGTAGTGTGGATGAGCAGAGAGATCTCGGTGTCCATATACATAGATCCCTGAAAGTTGCCACTCAGGTTGAGAGGGTTGTTAAGAAGGCGTACGGTGTGTTAGCTTTTATTGGTAGAGTGTCTGAGTTTCGGAGCCATGAGGTCATGTTGCAGCTGTACAAAACTCTGGTGCGGCCGCATTTGGAGAATTGCGTACAGTTCTGGTCGCCGCATTATAGGAAGGATGTGGAAGCATTGGAAAGGGTGCAGAGGAGATTTACCAGAATGTTGCCTGGTATGGAGGGAAGATCTTATGAGGAAAGGCTGAGGGACTTGAGGCTGTTTTCGTCAGAGAGAAGAAGGTTAAGAGGTGACTTAATTGAGGCATACAGGATTATCAGAGGATTGGATAGGGTGGACAGTGAGAGCATTTTTCCTCGGATGGTGAGTCTAGCACGAGGGGAAATAGCTTTAAATTGAGGGGAGATAGACATAAGACAGATGTCAGAGGTACGTTCTTTACTCAGAGAGTAGTAAGGGTGTGGAATGCCCTGCTGCAACAGTAGTGGACTCGCCAACACTAAGGGCATTCAAATGGTCATTGGATAGACATATGGGCGATAAGGGAATAGTGTAGATGGGCTTTAGAGTGGTTTCAGAGGTCGGCTCAACATCGAGGGCCGAAGGGCCTGTAATGCGCCGTAATGTTCTATGAGAGAGATGGAGAGGGGGTTACACCCCCCCCCCCCACCGAGAGTGATGGAGAGGGGGGACTCCCCACCGAGAGGGTTGGAGAGGGTGGAACCCCCCCCCCCCCCCCCACCGAGAGAGATGGAGAGGGCCCCCCCCCCCCACCGAGAGAGATGGAGAGGGGGAACCCCCCCCAATCCACTGAAAGAACACGGCTGAAACCGATGGAGGGAGAAAAGAAAGGGGGGGGTAAGGGGGTAAACAAGGAGCAGGGGGTCACACACCAGGTCGGCCCAGAAGGGCATCACGGAGGGTCTGCGGGGGAGAGAGGGGAAGGGTTAGGGAAATGGGGGTTGGGGGGGGGGGCAGACACGACGAACTGAACGGTAATAGTTTGTAACTATAGAAACGTAAGAGAAAGCCTTTTCACTCTCTGAGAAATGTAAACAAGCCGCAATGCACAGAATTGTGGAAATGGCAATAAAAAGATTTTTTCAATAAATTCAGAGCCCAGTTCAGTTTTTCCAATTCAGGGGCAACTTTGCGCGGCCCATCCACCTGCCCTGCACATCTTTGGGTTGTGGGGGTGAAACCCACGCAAACACCGGGAGAATGTGCAAACTCCACACGGACAGTGACCCAGAGCCGGGACTGAACAGTGGTTAGCACTGCTGCCTCACAGCTACAGGGTCCCAGGTTCGATTCCCGGCTTAAGTCACTGTCTGTGCGGAGTCTGGACGTCCTCCCCGTGTCTGCGTGGGTTTCCTCCGGGTGCTCCGGTTTCCTCCCACCGTCCAAAGACGTGCAGGTTAGGTGGGTTGGCGGTGATCAATCCAAATTGCCCACAGTATCTAAAGATGTTCAGGTTAGGTGGGGTGACAGCGACGGGATAGGGGAGTGGGCCCAGGTATGGCGCTCTCTTCAGGGTTCACACTGTCTCTGTCATTATTGTTTACACCTACAATGCTGCCAAACTTTCTATCAAACTTTCTATCTCATTATCTTCAATCAGTACTAAACAAAGTCAAACTGAGACACAGATACACACACACAGGCACACACACAGACACACACACACACACACAGATACACACACACACACACACACAGGCACACACACAGTCACAGACTGCAATGAAGTTACTGAGAAAAGTCCCTAGTCGCCAAACCCTGGCGCCTGTTCGGGTACACTGAGGGAGAATACATAATGTCCAATTCACCAAACAGCACGTCCTTCGGGACGTCAGGGGGGAAACCGGAGCACCCGGGAGAAACCCACGCGGACAAGGGGAGAACATGCAGACTCCGCACAGACTGCGACCCAAGCCGGGATTCGAACCTGGGGCTCTGGAGCTGTGAGGCCGCAGTGCTAACCACTGTGCTACCGTGTAACTTCCAGTGCCGCGTAAAGAATGCCACACATAAACGCCAAACACACACACACGTGTACAGAAACACAGATACTCAAACTCAGACAGACTGGGTCAATACATCTTTCAAATGGAGCGAGATCGATTCTCCACCTTTAACTTGGAGAGGTGTATCTGGCCTGTATGTGACCCAAGTCACACACTGACTCTGAACATCCTCACAGCAGCTTGGGGACAGACTTTTCTAAAGCACGTTTCATAACCTTTGGGTATCACAAACTGCTTCACAGGCAATGGAGCCCTTTTGAAAGGTGGTAATTTAGGAAATGGACCAGCTAATTTCAGAGAGAGAGAGACACAGAAACAGGATGAGATTGTGCTGTACATGTTTCACAGCTGACACTGAGACACACACGAGATGTACAATATCAATTATTATTCTGAAGCATGTGATTAAATCACACTTAAACTAAATTCCAGTGTTTCAGAGTAAAGCTTCATCTACACTGCCCTTCAAACACTCACAACCCAAATACTGTCTGGGCTTAAATACAGAGTCAAAATCCCTCTGTCCTGTCCAAGGAATTTTTCATTGCAGATAGTTATTTTTATTTTTTGGAAAAGCAGAATTCAAATTGCACCGAATCCCAGGGTGGACTCTTGTTTATTTCAGCTCTTCACATTCAAACGTGAAGTTTAAGCTCCGATTACAGGTGTCTGCTTGTCTCTGTCTGTATATTCAATGTTCCTGTAGCTTATTCACTTGTCTGAAGTATTTGAATAATAGGCCTTGGTTAATCAATCCTTTCTCACAGCACATGGAAGTTGTGAATCTTCAAGGCTCTCAGTCTAATGTAGTTAAAAATCAACTGCTTCCTTTGATCCTCAATCCATTTCCCAACCCTAAATAGATCTCACACATTTCCATAATGCAGGATTATCGCCATCAAAACTTCTAATCAGTTCCCCATACACTTTTTAAACTTGCCTGTGTGAAGTAAATTCCACTGACAGATTCCGAAAGCTGCACAGAAAAATGACTGGTTATTTTAAACTTTGAAACGGAACTATTTTAACTTGCCCATCAGTCCTATTAAACAGAAATGTTGTCCCTGTGGGCTGACAGTCTCTCAGCAAGATTGAAACATTGAGGGACATCACGTCCTGCATTTGACAACATTTGTGGCACTTCCACAATCTACGAGACATTGCTGTCTGTATTGTGTGAATCCAGCTGTGAAATATCTGTCCAGTTTAAACTTCCACTGTTTCTGTCTTGTCATCATTGATAAAGATCACGGTTTGATCATCCCTCTGCCTGAGGTGGGAGTGGGACTATCCAGGGCTGCAGGCCCAACCTCCTGTCCTCCCACCCCTCTGCCTGAGGTGGGAGTGGGACCATCCAGGGCTGCAGGCCCGGCCTCCTGTTCTCCCACCCCTCTGCCTGAGGTGGGAGTGGGACCATCCAGGGCTGCAGGACGGGCCTCCTGTCCTCCCAGCCCTCTGCCTGAGGTGGGGCTGGGACCATCCAGGGCTGCAGACCCGGCCTCCTGTCCTCCCACCCCTCTGCCTGAGGTGGGAGTGGGGCCGCCTGGGGCTGCAGGCCCAGCCTCCTGTTCTCCAACCCCTCTGCCTGAGGTGGGACTGGGACCATCCAGGGCTGCAGCCCCGGCCTCCTGTCCTCCCACCCCTCTGCCTGAGGTGGGACTGGGACCATCCAGGGCTGCAGGCCCGGCCTCCTGTCCTCCCAGCCCTCTGCCTGAGTTGGGACTGGGACCATCCAGGGCTGCAGACCCAGCCTCCTGTCCTCCCACCCCTCTGCCTGAGGTGGGACTGGGACCATCCAGGGCTGCAGACCCAGCCTCCTGTCCTCCCACCCCTCTGCCTGAGGTGGGAGTGGGACCATCCACAGCTGCAGGCCCGGCCTCCTGTCCTCCCACCCCTCTGCCTGAGGTGGGAGTGGGACCATCCAGGGATGCAGGCCCGGCCTCCTGTCCTCCCACCCCTCTGCCTGAGGTGGGAGTGGGGCCGCCTGGGGCTGCAGGCCCAGCCTCCTGTTCTCCAACCCCTCTGCCTGAGGTGGGACTGGGACCATCCAGGGCTGCAGGCCCGGGCTCCTGTCCTCCCAGCCCTCTGCCTGAGTTGGGACTGGGACCATCCAGGGCTGCAGACCCAGCCTCCTGTCCTCCCACCCCTCTGCCTGAGGTGGGACTGGGACCATCCAGGGCTGCAGACCCAGCCTCCTGTCCTCCCACCCCTCTGCCTGAGGTGGGAGTGGGACCATCCACAGCTGCAGGCCCGGCCTCCTGTCCTCCCACCCCTCTGCCTGAGGTGGGAGTGGGACCATCCAGGGCTGCAGGCCCGGCCTCCTGTCCTCCCACCCCTCTGCCTGAGGTGGGGGTGGGACCATCCAGGGCTCCAGGCACAGCCTCCTGTCCTCCCACCCTCTGGCCAGCACCTCGGGGGCATCCTCCACTGCCGGGGGCAGGGCGGACAAGACATTATGTTGGGGCGGCAGCCTCCCGTCGCTCCGCTGCCCCCGCGGCGCCCTCGCCCTCCCGCCTGCTCACGCGGCAGCAGGGGGTGAAGTGCTATGCCCACCCTACCATGACCATTGAGGCGGGCACCCGTGCGATGGGCGTGGCTGTCGGCCCCTCGGCCATCGTAGCCGCCTCGCGGATGTACGGCAAGGCCGGGTTCTTCCTGCGGGCCGAGCAGGCGGCCCACCGGGCCCTGGAAAGGGGGCTCACTGTGGGCGGGACACACGTGGCGGTGGAGACGCTGGAGGCCACCACAGAACGTGTTGTTCTATCAAACGTCCCACCCTCCCTCCCCACCGAGCTCCTCCTGCCCCATCCCAACCTACTGGGGGAGGTCAGGTCCGGGGCGGCGCCGCTGACGCTCGGCCTGCGGGACCCCTCCCTCCGCCATGTCTACTCCTTCCGCCGCCAGGTTTGTGTCCACCTGAGCCGGGAGGGGGAGGGGGATGCTGCCGGGGCCTCTCCCGCCATGGAGGCCATGCAGCAGGGCGATCCCGAGCCGCCCCCTCAACGCAAGCGCCGCCTGCCCGGGCAAGGGGGGGTTTGCTGCCCCATCCCCGGGCGAGGAGGGGGGGGTCTCCCGTGTTGGTGCCCATCCCCCTGACGCCTGGCCCGGGGCACACAATGAAGAGAAGCAAGGCCGGGGGGGCCTCCGAGGCCCCCGAGCCACTCGAGCTGCTGTCGCCCCGCGAGCAGGAGGACCCGGGGTCGAGCGGAGTCGAAGCCCCTGGGGTCCCGTCCCGCCCGGTGCAAGTTTCCTCCCCGGACGCCTCCTCTTCACCATCGCCGGGGGCCGGCAGCAGCAGCGACCGCTCATCGTGCCACTGTGGGCCGTGGATGGGGGAGGACGGGGAAGGCTCCCCGCCCTCTACACCCGGGTGGGCGACGCCGGAGAGCCCTGTTTTCAACCCGGACATGTTTCCGGGGGGGGGCCTCTCCGAGGTCCCGGAGTAGCCGGCACGGGTGTAGGCGCCGTCCACGGGCCCTGAGCCGCGGGAGGAGCCTGCGAAGGACCTGCCTGAGGACGATCCTGGGGGTGGGGTCGACTCGAGCCAAGGGTTAGCCGGTGGGTCCGTGCCGCCCACCATACTCCATGTGGCGGGGGACTCGAGCCCGGGAGGTGACCGTTCGGAGGAGGAAGGCTGCTCGGTGGCGGGTGAGGCGGAGGATTTAGACGCTCTCTGCAGCGAGGCAGAGGGCACCCTCACACCCGGCACCGAGTCTCCCCTCGTCCCCCCTGGGGAACTCCGGACATATCTGGGAACGCACCATGGTCACCCGGACTGTGTGCGGCTGGCCCTGGACAGCTGGAGAAATCTGGGGCTGCTCTTGGCTCCGCCCGGGTCTATGTCAGAGAGGCCCGGGAGTTCGATCAAGACCAGGAGGAGCAGCGCCAAGCTGCTCAGTTCCTTGTGGGACTCCTGAGGGAGTGGAGGGGGCGGTACCCCCACTCTGAGCACTAAAGGTGATGGATAACAATTGCTGATGACATGGAGGTAACCATGGCCAGCCTCAACATCAACGGCAGCAGGGACGCGCACCACCATCTTCAGTTCTTGTCTATCCTCCGGGACGGAAAGTACGGGGTGTGCTTCCTGCAGGAAACCCAGGCCATCCGGGTGACGAAGCTCAGGGGACCCTGGAGGGGCAAGGAGGAGTCTTCATGAGTCACCTTGCCCCACGTTCGGGCGGGGTGGCTGTCTTGTTGGCTCCACATTTTCAGCCGGAGATCTTGGGGGGGGGGGGGGGGGGTCAAGGAGCCGGTGCCAGTCCGACTGCTGCACCTAAAGGTCCGTTTCGGGGCAGCGGTGATTCACTTTGTAAATGTATCCGCTCCCGTGGCCGGACCGCAGCAGGCGGCTTTCTTCCAAAAGGTGTCCACTCTTCTTAGCACCATCCCGGCGGGCGAGTGCATCGTCCTCGGAGGGGATTTCAATTGCACCCTCCAGGACAAGGACCGCATCGGAGTCCAGCGCGGCCTGGCTGCGGTGGTGGAGTTGAGGGACCTGGTTAGGTCCTTTGACTTGGTGGATGTCTGGCGGACTCTCCATCCTGAATTGCGGGTGCGCACCTCTGTGTGGCCCCAGTTCAGAGCGTCCAGCATCGACCGTCTTTACATTTCCAAGACGTACTTGCCCAGCGTTCCGACGGCCTCCATGGAGCAGGTGCCGAGCTCGGATCACCACCTGGTGTGGGCGGGTCTCGCCCCGTCCCGCTCTCAGACACGGTCCGCGTACTGGCACTTTAACAACCTGCTGCTGGAGGACGAGCGGTTCCTGGACTCGTTCCGCCGTTTCTGGGCCGGCTGGAGAAGGAAGCGGGGTGGCTTCCCCTCCTTGAGGCTACGGTGGGATGTGGGCAAGGCCCAGGTCCGTGCCTTCTGTCAGGGGTACACGGAGGGGTCTTCGGCGGGGCGGAACTCCATGATTGCCAACCTGGCTGAGGAACTCCTCGATCTGGAGTCACGTCTCGCTCACCCCGATGAGGCCCGGCCATGGGGCTGGTGTACAGGGAGAAGAGGGGCGCACTGCGGGGCCTGCAACTCGCCGGGTCCAGCGGCGCGTACGTGAGGTCGCGGATCCGTCTCCTAACGGACATGGACCGCGGCTCCCGCTTCTTCTACTCGCTGGAAAGAGGACGTGGGGCCCGTCGGCAGGTTTCTACGCTGCTGGTCGACGACCGGCCCCTCGTCTCGGATCCGGAGGGGGTCAGGACCCTGATCAGGGATTTTTACCCCGACCTCTTCTCTCCGGGTCCGTCCAGCGAGGACGCTTGCAGAGTTCTGTGGGAAGACCTGCCGCAGGTGGGCCCGGAGGGCGCTGGGAAGCTCGATAATGCCATCAACCTCCAAGAGCTGACCGGCGCCCTGGACAGCCTCTCACGGGGCAAATCCCCAGGGCTGGACGGGCTGACCGTGGAGTTCTTCAGGGCGTGCTGGGACGTCCTGGGGAGCGACTACGCGGGGGTCCTGGGGGAATGTATCGCGACCGGGGAGATGCCCCTTTCGTGGCACAGGGCCATCATTGCCCTGCTGCCCAAGAAGGGGGATCTCCGCCGACTTAAGACCTGGCGACCGGTGTCCCTCCTCAGCACGGACTATAAAATCTTCGCCAAGGTGCTGTGTTTACGCCTTGGCCCCGAGCTGGACCACATGATCCACCCTGACCAGTCCTACACAGTCCGGGACCGCACAATCTATGACAATATCCACCTGGCCCGGGACATTATTCACTTTACCCAGCGGACTGGTATGTCGAGCGCCTTCCTGTCTCTTCAGGAGAAGGTGTTCGACAGGGTGGGGCCCGGGGATTTGCTCGGGACTCTGCGAGCTGTCGGGTTCGGGTGGTATTTTGTCCCCCGGATCCGGTTACTATCCGCCGCCTCGGAGAGTCTGATTCAGGTTAACGGGTCCCTGACGGCGCCCCTTCGCTTTGGGAGAGGAGTGCGTCAGGGCTGCCCCCTGTCCGGTCAACATTATTCCCTCTGCGTGGGGCCTTTCCTGTGCCTCCTGCGGAGGAGGTTCACGGGGCTGGTTCTGCGCGAGCCGGACGGGTGGGGGGGGGGGGGGGGGGGGTGGTCCTCTCGGCGGACGCTGATGCCGTGTTCCTCATGGTCACTGACCCCGGGGACCCCCGGAGGATGCGAGAGAGCCAAGCTGTCTACTCCGCCGCGTCCTCCACACGGATCAACTGGGCCAAATGTTCCGGAGACCTGGTCGGTCCGTGGCAGGTGGACCCCCCTCCCGGAGGAGCTCGGGCCCTTCAGCTGGAGTCGGACCAACAGCCTGTACCTGGGAGTCCATCTTTGCCCGGCAGAGGGAGCCTGGCCGGCGAACGGGCAGGAGCTGGAGGCCAAGGTCACCGCTGGCCTGGGACGCTGGACAGGACGGCTCCGAGTGCTGTCCCACAGGGGCCGAGTTCTCGTCATAAACCAGCTGATCGCCTCCATGCTGTGGTCCCGGCTGGTCACTGACTCCTCCCCCTGGCTTTGTCCCACCATCCAGAGAGCCCAGCTTCGGTTCCTCTGGGACAATCGACTGCACTGGGTCGCTGCGGAGGTCTGGAGTCTCCCGATGGCGGAGGGCGGTCAGGCGCTGGTGTGCCTCCGCACCCAGACTGCCACTTTCCACCCTCAGACTCTGCAGCGTTACCTGTACGCTGAGCCTCCTCCACGGTGGGGCCCTGGCGACGGATTTCTTCCCCCAGGGGCTCGGCCTGAACTACGACGTGCAGCTCCTGTCTGTGGACCAGCAGGGTCTTCGGAACTCTCTGTTAGCGCTGCCCGTCTTGTACCAGGACCTCCTCAAAGTCTGGAACATGGATGCCGTGGGAAGGGCTGGGTGGCGGAGGGCCGGGCTGTGGGTGCCGTGGGAAGGGCTGGGTGGTGGAGGGCTGTGGGTGCCGTGGGAAGGGCTGGATGGCGGAGGGCCGGGCTGTGGGTGCCGTGGGAAGGGCTGGGTGGCGGAGGGCCGGGCTGTGGGTGCCGTGGGAAGGGCTGGGTGGGGGAGGGCCGCGCTGTGGGTGCCGTGGGAAGGGCTGGGTGGGGGAGGGCCGGGCTGTGGGTGCCGTGGGAAGGGCTGGGTGGCGGAGGGCTGTGGGTGCCGTGGGAAGGGCTGGGTGGCGGAGGGCTGTGGGTGCCGTGGGAAGGGCTGGGTGGCGGAGGGCCGGGCTGTGGGTGCCGTGGGAAGGGCTGGGTGGCGGAGGGCCGGGCTGTGGGTGCCGTGGGAAGGGATGGGTGGCGGAGGGCTGTGGGTGCCGTGGGAAGGGCTGGGTGGCGGAGGGCTGTGGGTGCCGTGGGAAGGGCTGGGTGGCGGAGGGCCGGGCTGTGGGTGCCGTGGGAAGGGCTGGGTGGCGGAGGGCTGTGGGTGCCGTGCGAAGGGCTGGGTGGCGGAGGGCTGTGGGTGCCGTGGGAAGGGCTGGGTGGCGGAGGGCTGTGGGTGCCGTGGGAAGGGCTGGGTGGCGGAGGGCTGTGGGTGCCGTGGGAAGGGGTGGGTGGCGGAGGACCGGGCTGTGGATGCCGTGGGAAGGGCTGGGTGGCGGAGGGCTGTGGACACCGTGGAGCTTGTCCATGTTGTCTGTCCTCGGCTGCTCTCCCGCTTTGATTTCTTGACCACGTTGTTGTTGAGGTTTTCTTTGCACTTCAGCCCCGCGCTCCTGATCTACGGACACCCGGGGCGGCGGGGGGGGGGGGGGGGAGGCGGAGGGTCTCCCCGTGAACCTGCTCCTGGGCCGGGCCGAACTTCCCATTTCTAGGTCCAGGCAGCGGGTGACTGAGGGGGCCGTCCGGCCCGGCTGACTGCCCCTCTCCAGCGGCCTGGTTGGCGGCCGGGGGTCCCTGGAGCGGGAGCATGCAGTGACCACGGGCACACGTGAGTTGTTCCGTGCGCGGTGGGCACCGCAGGGGGTGGGCTGCCTTATTGGTCCCGATCTTCGCACTTTGACTTGACGGGGTATTTGATAAGGTTTTGTTGCCATTTCTGTTCTGTGTGGGCCGTGCTCCACCCGCTGTTTTGGGGCACACCCCACATTTGTTTCTTATCCCTTAGTTATTTCTCTTCTGTTTGCTAAGTTTCACGACATGGTACCAGCGCCACGCCGATTAGTGGCGGGCGCTACTTTAACCCTGCACGCACCAAAAAAGTACGTGCAGGCCACACACAAAAAAATACAAAACACATTGAATAAAAAGGAACAAAAAGTAACATCAAACAGTTCAACCTTATAAAAGGTGGAGTGTGTGTGGGCTGGCCGGGAGTGGCTGGAGTGTGTGTGTGGGCTGGCTGGGAGTGGCCTGGAGTGTGTGTGGGCTGTCCGGAAGTGGCCGGGCGTGTATGTGTGGGCAGGCCGGGAGTGGCCTGGAGTGTGTGTGCGGGCTGGCCGGGAGTGGCCTGGAGTGTGTGTGTGGGCTGGCCGGGGGTGGCCTGGAGTGTGTGTGTGTGGGCTGGCCGGGAGTGGCCTGGAGTGTGTGTGTGTGGGCTGGCCGGGAGTGGTCTGGAGTGTGTGTGTGGGCTGGCCGGGAGGGGCCTGGAGTGTGTGTGTGGGCTGGCCGTGAGTGTGTGTGTGGGCTGGCCGGGAGTGGCCTGGAGTGTGTGTGTGGGCTGGCCGGGAGTGGCCTGGAGTGTGTGTGTGGGCTGACCGGGAGTGGCCTGGAGTGTGTGTGTGGGCTGGCCGGCAGTGGTCTGGAGTGTGTGTGTGGGCTGTCCGGGAGTGGCCTGGAGTGTGTGTGTGGGCTGGCCGGGAATGGCCTGGAGTGTGTGTGTGTGGGCTGGCCAGTAGTGGCCTCGAGTGTATGTGTGGGCTGGCCGGGAGTGGCCTGGAGTGTATGCGTGGGCTGGCCGGGAGTAGCCTGGAGTGTGTGTGTGGACTGGCCGGGAGTGGCCTGGAGTGTATGTGGGGCTGGCCGGGAGTAGCCTGGAGTGTATGTGTGGGCTGGCCGGGAGTGGCCTTGAGTGTATGTGGACTGGCCGGGAGTGGCCTGGAATATGTGTGGGCTGGACGGGAGTAGCCTGGTAGTCAGCGCGCAGGGAGAGTTATTCGCGCAGGAGGCCTCCTCCACTCAGACCTAGTCCACCTCCAGCTCCCTTAGACATCCCTTCACCCTCTCCCCGCTGGCTGCCCAGTGATACAACAGAAGATTCTGCAGGGCCAGGCCTCCCACCTGCCCCCTCATTGTAGAATCGACTTGCGTATTCTAGAAACTCCCCCCATTTCTTACAGTTTTTCCAGGGAACAATTTACAGTGGTCCCTGGGGAGTATATCATTATTTACAGTGGTCTCTGGCTAGTATATCATTATATACAGTGGTCTCTGGCTAGTATATCATTATATACAGTGGTCCCTGGGGAGTATATCATTATATACAGTGGGTAGTATATCATTATATACAGTGGTCTCTGGATAGTATTTCATTAGTTACAGTGGTCCCTGGGCAGTATATCATTATTTACAGTGGTCCCTGGATAGTGTATCATTATTTACAGTAATCCCAGGGTAGATTATTATCATTTGCAGTGGTCCTTTGGTAGTATAGCATTTTCTCCACGGGTCCCTGAGTAGTATCTCATGATTTACAGTGGTCCCTGGGAAGCATATCGTTATTTACAGTGGTCACTGTGTAGTATATCATTATACACAGTGGTCCCTGGGTGGAATAACATTATATACAGAGGTCCCTGGTTAGCAAATCATTATTTACAGTCGTCCCTGGATAGTATACCATTATTTACAGTGGCCTTGGGTAGGTATCATCATTTACAGTGGTCACTGGATAGTAATTCATTATTTACAGTGGTCCCTGGGTAGAATAACATTATATACAGAGGTCCCTGGTTAGTCAATCATTATTTACAGTCGTCCCTGGATAGTATACCGTTATTTACAGTGGCCTTGGGTAGGTATCATCATTTACAGTGGTCACTGGATAGTAATTCATTATTTACAGTGGTCCCTGGGTAGAATATCATTATTTGCAGTGGTCCCTGGTTAGAATATAATTATTTACAGTGTTCCCTGGATAGAATATCATTATATTCAGCGGTACCTGGGTGGTAAATCATTATTTACAGTGGTCCCTGCGTAGTTTATCATTATGTACTGTGGTCCCTGTGTAGTATATCATTATTTACAGTGGTGACTGGGTAGTATATCATTAGTGACAGTGGATCCTGGGTAATATATCCATATTTACTGTGGTTCCTGGGCAGTATAACATTATTTACAGTGGTTCCTGGGCAGTATATCATTATTTACAGTGGTCCCTGAGTAGAATATCATTATTTACTGTGGTTCCTGGGCAGTATATCATTATTTACAGTGGTCCCTGGATAGTATTCATTATCGACAGTGGTTTCTGGGCAACGTGTCATTATTTACAGTGGTCCCTGGGTAGTATATCATTATTTACAGTGGCCTCTGTGCAATGTATTTTATTTACAGTGGTCCCTGGGTAGAATATCGTAATGTACAGTGATTCCAGGGTAGTATAGCATTTTTTACAGTAGTCCCTGGGTAGACTATCATTATTTACAGTGGTCCCTGGGTAGTATCTCATTATTTGCAGTGGTCCCTGGGTAGTATAGCATTTCTAACAGTGGTTCCTGGGTGGCATATCGTTACTTACAGGCGTCCTTGGGTAGTATTTCGTCACGCACAGTTATCCCTGTGCAGTATATAATTATTTACACTGGTGCCTGGGTAGTATCTCATTATTTACAGTGGTCCCTGGGGAGTATATCATTATTTACAGTGGACCCTGGGTAGGATATCATTATTTGCAGTGGGCCCTGGGTAGTATTTCATTATTAAAGTGGTCCCTGGGGAGTATATCATTATTTACAGTGGTCCCAGTGTAGTATATCATTATTTACAACGGTCCCTGGGCAGGATATCATAATTTACAGTGGTCCCTGGGGAGTATACATCATATACAGTAACCCTCGGTAGTATATCATTATTTCCAGTGGTCCCTGGGTTGTATATCATTATTTACAGTGGTCCCAGGGCAGTATATCATTAGTGACAGTGGTCCCTGGGCAGTATATCATTATTTACAGTTGTCCCTGGGTAGTATGTCATTACTTACAGTGGTCACTGGGTTGTATATCATTATTTACAGTGGTCCCTGGATAGTGTATCATTATTTACAGTAATCCCAGGGTAGATTATTATCATTTGCAGTGGTCCTCCTTTGGTAGTATAGCATTTTCTCCACGTGTCCCTGAGTAGTATCTCATTATTTACAGTGGTCCCTGGGAAGCATATCGTTATTTACAGTGGTCCCTGTGTAGTATATCATTATGCACAGTGGTCCCTGGGTAGGATATAATTATTTGCAGTGGGCCCTGGATAGTAATTCATTATTTACAGTGGTCCCTGGATAGTATACCATAATTTACAGTGGCCTTGGGTAGATATCATCATTTACAGTGAATGCTAGTGACATCGAAACAAACCTGTTGGACTTTAACCTGGTGTTGTAACTTCGTGGTGTTGGACTTCGTACTGCAATCAACAAAAATGCAGCGCTCCCACAATGCTGAGCTCCATGTATTAGGCAGGGATACCAATCCACAACAATGCAGCGCTCCCACAATGCTGAGCTCCCTGCATTAGGCAGGGATACCAATCAACAACAATGCAGCGCTCCCGCAGTGCTGAGCTCCGTGTTTTAGACTGTGCCATCAATCAACAACAATGCAGCGCTCCCGCAGTGCTGAGCTCCGTGTTTTAGACTGTGCCATCAATCCACAACAATACCGCGCTCCGGCAGTGCTGAGCTCCGTGTATTTGACTGGGACATCAACCAACAATAATGCAACGCTCTCGCAGTGCTGAGCTCCGTGTATTTGACTGGGACATCAATCCACAACAATGCAGCGCTCCCGCAGTGCTGAGCTCCGTGTTTTAGACTGTGCCATCAATCCACAACAATGCAGCGCTCCCGCAGTGCTGAGCTCCGTGTTTTAGACTGTGCCATCAATCCACAACAATGCAGCGCTCCCGCAGTGCTGAGCTCCGTGTATTTGACTGGGACATCAATCCACAACAATACCGCGCTCCGGCAGTGCTGAGCTCCGTGTATTGACTGGGACATCAATCCACAACGATGCAGCGCTCCCGCAGTGCGGTGCTCCGTGTATTTGACTGGGACATCAATCCACAACAATACCGCGCTCCAGCAGTGCTGAGCTCCGTGTATTGACTGGGACATCAATCCACAACGATGCAGCGCTCCCGCAGTGCGGGGCTCCGTGTATTTGACTGGGACATCAATCCACAACAATACCGCGCTCCGGCAGTGCTGAGCTCCGTGTATTGACTGGGACATCAATCCACAACGATGCAGCGCTCCCGCAGTGCGGGGCTCCGTGTATTTGACTGGGACATCAATCCACAACAATACCGCGCTCCCGCAGTGCGGGGCTCCGTGTATTTGACTGGGACATCAATCCACAACAATGCAGCGCTCCCGCAGTGCGGGGCTCCGTGTATTTGACTGGGACACCAATCCACAACAATACCGCGCTCCCGCAGTGCTGAGCTCCGTGTATTTGACTGGGACATCAATCCACAACAATGCAGCGCTCCCGCAGTGCTGGGCTCCGAGTCCTGGAGGGGGCATCTGCTTAAACAGTGCTGCACTCTGGAAGTGCTGAACGTCATGTACTGGAGTGGAGCATTAACACACCTCAGTGCAGCACTCACGCAGTGCTGAGCTTCATGTACTGGAGTGGACATTAACCCACAACAGTGCAGCGTTCGCCCGATGCTGAGCTCCAAGCATTTGAGTGAAACATCAAGACACAACAGTGCCGCACTCGCGCAGAGCTGAGCTCCATATCCTGGAGTGGAACATCAATATACAACAGTGCGGCATTCCCGCAGTGCTCAGCTACATGTACTGGTGCGGGACATCAAACCACAACAGTGCAGCATCCCCGCAGTGCTCAGCTACATGTACTGGTGCGGGACATCAAACCACAACAGTGCAGCATCCCCGCAGTGCTGAGCTCCATGTACTGGACTGGGACATCAACCAGAACAGTGCAGCATTCCCGCAGTGCTCAGCTCCATGTACTGGTGCGGGACATCAAACCACAACAGTGCAGCATCCCCGCAGTGCTGAGCTCCATGTACTGGACTGGGACACCAACCACAACAGTGCAGCATTCCCGCAGTGCTCAGCTCCGTGCACTGGGCTGTGACCTCAACCCACAAACATTTATGAACTCCCAATTTAGACAAAGACTGGCCCCAGTTATTGACAACGAATCATTTCACCCCTTGTCATATTTATATAATCCACCTTCTCACACCCCACGTTATTATGAAAGGGGCAGTGTTAATCCAGCTGAATGCATCTGGTTCAATCTATTTTCATCGCTCTACCCGTTGATATTTTTCTTTTTGCTTTATTCTTCCGTGTGATATGGGCATTGTTGGGAGGGCTTCAGGTATTTGGATAATTGGAGCGCATTCTGGGGAAGGTGGGACCTGTACAAGCAGGACGGGTTGCATCAGAACCAGAGGGGCACCAATATCCTGGGAGGGAGGATTTCTAGTACTCTTCGGGAGGGTTTAAACTAATTTGGCTGGGGAATGGGAACCAGATTTGTAGTCCAGCAACTAAGGTAGCCGATATTCAGGACGCCAAAGCGTGTAATGAGGCAGTGGGGAAGGGAACACTGACAAAGGAGCGTACTTGCAGGCACGGAGATGGGTTGAAGTGTGTATACGTCAACGCAAGAAGCATCAGGAATAAGGTGGGTGAACTTAAGGCATGGATCGGTACTTGGGACTACGATGTGGTGGCCATCACGGAAACTTGGATAGAAGAGGGGCAGAAATGGTTGTTGGAGGTCCCTGGTTATAGATGTTTCAATAAGATTAGGAAGGGTGGTAAAAGAGGTGGGGAGGTGGCATTGTTAATTAGAGATAGTATAACAGCTGCAGAAAGGCAGTTCGAGGAGTATCAGTCTACTGAGGTAGTATGGGTTGAAGTCAGAAATAGGAAAGGAGCAGTCACCTTGTTAGGAGTTTTCTATAGGCCCCCCAATAGTAGCAGAGATGTGGAGGAACAGATTGGGAAACAGATTTTGGAAAGGTGCAGAAGTCACAGGGTAGTAGTCATGGGCGACTTTAACTTCCCAAACATTGAGTGGAAACTCTTTAGATCAAATAGTTTGGATGGGGTGGTGTTTGTGCAGTGTGTCCAGGAAGCTTTTCTAACACAGTATGTAGATTGTCCGACCAGAGGAGGGGCAATATTGGATTTAGTACTTGATAATGAGCCAGGGCATGTGAAAGATTTGTTAGTGGGGGAGCATTTTGGAGATAGTGACCACAATTCTGTGACTTTCACTTTAGTAATGGAGAGGGATAGGTGCGTGCAACAGGGCAAGGTTTACAATTGGGGGAAGGGTAAATACGATGTTGTCAGACAAGAATTGAAGTGCATAAGTTGGGAACATAGGCTGTCAGGGAAGGACACAAGTGAAATGTGGAACTTGTTCAAGGAACAGGTACTACGTGTCCTTGATTTGCATGTCCCTGTCAGGCAGGGAAGAGATGGTCGAGTGAGGGAACCATGGTTGACAAGAGAGGTTGAATGTCTTGTTAAGAGGAAAAAGAAAACTTGTGTAAGGCTGAGGAAACAAGGTTCAGACAGGGCATTGGAGGGATACAAGATAGCCAGGAGGGAACTGAAGAAAGGGATTAGGAGAGCTAAGAGAGGGCATGAACAATCTTTGGCGGGTAGGATCAAGGAAACCCCCAAGGCCTTTTACACATATGTGAGAAATATGAGAATGACTAGAGCGAGGGTAGGTCCGATCAAGGACAGTAGCGGGAGATTGTGTATTGAGTCTGAAGAGATTGGAGAGGTCTTGAACGAGTACTTTTCTTCTGTATTTACAAATGAGAGGGGCGATATTGTTGGAGAGGACAGTGTGAAACAGACTGGTAAGCTCGAGGAAATACTTGTTAGGAAGGAAGATGTGTTGGGCATTTTGAAAAACTTGAGGATAGACAAGTCCCCCGGGCCTGACGGGATATATCCAAGGATTCTATGGGAAGCAAGAGATGAAATTGCAGAGTCGTTGGCAATTATCTTTTCGTCCTCACTGTCAACAGGGGTGGTGCCAGGGGATTGGAGAGGCAAAGTAATGGAAAGGGTACTGAAGGATAGGATTTCTGAGCATCTGGAAAGACACTGCTTGATTAGGGATAGTCAGCACGGATTTGTGAGGGGTAGGTCTTGCCTTACAAATCTTATTGAATTCTTTGAGGAGGTGACCAAGCATGTGGATGAGGGTAAAGCAGTGGATGTAGTGTACATGGATTTTAGTAAGGCATTTGATAAGGTTCCCCATGGTAGGCTTCTGCAGAAAGTAAGGAGGCATGGGATAGTGGGAAATTTGGCCAGTTGGATAACGAACTGGCTAACCGATAGAAGTCACAGAGTGGTGGTGGATGGCAAATATTCAGCCTGGATCCCAGTTACCAGTGGCGTACAAACGTGATCAGTTCTGGGTCCTCTGCTGTTTGTGATTTTCATTAATGACTTGGATGAGGGAGTTGAAGGTTGGTCAGTAAATTTGCAGACGATACGAAGATTGGTGGAGTTGTGGATAGTAAGGAGGGCTGTTGTCGGCTGCAAAGAGGCATAGATAGGATGCAGAGCTGGGCTGAGAAATGGCAGATGGAGTTTAACCCTGAAAAGTGTGAGGTTGTCCATTTTGGAAGGACAAATATGAATGCGGAATACAGGGTTAACGGTAGAGTTCTTGGCAATGTGGAGGAGCAGAGAGATCTTGGGGTCTATGTTCATACATCTTTGAAAGTTTCCACTCAAGTGGATAGAGCTGTGAAGAAGGCCTATGGTGTGCTCGCGTTCATTAACAGAGGGATTGAATTTAAGAGCCGTGAGGTGATGATGCAGCTGTACAAAACTTTGGTAAGGCCACATTTGGAGTAGTGTATACAGTTCTGGTCACCTCATTTTAGGAAGGATGTGGAAGCGTTGGAAAAGGTGCAAAGAAGATTTACCAGGATGTTACCTGGAATGGAGAGTAGATCTTACGAGGAAAGTTTGAGTGTGCTAGGCCTTTTCTCATTAGAACGGAGAAGGCTGAGGGGCGACTTGATAGAGGTTTATAAGATGATCAGGTGAATAGATAGAGTAGACAGTCCGAGGCTTTTTCCCCGGGTGGAATAAACCATTACAAGGGGACATAAATTCAGGGTGAATGGTGGAAGATATAGGTGGCATGTCAGAGATAGGTTCTTTACCCAGAGAGTAGTGGGGGCATGGAATGACTGCCTGTTGAGTTTGTTGAGTCGGAAACATTAGGGACCTCCAAGCGGCTATTGGATAGGTACATGGATTATGCTAGAATGAGGGGGTGTAGATTAATTTGTTCTTAATCTAGGACAAAAGTTCGGCACAACATCGTGGGCCGAAGGGCCTGTTCTGAGCTGTATTTTTCTTCGTTCTATGTTCGATCTCTTTTAGCACTCTGGGATGCATTCCATCAGGGCCGGGAAACTTGTCTACCTTTTGCCCCATTACTACCTCCTTAGTGATAACAATCACCACCTCCCATCACTACCTCCTTAGTGATAACAATCCTCTCAATGTCCTTACTTGTCACAGCCTTATTTCCATCAGCCACAGGCATGTTATTTGTGTCTTCCACTGTGAAGACCGAGCCAAAGAACCTCTTCAGTTCCTCAGCCATTTCCTCATCTCCCATGATTAAATCTCCCTTCTCAGCCTCTCAAGGACCAATATTTCATTTGCCACTCTTTTTGTTGTATATATTTGTAGAAACTTTTACTGTCTGTTTTTATATTCTGAGCAAGTTTACTCTCATAATCTATCTTTCTCTTCTTTATAGCTTTTTTAGTAGCTTTCTGTTGCCCCCTAAAGATTTCCCAGTCCTCTATTCTCCCACTGATCTTTGCCACTTTGTATGCTTTTTCTTTCAATTCGATACTCTTCCTTATTTCCTTCGATATCCCCGGTCGATTTTCCCTCTTTCTACCGTTCTTCATTTTTGTTGGTGTAAACCTCTGCTGGGCACTGTGAAAAATCGCTTGGAAGGTTCTCCACTGTTCCTCAACTGTTTCACCATAAAGTCTTTGCTCCCAGTCTACCTTAGCTAGCTGTTCCCTCATCCCATTGTAATCTCCTTTGTTTAAGCACAAAACACTATTATTTGATTTATTATGGGGACGGACATTCTATTTTCTTTGAAATAGATTTAAAGTACCCAATTCTTTTGTTTTCTAAGTAAGAGGTAATTTATAATGGCCAATCCACATTAAAAAGCAAAGAAAAGTACAACACAGGAACAGGCCCTTCGGCACTCCAAGCCTTTGCCGGTCATGATGCCCTAACTAAAAAACAAAACCTTCTGCCCTTACTCGGTCCGTATCCCTCTATTTCCCCCCTTTTCATGGATCCATCCAGGTACCTCTTAAATGTTGCTAATGTGCTGCTTCCACTACATCCTCTGGCAGCGCGTTACAGTCACCCACCAATCGCTGTTTGAAAAACTTACCCACACATCTCCCTTAAACTTTCCCCCTCTTACCTTGAACCTGTGCCCCCTTGTAATTGACACTTCCAGACTTGGAAAAGCCTCTGACTGTCCACCCTGTCTGTGCCTCTCAGAATTCTGCCCACCTCTATCAGGTCTCACCTCAGCCTCCGTCTTTCCAGTGAAAACAATCCTAGTTTATTCAACCTCTCCTCATAGCCAACCCGCCAGACCAAGCAACATCCTGGTGAACCTTCTTTGCACTCTCTCCAAATCGTCCACGTCCTTCTGATAATGCGGTGACCAGAACTGCACGCAATACTCAATGCGCCGGCTGATGAAGGCAAGCATGCCATATGTCTTCTTTATCACCTTGCCCACCTGTGTTGGCACTTTTAGGGAACTGTGGACCTGCGTGCCCAGATCCATCTGTGTATTAATGTTCCTGAGGATTCTGCAATTTACAGTATAATTTGTACCTACATTTGATCCTCCAAAATGCATCACCTCGCATTTGTCTGGTTTCGGGCAGCACGGTAGCATTGTGGATAGCACAATTGCTTCACAGCTGCAGGGTCCCAGGTTCGATTCCAGCTTGGGTCACTGTCTGTGCGGAGTCTGCACATCCTCCCCGTGTGTGCGTGGGTTTCCTCCGGGTGCTCCGGTTTCCTCCCACAGTCCAAAGATGGGCAGGTCAGGTGGATTGGCCATGATAAATTGCCCTTAGTGTCCAAAATTGCCCTTAGTGTTGGGTGGGGTTCCTGGGTTATGGGGATAGGGTGGAGGTGTTGGCCTTGGGTAGGGTGCTCTTTCCAAGAGCCGGGGCAGATTCGCTGGGTCGAATGGCCTCGTTCTGCACTGTAAATTCTATGATAATCTATGAAATTCTATGATAAACTGCATCTGCCATTTCTGTTCCCAATTCTCCAATCTATCTATATCCTATTGCATCCTCTGACAATCCTCGGCACTATCAGCAACTCCACCAACCTTCGTGTCATCCGCATACTTACTAATCAGACCACCCATATTTTCCTTCAGATCATTTATATATACTACAAACAATCGGTCCCAGTTCTGATCCCTGCGGAACACCACTAGTTACAGATCTCCAGTCTGAAAAACACCCTTCCACCGCTACCCTCTGTCTTCTATAACCAATCCAGTTCTGTACCAGCTAGCCATCCCACCCCCAATCCCATGTGATTTTAGTTTTTGTACCAGTCTGCCATAAGGGACCTTGTTAAATACCTTATTAAAGTCCATATAAGCTACATTCACAGCCCTCATTTAATTTATTTTGTCACCTCTTCAAAAAACTCAATCAAGTTGATGAGACCTGACCTTCCCGTACAAACCTGCCGGTCACTAACTAGTCCAAATGTGGATATATCCTGTCCTTCAATATCTTTTCCAAAAGCGCCTCACCTCGGATGTCAGCCTCACCGGCAATAATTTGTTGGATTATCCCTGCTTTCTTTCTTAAACAAGTGATCATCATTGGCTATTCTCCACTCCTCTGGAACCTCGCCTGTGGTCAAAGAGGATGTGAAGATATCTGTTAAGTCCCCAGCTATTTCTTCCCTTGTCCTTTTTTATAATCTGTCATGGGAGGTGGGCATCGCAGGCTGTGCCAGCATTTATTGCCCATCCCGAATTGCCCTTGACGGGGCAGTTAAGAGTCAACTACATTGCTGTTGGTCTGGAGCCACATGTAGGCCAGATCGGATAAGGACGGCAGATTTCCTTCCCTAACCAGCTGGTTTTTCTGACAATCGGCAATGGTTTCATGATCACCTTTAGACTTTTAATTCCAGACATTTTATTTAGTTTAAATTGCGGCTATTTCCAGTTATTGTCAGGCTTGAATATTCTTCTTGAGGAGATAATAACATGTAGTTCTGAATGTCCTGGTAGTGCAGTAACAACTTGGATGCATTTTGAACGGTTATTTCGGACATACTCAAGTTGTTACAATGTGTTGTAATGTGACGGGCAATGTCTAATGAAGGGTTCAAGCAAACTGAGAATTCATCCATTTTTGCAGCAAAGAAATAGAGGGCCAATAGCGAATTTGGTGTACAATTATAAAGAGAACTGAGGAAAAGAAATACCGAAGTGCATACGTGGATAATTCATTAAATGGGGGAGTACAGGTTAGTAAAGAATACCGCACATTAAGCTTTATTAATAAGAACGTGGAACAAAAGAGCAAGACAATAATGTTTAACTTCTCCAGGACACAGGTTCGCCCTCGCAGGTGTACAGTGGGGGTCGCAGCTGAGAATCACAGAATCATAGAACTTACAGTGCAGAAGGAGGACATTTGATCTATCGAGTCTCCATCTGCCGTTGGAAAGACCACCCGACTTAATCCTACTTAAACCCACAACTCTACACTATCCCATAACCCAGTAACGCAATCTAATCTATTTGGACACTAACGGCATTTTAGCATGGTCAATCCACATCTTTGGAATGTGGATGGAAACCGGAGCACCCGGAAGAAACATACGCAGACACGGGGAGCACATGCAGACTCCGCACAGACAGTGAACGAAGCCGGGAATCGAACCTGGGACCCTGGTGCCATGAAGCCCCAGTGCTAACCGCTGTGCTACCGTACCGCCCCTCCACTGTGCTACATGTCGTCTCATGAGGCATGATATGAAGGCGGGTGCCGAACATATTGCTCGCCACGGTTCCAGAAATCAGACAGTTCAGTTCAGATGTACGGCTGGAGAAGCTGGAGTGTTTTCCTTTCAGAGAAAGCACGGAGATTTGAACAAAAAAAAGTATTGAAAGCCATGAGAAGGCTGTATAGAAAAGGTAAGGGGAAAATGTTCCTCTTTGTGGAAGGTCGATAGAGATAACATAACCTGGCAGCAAATTTGAAAAGAAGGAAGCGTTACATCCGCGAAACCTGTTTTTCACACAGTGAAATAACCGTTCCCAATGCAAGAAAGTGAGTGATGAAGCACGGAAGAGCATCGCTTGAGAATGGTCCACATGAAGATTGATATCAACCATTTTAAAGGGCGTTTGACAGGCATTTATTGAGAGAGAATGAGCAGAAGGCGGGACATTATCAGCAAGTGAATGACTCATTCAGAGAGCTACCGCAGATACGATGGCTAGACCTGCCTCAAGTTGCGTACGAGCACTGCACGTCCATTACTTCTCTTTCCAGGGACACTGTACTCTCACCATCTGAATGTTTCCCATGCATTGCCGCTATAATTGGCAAGACAGAACTGGAGTTCCACAACTATAATTGTATGTCGTTTTCTCAGCGCCCAAGTCCTTCCTCAAACCACCAACAAGTGGCATGACATCATGCCGCTGGGATGTTGTGAATCTACGGATTTTGAACACCAGAGCACATTATGGTTGGTCAATAAATTTTAACTGTCCTCAGCGAACAGCTGAATCGCTTGTGAATCTGTGCGGGAAAAGGCGTCGATGCTGTTGACAGAATGTTCTACTGTTCCCCAGAGCTTGAAGAGTCATTTTTAGTATTAAGGCATTCTTGGATTGTCGGAGATCTCGGTTTAGATAAAAGAACAATCATTGCAAAACGCCATGGTTGCCTCGATAACATTGAAATGTGTTGGATAAGGTATCAGTCCGAGCTGGGCCTAATGCTGAGACAACAGAGAGGGTTGGCTTGTCTCATTGACTGCGGCCACTAAATATCAACACGTGGGTTTTTCTGGTTGCTTAACGCGTTGTCTTTGATAAAGTGAAGCTGCCTGAACAGAATAATATAGGATCATGTAAATATAAGAATTAAGAGCAGTGTTGCACATTGAGTCCCGAGAACCAACTCCGCTAATCATAAATGTAATGGCTGATTGAGTTTAACTCCCACCTACCTGGGAGTTTCACCCCTTTGTTGATTTTGAAGCTATGTACCTCTTACTTTAAAATCTCCAAAGACCCAGTGTCTGCTGAGGGAGAGAGTTCCAATGAATCACTACCCTCTGAGAGAAAAATGAAACTTCCCCATCACTGTCTAAAATGTTATGGAGTTCTATATTCTGCTACAAGCAATAATATGCTCTCCACATCTATCCCATCAAGACGCCTTGGAATATTTACGTTTCCGATCAAATAACCTCTCAGTTTCTTAACTCTGTCCACACTTACCTAAACAGAACATGCTAATCTTTCGTACTACTCTCGTAAACTTTCGCTAAACTCACATTCAACCAGATCTATCTCAACATCTACGCTCCGAAATTTCTTTCTATTTGTAGGATATGCTTTATTGCAATTCTTCCAGTAAAATTGTCCATAAATAGGACACTTGCTAGATTTTTCTCCACTCACTTAACCGTCCTCACTCCCGTTCTACTCTCTTCACAACTAACTTTCCGAGCGAACATTGTAACGTCACCACATTTCGGAACTAGACCTTCAGTCCCATTGATCCCTATCATCTGATTGGATGGAATGGTTGTCATTCACCAGACAAAGTTCACGGATCGGCTGAAGCGGCTGTCAGCCAACGGGTAGGACGAGCTTGTTGGTGACTGCAGCTTGCAGTCATATCGCAAGATTAATGACTGACTGAGATGTTTGTAGGTTGAAATTTGAAGCTCCTTGCATGGAAATGGCATTGGTCAGTCAGGAGGCAAAGCTCTACGACTGGCGAATGTAACTGACCATTTCCGCGTGAATCCGGGGAGTAGATAAAGCGGCTCTCTGACCAAATGTTAATTTCTCCAATTGGATTCACTGCTGTCGGTCACCGCACTTTAACTGTTATTGGTTGATACTGCTGATTCAGTTAACTGTTTGATACAGCTGTCAGTTTATTCACCAACTGAACAGTTGATATTACCGTGGATTTCAGTGCCTGCTTGAGCTGCTCTCTGAACTTAGACTGAGTCAACACATAAATAAATGTATTTGTGCAGCAATTTAAATTCCGCAGCATCCATCCGACATAATGAACAACAACTTCGAACTCCGTGGAATTAACTATTCGTCTAATCTTAGAATAAAGAAAATTTCCAACATTTACCAACCACAAAAGTATGAAGCTGCCTGATATTGCGAGGAGTAAAATAATAGACTTCCTTCTACTCTCCATTTCCGGGTCACTGCTATTCTGTTCGTTACTCTTGCCCCTCAGACCTTGACGGATTCGGCTTGTCACTAAAATATATCGGACCGTCAGAGCGTTGAGCAGCAGAACTAAAGCGAATGGGAGCAACGGTGTTAGAACCTTTTCAAACCAGCTAAATCCCAGCCATGTGGGATCAGTTAAAGTGTTTACCTTTGTATTACAGAGCCACGGGACATTGTTTATTATTACATAAGGTTCAAATGTGAAGTACCAGGGGATGTTTTTTAAATAGAGAAGGATGCCCGTTGTCGTTAGAACCACAACCGCAGTTTTGCCTGTGCAATATTTTGTTCTCAGTTTCTGGCAGCAGATAGCCACAAATCTATCAAAGGAGAAAGTGACAGTGAACCAGACAGAGCAGTCTCTGGCTGCACACACCAGCACACTCTGAGCACTGCACACAACGGTGAGGTGCAAAAAACACAATGGGAAATAATAATAATTGATCTGATTCAGTATGACGTCAGCGATAATGAGCAGAAGATCCGCCGTTGCCATGGCCACCAGATAGCGTGTTGTGCAGGACGAGAGACCACACTTTCCCCGGCACAGGACGATAATTCCCAATAAATTAACTGTAAGAGAAAGAAGGGATATATTTAGAAGAATTAAAATCACATATTCTCATTGACTGAAACGGGCTGCAAGGAGAGGATTTCAGGATCAAAATGGGGAGGTGGAGGGGAGTGTGTGTCGTCAAGGGTCTAAGTGGAAGTGTTAAAGTTTCAAATTACACGATGGGAACTGTCAAACTCAACCCCATATTGAATGATGATTTAGAGAGAAGACTGAGAAATGGAGGTATATTGTTCTGCAGGCAGTCGGAGGGAAATACTTTGTATCTCCTAGAAAACACGTGTTGGTGAAGAAGACGAAAATAATTATATTATTGTATCGAACCATCATGGCTGTATGAAAGGGAAATCATGTTTGAAAAACCTGTTGGAAATTTTTGCGGATGTCATTTTACATACACACTTAGTCACACAGAAAATAGAAACAGGGATTAGTCCATTCGGCCCTTCGAGTCTGCTCCGCAATTCATTATAATTGTGGCTGATCAAGTTCAATACTCTGATCCCGCCTTCCCCCTATCACTTGATCCTTTAGCATCCATTGCTATATATAATCACTTCTTGATATCAGACAGCGTTTTCGCCTAAACTACGTTCTGTGGTTCTAAATTCCACAGAGTCACCACCCAATGTATGAAGAAATGTATCCTCACCTCAGTCCTAAAAAACCCTATCTTTAAACCATGATCCCTCGTTCTGACCTCCCCCACTATCTGGAACACTGTTTCTGAGTCTACTCTGTCTAACCCAGTTTACATTTTACACCTTTCTATGAGATAACCTCTCACTCTTCTAAACTCCAATTAATATACTCCTAACCGACGCAATCGCTCTCCCGCCATCCCTTACCTCATTTTGGTAAATCCTCGCGACACTCCCTCCAAAGCAAGAATATCCTTCCTCAGACAAGGATAGCAAAACTACAGACAGTTTTCCGGGTGTGGCCTCCTTGGGTCCCTGAATAACTGCAGTAAAACATCTACATTTCTCTACTCAAATAGCCCAGATAAAAGCAGAAATTGAGGAAGTGGCGCTTTTGGATTAAAAAAAAACTTTTAAATAATGTCTCACACCTGCTGTTGGGAAATAGCTTCAGAACACACGAATAGGGCATAATATGCTGGAATTTATTGAGAAGTGGTTAACAGGCATATCCAGAGTCATGAACGGAGTCACAGCCATTTCTTCCTTTAGCATATCCTTCAGCCACAGCTCCTCACAAGCTACATAGATAAGTTGGATGTGGGAATTGAATGTGGGAACGTCAGTTTTGGTAACGGCACAGTATTGGTAGGTGAGGAGGTTTCAATGAGGCTTGACGCTAATTGGACCAGGCGAAAAAAACTTTTATGAACAGGTCTTTCATAAGTTGAATTGTGGATTGGTGAGGACGCAACTGAAGATATCTGTACAGTTAGGCTTCCTTACCTCAAGACGCCTCTATTTAACACTGATGGGAATGCACCGTGGATTCACTGGCGAGGATGGCCGCTTTGTATTACAGCAGGTTTTGAGGAAACTGAGAGTGTATTAGATGCGTCTAAGAATGAGTGTATTATCTCATCGAGCCTTCAAAATTCCTTCACGGCTTCGCGAAGTAGATGTTAATGAGGTGCCTCATCGGACAGTTAACATAAGGCAAAATGTGAAAAGCATCAGAATAAAGTTTTAGGAGATTTCTAACATGGATCAGGAGAACTTCGTCTCACAAAGGTGTTGGATTGTTAGAGCTTTCTACTGATAAGCTTGCGCAAGATCAATGCCTGAGCATTTCCATTCAGAAACCGATAGATTTATGTTTATTCATGAGAGAAATATTCATGCAGAGAACTGGTCATGCTGGTCAAAATTGTGTAAGAGTTAAATGATCAAGAACGAAAGGTTTGAAAGGTGGACTAATTTCGACTACGCCTGTTCGTAATTCCGATGATCCTAAATAACTCCACCCGGACCCGAACCAAAGCCCTACCAGGTACAGATTACCACCCTGCCACCCGCCACATCTAGGATCAGACACCCCAGAGGAAATAACACACATTGCCAGGGTCAACCTTTCGGTCATGTGATCACAGACTTTCAAAATTCAAACTGGAACTCCGGCTTGGAAGACAGATCTTGCAGACTGATTACCTCCAGGAGTACCTCCCTATTCCGTATTGGGTCATATTCACGATCAAGCATCGCGTGGTTGGGTTCCCACAGCATCGCCCCATCCCCACCCCCAGGATTAGAACACAGCCTCAGAATTACATCACCACTCCGAATCAATGCTCGATCGAGGTCTGACCGCCATTATAACATGATTGGCCTGAGGATTGTTCCCCCTTCCCACACATCCAATGTCAGAATCCCCTGGGCGTTAGTTGCACATCAAAATACCGCTCCTCCACCCACAGATTCCGGCTCCCTTCAGCATTAACTCACCAGAACCTAATAGCTTCAGTTTACGAGCTCCTTCACGGTTAGCATCCATATTGCATTAGTGTCCATTTGCATCACCGCACTTTGATCCCCATAAGGATCCGTCACAAATTCCCATGTAAAAACCTCCGTCGCTAGGTTCAGTGCCCTCCCCGGCATCATACGTATCAGCAGATTTCAACTTGAACCTTCGAGCATGTATCCCCGAGGACTGTCCGTCTCTTCCCTGCTGTTGAAAAAGGAGAAGGACCCGGCGGAGTGTGTTACGCATCGGTGCAGATCTCTATTAAAGGTGGATACCAGGTTATTGGCGAAGTTGCTGGCGGCAAGGTTGGAGCAGTGCCTGCAGAAGGTGATATGAGAGGACCAGACGGGGTTCGTGAAGGGGAGGCGGCTGTTCTGGAATGTTAGAAGGTTGTGAAACGTCATCATGACGCCGACTGATGGGAAGGACGTGGAGGTGGAGGTGGCGCTAAATGCGGAGAAGGCTTTTGATCGGGAAGCGTGGGGATACTTGATGGCGTTCCTGGAAAGATTAGTTATTGGTCCCATCTTTACGGCGTGGCTGCGGATGCTCTCTAGTGCGCCGAAGGCGTGTGTTCGGGATACGTTGCTCTGCACTGAGGCACTAGGCAGGAGTGTTCCATGTACCCCACACCCTTGCTCTTTGCAGTAGCGATAGCGCCATTGTCCAAGGGTTTCCGGCGTTCGTGGTTGTAGAAGGAGATAGTGGGAGGGAAGTTGGAACACTGATATCCATGTATATGAACGATGTACTGCGCTACGCTTCAGAGCCGAGTACGTCAGTGGGGAATATAATGGGGCTGCGTCAAAGATCCGGGCCGTTTCTGGTGGTATAAATAGAGCCGAGGTAAGAGTGAGTATTTTATGATGTGCCATTTCGTAGGGCAGCACACCACTTCAGGTTATTGGGGTAGCAGGTTCCGCGGGATTGGGGTGGGCTCCGAAGGTATAATTGTACTAGTTTGGTCGGGAGGGTGAATGCCCATTTGGGAAGGTGTGACAACTTCCCTCTGCTGTCAGAAGGCCGGGCGCAGGTACTTAAAATCAAGGTGTTACCGCAACGCCTGTTCCTATTTCAGTGCATTTCGGTCATCTCGTTTATTTGCGGGAGGATGGGGGTAGCCAGTCCTTTAGAGAGGGCGACAGGCTGGCAGCTGGCTCTCCCAAATATAGTATATTATTACTGTGCGGCGAATGCGGAGAAGGTGCGGGGTTGGCTCTTCGTGGTGCGGAGTGGGGGGGGGGGGGGGGGGTCCCGGTGGGTTAAAATGAAGGCATCCATTCAAACTCCAATGGGTAAAGACTCAGAGTCCTCAACACTCATTATCTGACAAAGCCTTCATTCGCGGTTTTATTCTTGTGAACCTCCTCTGGACACTCATGAAATCCATCTCATTCTTCGTTAGATATGGGGTCCAAAAGTGCTGACAATATTATAATTATCCTGAGCAGAGCCACAGTACTGCATTCCTGCTCTTCTGTTCCATCCCGCTTGAACTGAATGCTAACTTTGCGTCTGCCTTCCTGATTGCCAACTGAACCTGTACGTTAATGTTAAGTGAATCCTGAACTGGGACTCCAAAGTCCCTTTATGCTTTTGATTTCCGATGTCATTTGCCGCCTCAAAGAATTCTAAGAGCGTTATCAGGCATGAGCTCTCCTTGACAAATCTGTGCTGAGTGATTTCTGTTTTACCATTCCTTTCCAAATCCTCCGCAATTTCATCCTTAATAATAAACCCTAAAATCTTACCAAAGAAACATTCGGGCGAACTGCTCCATAATTTCCGTGTTATGGCTCCCTTCCTTTTTTAAACAGATGGGTTCCATTCGCCTTTATTTTTCAATCCTCTGCGACCCTTCCTGTCTCCAGTGATTTCATAGATTATCATAGAATTTACAGTGCAGAAGGAGGCCATTCAGCCCATCGAGTCTGCACCGGCTCTTGGAAAGAGCACCCTACCCAAGGTCAACACCGCCACCCTATCCTCATAACCCAGTAACCCCACCCAACACTAAGGGCAATTTTGGTCATGGCCAATCCACCTAACCTGCACATCTTTGGACTGTGGGAGGAAACCGGAGCACCCGCACGAAACCCACGCACACACGGGGAGGAGGTGCAGACTCCGCACAGGCAGTGACCCAAGCTGGAATCGAACCTGGGACCCTGGAGCTGTGAAGCAATTGTTCTATCCACAAGGCTACCGTGCTGCCCCACGAGCCTCTGAGAGGTCACCCAAATACCTCCACATCCTCCTCAGATGTCTCCGTCGGAAACCTGGGATCTGGTCCATTTGGTCGGTGTGATTTATCCACATGAAGACTTTCAGCGTCGTCAATATCTTCTGCCCCTGAACTCGCCTCTGCCTCCTGACTGTGGTGACGTTCTGGTATGTCACTGGTGTCTTGCAGTGCGAATCTTCATACAAAGCACCTATTCAGGTTTTGTTCTCCATTACTACTTCTCCATCTCATTTTCGATTCTTACGTCTCTCTTACGTCTTATGCATCGAACAAAACTTTCGCAATCTTCATTCAGATTAATATCTACGTTGTGCTCATATTTAATCGTTTCACCTCCTCCCCATTATATTTTTTATTGTTGTCCTCTGCTTGATTTTAAAGGCTTTACAATCCTCTGTAATCTGCCACTCAAAAGCTCCTCAGCACTTTTTATGTATTTAGAATTTGACTTTCATGCTGTACCTGACTTCTCCCATCAGCCATGGTTGCATCCGCCATCCCTGGGCATATTTCTTAGTCCTATTTGGGCTGAATTTCTGTTTTGAATAACCCCGGAAACCTCTTGCATTGCTGTTAGACCGTCTCCCCTGCTACGCCCCCCTTCCAATCAAATCTGGCCTTCTCCTCCCGCATGTATTTGCAGTTAGCTGTACTCAGTTGTGATAGCATTGCATTTTCTTTCAGTTTATCCCTCTCAAACTGCAGGGTGAAATCTATTATATTATGGTAACTACCGCCTCAGAGTGCCTTCACGTTAAGTTGCCTAGTTACGCCTGTCTCGTTCCACATCACAGAATGTCCTGTTCCCTGGTGGGCGCGTCCACAAGCTGCTACAAATAATCATCTCGTGGACATTTCGCGAATTCATTTTCCTGGGACCCGCGATCATCCTGATTTCCCCAGTCTATCTGCATATTGATGTGCACCATAATTATGGTAGTACTGCCTTCCCGACTTGCCTTTTCTGCCTCTTTATTTTTTTTCTCCACATCTTGCTTACCGGTAGGGTACCTATACATAACTCCCATTGGAGTATTTTGTCTGTAGCGATTCCTCAACTGTACCTGCACAGACAGTCCGCCTTCTGACCCTACATCGCATCATGAACGATTAAATGTAATTCGCTAAAAATCCAACACCGCCCATTCTCCAATTATCTGTCCTTTCGATATGCCACGTATCCATGGGTTTTAGATCCCAGTGCTGATCACGTTGCAGCCATATCTCTGTGAGGTCCAGAACATCGGCACCGCCAATTTCACTAGACGCTACACACACACTTCCTTGTTTCATATACTGCGCGCATCCTTCCGCTCTGTGTTGACCACAGTCCCCTTATCATAGTTGTCCCCTTATCTGTTGTGACTGACTTTAGATTCCTGTTGCTTTCTATACTCGCTGTTCTAGTTCTTATTTTGGAAAAATTACTAACTTCTCCTGAGCCGTTCCCCTCCCCTCCCCCTGAGGAGCTTCCAGTGCTCATCATTAATCTGCCCTCATTACTTCGCCTTTAACTTTGTTTTTCATATTTTCCGTACAATTGCACTCTCCCACGCATGATTTAGCTTAAATCCGTGTCTGCGGCCCTAGTGATGCGATTCGCAAAGACTCTGGTGCCAGCATGATTCAGTTGAAGTTTGTCCTGTCGGAAAAGCTCCTTCCTTCACCAGCAAAGGGGCCAATATCCCATGAACACATTTCTCCCACACCAATCTTTGAGTCACCCATTTACCTCTAAGAGTTGACAACAACATTCTTTCAGTAGGGTCGCATTTACCAGCGACATTTAATTGTTTGAATAACTATCTACCGTATCAAACGTACAATATATGCCAGGCATTTTGATGCAATAAGCATTGGTTGCGAACTACAATTTCAAATATTGACTTATAATGTTAGAGCAAATGGTGTAGGAAATTCCTGGGAATGGGTAGCAAGCTGGTTACAAAAGTGAAAGCGAGTAGAGATAAATGGATTTATTCAGATTGGTGAAAGCTGCTGTGTTGCGTTGCACAAACATCAACTCAGTGATCAATGCTCGTCATCAGTTTTACAGGGAATGGACTTGGAAGAGGAAAGACTGTGTTCGAAATTGGAAGGACACCAAGGAAACACGCAACAAAACACCTAACATTGTGTTACCAATTAATACAAATCTACATTGCACCTTTTGCTGTTAACTTAAAATCATTAAAGCGAAGCGTCAGGTACGAGGTTATCTTTCGATCTGGTCCTTCTGTTGAATAAGAAACAGAGAAATATCGAACATTTCCAACTTATTCAAACGTCCTGAAACATCGTCGGCAAAAGCAATACTTTTCCACTCTATTGCTTTTGTAAAACGCAAAGACATTCAACCGAACGAAATAAAATCCCCAAATATATTATTATTAATGATGACATTAAACACGACTAAAACTGCAACCGATATCAATTCTTCTAGATAGTGTCCATACTAAGGACGAAGGACAGGCATGGACGCCCAATGGAATATGATTACTGTGGTCATGAGTCAATTCTCTCCAGTTAACCATATACAGCACAATTCAACACGGACAGACATTCCCGGTAACATACAGTCGCTGGGTTCAGCTACTCCAGTTTGTTTAGTGACATTCACATCTTAAAATTCTGCACTGACAGATACTCCCAGTAATATGTCCTTACTCGCTGTTAGGTATAGAACTTTGTTTAATGAGTTATACCCGCTACGAGGGGTCAGGAGTTCCAGTATATTAGATGATCCAGATTGAGGGAGATTTTAGCAAGTCTCCCAATAATAACTGCCTTGTATAAATTTACCTTCACTCCGTTCTGATATGACATTGCACGATATCCCACGAAGTGCAACAACTTGATAATCCAGAGAGCCAACGCTACAGAACCAGGTTCATTATAAATTGAGGAAGTGTAAAATAAAACCCTTCATAGAACAAGAAATATAATCTAAGCAAAGGCTGTCACTGTTGCAGTGTCTGTGTAATGAATATCCAATAAATCAGCGTGTGATACTATCAGTAACAGAGGAAAGGCAGAAAGAAGCTCAGATAGATGTTTACATAATTTCAATCGCCGCTTACCAGGAACACCAATTATGGCAAGAATCACATAGAATATTTTAGCGATCATATGATACGTTTCCAGCATTTTCTGTGCACGGCTATCAGTCCCGTGGAGCTCCGATCAATCTCCCTGAATTGAACCCTGAGGTGATACAATTTCAGAAACCTTTATTTGTATCTCGTAGGATCATCCCCAGAGTATTTACGATGAGATATTGTTGAGGTGGTTTGTTTCTCAGTTGAACAGATTGTGACACCGATTTGAAAGACAGACAATGAATATTTTTGAGATCTATTAACATATTTAAAAAATGGTCAATTCTAATCACAATGATTAGAAAAATAAATGACAAGCTGTAATCTCCAACAAATGGAGTTGCCCACTGGAGCTGAGCAGTCGCGCCTGCAGAGTTCCTGTTGGTTTTGCCTCGTCCTTCTCAAGAACCATTACAAATTAAATTACAAATGTTACTCTGGGATATTCTACTGCACTCAGAAATACAGCTGCGGTTTCTCGATTGTACAATAAGGAAAGTGATTAAATCTGTCCTTGGATTGCCACCTTATCCTTGTGGAGAGGTGTATTTGATCCGTTGTTCGCAAGAGCAATGCCACCTGGAGTGTTAAACTCCTGGCTGGGTTATGATGACGTTACGGTCGCGGAAGAGGAACCAGACAAAGCGGAACAGAAAAGAACACCTTAACGGAAGATCAAGCGTAGAACAGTCGCATGTCATCAATGGCTGCGATGGCGGATGAAGGCTGCAGCAGCAGGGCCAGCCCCAGTGATGGATGTTCCTTTGCCAATGGAAGTGTACCCACCCGCTCTGCCTGCTGATGTGCAAACCAACGTTAGAAGTTGGACCACGCCAGGCGTCTACCCGTGGGAAACCGGCACAACCCCCACACTGGCGAGCCCTGAAGCCATCTCTGAGAGGTAACGGGGACAGGACTGCCATATCTGAAAGACACTAGCTTCGGACCAGAACGTAGGAGTTGCAGCTTTATTCTGTCGTCTCGATCTTGGAATCGGAGCAGAAGAGTGTTTGGGCTGTTATCGTGCCGACTAAGCAACCCTCTTCAGCATACACTCTGCGGCCGACGCAAGGGGAAAGGGCTAGAAATTATCCGCTTACCAGAAACACCAATTATGGCAAGAATCACATAGAATATGCCCTAAAATTATACAGTTCCGTCCCTAACATGGCTGAAAAACAGACTTCAGCAGTTGCATTTACCTGAGGTCAGAACATCTAAGTTCAACTGAATTTCGGTACCTGGAATGTTCACCCCCACCGGGATAATGAGCAATGGGCCGGAACGGAAAACTGGTTTCCGTGAACCCAGGCACTTCAACATTGACGTCGCTGCTCTGCACCAATCCGATGTGCAGACGAAGGGTAGCCGAGGAAAGATGGTGGTGGTTACACATTCCTCTGGCGAGGAAAAGCCAAGGATCAGTCTAGGACACATAGAATGGTATTAGCATCAAGAACGGAATAATCAACTGACTCTCAGGGCTCCCAATCGGCATTAATGAGCGCCTCATAATCGTCTGTCCCAAACATTCCAAGAAGCAGCAGACAAGAATCATGAGATCCTGTGCCCTAATCCTCGATACCAATGATGACCGAAAAGGCGGCTTCGACTCCACTATGGCCAAGAGATTGCCCAACATTACCAAGGAAAAGAAGACCATATTCCTTCGGCATTTCAACGCCAGGGCTTGATAGGATTCCGATATCTGGAAAGGAACAGTGGGAAAAGAAGCGGTTGAGAATTGCAACTTCAACGTGGTTCGCCTGCTCTCCAAATACACAGGACATCAGCTTGTCATCACTAGAGCTTTCTTCCGCCAAAATCACAAGTGTAACACTTCCTGGAGACATCCATGATGGGAACATGGGGAAATGATCGTCTTTGTCATCGTCCGGTCCTGAGATCGAAAGGATGTCCTCACGATCAAGCGATGACAAGTGCAACTGACAGCAGGCAAAACCACGGGTCCATCCAGTACCCTCTGTCCATCAAATTCTACCAGAAGCAGCTGAGGGTGAAGAAACAGCTGGGAAACAAGAGAAAAGTTGAGTACTTTCAAGAACAAAGCATGCACGCAAACTTCCACCAGCGTCTTCTCCAAAATCTCCACAGGTTTCTTACTGGGGGGGGGGGGGGGTGGGGGCTGCAACTCCTCAGTGACAAGCATGACAACCAGGGCTTGTTCAGTGCAACAAGACAATACATTGAGCCAATACCCAAGGATTTAAACGGAGGACTTCGCCACCAAATATGATTTTTGACTCCCACCAAGAGTGGACGCAGTCAAAGCCGCCATTTCCGTCATGAATAGAACAGCCACAGGAGTGGGCGGGATCCCAAAGAGCATTTTCATGCTTGGAGGACGTGAGATCACCCAGAGTGTCCATCAGCTGTTGCTGAAAATCTGGGACGGAGAGGAAATTCCTGCCCATTTCCGGGAACCCATCACCGTCAGCATCTTCAAGAAAGGAGACAAAGCGGAAACTCCAATCAGTGGGAAGTTCATCGTCTGAATGATCGATAGCTGCCTTCTCAAAGTCTCTGAAGATTCTGTCCAGAAAGTCAGGGCTGCTTCCAACCAAACTATTGAATAGAGGACCCGAGTTTCACTGCTCGGCCGCTTCAAGATACACTCCAGGATTCTTTATCGATGCCAGGAGGAGAGATGATGGGAAATGAGGAGAGAGAGAATTGGAGAGCGGAGAGAGAGACAATGTGAAAGGAGCAGAGAGAGAATGGGTAAGGGGGAGAGGGAGAATGGGAAAGGTGAAGACGGAGAACAGGAACGAGGAGAGAGACAAAGGAGCAGGGAGACAATGGGAAAGGAGGCGACAGAGAGAATGTAAAGGGGGAGAGAGAAATGGTAAGGGGAGAGAGAGAGAGATAGCGAGAGAGAGAGATGCAGAGTGTGTGTGTGAGAGAGAGATACAGAGAGAGATAGAGTGAGAGAGATGGGAGAGAGAGACAATTCCACTATCAGAAACTGTGAACTCAATTTTAAAAGCGTAACCATTGTTCGGATCTCCCGATGCAAAAACTGCCTGCAGAATTCCCCAAATTAACAACAGTGGGGTCACTTACAAATCAGTCCATTGACTGTAAAATGATATTGATGGCCGGGAATTGATGCCTATTTACTTAAAGCGGATATAATGCTGGAATAGAGCCTGTGTTTTACACCGAGACTTCAATATCAGGGTGAAATGAAGTTCATCGGGGGCCATTTGAATTCAGATTGCTGGGATTATGATTGTTCCCTTTCCCATCTCCGGGAATGCCAGAAAGAGGGAGAGGACAAAAAGTGTGCGTTTGGGAGAATGGAAAGAGAAGAGAAAGGAAGGGAGAGAAACATAGAGAGACGGTGGAGAAAGAGAGAGATAGTGAAAAAGAGAATGGGAGACAGAAAGGCAAGGGGCTGGGGAAAGCGGGGAAGATAAAGCCAAGCAGAACAGGTGTGGGCAAAGGGTCTGGGGGAGGAGGTCTGGGGGTGGGGGCCAAGAGTGCAGTCACTGCCCAGATACAAATTTTTAGAATGTGCGAGTTGGTCCAAACTACAATCCTGAGACAGTCGATTTGAAGCTGTCTCCCGAGGGAATGACCGCTCCCCAGAGCGAAAGAGACAGATCTGAGGGGGTGAGGGAGAATTTGAAATGAAAAAAAAACACCAGTGTGATTTGTCGTTGTACGAATTTGGAAGATGGAGGAGGGGGAGTTGAGCGGGATTTGTGTGTGCTGGAGTGGGGTTGGGGAGTTTGTTAAGACAGACACAAGATCTAGGCTGCTCTCCCGTGGCCATATCGCTCATGAGGTTGTTTCTGGGATCCTGCTGTGCACTGCAACATGTAAACATGACCGGATCGACATTCATAACGTTGCCGAGGTCCTGAAAATGAATTTCTAAATGCGAGACTCTGTAAAGGATTGTTTATAATTCCAGAATATCTCCTGCGCTGAAGACTGGGTGATTAACAGGACTGGTCAGTGGTATTGGTGATGGGAAGGAGTAGCCTATAGGGTGAGGGGGAGGGGGGGGGGTGGTAATTCAGCCTCATTGATTTCTCTAAAGTCTTCAAGCTTTCCCCCAGCACCCACACCCCAAAGTGAGTTTTAAAGAGCGACTTTCATTCAATTTAGTTGAGACATTTTTCCAATTTTATAGTGGCCGTGTTTTACTGTCATTCATGTCACGGTTCCATGTAAAAGCCCAGGGGACCGTTTGAAGTGACTTTTACTGAGTTTCTGCTTGCAACATTCTCAGTCTCTGTCTTTTTCACCATCGTACCAGGTGGAGTTTAGTTGGTGTGTCAAATGCGTGTGGGGAGGGCACAGTATCTGGGGGTATTCAGTGACAAGTCAGTACCCAGTTTCCAGTCTCAGTGGGGGGCGTGGGCGCCTCTGTCACACTTTTCTCGGGATTTACTGAAATGGGAAATAATTAGGAATATATGCAAGGAGGGCGATCTTAAAAAGTCTGCTGAGAGAATGGGCAGCTGGTTTCCAAGTCTAAATTGGGGATTTTATCTATTTCTGGGGGCAATCCAGGAGGAGAGGGTGTAGATGAGGGTAGGGAACTGGTAATTAGTATGACACCAGGCAGGGGAAGGAATGTGCATTTCCCACCACCGCACCCGGATTGGATCACATTGCTGTCAGTGGGATCCTGCTGTGTACCAATGACCTTCAACCTTCCCTGAACTGTCAGCTTAATGACCACATTTAATGTTATCTAGGTCATTAGCTGTAAAGCATTTGTGTGGAGGGGTTGGGGCTTTGTTAGGGGTTTGAGGGAGTGAATTGGTCCCGGCCTGGGGCCTGGGTAACGGCCTGTTTATCAATACCAGGGTGGTGGGTTCATTTTTCGATCCGGGCGGTGAGATTTGGATGCTTTATGAAAGGGATGGGAGGGTGTGCGGAAGTGGTAGTTCTCATTCCCCTCTGACTTATTTCAAGACCTGTGTTTGTCTCTTGGTATAGAGGGGTCGTTGAGGGTCAGTTCTGGACGAAACGTATTGTTCAATTTAACTGGGGAGGTATGGGTAGCGGGGCCTGTTCTCTGTCCCCTGGTGTTCAATGCAGCCTATCTTTCCAAATGCCCGTTCATTATTACTATTCACAGATTAACAATTAAAAATCTGGAAAACTCCTCCTTTAATTTAGTAACTTGTCTATCTGTGTTCAAGCTATGTCAGATATTTTGGCCAGTTCTGTCTCCTTTCTCACGTGTATATTTACGGGTAATTTCTTGACTCTATGGTGAAATCAACATTTGCTTTGTCTTGGGAAATGTCATCATAATTGTTCCATTCAACCGCCGTCCTCACCACAAGCTCTCTCTCTGACAGAAAATTCCCTTCCCTCGTTTCATACTAATTTATGCTATTATATCCCGGACTTTCTCACCTGCCTTGAATATACTATTAGCCTCCACTACTTACACAAAAGACTCATTTGCAATATGTACGACTTGCTCCACATCGTACCAAACGATGATGCTTCCCTGCAATATGCTCCTGAAATGTATTCATTATCCAGTAACCCAGGTTCCCCTCCACAGTGTTTGAAGGGACACTCTGCCAGGTTCAGTCAATCGGCCGTGTTCCTGGTTCCGTTCCTTCCCCACATGGCTGAAATAATGCGAAATCCCCCTTGACTTCACCTTGATGCAGCAAAATTGCAAATACAAGGTATCAATTTCTTCCATTTCAAACTGAACCACTTCAGTACCTCCATTGCAGTTCTGTGGATGATCCCTCTGGGACAGCGTAAAGCTTTAAAGGGACATTGAATTATAATATGGATTCCATGCATTGAGATGTCCACTTATTCAAATATATTATTCTCCCCTTATTTCTTCAAACTCAACAATTCGAACAAGATCTTCAGCCCTTTTTACCACTGAAATAATCCTGCATTATCTTACGACTTCATATTTGAGTTTGAACTAAAAATAAATCTTCTCCCATCGTCTGTTTACTCATTTAGGAATGACAAGGACTTTCATACTTAATGACATGTTGTATGGTCCACCTGTCCCAGATCGGTTTTCTTCTGCCCAGTGTCAGATTTAATATCGTGAAATACTTTCTCAGTTACGAGAGAAAACACAATACAAAACGTGATGAATGTAGGAAATGTATATATATATTGTATTATGCGTATGTGTATTTTGCAGTAATGCTATTTCAAAAATTAGGTGAATCTATTCAGATCATAAGTCGTCTTAATCTGTGACAAATTAGTTAACAGCTCGGCAGTCTGTGATGTCAACTACGGGATGGCTGGGTCTGCTTTTTTAGTTCAGTTGCCAGCCCTGCCCTGTGCCTGTTGTCTTTAGTTTCGTGTCACAGTTCTGCTCTGGGTTCAGAAGAAAGTAGTTGTGTTTCCCAGACAGACTTCTGATAGCGTCTCTCCCAAGGACTTGCTGCACTCAAATTTTATAGGTAGATAGGGAAGAGCTCACAGACCGCTCTTTATTATTATAAAAACTGCTTAACGGTTCACCAAATATGATCTTTTTTATTTTGTTTGAATGCTAACAGAGTTAATCGTGTGTTCAAAATAAAGATTTTTTAAGTAACCATAAAACCCTACTTGTCAGAAGAATCCCTTCTGGGAGTGAAGCATCATTTCCTCACAGTTTACAAATTGAACCGATTGTTGGGATTTCTTACCCGATTTCCTAATATAAACTGGGGGCCTGGTCTGGTCTGGTGCTGTAACAAACAAGTCCCGAAAATGTACAACATTCAGCTCCACTACATGTATTACATGCTACTAAATGGAATAAACATTTTACATTGTATTGTGAACACTCCGCAAGCATACCCAACATCCGCTTGTCTTCATGTTACTGTGCAATAAATGCAACACCTGTCCCTGCAGGTAGCCACGCTTCACTTTCCACCCACTTCCAAACATCTATATTATTGCTCACCCTTACACAGACTCACACCCATACATTCCATCGCTCACAGACTTCCAGACTCACAGCGTCCGCGGTCATGTAAACTAGTTCACTCAAACACACACCTGTGCTCATTTGAATTTAGAATAATCAGCGGCGTCCTTATTGAGACATATGGGATGGACGGGAGGCTCTACATGGTGGATACTGAGAGTCTGTTTACAATTGTGCGAGAGTCTAGGTCCTCGGGTCATATTCTCAGTATATGTGGTCACGCATTTCGGGCAGAGATGAGGAGGAATTTCTCCTCACAGAGGTTAGTATTTACTGGAAAGAATTGTATGGGTTATGTCGCTAAGTATGTTCAAGGTTCACAATACATTATTTTACTCAGTAAGGGTTCAAGGCTTTTGGCGATAAGGTGGGAGAGTAAAGTTGAGGATTATCAGAGACGCCGCGATCTCACTGGATGGCGGAGCAGTACCGATGGGCCGAATGACGGTCTTTTGCTCCTGTGGCGTATGGCTTAATGGTCCAGTCTCTGCCTCACAAGCTTGAAGCAGTAACAACGTTTCACAGCCCCACAATCTCAGTGATAAACGTAGGAAGTTGTTACACTTTATATGTAATATTTGTTGCCGTAACGGTCTTAAAAACTCTGGTTTAACACAGACATAATGTCTGCTAATGCTCTGATTAACGGCTGGATACCGCGTGTCATTATTGCTTTCAACCATTTACTTGTTTGCTGATAGGACGTTATCATAGAATTTACAATGCAGAAGGAGGCCATTCGGCCCATCGAGTCTGCACCGGCTCTTGGAAAGAGCACCCTACCCAAGGTCCACACCTCCACCCTATCCCAGAAACCCCACCCTACACTAAGGGCAATTTTGGACACTATGGGGAATTTAGCATGGCCAATCCACCTAATCCGCACTTCTTTGGACTGTGGGAGGAAACCGGAGCACCCGGAGGAAACCCACGCACACACGAGGAGGATGTGCAGACTCCGCACAGACAGTGACCCAAGCCGGAATTGAACCTGGGACCCTGGAGCTGTGAAGCATTTGTGCTATCCGTTAATGAAACGGTTTTTATTTTGAAGGATCCCTGCTGTGGAGGTAGTGTTGTGACGGGTGGTCTTTAATCTTGAATACACAAGGCATGGGACGTGTTAGAGAGAAGAGACAGAAGAATGTTTTCTGACGTAATTAAGGGGTGGAGCCAGGTCTGTCTGTAGTTTTGCAGCTTTCAATAGGTCCGCCTCTTGAGCCGAATCCTGGAATGTTCTCACCATGGTTTCTGCATACTTTCTGTGGAGCTGAGTAACTGCCTTGTACCCCAACTTCATTTTTCCTCTTGACTTTTCTGATACTTGTCGTCTAAACTCACACGTGCTGAAATGAGCCATGAATGTGTTTTATTTTGAATACCGAAGGTGTTTTTTGAAATTAAAATGCTGTGCTCTATCTTACAAATCTAATATATAATTCCTCATAGTTATTCGAATATTTCAGTTTCTTATGGTTGTTTTGGACTTTGCATTGACTACTGTTTATAATTAGTGGGAGCCATTGGCATAGTGGTATTGTCACTGGACAAGTAAACCAGACACCCAGAAAAATGCTCTGAGTACCAGGATGAAATTCCACTGCTGCACATGAAATTTGAATTTAATACAAATCTAGATTTAAAAGTCTAACGATGACCATGGAACCATTGTCAATGGTCGGAATGATCCATGTGCTTCCCTGTAGGGAAGGGAATCTGCCGTCCTTACCTGGTCTCACAAAATGTGCCTCCACACCCACAGCAATGTGGTTAACTCCTCACTGCTCCCTCGCGGGCAATTAGGGATGGCCAATAAATGCGGGCACAGCCTGCGATGCTCCACAGCCCCTGAATGAATGTAAAAAAATACTATTCTGCATTTCCAATTGATTTATTTGCTATTATGTTTTGCTTCAATTGTTCGTTTAAAAAGTGACATTGCTTAAAGTGGTCTATAATTAGTGTTCTACATTCTGTTTGAAGTAAATGTATAAGATTCGCTTCCGAGTAGGATGAGTGCCACCATTCCTTGTTGGATTCTGTGACATATTATCGGTAGGCAGTGGAAGGCAGACATGTTAGCATTATTTTTTATTTGATTTGCATTTGATTTGATTTATTATTATCACATGTATTAGTATACAGTGAACAGTATTGTTTCCTGTATGCTATGCAGACAACACATACCGTACACAGGGAATAAAAGGGAGACTACAGAATCTGTATGGACTAAACAGGAAGAGGAACCTCGACAACACGTTCATTTTCATCGGCCGCACTCTTCGCGCCAGGGAGGATCGGAGTGCGTCCCACCTCTGTAGGTGTTTTTACATTTCCTCCTGCACCAGGCTGGTAAGGTTCCATTCGTGGATCTGTGTCCAACCTCTGGTCATCTGAATCCCCAGTTATCGGGATCTGTTCTGGGCTATTTTGAACAGGTCCCTCTAGCCCTGTCCCTCCCCAATTTGAGTTCACTGGGAATGCCGCGCCTTTGCTCAGGTTGAGTTTGTAACCCGAGAAGGTTCCGAACTCTTTTAGGATCTGCAACTGTTTTGTCCCCGCGTCTCCGTCGGGAGGGGTTCGGAGGTGTGCAGTCCTCAGTAGAAGATCTCAAATGCTTGGTTGACCTCTTTTTGTTCCGCTCCTTGTCTGCCTCTTTTATCCTTTACATGCGCTCTTTCCCTCGTGCCTGCCTGCTTTCTCAGCTGGTGAGCCAATAGGCGGCCAGCCTTTTCTCTGTGTTCGTAAAAGAACATGTGTGTCCATTTAAAGAGAACTCCTGTGTCTTGTCGAATTGGCACACTGATTTCCTGGTGGATAGCAGGTTAATGTCCATTTGCAGCTTTTTCTTCTCCGCCAGCAGCTCTACGGATTAGGCCTCGGAGTATTGTTTGTCTACCTGCAAGATGGCATCGACCAGCTGTTGCCTTGCCGCCCTCTCTTGCAGCAACCCAGGGAGAGAGGGGGGGTCTCTTTCGGGGGGGGGGGGGGTGGTATATGGGTGGGCGGGGAAGGGGTTTTTCCTAGGGGCACTTGAAAAAGGAAAAACATAAACATGTGGGAAAGTCAATATGTGCGGGAGGAACCCATTGTACAAATTCTGTATTATGTTGGATGTATATGTTTATGTCTTGTTCTGTTACTTTTCTTTTTTTTGTTACGGGGGGGGGGGGCTTGAATGGTTGAAAATCTTTGTTGAAAAATTCTGAATAAACATATTTTTTTTTCAAAAGGTTAGGTGGATTGGCCATGCTAAATTGTCTCAAAAGGTTAGGAGGGGTTATTGAGTTACGGGGATAGGGTGGAAGTGAGGGCTTAAGTGGTTTGGTGCAGACTCGATGGGCTGAATGGTCTCCTTCTGCACTGTATATTCTATGTTCTAACGTTGAAATAAAAATTGATAATGCTGGGTAAACAGCAGGCCTGGTACCAGCTGTGGAGGGAAGAAATAGAGCTCATGTGACCCTTCCACAGAGCTGAAGATGAATAGAAATGTAATAATTACAGAGGTGGGTGGGGCAGAATGGAAGGCCAGAGCTAAGGAGAGATTGACAAAGATGTCATGGTCATGAGACAATTGGGGTGTTAATGGTGCCATCGAGGACGGGACGGGACGGGGGGGGGGGAGAAGTGTTAATAGCGGCATAAAGTTGAGAGATATCAGAATGTGTTAATAGGAGAACAGAGGTCAGTGCTCAGTGGGAGCACTGTGGGGGAGGGGTGGGGTTGTACTGGGACAAGCGAGGGGAACCGAGTAAACAAAAAAAGGTATTTTGAAAAGTTGGAAGACATATCTGTGAATGCCAGACACGCATCATCATCATGAGGGAAAAGGCATGCACAGTAATGGAGTAAAGAAATCAGTCAGAAGAAGGACATGAAATAAACATTCCAGAATGGAGGTGCAGGAAACAGGCAAAGTAGAAATAAAGAGAAAATAACTTGGTTGAATTCTGAATTATAAGAGAAAATTCGGGAAACACACAGCAGACACAAAGGGAACAAAACAACCCACACTCCGCAGTGTTCCTATACCTCAATTCCTCCTTCCTGAAGCTGACAGGACTGCCAAATGCATCCCGAACACGCCTATTTTTAATAGCACAGCACGAGTGGTTAGAATCTGCAATGCGCTGCCTGAGAGTTTCAACAATAAGAAGTCTTACAACACCAGGTCAAAGTCCAACAGGTTTGTTTCAAATCAGTAGCTTCCAGAACACTGCTCCTTCCAAACCTGTTGGACTTTAACCTGGTGTTGTAAGATTTCTTACTGTGCCCACCCCAATCCAACGCCGGCATCTCCACATCATGAGAGTTCCAAGCCTGCCTTTCAAAAGGGTAATTATCTGAAGGGGAAATAATTGCAGGGCTATGGAAAAAGGCAGGGCGAGTGGCACCCTGCGAGTTCGTTCCCTCTGCTGCTGCTCATTCGAGTGTTTTCAAAAGCTTGCTCTGCAGCAGCTGCCTGTGACAGTGACGTGCTTGTGGATAGGCACCGCCCTCTCCCATCTGATTGGTGGCGTACTCCTCATCTACATAAATGTCATGCGGTCTGGCTGAAAAAGGGGGAAAGAGGCAAGTTCTGTAAATATGAATCTACTGTTCCAATGAGAAAGGCCAGGAGCAATAAGCCAAGAGTGAAAGTCTCAGTGTTTACATCGGAAAGTCTTTGAATGCTGTCAGTCTGCTGTAAAAGAGGGAAGGCATCTGGCACTTGGGCAGCTCAAGAGCATTGGGCATCGCTTCTCGGCCTTTTCTTGGACACGAGGGGGAAATTTAGCAGGACCATTCCACCGAGCCTGCACATCTTTGGATTGTGGAAGGGAACCGGAGCACCCGGAGTAAAGCCACGCACACACAGGGAGAAACTGCCAACTCTACATCATCAGACACACAATGCCAGAATTTAACACTGGTCACTGGCACTGTGAGGCAGCAGTGCTAACCACTGTGTCACAGTCAAACCAATCTCTCCTTGTAGGACAGTCCGGCAACCTCCCTATCAGCCGATTGACCCTCTGCTGCACTCCCTCTCTGGCATATCCTTTCTATGTTAGGGAGAGCGAAACTGTACACAGTACTCCAGGTGTGGTCTCACCAAGGGCTTGTGTAACTGCAGTAAGACATCTCCACTTCTGAACTCAAACCCCGCTTGCAATAAAGGCCAACATATCATTGGCTTTCGTAACTGCTTGCTACACCCCTCTCTCCACTTTCAGTGACTGGTGTACAAGGACAGCCAGCTCCCTTTCTACATCCATATTCACCAGCAAATCACTGTTTAAATCAGACATTTTCCATCAGGATTTTGATATACCAACGTGTACAAATGTCAGAAATGAATGTGCTGTGCTCACCTAAAATGGCCACCATTAAGTAACTTAAAATGGCTGACTACTGATCGTGGATTTTCTTTTGACATTATTCCCAGACAGACAGAGAAGCACAAACAGACAGATGGAGAAACTAATAGAAGACATTTATTTGGGATTTTGAAACTCCGTCAAAAGCTACCAGAAAAGGTATATTATCATGGGATTAGACACAAATTCCTCTACACTGTCCCTGACAAACACTCCCAGGACAGGTACATCACGGGGTTAGATATAGAGTAAAGCCCCCTCGACACTGTCCCCATCAAACACTTCCAGGACAGTTACAGTACGAGGTTAGATATAGAGTAAAGCCCCCTCGATACTGTCCCCGTCAAACACTCCCAGGACAGGTACAGCACGTGGTTAGATATAGAGTAAAGCTCCCTCTACACTGTCTCCATCAAACACTCCCAGGACAGGTACAGCACGGGGTTAGATGTAGAGTAAAGCTCCCTCTACACTGTCCCCATCAAATAATCCTAGGACAAGTACAGTACAAGGTTAAATATAGAGTAAAGCCCCCTCGACACTGTCCTCATCAAACACTCCCAGGACAGGTACAGCACGGGGTTAGATACAGAGTAAAGCTCCATCTACACTGTCCCCATTAAACACACCCAGGACAGGTACGGCACGGGGTTAGGTACAGAGTAAAGCTCCTTCTACACTGTCCCCATTAAACACTCCCAGGACAGGTACAGCACGGGGTCAGATATCGATCAGGGCAGTCTCTACATTGTCCCCATTAAACACATCAGGACAGGTACAGCACGAGGTTAGATAAAGAGTAAAGCTCCCTCTACACTGTCCCCATTAAACATTCCCAGGGCAGATACAGCACGGGGTTATATACAGAGTAAAGCTGCCTCTACACTGTTCCCATCTAACATTCCCAGAACAGATACAGCACGGGGTTACATCCAGAATAAAGCTCCCTCTACATTGTGCCCATCAAACACTCACAGGACAAATACAGCACGGGGTTAGATAGAGAGTGAAGCTCCCTCTACACTATCCCCATCAAACACTCCCAGGACAGGTACAGCACGGGGTTAGATACAGAGTAAAGCTCCCTCTACAATGTCCCCATCAAACAGTCCCAGGACAGGAACAGCACGGGGTTAGATACAGAGTAAAGCTCCCTCTACACTGTTCCCATCAAATACACTCAGGACAGGTACAGCACGGGGTGTGATACCGAGCAGGGCTCTCTCTACACTGTCCCTCTCAAACACTCCCAAGACAGGTACAACAGGGGGTCATATATCGAGAAGGGCTCTCTCTACACTGTTCCCATCAAACACTCCCAGGACAGGTACAGCACGGGGTGTGATACCGAGCAGGTCTCTCTCTACACTATCCCCATCAAACACTCCCAGGACAGGTACAGCACGGGATGTGATACCGAGCAGGGCTCTCTCTACACTATACTGTTTCCATTTTCTCACATATATTTGCTTATTTTCCAATTCACTTTCACTCTGTGCCATCTCGTTCTTGAGCTTCTTAATAGTGGGAACAGTTTCTCCCTGTCTACTCTGTCCGGCACCCCCAAGAATTTGATCACCTCTATCTAATCTCCTCTTGGCCATTTCTCTCCATGGAGAACAGACCCAACCTCTCCAATCTATCCTCATCACTGAAGTTTCTCATCCCTGACCCATTCTTGTGAACCTCCTCTGCACTCGCTCCAGTGTGTTCACACCCTTCCTATTGTGTGACGCCCAGAACTGTCCACAATATTCCAGCTGAGGTCTAACTAGTGTCTTGTATAAGTTCAGCCTTACCTCCTCGCTCTTGTACCAATGCGGGAAATACTGAGCAGGTCAGGCAGCATCTGTGGAGAGAGAAACAGAATATTGGACCAGGGCGACTGGCAGATAGACAGATAGAGAAACGTCCACACACACAGTAACACACTTACCCTCACACAGACACCCTGCTCTAAACAGATAGAAAATGCGGCAGATCACTTGTCCATCAGTAAATGGAAGCGGAATGGGTATAGGTGGTGCAATATCGAGTAAGGGGGCTAGTTTGCAGACTTCCGCTACGGCCCCACTCCCATTTCCCCCGGGGAGGTTTACACAAAGCCCGGTGCTGGCATCTTCCTTCAACATCTGGAGAAAGCGAAGACGCCATTTTGCTTTGGTTAACTTGACGGTGCGAGCCCCTATTTACGGAAACCACCGATTCACCCCGGCGGCAAGACTGGATACAATATTTAAACAGTGGCATAAAGCTGGGCTGAGACAGGTTACAGACTTGTTGTTGGAAAGTAGATTTGAAGAATTGAGGGAGAAACATAAAATGCAGAGGGAGGTGAAGTTTAATTATCTTCAAAGATGGAACTTGGTGAACAAGGAGTTGTCCTCTTTCGTTGCCTACCAGAGAACAAGCTGCTGGATAAATTGCTCCTCCCAGCTGAGTTGGTGATGGGAGAATTACTAACATTTACAGGTGGCTGATGGACAGAAAGAAAGCAGCGATTGAAGAGATGAAAGAAAAGTGGAAGGGAGAGTTGGACGTGGCGTTGGAATGAGGACTATGGAGTGAGGTTATACACAGGGTCAATGCGACATTCTCATGCGCCCGGATGGGCTTGATACAATTCAAGGATGTACACAGGGGCTATATGACACAGGGACGAACGAGCAGATTCTTCACAGAGGAAGAAGATAAATGTGAGAGTGTAAAGGAGGACCAGTGAACCACGTCCACATCTTCTGGTCACGTCCACGATTATTGGGCTTCCGGCTCTCGCTATTTAAAACACGAACAAAAGTTGTGGAGGTGGAAATATTACTGGGACCACATGAGGCAATTTCTGGGGTGTCGGAAGTACCGGGACTAATAGATGAGGACAGGGCCGATGTGGTGGCCTTTGCCACATTGATCGCCCAGAGGCTAATTTTATTGGAAGGGAAGTCAGAAGATCCGCCAAAAATATCGACATGGTTGAGGGATATTGCGGAATTCCTTAAACTTGAGAAACTAAAGTTAGCCCTTTGTGGCTCAGATGGGGGTTTCTGGACGAGATGGAAGCTGTTCTTGTCTGTATTTACAGATCTGTTTGTTGCCAGTGGGTAAGGGGAGGGAAGAGGGGAAGGGTTTAATGGAAATTAAGGAATAAATGTCAAATGAGGAGAATAGTATTTTGTTTGTGTTGTGACTGACTGATTGTTTGTATGTTGTTATGTTGTTATGTCGTCCTCATCGGAATGAAAATATTTTCAAAAAACACAGCAACAGCAACAATCGAGGTTTTATGTGTTGGGCTGAGAATAAAAAGGGACAGAAATACTACTGGGAATATACGACGGACCCCCCAAATAGTGAAATGTAGATACAAGAGTAAATATGTAGGCAGTTCTCTGCCTATAAGAACACGAAGGCAATAATTAGAGGAAACCTTGACTCTCCTAATGTCAACTGGGATTCCAACAATATAAGGGGCACTGAGGGAGAAAGATTAATGTAGTCCAGGGATTTTTTTCAACCTATTCGTGACAAACCAAAGACAGATGTAATAGTAGACCTAGTCTCGGGAAAAAAGAAGGTCAAGTGGGTGAAATGACAATTGACGACCATATCTGGCATACTGATCACAATTCAATTAGGTTTCGTACTACGATGGAAAACAACAGATATAAAGCAGGAGTAAAAATGTTGAACTTGCGGAAGGCAGCTGTTGCAGAAATAAGAAGGGACTTGGCAGAGGTGGATTAGACAGCACTGCCAGAGGATAAATAAGTGGAAAAGCAGTGGGAAGCATTAGAACAGGGTGATCCTAAATGTAGAAAGTATAAATGTCCCCTCCAAAGATTGGTTTTTAAAACATATTTTTATTAAGGTATGTGAATTTGCTTATAAACATAACACAGACAATGACATCAACATGGTATAGTAAACATCCCCCCCCCCCCCATCTCAATCTTCACACACCCTAACCATACAAGAACAATCCGGCCCTTCCAGCCCGCCCCACCCCCCTCCCCTCCATCACTTTGGAATACTGCATCTGCTGTCATTTTAATTTTCCCTCCAAAGATTGTTTCTGCCAAATCTAGAACTTCTGGATGCAGAAACTGTGGATACGGGTTTAAATTACATGCTGTCTCCATATTTACAATAGAAATGTGTGATGCAAATATATCAGTACAGGAGAAGCACTGTGACATATTGGATGTGATAATCATAAAGAGAGAGTAAGTACTAGAAGGGTTGGAATCTGTAAGTTGATAAGTCGCTAGCACCAGATGGATTGTTTCCGAGGCTGCTTAAGGAGCACAGAGAGGAGCTATTAGATGCTCTGAGGATGATTTTGAAATCTTCACCAGACGAAGGGAGGTACAGGAGGACTGGAGAAATTAAAATGTATTTCAATTGTTATAAAAGGATCAAAGGAAATGCCAAACTATTCCAGACCACTTAGTATTGTGTCGGCGGTGGGCAAATTAGTAGAATCAATCCTGAGAGCTAGGAGTAACTTTCACATAGAAAGGCCTGGACTAGTCAAGAAAGATAAGCATGGATTTTGGAAAGGAAATCGGTGCCTGAAAAATTTGATAGAAATCTTCGAGGCAGTTGCAAGAGGAATTGTTGAAGCTGGTGTGGTGCATTTGGTACCCATGAATTTTAGCAAGGCGTTTGGCAAGGCCTCGTATGGCAGATAGGGCAACAAAGAAGCCCATAGGATACAGAGTAATGTGGAAAACGGAATAAAATGTTGGCTTAGTGACAGAAAATATGGCCGAGCGTTGCCCTTTCGAATGGAAAGCTGTTTCAAGTGATAATCCAAGGGCACGGTTCCGGGGCGCTTACTGTTTGTGTTATATTCTAACGATTTGGACGTGAACGTGATTGGGACATTTTCGGACGACACAAAGATTTGCCGAATAGGGGATAGTGTAAACGATATAGATGGATGGTGGAGTGAGCTGTAACGTGACAGATGGATTTTAGCACAGAAGTGTGAGATCATGAATTAAGGTAGGCCAAACAGTTATAGAGAGTACATAATAAATGGAAGTATATTGAGAATTGTTGATAAAGTGAGAAATCTTTGTGTACAAGTGCACAGGTCCCTAAAGGTAGCAGTCCAAGTATGCAATGTTCCAAAGAAGGCATATAGATACATACATAGATACATAGAAGATAGGAGCGGGAGGATGCCTTTTGGCCCTTCGAGCCTGCTCCACCATTCATCACGATCATGGCTGATCATCCAACTCAATAGCCTCATCCTGCTTTCTCCCCATAGCCTTTGATCCTATTCTCCCCAAGTGCTATATCCAGCTGCCTCTTCAATATATTCACAGCTTTAGCATCAACTACTTCCTGTGGTAATGATTTCCACAGGCTCACCACTCTTTGTGTGAAGAAGTGACTCCTTATCTCTGTCCGAACTGGTTTACCCTGAATCCTCAGACTGTGACCCCGGTTCTGGACAAACCTATCATTGCTAACATATTCCCTGCATCTACCCTGTTTAGTCCTGTTAGAATTTTATAAGTCTATATGAGATTCCCCCCCCCCCCCGCCTCATTCTTATGAACTCCAGCAAGAACAATCCCAACACAGTCAATCTCTCCTCATATGGCAGTCCCGCCATCCCTGGAATCAGTCTGGTAAACCTTCGCTGCATTCCCCCGAGAGCAAGAACATCCTTCCTCAGAGAAGGTGACCAAAACTGCACACAACACTCCAAGTGTGGCCTCACCAAGGCCCTGTACAATTACAGCAACACATCCTGCTTCTATACTCGAAACCTCCTGCAATGAAGGTCAATATACGTCTTCTTTATCGCCTGCTGCACCTGCATGGTTACCTTCAACGAATGGTGCGCAAGGACACCCAAGTCCCACTACGCACTCCCCTCTCCCAAATTACAACCATTCAGGTAGTAATCTGCCTTCCTGTTTTTGTTTCCAAAATGAATAACCTCACACTTAGCCAAATTATATTTAATCTGCCATTGGTTTGCCCACTCGCCCAACCTGTCCAGATCGTGCTGTAGGATCCCTGCATCCTCGTCACAGTTCATCCTCCCACCTAATTTGGTATCATCTGCAAACTTTGAGATGTGGCATTTTGTTCCCTCATCCAAATTATTAATATTTCTTGTGAATAGCTGGGGTCCCAGCAGCGATCCATGTAGTACCCGACTGGTTACTACCTACCAATAGAGAAGGTTCCATTAATCCCTTCTCTTTGTTTCCTCTCTGCCAACCAGTATTCTATCCACCTCAATACATTTCCCCCAGTCCCATGCTATTTAAATAGATAGATATGGAATACTTTCCTTCATTGGCAAGGATATAGAATTAATAAAAAATAAGGATATAATTGTAAACGACACTGGTGAGAATACAATTGCAGCATTGTGTACAGTTCTGGGCACCACGTTATAGGAAGGGTGTAATTGTACTGGAGAGAGCGCAGAGGACATTTATAAAAATGTTGCCAGGGCTAGATCAATGCAGTTACGTGGAGAGATTGGATAGGTTAGGGTTCCTTTCCCTGGAACAAAGAAGGTTGAGCGTTGACTTTATTGAAGTGTGCACAATTATGAGGAGAAGAGATAGTGTAGATAGAATAAAATTGTTTCCCTTGATGGAGAATTCTGTACCAATGGGCATAGATTCAGGACAAGTGGCAGAATGTGCAGAGGGGACATGAGGCAGATTTGCTTTAAGCAGAGGATAGTAGGTACCAGGAATTACCTGCCCGCGTAGGTAGTGGAGGAAGAGGCGTTCAAACTCTTCTTCAATGTACCGCTTTCTGCACCTTAATTGCTTTACGCTGTAGGGCTATGGGCCAGATGTAGGAAGGTGGGATTAGAACATAGAGCATAGACCATATAACATTACAGCACAGTACAGGCCCATCGGCCCTCGATGTTGCGCCGATCTGTGAAACCACTCTAAAGCCCATCTACACTATTCCCTTATAGTCCATATTAGATAGGAAACCTGGGTCTCATCGGGCCGGCATGAGCAAGACGGGTCAAATGGCCTCCTTCTGTGCTGTACCTTTTCTGTGGTTCTATCCCCTACACCCTGTCTGCCCGAGGAAATTCCCGCAAGAGAATAATTAGATTAACCGTCATGTTTCTCCCAACTGCGGAACGCACTGCATTGAGTACTCCAGACATCAATGCGAGCCTTCAAATGTAGTCACATGTTTTGAAAGATATTCCATATCATTCTGTACAAGGTTTTGAATCAAATCAGGGGAATAATTCATGCATTTGCTTCGAATGTATGTTTATTCATGGAACTAAGTATGTTAAGAACATATATATTTGTAATTTCAGAGACACATTGGTCGCCTTATGTCCAAACAGGGCAACATTGGATTGGTTAACCCACTGCACCCCTATAAAGCTCTCTCCACATTTGATTTTATTAAATGCGTTGACGTGTGGTGTATAGTGTTTGCTGTCAATTACAAACTGCAAGCGTTGTAAGCACATATTATTAAAATGTTAATTATACTGGCCGCTCTTACCTGATCAATTGCAACCTGAAATGTCTTGTGTTATTCTTACCTCTCTGCGTCCTATTGGTTTAAATGTTTCTCAAAATGGATTCCATATGCACACTCAGGACGGTATTTACATTGTCATGTTCTTTGTCTAGAATTCACGCGCCTGATTGTGATATAATTCGGTATATAGAACATAGAACATAGAAAATACAGCACAGAACAGACCCTTCGGCCAACGACGTTGTGCCGAACCTTTGTCCTAGATTAATATGCTGCCGAATTCCAAATCTGGACCTTCAGTGAAAACACCACGACAACAGAGACTGTCACAGTGAGTTTGTAGAGGTGTAGTTTAAAGACTTCACTCCCTTTTCAATGAAGGCAATGAGATACGGAGAAACATAGAAGTTAGGAGCACGGATAGGCTATTCGGCCCTTTGAGCCCGCTACTCCATTCAGTATGATCAGGCCTGATCCTCGATGTCAATATCATATTCCTGCGTTCCCCCATAACCCTCGATTCCAGTAAAATGTAAAATAAATACCAACTGCTTTTGTACATTCCGTTTCCTTTGCCCCCACAGCTTTTTGTGGCAGCGAATTCAATGGGTTCAATACCGTTTGAGTAAAGAAATCTTTCCTCATCTCAGTCCTAAATTGTCAATCCCGTATCCAGAGAATGATTCGCCAACCAGGGAAAACATCCTCCTTGCATCCAGTCTGCCCAGCCCTGTTAGAATTGTATACCTTGCAACCCGATCTCCTTTCATCCTTCCAAACTGTAGTGAGTACAAGCCCAGTCGAACCAATCTCTCCTCAGAAAAGAGTCCCGCCAACCGTATTATCAGCCCAGTGAACCTCCGCTGCACTCCCGCTACGGAAAGTATATACTTCCTGCAAATCTGCACCTCATACCCCAGCTCTGGTCTCACCAAGGCCTTGTATTACTGAAGTACACATTCCTACTTCTGAACGCAAATCCTTTTGCAATGAAGGCCAACATATCATTTGTTTTCCTAGTTCATGCTCCATCTCCCTCTCTAACAGAGGACAGTTCCATAGCAACCTGAATGCCAACGGAGCACAACCTCATTACACTTGTTCATCGGAGACTTAACGTTCTGTTCGTATTTGATTATTTTTGTGGTGATACGAATGTAGGAGAGTACAGCGAATTAATTTTGCTAACGTTTTGGTGTTCAATTTAGTTATTGCTGTTAGATTGGGAGGGACAGTTAATTGATACAGCGATCTCCCAAAACGAAAATTTCCGAGATCATCTGTGATGACCCAAGATTTCCACACAGAAAGGCGAGCGAATGTTCTCGGTAACTGAGGACAGAACGTATTGATCCGGAGGATCTGTCATTGTGATGGAAGGGAATATATCTGGTGTAACAATGCTTACAGAATATGTGCCTCAGCGAGGGGTAGAGCTGGGAGCATGGGGACAAATATCGAGGCGGAGGGAAATGCCAGTTAATATCCCTGTCAACAACTCTTTACTTTTAGTAAACTGATCACAGTTACTTTGAATAATTCTGCTCCTGGGAGCAGGCTTTTCCTAACTACCAAATTATTAGTTTCTCTCACTTCCTTACTGACAATCACACCGTCCACAACGGTACTTCTGCTGTGAATTCCATTTTTCTCCATTGTGTATTCTCTTCCACCAGGAGTGTCGCACATCCAATGCTTAATTTCCACAGCATAGAGCTGTAATCTCTCTCATTCGCATCCCTGTCTTCACCGTGGTAATATTTTCATTCTCCGTAAAATACAAATCTAAAGCCTCCATTTTCAGGCCTCATTATTTGCATCTGCCGCTATATTCTATGCTGTGGAGATGCCGGCGTTGGACTGGGGTGAGCACAGTAAGAAGTCTTACAACACCAGGTTAAAGTCCAACAGGTTTGTTTCGATGTCACTAGCTTTCGGAGCGCTGCTCCTTCCTCAGGTGAATGAAGAGGTATGTTCCAGAAACACATATATAGACAAATTCAAAGATGCCAAACAATGCTTGGAATGCGACCATGAGCAGGTGATTAAATCTTTACAGATCCAGAGATGGGGTAACCCCAGGTTAAAGAGGTGTGAATTGCATCAAGCCAGGACAGTTGGTAGGATTTCGCAGGCCAGATGGTGGGGGATGAATGTAATGCGACATGAATCCCACGTCCCGGTTCAGGCCGCACTCATGTGTGCGGAACTTGGCTATAAGTTTCTGCTCGGCGATTCTGCGTTGTCGCGCGTCCTGAAGGCCGCCTTGGAGAACGCTTACCAGAGGCTGAATGCACTTGACTGCTGAAGTGTTCCCCGACTGGAAGGGAACATTCCTGCCTGGTGATTGTTGCGCGATGTCCGTTCATTCGTTGTCGCAGCGTCTGCATGGCCTCGCCAATGTACCATGCTTCGGGACATCCTTTCCTGCAGCGTATGAGGTAGACAACGTTGGTATCGTGGTCACTGTTCTGAAGACTGGGTAGTTTGCTGCAAACAATGGTTCGTTTGAGGTTGCGCGGTTGTTTGAAGGCAAGTAGTGGGGGTGTGGTGATGACCTTGGCAAGATGTTCATCGTCATCAATGACGTGTTGAAGGCTGTGAAGAAGATGACGTAGTTTCTCCGCTCCGGGGAAGTACTGGACGGCGAAGGGTATTCTGTCGGTTGTGTCCCATGTTTGTCTTCTGAGGAGGTCGGTCCGGTTTTTCGCTGTGGCGCGTTGGAACTGTCGATCGATGAGTCGAGTGCCATATCCCGTTCGCACGAGGGCATCTTTCAATGTCTGTAGATGGCTGTTACGCTCCTCCTCGTCTGAGCAGATCCTGTGTATACGGAGCGCTTGTCCATAGGGGATGGCTTCTTTAATGTGTTTAGGGTGGAAGCTGGAGAAGTGGAGCATCATGAGGTTATCCGTGGGTTTGCGGTAAAGCAAAGTGCTGAGGTGACCGTCCTTGATGGAGACGAGTGTGTCCAAGAATGCAACTGATTTTGGAGAGTAGTCCATGGTGAGTCTGATGGTTGGATGGAACTTATTAATGTCATTGTGTAGTCGTTTCAGTGATTCTTCGCCGTGGGTCCAAAGGAAAAAAATGTCATCGATGTATCTGGTGTATAACATCGGTTGAAGGTCCTGTGCGGTGAGTAGGTCCTGTTCAAACTTGTGCATGAAGATATTGGCGTATTGGGGTGCGAATTTGGCTGTTCCGCGCGTCTGGATGAAGAACGTGTTGTCGAAGGTGATACGTTGTGATCCAGAATGAAGCGGATGAGTTGCAGAATTGCGTCTGGAGATTGGCAGTTATCGGTGTTGAGTACTGAGGCTGTTGCAGCAATGCCGTCGTCATGGGAGATGCTGGTGTAGAGTGCCGAGACGTCCATTGTGACGAGGAATGTTCCTGGTTCAACTGGTCCATGGGTGCTGAGTTTCTGTGTCGCGACAGAAGCTGGGCGTACCTTGTACGATGGCTTTCAAGATGCCCTCGATGTTGCCAGAGAGGTTCTCACACAAGGTCCCATTGCCTGAAACGATAGGGCGGCCTGGTGTGTTGGCCTTATGTATTTTCGGGAGGCAGTAGAGATCTCCAATGCGGGGAGTACGTGGAATGAGAGCACGTAGGGTGCTCTGAAGATCTGGATCCAAGGTCTTGATCAGTCTGTTAAGTTGGCGGATGTGTTCCTTGGTCGGATCTGCGGGTAACTGTCTGTAGTGTTCTTGGTTGTTCAGTTGTCGGTATACTTCTTTGCAGTTGTCCGTTCTGTTCAGTACGACAGTGGCCCCTCCTTTGTCTGCTGGTTTGATGACGATGCTGCGGTTGGTCTTGAGAGTGCGGATGGCATTGCGTTGTGCTTGGGTGACGGGCGGGGCTGTCTTGTGAATGCGACTGGTGAATCTGGCATTGACGCGACTCCTGACGGCTTGAGCATCCATGTCGAGTCTAAGGCAGCGGCCTTCCGGAGGGGCCCAATTCGACTCTTTCCTCTTTGGCTGCCGCATCGGTCTGCTGTTCCGGTTCATTGGTAGTCTGCTTGGGTTTGCTGTTGGCCTCTTGGGGTCTGTGGAAGATATATTCTATGCTATATTCTGTGGCTATATTCTATGCAATGCTACCAGACATATACTCACCGCTTCCCTACTTTTAGAATTTGGCGCACAACCTTCCCTCCTCGAGATCTGCGCCATTGTTGCCGCATGAAGAACACGCTCTTATCATTCAAGGACACATTTGTTTGAAGTGGCGGATGTGCAGCAGCTGCGCTTTCACGTTCTCTCTCTGACCTGTCAGTTCCGTAAACCCGCCATCCAAAATAAAATCGTCCACTATTTGTAACTGCTAATTTATTTATATGCACGATGCGGAATGTTAAATAAATCACCACATTGTTTGCTGAGACGCTCTGTTATCTCCGGGTGTGAGACTGAGCTCCCAGTCAGTTCACAATCCAACTTTCTGTACTGCACCACCACTGATCTTTCTCTCTCCTCCGCCTCGGACTCCATGAAGTGCAACGAAATCCGGAATTTAATGACCTCATTTTTGATCAGATAAGTTAAAACTGCTCTTTATTTAGTCACTGCTGCTGATCACCTGAAAGCGGCTCGGTGGCAGAGTGGTAAGCACTGCGGCCCCAGTGGTAAGCACTGCGGCCCCAGAGCTCGAGGGACACTTCCAGCCTTGTCTGTGTGGCGTGTTCACGTTCTCCCCATTATATTATAAGGAAACATGATCAGGCAGTGAGGCTCTCAGCGAGATCAGAACATGCTGATACATTGAATCGTAATAACGAAATATGGAATTGTTGAACTGTAGTGGGAGGGAGTGCAATGTGTTCACTGTTAACAAGAAGGACTTTCCTCTTGGGTTTCCTCCGGGTTTCCTGGTTTCCTCCACAATGCAAAGATGTGCAGGTGAGGTGGATCGACCATTCTAAATTGTCCATTAGTGTCCATATACCGGTTATGGGATCAGGGATTGAGCTCGGCAGTGGGTCTCGGTGGGGAGCTCTTTCGGAGGCTCACATGAGCTTCGATGGGCCAAATAGCCTCATTTTGTACTGTCCGGATTCTAAGAGGTTCTCTTCAGTCCTTTTAACCTATTGCGTCAATTCCCCTTTCAATGTCTCTGTGAGAATGCAAATTGCGAGAACAGCAATTTTCATGTTCAAATAAAAAGTCACGTGGCTGATCATATAATCCGTTTGCCTTTCTGTGAATGGCGTTTGGCCTTACCCGTATTTGCAGCATTGTCAGTTCATATTTCAAATTTGCAGCATTCACAACATGAATTTTCCTTTTAGCTAAGTAAATACCATTGGCAAAAAGAAAGCGGTCAGGATGTGACTGACGTTATTTAAAAGAAACTAGAACATATCAGTTACAATTGTGGAGAAACTGGAGAATGGGTTTTCCCGAGAGTAGCAAAGGGGCCTCCTTGTTTTAAGTCTTTACCAAATGCGGCACTGAAGTCTGAGCTCTCACTGTCAATTTCGTTCTGTATGTAAACAGCAATGAAGGGATCTTTTTATTTTACAAACACAGATTTATGAGCTGATTACTGAGCTGAAGACTTTATGATCTCCAGCTGCGAGCAGTGTTGCAGAACGACATACCATATATAGGTGATATGGCTTGCAAAATATTATAAGGAAATATGATCAGGTAGTGAGGCTCCCAGCAAGATCAGAACATATGGCTACATTGAATGTTAATAACGAAATATGGAATTTTACACTTGTTGAACTTTAGCGGGCGGGAGGCAATGCGTTCACTGCTAACAAGAAGGAATTTGCTTTCTGGCAAGGCATTGCTTGCAATCAAGAAAGACGCCCACACGCCCAGTATGAGAAAAACAGCTCGCAGTGTGCAGAGGCTCAGAACTGTCACTGTATGTTTTGCTGTTGTCTGAAGGAACAGGAAACACCTGGCTGTGTGGGCATTTCCATGCTCATGTTCGGTTTGTTGCTCCCTTGCAACGTGGCTATCTGGATATTTCACTGCGAATTTTATTTTCACTGCATTAATCAACCCATAAACCATCACATTGCAATATTCCTGGGAAGTTCATTAGTTCAATCGCAATGCAACATAGCTGCGTATATATACATGGATGTCTCCTCACCACAAATACCGAATCACAGTACACAATTCTCATAATCTCATAGTCCGTTTACATTTCCCAATACGTCTAACACAAAATATCAACAAATCTGGTTAAATTGTATGTAGTCAACCCAATCAGGAAAGTCAGATGCCCCAGGAGCACAAATTATCCGGATTAAATTGAATGGCAATGTCAGCATCCGTCAGATGCACGGCGTTTTCTGTCTGTATAAAAGTAAATCTAACATTCAGGCTGTTAGTGATCATAAACAATCAGCAGTAATGTTGTGTGAATGTGAAATGTCGGCTTACTCTTTTGCAGTTAGGGGAATGCATCCTAAGAAAATATGTCAATGATTAACAAACTGCCCTTCGATCGGAACAAATCATTTTAATATCAGCCGATATCTTTGACAATTAAGGTATGCAGAATAAGGGGAGACTGAGAATTCCTCTCAGATAAATACATCAAGTTATCTGTGGTCGATATATAAGTTCATCAGATATATTGGAGCAGAATTCGGCCATTCAGCCCGTCGAGTCTGCTCCGCCATCATATCATGGCTGATATGTTCCTCATGTTCTACCTCCAGTGCTCCAGGCCAAGAGCTGGATGGCGAAATCAGCCAGAGCATCTCCTCCCTAGAACACATGACCTAGGAGCGGGAGTAGGCAATTTAACCCCCCGAGCCTAACACCCTTAATGTGATCATGGCTGATCCCATCCTGACCTCAACTCCACCGTCCTGCCCGTTCTCTATAACCCTTCAATCCTTTACCAATTAAAAATCTGTCTAACTCCTTTTTAAAGTAACTCACTGTCCCAGCATCCACCTCACTCTGGGGTAAAAAAACTCCACAGTTTAACAACCCTTTGGGAGTAGTTTTTCCTCAACTCCGTTTCAAATTTACTGCCGGGCACTGTTTTTATCGACTGTTTATAGTGGTGTAAGGTTTAATACTGTTTACTCTCGAGAACTGTTTACAAAGACCCTGTTTACAGCAATGTCCAGTTGATATAGACTGTTTTCTGTACGGCACTGTTTATATAGACTCTTTTTACAATCGTGTATTGTTTTGGTAAACACTGTTTACTGTCGGGCTCTGTTTGCATATACTCTGTTTACAATAGTGTACTGTTTAGATAAACACTGTTTACTGTCGGGCTCTGTTTACATAGACTCTTTTTGCAATCGTGTACGGTTTAGATAAACACTGTTTACTGTCGGGCACTTTCAACATAGACTGTGCAGAAATATACTTTTCATTGCTCCTCAGTACACGTGACAATACACACTGTTTTACATAGCCTCTGTTTATTGTAGTGCACTGTTTACATAAACTATTTACAGTAGGACACGATTTACATCGCTTGTTTACTGTTTTGACACTGTTTACATCGACTCTAATTGCTGTTGGGAACTGTTTACATTGACTGTTTACTGTAGTGCACAGTTTACATCGACTCTTTAATGTAGGACAGTGTTAACATCGACTGTTTTAATGCGGTGCACGATTTACATATAAACACTGGTTGCTCTACAGCTCTTTTTGAATACAGTCTGATTCCTATAGTGCACTGCTTAATTAGGCTGTTTATTTTAGGCATCCGTTTATGTCGACGTTGTTTACTGCAGAGCACTGTAAAGTTTAGTTTATTGTTTAAATACACGACTGTCGGGAGTGGTGTTTGTATGATCTGTTTCCTGCAGGGAGGCTGTTTAAATAGACTCGGTTTTCTTTATCGAGCTGTGCAATTGGACCCAATTTACTGCAGGGCTTTGTTTAAATAGATTCAATTTGCGGCAGTTGACTTTTTAAACAGACTGTGTGCTGCAGGGCACTGTTTACACAGACTGATTACTTTAGGGCATGATTACCTAGATTCAATTTTCTGTAGGTGACTGTTTAAATAGACTTTGTTAACTTTTTCGCAACGTTTAAATACATTAACTAGGATCACGGTTTTTCGGGAACACTCGACGGCAAGAGGAGGTCCGGAAAAAGGAAATCCACAAAGGAATTCCCGCGACCAGTATTCAAGGGCCAATCCCAACTTTTAAAAACAGCTGCCAAGTGAGTGATTTAAGTTGATGATCTAGGATCGGGCGCATCAATGACACAAGAACCCAGAGAACCCGGGGCCAGCGAACCCGTATATCTTAGTCGGACAATCTCCCGGAGAGTGAGTGTGCACCACATTCTATCCATTATCCTTCCTGCAATGGAATTAACAGCCTCATGTTAAGCCATTGCTAAAGTAATCTCCTCTGACTTCAAACTCACTTTATGTAGTAAGTCTTAAAACACCAGATTAAAGTCCAACAAGTTTGTTTCAAACACTAGCTATCGGAGCACTGCTCTTCCCTCAGGTGAATGAAGAGGTGGATTCGAGAATCATATATATATATAGACCAAGTCAAAGATGCAAGACGATACTTTGAATGCGAGCATTTGCAGGTAATTAAGTCTTTACAGAGCCATAGTGAGGGGTAGTCCCAGGTCAAAGAGGTGCGAATTGTCTCAAGCCAGGACAGTTGGTAGGATTTGGTAAGCCCAGGCCAGATGGTGGGAGGGTGAATGTAATGCGACATGAATCCAAGGTCCCAGTTGAGGCCGTACTTATATGTGCGGAACTGGACTATAAGTTGTGCTCGGCGATTCTGCGTTGTCTCGCGTCCTGAAGGTCGACTTGGAGAACGCTTACCCGAAGATCAGAGGCTGAATGCCCTTGACTGCTGACATGTTCCCCGACTGGAAGGGAACATTCCTGCCTGGCGAGAGTCGCGCGATGTCCGTTCATCCATATCGCAGCCGTCTGCAATATATATAAATCTTTTAAATATAAATCAGTTTCGTTTTATTTTATTTTCCTTTATATATATTGATAAATGTAAACAATAATAATATAAATCATTAACCGACGGCTTCTTCAAGTCGATAATCAGTTCCTTGGTCTTTCTAGCATTTAGAGAGAGATTGTGTTCAGTACACCATGTAACCAAGTGATCTATCTCCTTTCTGTATTCTGATTCATCGTTGTTTGAGATAAGACCAACCACAGTCGCACCATCAGCCAAGTTATAGATTGAATTGGAATTGAATCTCGCAACAAGTCGTGTGTGTACAGGGAGTACAGTGGAGGACTGAGCACACATGCTTGTGTGGCCCCGATGTTGAGGACTATTGTGGAGAAGGTGTTGTTACTTAAACTGACATATTGCGGTCTGTTGGTGAGGAAGTCAAGGATCCAGCTGCACAGGGAGGGGTCAAGTCCAAGGTTGCAGAGTTTGGTTATTCGTCTTTTGGGATAATGGTGTTGAAGACAGAGCTGTAGTCTATGAACAGCAGTGCGACGTATCATAGATGATCATAGAATTTACAGTGCAGAAGGAGGCCATTCGGCCCATCGAGTCTGCACCGGCTCTTGGAAAGAGCACCCTACCCAAGGTCAACACCGCCACCCCATCCCCATAACCCAGTAACCCCACCCAACACTAAGGGCAATTTTGGACACTAAGGGCAATTTATCATGGCCAATCCACCTAACCTGCACATCTTTGGACTGTGGGAGGAAACCGGAGCACCCGGAGGAAACCCACGCACACACGGGGAGGATGTGCAGACTCCGCACAGACAGTGACCCAAGCCGGAATCGAACCTGGGACCCTGGAGCTGTGAAGCAATTGTGCTATCCACAAGGCTACCGTGCTGCCCCTTGTTGTCGAGATGTTCAAGAGTTGATTGTAGGGCCAGAGAGATAGCATTTGCTATGGATCGGTTGCCACGGTAGGCAACCTGCAATAGACCGAGACCGTCTGGGATATTGCCGTTGATCCATCTCATGACTTTCCGCTCGAAGCATTTCATGATAATAGACGTTAGGGCCACCGGTCAGTATTCATTGAGGCACGCTACCATGTTCTTCTGATCAATCTATTTAAATGGTGTCCTGCTGTAAATGAAATCTCTTTGAACAGGTCCCTGGAGTATACAGATTGTTTTTAAACAGTGACTTACGGGAATAAGAGTGTATTGAAACATTGCCCTAAAGTAAACAGTGTAATTAAACAATGACCTGCAGTAAATTTACTTGAAGGAGGGCCCAATGGAAAACGATTGTATGTAAACATAGCACGACAATAAACAGTGTTTATGTATACCATAACTACTGTAAACAACATCTATGGAAACAGTAACATACAGTAAACTCTAACTACAGAAACGATACCCTACAGTATTATTTTACTCATAGCAATCATTTTTTAAAAACAGAACCCTCAAACAGATTTCTTAGCAGCGCCCGACGGTGAATAGAATGTATTTAAACAGTGCTCTACAGGACAAATACAGTAGAATGAAGCCGTATCCTACAGTCGACAGTTCCTCTTTAAACTTTATCCCACAGTAAAAGAAGTATTTTTAAATAATGTCCTTTGTTAACATAGTCGACATCAACAGTGCCCCAGATTAAACGGTCTAAAGAATGACCTATAGAATTCAGAGTATATTTTAACAGTCCTCTACTGTCAACGGACTCCGTTTAAAACGTGGCCGACATGAAAAAATCCGACTGTAATTAACCAGAGTCTTCTGGTAAACACAATCCTGTAAATAAGTTAATTACAGTAAGCAGCGTCTATTTCGATGATCTGAATAGATTTTTTACCGTGCCCTAAAGAAAACAGAATATATTTAAACAGTATTGTACAGTAAATAGAGTCTATTTGAACCGGGTCCAACTGTTAACGGCCTTAAGTAGCTCTCGAACGTTTACACAGTCTAAAAAAGCCCTCTTCTTGGATAGAAGAGGGGCAGAAATGGTTGTTGGAGGTCCCTGGTTATAGATGTTTCAATAAGATTAGGGAGGGTGGTAAAAGAGGTGGGGGGTGGCATTATTAATTAGAGATAGTATAACAGCTGCAGAAAGGCAGTTCGAGGAATATCACCCTATTGAGGTAGTATGGGTTGAAGTCAGAAATAGGAAAGGAGCAGTCACCTTGTTAGGAGTTTTCTATAGGCCCCCCAATAGTAACAGAGATGTGGAGGAACAGATTGGGAAACAGATTTTGGAAAGGTGCAGAAGTCATAGGGTAGTAGTCATGGGCGACTTTAACTTCCCAAATATTGAGTGGAAACTCTTTAGATCAAATAGTTTGGATGGGGTGGTGTTTGTGCAGTGTGTCCAGGAAGCTTTTCTAACACAGTATGTAGATTGTCCGACCAGAGGAGGGGCAATATTGGATTTAGTACTGGGTAATGAACCAGGGCAAGTGATAGATTTGTTAGTGGGGGAGCATTTTGGAGATAGTGACCACAATTCTGTGACTTTCACTTTAGTAATGGAGAGGGATAGGTACGTGCAACAGGGCAAGGTTTACAATTGGGGGAAGGGTAAATACGATGTTGTCAGACAAGAATTGAAGTGCATAAGTTGGGAACATAGGCTGGCAGGGAAGGACACAAGTGAAATGTGGAACTTGTTCAAGGAACAGGTGCTACGTGTCCTTGATATGTATGTCCCTGTCAGGCAGGGAAGAGATGGTCGAGTGAGGGAACCATGGTTGACAAGAGAGGTTGAATGTCTTGTTAAGAGGAAAAAGGTGACTGATGTAAGGCTGAGGAAACAAGGTTCAGACAGGGCATTGGAGGGATACAAGATAGCCAGGAGGGAACTGAAGAAAGGGATTAGGAGAGCTAAGAGAGGGCATGAACAATCTTTGGCGGGTAGGATCAAGGAAAACCCCAAGGCCTTTTACACATATGTGAGAAATATGAGAATGACTAGAGCGAGGGTAGGTCCGATCAAGGACAGTAGCGGGAGATTGTGTATTGAGTCTGAAGAGATAGGAGAGGTCTTGAATGAGTACTTTTCTTCTGTATTTACAAATGAGAGGGGCGATATTGTTGGAGAGGACAGTGTGAAACAGATTGGTAAGCTCGAGGAAATACTTGTCAGGAAGGAAGATGTGTTGGGCATTTTGAAAAACTTGAGGATAGACAAGTCCCCCGGGCCTGACGGGATATAGCCAAGGATTCTATGGGAAGCAAGAGATGAAATTGCAGAGCCGTTGGCAATGATCTTTTCGTCCTCACTGTCAACAGGGGTGGTACCAGGGGATTGGAGAGTGGCGAATGTCGTGCCCCTGTTCAAAAAAGGATCTAGGGATAACCCTGGGAATTACAGGCCAGTTAGTCTTACTTCGGTGGTAGGCAAAGTAATGGAAAGGGTACTGAAGGATAGGATTTCTGAGCATCTGGAAAGACACTGCTTGATTAGGGATAGTCAGCACGGATTTGTGAGGGGTAGGTCTTGCCTTACAAATCTTATTGAATTCTTTGAGGAGGTGACCAAGCATGTGGATGAAGGTAAAGCAGTGGGTGTAGTGTACATGGATTTTAGTAAGGCATTTGATAAAGTTCCCCATGGTAGGCTTATGCAGAAAGTAAGGAGGCATGGGATAGTGGGAAATTTGGCCAGTTGGATAATGAACTGGCTAACCGAGAGAAGTCAGAGAGTGGTGGTGGATGGCAAATATTCAGCCTGGATCCCAGTTACCAGTGGCGTACCGCAGGGATCAGTTCTGGGTCCTCTGCTGTTTGTGATTTTCATTAATGACTTGGATGAGGGAGTTGAAGGGTGGGTCAGTAAATTTGCAGACGATACGAAGATTGGTGGAGTTGTGGATAGTAAGGAGGGCTGTTGTCGGCTGCAAAGAGACATAGATAGGATGCAGAGCTGGGCTGAGAAGTAGCAGATGGAGTTTAACCCTGAAAAGTGTGAGGTTGTCCATTTTGGAAGGACAAATATGAATGCGGAATATAGGGTTAACGGTAGAGTTCTTGGCAATGTGGAGGAGCAGAGAGATCTTGGGGTCTATGTTCATACATCTATGAAAGTTGCCACTCAAGTGGATAGAGCTGTGAAGAAGGCCTATGGTGTGCTCGCGTTCATTAACAGAGGGATTGAATTTAAGAGCCGTGAGGTGATGATGCAGCTGTACAAAACTTTGGTAAGGCCACATTTGGAGTACTGTGTACATTTCTGGTCGCCTCATTTTAGGAAGGATGTGGAAGCTCTGGAAAATGTGCAAAGAAGATTTACCAGGATGTTGCCTGGAATGGACAGTAGGTCTTACGAGGAAAGGTTGAGGGTGCTAGGCCTTTTCTCATTAGAGCGGAGAAGGATGAGGGGCGACTTGATAGAGGTTTATAAGATGATCAGGGGAATAGATAGAGTAGACAGTCAGAGACTTTTCCCCCGGGTGGAACACACCATTACAAGGGGACATAAATTTAAGGTGAAAGGTGGAAGATATAGGAGGGATATCAGAGGTAGTTTCTTTACCCAGAGAGTAGTGGGGGCATGGAATGCACTGCCTGTGGAAGTAGTTGAGTCGCAAACATTAGGGACCTTCAAGCAGCTATTGGATAGGTACATGGATTACGGTAAAATGATATCGTGTAGATTTATTTGTTCTTAAGGGCAGCACGGTAGCATTGTGGATAGCACAATTGCTTCACAGCTCCATGGTCCCAGGTTCGATTCCGGCATGGGTCATTGTCTGTGCGGAGTCTGCACGTCCTCCCCGTGTCTGCGTGGGTTTCCTCCGGCTGCTCCGGTTTCCTCCCACAGTCCAAAGATGTGCGGGTTAGGTGAATTGGCCAATGATAAATTGCCCTTAATGTCCAAATTGCCCTTGGTGTTAGGTGGAGTTGTTGAGTTTGGGTGTGGTGCTCTTTCCAAGAGCCGGTGCAGACTCGGGGGGCCGAATGGCCTCCTTCTGCACTGTAAGTTCAATGATAATCTATGATTAATCTAGGACAAAGGTTCGGCACAACATCGTGGGCCGAAGGGTCTGTTCTGTGCTGTATTTTCTCTGTTCTATGTTCCACTCAAGTATTTAAATCGTGTCATTCTGTAAACAATGTCTATTTAAACAGCTCCCTATAATTAACAGTGTATATTTAAACAGGGCCCTATAGTAAACGGGATGACTTCAACAGATTCCTTCAGGAAAAATGATCTGGAACTTTCTCTCCAGCCAGCGACTTAAGTGACTGGTGTGCCGCACATACACAGCGTGACCTCCCGTAAGTGCGGGCGTACAGGCATGGGCATTCAAATACCCGGACGCAGCAATAGACGCAGGAGGAGCAATCAAGCGAGGCTGCTTTGTCCTGGATGGTGTCGAGTTTATTGAGTGTTGTTGGAGCTGCACTCATCCCGGCAAGTGGAGAGTATTCCATTACAATCCTGACTTGTGACTTGTAGGTGATAGACTGGCTTTGGGGGGAGGGGGAGGGTTGGGGGCAGGAGGTGAGTTACTCGCCGTAGGATTCCTGGCTTTTGACCTGCCCTTGAAGCCACAATATTAATGTGGCTAGTCCAATTCAATTTCTGATCAATGGTAACCCCCAGAATGTTGATAATGGTTGATTCAGCGATGGTAATGCAATTTAATATCAAAGGGATATGATACCAACCATTCTTGTAGGAGATCGTCATTGCCTGACACTTGTGTGGTGTGAATAACTCAGCTCAAGCCTGGATATTTTCCAGGTCTTGCTGCATTTGGACACGGACTGCTTCAGTATCTGAGGAGTTGTGAATGGTGCTGATCATTATACAGTCATTCGCAAATATCTCCACTCCTGATCTCATGATGGAAGGCAGGTCATTAATGAAGCAGCTGAAGATGGTTAGGCCGGGGAGACTACCCGGAGGAACTCCTCCAGTGATGTCCTTGTGCTGAGATGATTGACCTCCAATCACCACAACCACCTTCCTTTGTGCCAGGTATGACTCCAACCAGGGGAGAGTCGTCCACTGATTCCCATTGTCTCCAGTTTAGCTAGGGCTCTTTGATGCCTTACTCGGTCAAATGCTGCGTTGATGTCAAGGGCAGTCACTCTCGCCTCACCTCTGCAATTCAGAACTTTTGTCCAGGTTTGAACCAAGGCTGTAATGAGGTCAGCAGCTGAGTGAACCTGTCGGAACGCCAACTGAGCGTCCGTGAGCAGGTTATTGCTGAGTGACTGGCGCTTGATAGCACCGTGCCATCACTTTGCTGACGATGGAGAATAGACTGATAGGACGGGAATTGGCTGGTTTGGACCTGCTTTGTTTCTTGTTCTCACATCATGCCGGAAGAACACAACACGCGCCCCTCAAGCTCTCTTTGTTAAATGAAATGTTACTTTTTTTCAACTTTAAATACAATAATATTCCCCCATTATATCAATGTGAACACAATTTATAACAAGAAATTTAAAATGGATTTTCAAATTTGAACAGATTCCTTATTCGCCAAGAAAATCACATCTTCCTGGGATGACATTCTTCACGAAGTCGGAACACTGTGTCAGTGAATCATGAAACCTCTTTACATTCCCATGGTCTGTTCGATAATCTGCTCAGCTCTGCGTCCGATATTTCTGTTTCACCGTCTGCCAATTTCACCCAGCTCTGTATTTTCCACTCAACTGTAAAACACTCTCGTCCTGAAAAAGTTGCACTCACAGTGCAGACAAACAGTACTGAGTGGCCTCCCTGTTTGTAGGCCTCAAAATCCAATGCTCTGGAAACAGGATTAAACCAATTGCACAATCCAATTGATACAGTTGAGTGTTACTCAGCTGCATCCTGTTTTACTGGCCAAACGAGTAGCTTTCAATTTCCCGATTTGAGGGCTGATTTAGCTTTCAATTGAAGATCGTTTAATCACCAGTTACCCCCTTATAACACGTGAGAACTCACCACTTGAACTCGCTGTTTTACCCAGCTCTAAATCACTTTCGTCCAGCCACGTAAGAGTCTCAGTGCAGGCTCCTGGTGACAGAGAGCGCCGGAGTTTGCGAAAAATAAGAGATACACATATAAGTAAATTAACTTCAAAAAGGGACTAGGAACAGCCGTCAGTGGATAGATGTTGTAGAAATATTTCCTCGGGTGGATGTCGCGGTTACAAGGGGGCATAACTAAACGCTTCAGGGTGGGAGCTATCGGAGCTATTTCCGAGGTAGGTTCTTCACTCAGAGTGTGGTTAGGGCGTGGAATGGACTGCCCGCTGTGATAGTGGAGTCGGACACTTTAGGAGATTTCAAGCGGTTATCGGAAAGGCACATGGAGCACACCAGAATGACAGGGAGTGGGGTAGCTTGATCTTGGTTTCGGACACTTTTCGGCACAACATCGAGAGCCAAAGGGCCAGTTCTGTGCTGTACTGGTCTATGTTCTGTGTTTTAAATATGGCAAAAAGTCACTGAGCACCACGAAAGGGAATATATGTGCGCCATGCTTGCATCAGAATAAAGTCTAACAGCATCAGATTAAAGTCCACCTGGTTGTTTCGAATCACTATCTTTCGCAGCGCAGTTCCTTCCTCAGGTGAGGAAGGGCCGAAGGAAGGAGCTGCGCTCCGAAAGCTAGTGATTTGAAACAAACCTGTTGGACTTTACCCTGGTGTTGTAAGATTTCTTACTGTGCCCACCCCCGTCCAACGCCGGCATCTCCACATCGTTATTCAGAATGGTGATTGAACTGATTTTCTGTGATTTACAATTGAGATTACAGAGGCATGGATGTTCAGTGCGCGACACAGGTTGGTAATCTGAAGTGTTTCGCTGATGGCATTGGAGCTCTCGAGTTCTACTTTAACAAAGACATATTTTGAGAATATGTGAAGGGGTTTCGAATTGTGGAATTGATATTTTGAAGGTGATATAATACAGATTTGGTACTGGATATGATGTGGGTTCGGAACTCCCCTCAATGTGAAAGCAATTGCAGAGATTGTGAACTATCTTTTTTTGATGCTCACATTGGACAGATCAGTGAAATTACATTGATGGAGAGGTAAAGATGTTTCAAATTGAACTTCACAAAATGCATTTTCACATTCAAATATAATTGACAACAAAATCCCGTATTTAAGAATGAATTGTAAAATTTAAAGACATATAGAATTACTTACCATGAACACCGAAAACAGCAAGGAAGGGATAGTAACCCCCCTGAATAAGGTGAAGTGTGAAATAGATCCGTTTTTCCAATGACATCCATTGATAAAATGTGGAAAGTTGGTAAAGAGCGCCGAATAAACCCCTGTTTACTGTTGGAACATTCCAGTCTTTTGTTCTCAGATTCTGATCAACTGGGATTGGTTTCAGATTTTCATCCATTGATGGAACATTCCGACCCACAGTTGTCAGATTCGGAAGCATTGTTGTATCATTCCAATCCATTGTTCTCACATTCACAGCCATTGTTGTAACATACCAGGCGGTGAATCTCAGATTTCAATCTCTCCCCTCGCTCCGTCTGGAGCCGCTGATCTCTCTCAGTTGCCAAAGCGATGCTGCCAAAGAGAGTATGGGAGAACACCTTGCAATGAGTCTTATTTTACAGTATGCGATGCCTCAAGGGAAACAATTTGGGTCCAAGGAGACTGATCCCATTTCCATTACCGTAAATAGCAGGTAGTAGTAATATAGGGACCCAGGGAAATGGTCAGGGGTCCGCGTTTGAATTCAACCAGGGTTTTTGAAGGGATTGAATCCAATAAATGTCTGGGAATAAATTCCAAATGGTGGTCATGAAACCTTTTTCGATTGTCGTAAAAACCCAGCTGTGGTTAAATTCCAGCTGGTTCACTAATGTCCTTCAGGGAATAATAACAACCTGAGCAATGAAAAATCAGGTGCAGTTAACTATTTTCAATGAGACCGGATTTGCATCAAACATTGACTAAAATCTAACAATCAGCCATGGATATCACAGTGACGCAGAGGAATTGAGGTGTGTACAGTGAATAAGAATAACAAGAAAGGAGAGGGTGAGAATCACTGTAGCAATCTCTGTAATGCCAACTGTGGTGAGTTTCGAGAGATCACATTTAACGACACAATTGTTCATTGTGACAAGACATGGGCACCACAAATGATACAAGATTGACTAATGCATTCGTCTCACATGCAGCCCAAGATGACGAGAAAGCTTGGGAATCTCCTGTTCTAGCTCTTCTACCGTTTAAGCGGAGCACGGCAAAGGGATTCTCAGGCCACGGGGATCGCCCCCAAATGGCAAAATGTTGTTGCTCCATTTCAGGGAATCAGGGGAATCTGGAAACATATGACGGAGGACACAGAGGTATAATATTAAAGGTACATTCCCCTCCCTATCGCGAGAAACCCGGTCCAGATAGGAGCCCTGGTGGACCCACAAATAGGAGAAATCCCGCGCCACCAGGATTAGCGTCAACCGGCCGGAGTTATAATTGTGACCGACTCCGTCACTTCTTTCCCAAACCCTCGCCAACCTAACCAGTATTCCCAAAGTCCTGAGAAAACTCACCAGCTCTTGGACGGGCCGACAGGAGCTCGGATGGCACCAATATGCACGAAAGAAGAATCTCATAGCATCCAGCAAATGTCTATGGGATAGTGCAGGGTCCCGCACCACACTTAACACCAGCAGTTCTCCCCGAATTGAATGGTGCATTGAAAGGAAAATCATGTTGAGCGGTTTCAACGGCTATTTGCAACAAGGTGCAGAAACTGACCCTTTGGAGTTTAGATAGGAGGACATATTTATTTTCCATTCTGCTATCTTGATAGATTTATCTCCAGGACCGAACACAACTTAGATTTCGATCGAATGAGAAAGTTTAATTTATCCTTCAAAACCGCAAATTACATTGTTTGACAAATGGATGGAGAGTTAAAAGCATCATCCACAATTTATGTGTGAATATTCATGGATCAAATGTGTACCGTGAGCCAACTGCGCGTTCAGCCGGGCAAAATGTCACGGTATCTCTCGGTGTAACATGTGCTATGGAATTAAGAGCCGGTTTCTAACCAACTCAAATATGACAGTGCGGAATGTCAGGAGAGGTCGCTGTAGAGGGGCTGGACCAAAGCTCAGAAGTCATGTTGGTTGCCCTAACAATCAGGAGAAAATGTTCCGAAAGCAATTGCCGGATTAGTGGGGCAGGGAGACCTATTTCCCCACCCTCAGCAAAGAATAGACCTATCTGGCCAGTAAAGACGCCGGATGAGTCCTGGCCCCTAACTATCGACGACCGAAAAGTGAATACCACAGCCCCAGTGACATCCCCCGCTGTTGTGAGCAATCCCGAGGTTTGGTAATAACGAACTACACAGGACCGAAATGTTACTGTTTTAGATATCAGTAATAGATTTTGGTCAATTTCCTTAAGAGGTCAATACAAATTTCCTTCCACCTTCCTGGGTCAACAGTGCACCTGCATATGTGTGCCTCAGGGATTTCACAATATTTCCATATTCCAAAGCGGAATTTTTAGCTCAGTATGTGGACGCCCCTTTCCTCCAAAACGTAAGGAGAGAGGAATACTGCTATATCCTTGTTGATTCGCGAGGCCTTCCCGCCATCATGTGAAAAAAGGTTAACCCAACATTCTAGTAGAAATGAAAATCCGGGTCACAGTCTTAGCCGCTATGGTGTCCTGTGTGAAACGAGAGACAGAAAGGAAAAAAGCTACAGACCACCTGACAATTCCCTTTACCCACGATTTAAAATACTTAAGATTGTTTTTTAGGACTGTTATGATAGTGTCTAAACCACGTGGACAGTTTTGGAACAAAAACCATCACCGTTGTCTGATTTAACAAAAAATGAACACCCTTTGGAATGGGACTGAGCTGTTCACACAGGTCATTCGTGAACTAACAAGGCGACAGCCGTACAGACACCGAATCCAGAATTGCATTTTGACATTCAGGTAGCGGTGATGGACGCTACTATCTCTGCCGGTCTGTACAGGAAAGGTCCGGGAGGCTGGGACCGGCTGCTTCTGCGTCCTCATCCTTACGTCCAATACAACAGGAATATTCCACATTTGAACGCCACTGGCAATTTCCGGGGCAATCCACATTTTTACCTATATATTTGGCCTCAATCCACTAACTGTTTTAGCAGAACTGACACCCCTCAAATTATTATTAGATGTAAGAATAAAAGATGGAATTATTAGTCAGAATCACAATGCCCGATGAGAGTTAACGTTACAAGGTTAGGCCACTCCCGTTAACAGAAGTATTCAACCCACTTTCCTGGCAGATATCAGGAATGCCGGGGAAGCTCTGGAATGCCAGTTTCTGGCTGCACCTCGTCCCAAGGGACCGATTCTGCCTAAACAAAGTAGGATAGTGCCCAATAGCACATTAGAAACCAGAGAACTGTTGACAGACACAAAAACCCACTCACATTTTATAGGCGGATCCTCGATTGATGATGGAGTGAGGGAATCCGGATGTTGCAATCATATGGAGAATAATCAAGGGCAGGTGCTGGAGGTAAGAACATTGAATCTATCCAGTGACATCAGCGCTCAGAATGTCTAATGAACAGCAGTAACATTTGTCGTCACCTACACGGTATATTACCCCCACCACCACATGATATTCTTTCAGACAGCATGTATGTTTCTAAAGGGCTGATTGACTTTTTGCCGATATCGGAAACAGCCTCTCGCGTCAACCACATTAATAAAATATATAATCGAGAACGCCCAAGGGCAACAATATGGGGCAATTAAGGTAAAGACTCGTCATTGACCGTCCCCAATCTAACCGCAGATCAGTTAGCAAAGCAAGAGACCAGTGTTGTCCATAAGGCCATAAGACATAGGAGCATGGGTCATTCGGCCCATCGAGTTTGCTCCGCCATTCAATCCTGGCTGATACTTTCTCATGCCGATTCTCCTGCCATTTCCCCATAACCCCTGATCCCCTTATTAATCAAGAGCCTATCTAAATCTGTCTTAAAGACACGCAATGATTTGGCCTCCACAGTCTTCTGCGGTAAAGAGTTCCACAGATTCCCCAACGTCTGGCTGAAGAAATTCCTCGTCATCTCAGTTTCAAAGGGTCGTCCCTTTAGTCTCAGATGGTATGTTCTGGTTCTAGTTTTTCCAACAAGTGGGAACATCCTCTCCACGATCACTCTATCCAGGCCGCGCAATAGCCTGTAAGTTTCAATAAGATCCCCCCTCATCCTTGTAAACTCCAACGAGTAGAGACCCAGAGTCCTCAACCGTTCCTCATATGACAAGTTTTTCATTCCAGGGATAATTCTTGTGAACCTTCTTTGTACCCTTTCCAAGGCCAGCACATTCTTCCTTAGATACGGTGCCAAAATCTGCTCACAATACTCCAAATGGGGTCTGACCAGAGTCATATACAGCCTCATAAGTACATCCCTGTTCCTGTATTCTAACCCTCTTGCCATGAATGCTGTCTTCTTAATTTGCCTTCATTCGCCTTCTTAACTGCCGACTGGACCTGCACATTGTCCAGATACGTCACCATCAAAGTAAACGATTATTCAATTCCAAACGTAATCTTTGATTTGAAACAGATTAGAGAGGCATCTGCCCGTTCTCATCACATTGAAGAAGTTGAAGAGCAAGTTAGACATCAGTGACGGACGAGTTCTTCAAGACGGACGATACGTGTTGCCAACCTCAGATCGTAACTAGGTAATTTATCGATTTATTGAGGACTGAGATCATCATGCAGTAGCAACAACTGGAGAAAGAATAAAGAACTTACGTTGGAAGCATATTTTGCGAAACACAGAAAGCATTATGTTGACAAATACTTGATATATGCTCGGAAGTGCATTGACCGATACAATCATAAAGGAGAACTGGCATATACTAGGCGCATAGAGGGACCCTGACAGAATTTACTTATTCATTGTGTGGATTATTTTGCGCTTTGTTTTTTTGGGGGGAGGGGGGCGGTTCCAAATACATACGCTAGTAATGATTGATACTTTTAACAAATTGGTCAAAGCAAATGGGTCTTCACAAATGAGGACACAAATCACATCCCAGAAATGTTGACGAATGAAAGGTGAGGCGAGAGGGAAGAACTGAGGGCGACCAACATTCGTAGAGAAATGGTGCTGGGAAAACAGATGGGATTGAAGGCGGATAAATCATCAGGGCCCGCGAATCTGCATCCCGGAGTGCTTAAAGAGGTGGCTCTGGAAATAGTGGATTCATTGGTGGCCATCTTCCGGGATTCTATGGACTTGGAACTGTCCCTGCAGATTGGAGGGTAGCTTACGTCACTCCGATATTCAAAAAGGGAGGTAGAGAGAAAGCAGGGAATTATAGACCTGTAAGGCTAATATCGGTAGTGGGCAGAATGCTTGAATCCATTATCAAGGACTTTATAGCGGTACACTTATAAATCACTGACAGGATCAGTCAGATCAGCATGGATTAATGAATCATGCTTGACAAATCTGTTGGAATTCTTTGAAGAGGGAACCAGTACAGTCGACAAGGGTCGATGTGGTATATTTGGACTTTCAGAAGGCTTTTGACAACGTTCCGCATAAGAGATTATTGTGCAAGTTTAAAGCGCAGGGGATTGGGGGAAATGTATTAAGGTGGTTTGGCAACTGTTTGGCAGAGAGAAAACAAAGAGTAGTGATTAATGGGTCATTTTTAAATTGACAGACAATAACTAATGGTGTACCACAGGGATAGGCGCTGGGACCCCAGCTGTTCACAATACATATTCATGATTTGAATGAGGGAACAAAATGTAACATCACAAAGTTTGCAGATGATACCAAATTAGGTGCGATGACGAATTGTGAAGAGGATGCAGGGATCCTACAACAAGATCTGGACAGGTCTGGCGACTGGGCAAACCAATGGCAGAAGCAGTATAATTTGGATAAGTGTGAGGTTATTCATTTTGGAAGCAAAAACAGGAAGGCAAATTACGACCTGAATGGTTATAAATTGGGAGAGGGGAGTGTGCAGCGGGACCTGGGTGTCAATGTGCACCATTTGCTGGACGTAAGCATGCTGGTCCAGCAGGCGGTAAAGAAGGCAAATGGTATGTTAGCCTTCATTGCAAGAGGTTTCGAATATAGAAGCAGGGATGTGTTGCTGTAAATCTGCAGGGCCTTGTTGAGGCAACACTTGGAGTGTGCAGTTTTGGTCTCCTTATCTGGGAAATGATGTTCTAGCTCTCGAGGGAGTGCAGCGAACTTACCAGACTGATTCCAGGGATGGCGGGACTGTCATATGAGGAGAGATTGACTAGGTTGGCATCGCTCTCGCTGGAGATCAGAAGAATGATTGGGGATCTCATAGAAACTTATAAAATTCTAACATGACTAGCCAGGGAAGATGCAGGGAAGATGTTACCAATGATGGGCGTGTCCAGAACCAGGATTCACAGTCTGAGGATTCAGAGTAAACTATTTCGGACAGAGGTAATGAGAAATTTCTTCACACAGAGAGTGGTGGACCTGTGGAATTTGTTACCACAGGAAGTATTGATGCGAAAACTTTGAATATATTCAAGAGGCGGCTGGATATAGCACTTGTTTAGATTGGGATCAAAGGCTTTTGGGAGAGCGCAGGGTTAGGCTATTGAGTTGGATGATCAGCCATGCTCGCGAAGAATGGCGGGGCAGGCTCGAAGGGCCAAAAGGCCCCCTCCTGCTCCTGTATTCTATGTATCTATGAATTCCCCTCAAGAACAAACACCACAACGGTGACTGCTGATATACTGGAACATCATGTATTCACCCAGTGGGAACTTCCCAAAGTGCAGAATCTCAGCAAAGTTCACACTTTACTGTCCACTACATGCACGCCGTCATGAGCTTATTGGGAATACACCGAAACTGTAACATTGCGTCCCTCCCACAGTCCAGTGGAAACGTGAAACATCGGAAGACAATTTTGAAATCCATGAAGCAGAAGCAAATGTCCATACCCGGGCATGGAAAGTGGTGCTGCCTTTTGTTCTAATGTGTGTACAGGTGATATACCCGGAGCGACTGGATTCACTCCACATGACTTCATGACATGGCGATCCATTAACCGAATAAAGACCATAACTTGGCCGGAGTTTTCATCTGTCAGTCTCGAGAACAGCACGGATTTGATGTCGTTCAGAGTTCATTGACCAATGGTGAGTATTTCTTGGTGTAATTAAGATGATTGATATTTTGGACTTAATCTGTGGTCTTTATAATGTCTGCAGAAAATGTAACTCAAAAGAAAATTCAGTTTTTCATCAGGTTTCAGAAGATGGCGTCAGGAAGAGAGGCTGAAGCTGCTCTGTGACATGTGTCAGCAGAACACATGGTGGTGGCTGATGGTTTAATTACCCTGAAAATGAAATGAAAATTCCTTATTGTCACAAGTAGGCTTCAAATGAAGTCACTGTGCAAACCACTGAGTCGACACATCCCAGCGCATGCTCGGTACTGGAATTGAACCATACTGCTGGCCTGCCTTGGTCTGCATTCAAAACCAGTGATTTAGCCCTGTGCTAAACCAGCTCCTGCGGAATGATTCACATAATTCTCAACGTGTTCCATTAATGTTAGATATCAGTAAGCTTGGTTTATTGCAACGGTCACTGCGATCCTCTGAGAAGTAGTCTGAATTTGTACTCCTCATTCCTATCTCTCATTCTCCTCCCCTCTCTCGTCCTCAACTCCCTCTCCTATCTTCAGTCCTACATTCTCTGTCTCTCCTTCAGCATTATAAAGACGACAGGAATGGAGAGAGAATTTACAATTTTATACTCGATCATAAATGAAAAGACAAAGCCGAATCTCCATACAATACTATTGAGGTAAAAATTTTGACTATATTACACTATATGAACAATTTCTCCTGTCTCAGACACAACTGCAATAGATTATTATCTGTTGGTTTGTAGTTCTCTAAAATAATTATTGCCACAGCATCTAGACTGGGGCCATGGATATAACTGACTGTTGGGGCCTGGGCGCCCAAACCCTAAGTGAAATTTGAAGAACCGCCTGAAACAGGCGCAATGAGCAGAGACTCATCACACTCACTATTCCCATTATTGGACCGTGGTTATTTCTGTACCAGTGTTCTTGGTGACGTTGAAGAAACAGCATTTAACACCGTCACTGGCCACGTTGCGTCTGATGTAACTTACATTTAACATTCTTTATCCGGTGAATTTCAGACAGATTAAGCTGGTAAAACCAACCCAAGCTAGTGTAAACTCTCAATCTGTGCACATGTTTTGTTGCTTATTTGTCAAGGATTTTTTAAGGAAAGTTCTAATGAATTTGCCTGTAACCAATTGAAGCAGTTTTATGTAGTGGTGGTTCATCGCGATCTCAATTAAGTCATGATCAATGAAATGTGTAAACATCTACAGGATAATTTATTCATTCATTCTACCACATGCTTGTTTTTCAATACATGGTGGGTCGGGTTTGTTCACGGAATCCTTTGCCTGAAGGATTTTTCGTGTGCCCTTGGCAACAATTTCAATCCATGTTTATGGAGTATTCTATCTGCAGATGGACTTCAAACTACAATTTTCTTCTCCGTGCCAGAGGCCTGTGTATTCAAGTGACACACCAGGGCATGTGCACAAAACATCCTCGCTGACATTCCAGTGTAGTAATTAGGAGTGGAAGAGATTACAGAGACGAGGCCATGGAGGGATTTGAAAGCAAAATTTAAAACCTCACAAAAATAACACTAAGTTTTCCTGGGAGGAGTGGGTTATTTCTCGAGTGCTATTCCTGGCAGTGAGAGCGGTTCCTAAACAACAGAACTTTCACGAGTTGTGAGGGTTACATAATGAATGTGCAAAGGAGTGCGGACTGATTAAGTGAGTTAGCGAACATTTGGCAGATGGAACATAAGGTAGGAAAATGTGTAAACATGTCCAGTAACCCTTTATACACAATGAGTCCATACTTGAAGTCACTGTCAGCTTTAGCTCACTGGTTACTTCACAGCTTTAATTCAATTGCAAGCTCGAACCTGTCTCGCCGTGGTCGCTGCCTGGCGTTTTTAATATTTCCAAAACATGTGTGTTGCATCAACAAAAGCAGCAGCACATTTATAATTAGAAGTCGGTGTATTTTGTTTCGAGGTTGCATTGATCTGTTTTGAAAATAGACTTTTGCCACGTGCTTACTTTCTGACCTCACACTGCAGGAACTCAAGTTCGGTTCCAGCTCTGTATAATAACTGACCTATCACACTCTGTCAATTACTCACAATCTAAATGCAGGAAAAGAGCATGGACCATTATCGATTATACATGTTTTGAAATTTTGGAACATAAGAACATAAGAACTAGGAGCAGGAGTAGGCCATCTGGCCCCTCGAGCCTGCTCCACCATTCAATGAGATCATGGCTGATCAAGATTGTCTACGCAGGCAAATTGATTAATCCATTCTTTTCCACATGATACGCTGTTCCCCAGATCTCCAACAACACTCAGTGAGTTCGAAAGCATCCAACACCAAGCAATGCGCTTGATTGCTCCTCCTGCCACAAGCATTCAATCCCTCCGCCACAGCCATCCCAAAATGCACCGCAATAACTCAACAAAGTTCCTCAGGCAATTGTTCCTTCGACAGCACCTTCCAGACGGACGACCACTAACATTTTGAAGAACTAGAAAAGCCCCTACTTGGGAAAATCACCAACTGGGTCTTCTCCTCCAAATCACTCACCACTCCCACTCGGAACCATATTAACGTTGCTTCAAGGTAACGGGGAAAAAATAATTTAGCTTTCTCCATAAAGGCACGTTGGGTGTACTCAAACCTCAACGGCCTGCAACACTTCAAGAAAGCAGCTCACCACCACCTTCTTAAGGGCAACTAGGCATGGGCAATTAATTCTGTCCTAACCAGCAACTTTCACATCCAGTAAAAATTATCGTTTTAAAGCATTGGTGCTTTGAATTCCTGGGGCCTGGGATGGACTGTTCTCCATTCTTGAAAGAAAAATATCGGGTACCCAATTCATTTTTTCCAAATAAGGCGCAGTTTAGCGTGGCTAATCCACCTACTCTGCACATCATTGGGTCGTGGGGGCATAACCCACGCAAACACAGGGAGAATGTGCAAACTCCACACAAACAGTGATACAGAGCCAGGATCGAACCTGAGAACGCGACGCCGTAAGACAGCAGTGCTAGCCACTGCGCAACCGTGCTGCCCGTTTGTCATTCTCACGGTGGAATGAATCATGTAACTTCTGCTTCAGAGGAAACTGGATCGAAGGTATTTCTAACAGCATGAATCCTGAAGGAGGCTCTTTGAAAAGCTGAAGGAGGCTCTTTGTTCCACAATTCCTGTGTCTGTGCCCATTGTTACTATGATCTAGTTACATGGTCAGATAATTGAATACAGGAGTTGGGATGTCTTGCTGAAGTTGGACAAGACATTGTGAAGGACACACTTGGAATACTATGTACAGTTCTGGTCACCGTAATACAGAAAGAGGGCAGAAAAGATTTGCTCGGCTGCTACCGGACTTGACAATTTGTGTTATAAGGAGCGGCTGGATAGACTGGAACATTTTTCTTGGAGGCTGGGGGTGATCTTGACGTCTGCTAGAAAATAATGAGGAGCATAGATTAAGTAGATTTTCGCAAAGGTAGTGGAATCCAAAACTAGAGGGCATAGGTTTAACGTGAGAGGGGAGAGATTCAAAAGGGTCCAGAGGAATAATTGTTTCACACAGAGGGTGGTGAGTGTCTGGAACGAGCTGGCAGAGACAGCAGTAGAGGCGTCTACAATTCTGCCTTTAAAAAGCATTTAGATAGTTATATTGAGAAGATGGATATAGAGGAACATGACCAAATGTGGGCAATTGGACAGGCTTTGTGCAATAAAAACTGGGTGGCATGGACAAGTTAGGTCGAAGGGCCTATTTCCACGCTGTAAACTTCTATGACCCTATGACCTGTCCCACCTTCCAGATCTGTGTCACTGCAGATTCGAGCACTCCATCTATATGTCCAAATCGGTTTGAAATTTTGCTGTGTGTGTCTGCCTCGATTTTTCTGATCTACAGTGATCTTTGAGGGAATGAAAGTATCTGAGGAACAGGCAGGAATTGACATTCAGGCAGAAGCTCACCTGTGATCAAACTGAATGTTAGGGCAGCAGTGAATATCAAATTTCAATGCGAGAAAAAACAGCAATCAAATGCATGCCTTTGGGGAAAAGTTGGTCGAGTGGGATTGAATGATCTGCTAATCTAAAGAGCCGCTGAGGTTAAACGGAATGAATGTCCTCCGTCGGTACTTCACGCACTTTTAAATTTTTCCTCACGTCTGGCTGTGAGATGATGTGCAGCGACACCTGGAGTTTTCCCTCAATGTTTCCCACCACGGCGAGTTTGATCACGGTAATCCTTTATATACAATGTGTCCGTGCTTTAACCCAGCGTCAGCTTTAGCTCACTGGTTACTTCACAGCATCAACTTAATTGTAAGTTCGGACCTGTCTCACCGTGGGCGCTGCCTGGCGTTTTTATATTTCCAAAACATGTGTGGTGCATAAATAAAAGCAGCAGCAGCACATTTATAATTAGAAGAAGGTGTACTTTGTGACAGGCTGCTTTGATCTGTTTAAAAAGCAGCTTTTGCCACGTGTTTACTTTCTGGGCTCGCGCTGCGGAAACCCGAGTTCGATTCCAGCTCTGTACAATAACTGACCTGTCACACTTTGTCAATTACTCACCACCTAAATGGAGGAAAAGAGCATTAACGATGATCTATTATACATTTTTTGAAATTGATGAACAAGATTGTTTACGCAGGCAAATTGATTAATCCATTTTTTATCCCGTGAAACGCTGTTCCCCAGATCTCCAAGAACATTCAGGTAGTTCGAAACCATCCAGGACCAAGCAATGTGCTTGATTGCTCCTCCTGCCGCAAGCATTCAATCCCTCCGCCACAGACATCCCAAAATGCACCGCAATAACTCAACACAGTTTCTCAGGTAATTGTTCCTATGACAGCACCTTCCAGACCTACGACCACTATCATTTTGAAGAACTAGACAAGCCGCTACTTGGGAAAATCACCAACTGCAATTCCCCCTCAAAATCACTCACCACTCCCACTAGGAACCATATTTACGTTCCTTCACGGGAACGGGGAATTTTTTTAGCTTCCTCTCTTAAAGCACGTGGGTGTACCCAAACCTCACGGCCGACAACGATTCAAGAAAGCAGCTCACCACCACCTTCTGAAGAGCAACCAGGGATGGGCAATAAATTCTGTCCCAACGAGCAACTCTCATATCCAGTAAAACTGGTATTTTTAAAGCATTGGTGTTTTGAATTTCTGGGGCCTGGGAATGAATTGTTCGCCATTCTGTAAAAATAAATATAGAGTACTCAATTCCTTTTTTCCAATTAAGGGGCAATTTCGTGTGGCCAATCCACCGACCCTGCACATCTTTGGTTGTGTGGGGGAAACCCACGCAAAACCGGGGAGAATGTGCAAACTCCACACGGACAGTGACCCAGAGACGGAATCGAACCTGAGAACTCAGCGGCGCGAGGCAGCAGTGCTAACCACTGGGCTATCCTGCTGTCCCTATTTGTCATTCTAACGGTGGAATGAATCATGTAACTTCTGCTTCAGAGGCACGTGAATCTAATGGATTTCTAACAGCATGTATCCTTGCAGATAGAAACAATGTGCTTGCTGCAGTAAGGTGGAAGGGAGTGGTGTGCAATATACTCCAGCATTAAACGCTCTCTCCCCCTTTCTCTCTTTACCATTCTCCTTTATTCTGTTTCTGTTTTGTTTCTATTGGTGTCGGGTGAAGATTTGATTTGCTGTGAGTCTCTTGAGCAAGATATTCTTCTACATTTTTTCCAGTCAGACACATTCTGCGACTTTGTTGCTTTTTGCAACCACAGCAAACACGATGAATAATTGGAAATTCACAACACTGAAGGAGGCTCTTTGTTCCACAATTACTGTGCCTGCCCATTATTACTATTATACAGATACATGGTCAGATAATTGAAGACAGGAGTTGGGACGTCTTGCTGAAGTTGTACAGGACATTGCGAAGGACACACTTGGAATACTATGTACAGTTCTGGTCACCCCCAATATAGAAAGGAAACAATTAACCTAGAAAGAGATCAGAAAAGATTTGCTGGGCTGCTATCGGACTTGATGTTTTGAGTTAAACGGAGCAGGTTGAATAGACTGGAATCACGCAATCACGGCCAATGATTCATTCCAGTCTACCCGGCTACTATGTGGAGTCTCAACTGGCTGTGGGATATTACAGCTCTTGATTGAAAGTTTACATCAGGAGCCACCCAGGTGGTTGTCTATCGAGAAGATGTAGTAATTACAGGAATACATGAACAGGAGCAGTCAGCAAATTTTGAAGACATCTTAAAATGATTCAAGAAGGCCAGAATAATGGAAAAATGCAATTTTTGTCAGCTCAGGAAGTGATTTACTCAGGCTTCAGGGTGGACACCAAAGGGCTAAATCAATTGTAGGAGAAAATCCAAAGAGATTAATGATGCAACTGCGCCCAAGCATGCGTCAGAATTGATTTTTCTGTTCGGAATAATGAACTACGACATTTTCCACATTGTTGTCACACTTCCATTCAGGAAGCACCAGAGGTGGTGTTGGAAATAACATCAGAATGAAACGTTTCAACTGGGTAAAGGAGCTCGACAGTCACCCAGTCTCTTGTTCCACTTCTACCCATCAAAATAGATAACCCTTACCTGTGACTTTTCCCCTTTTGGAATACGGAAGGTTTTGACCAGAAGGTGGAAGTTGGTGCAGAAATGCCGATTACCAACTACTCGAAGACTTTGGGCAATGTTGAACAAGCTGACTCCCAGGGTCTGGCTATGCTATTCGGAGTCTAACAACTGCAGCAATGCGTCTCTGGACGACATTCCCTAGTTGTAACGGATCACAAGGTGTTATTTACAGAGGACGAGACCATTCCCGCCGTAACTTCAGCCAAGCTCTCACGCTAGGCTGTACTGTTACCTGCCGGCGAGTATATGGGTCAACATAGGCTGGGCACCCACATTTGGAATGAAGACAATGTGAACCGCCTTCCCCTACCTCAGAGTATATATCTGCCACTGGGGCCACAGCAGAACATTCTTGATTTGCCCTTCATTTGCACGTTGCCAGTGTCAGTGAGGCGGGTCAAACGTTGAACACAAAAGGACCATTTTTTAAATCTCGAGTCAACCACATGGCACTTCATGGCTGGCAGTGTGAGAATAGATCAGAATTGCTGCGACGCTTCAAGATAGGAAAAGGCAAGTTGAGTTGAGAACACGGGATACTATTGTGGGGAGCTCGGTTGGTCGTTCCCACTTCCACGAGGAAGCCGCAGTTGAATTGGAGATACATTGCACCCATCCTGGAATTGGCAAAATGATGCTCGCACGCAGTTGTATGCAATGGCCGGGGATGGACATTGCCATGAAGAATCTGGTCAAAAAGTGTGACCAGTATCCAGTGCAGCAACATTTGTTGTCTGCTGCACCTGGGTACCTTTGCGTGTGCTCAGGTCGCCACTGGGTGAGACGACACTTCGAATTTGGTGGCCCAACTTTCAGATCCACGTCCTTAATTAACGTAGATGTCCAGTCCAAGTGTTTCTAAATACACAATATGATGTCCACATACTCATCAGCAATAGCAGACAACTTGCGACAGTCTCCAATCATGGGTGACCTCAGGTTCTGGCCTTCTATAATGGGACTGCATTTTCGAGTGAAGACTTTTAAAATCATTTTACTGGATGCGCGTGTCGCTGCTGAGGCCCTCATTTATTACCCACTCCGACTTGCCATTCAAAAGGTGGGTTGCCTTCTTGAACTGCTGCAGCTCTTGAGGTGTAGGTACACCCATTCTGCTGTTAAGGAGGGGGTTCCAGGATTTTGATCCAGCGACAATGAAGGAACGGCGATTGGGATTGCAGCGTGTGAATAACATAGAACATAGAACATAGAAAATACAGCACAGAACAGGCCCTTCGGCCCACGATGTTGTGCCGAACCTTTGTCCTCGATTAATCATAGATTATCATTGAATTTACAGTGCAGAAGGAGGCCATTCGGCCCCCTGAGTCTGCACTGGCTCTTGGAAAGAGCACCCCACCCAAACTCAACACCTCCACCCAACACCAAGGGCGATTTTGGACACTAAGGGCAATTTATCATGGCCAATCCACGTACCCTGCACATCTTTGGACTGTGGGGGGAAACCGGAGCACCCGGAGGAAACCCACGCAGACACGGGGAGGACGTGCAGACTCCGCACAGACAGTGACCCAAGCCGGAATCGAACCTGGGACCCTGGAGCTGTGAAGCAATTGTGCTATCCACAATGCTACCGTGCTGCCCTTAAGAACAAATAAATCTACACGATATCATTTTACCGTAATCCATGTACCTATCCAATAGCTGCTTGAAGGTCCCTAATGTTTCGACTCAACTACTTCCACAGGCAGTGCATTCCATGCCCCCACTACTCTCTGGGTAAAGAACTTACCTCTGATATCCCTCCTATATCTTCCACCTTTCACCTTAAATTTATGTCCCCTTGCAATGGTTTGTTCCACACGGGGAAACAGTATCTGACTGTCTACTCTATCTATTCGCCTGATCATCTCATAAACCTCTATCAAGTCGCCCCTCGTCCTTCTCCGTTCTAATGAGAAAAGGCCTAGCACCCTCAACCTTTCATCGTAAGACCTACTCTCCATTCCAGGTAACATCCTGGTAAATCTTCTTTGCACCTTTTCCAAAGCTTCCACATCCTTCCTAAAATGAGGCGACCAGAACTGTACACAGTACTCCAAATGTGGCCTTACCAAAGTTTTGTACAGCTGCATCATCACCTCACGGCTCTTAAATTCAATCCCTCTGTTAATGAACGCGAGCACACCATAGGCCTTCTTCACAGCTCTATCCACTTGAGTGGCAACTTTCAAAGCTGCATGAACATAGACCCCAAGATCTCTCTGCTCCTCCACATTGCCAAGAACTCTACCGTTAACCCTGTATTCCGCATTCATATTTGTCCTTCCAAAATGGACAACCTCACACTTTTCAGGGTTAAACTCCATCTGCCACTTCTCAGCCCAGCTCTGCATCCTATCTATGTCTCTTTGCAGCCGGCAACAGCCCTCCTTACTATCCACAACTCCACCAATCTTCGTATCGCCTGCAAATTTACTGACCCACCCTTCAACTCCCTCATCTAAGTCATTAATGAAAATCACAAACAGCAGAGGAGCCAGAACTGATCCCTGCGGTACGCCACTGGTAACTGGGATCCAGGCTGAATAGTTGCCATGCACCACCACTCTCTGACTTCTATTGGTTAGCCAGTTCGTTATCCAACTGGCCAAATTTCCCACTATCCCATGCCTCCTTACTTTCTGCAGAAGCCTACCATGGGGAACCTTATCAAATGCCTTACGAAAATCCATGTACACTACATCCACTACTTTACCTTCATCCACATGCTTGGTGACCTCCTCAAAGAATTCAATAAGATTTTTAAGGCAAGACCTACCCCTTACAAATACGTGCTGACTATCCCTAATCAAGCAGTGTCTTTCCAGATGCTTTGAAATCCTATCCTTCAGTACCCTTTCCATTACTTTGCCTACCACTGAAGTAAGACTAACTGGCCTGTAATTCCCAGGGTTATCCCTAGTCCCTTTTTTGAACAGGGGAACGACATTCGCCACTCTCCAATCCCCTGGTACCACCCCTGTTGACAGTGAGGACGAAATGATCATTGTCAACGGCTCTGCAATTTCATCTCTTGCTTCCCATAGAATCCTTGGATATATCCCGTCAGGCTGGAGCCCGGGTTTCCCGCCAGTTGTGAGTTTGGAGTCTTGTATCCTGGTAGCTTTTATCTCATTCACTCTCTATATTGCTGACATTAAATAAATCGTTCAATGATTAATCCATCTGCTAGTCGCCCGTCGATCGTCATATTACAAATATATAAACCAGGCTCATCAATCCTGCAGCTATTTTGAAAAACAACTATATTACCGACATGACATGTAACTTTCCATGAAGATCACCGTGCTTCTGCTCACTCATAATTTCCTCGCTAAGAAGCAATGTTATTATCCGCCATTCTGACCTCTAGAAATGTCCTCATGCCTAACATTATACTGACTGCTCTTTCACTCCAGGGTTCATTTCTCTCTCCTTTTATAAACAGGATGGGACATTGATAATCCTCCAGTCCCCTGGAACCACTCATATATCAATGAGGATTGAATATTACGGTTAGTGTTGCCACTATTTTCAACATTCGATTCATCAGTCACTCTCACACAGCCAATCTAGCTGGTTAATCTTCTCCTTCATTGTGATATTAAAAAGTATTGGATTGGAAGTGGTTAAATGAACCTGTTTGTTCAGTGACTGCAATTAATGTCAGTCTCCATGGGTCCTAATTGTATCACTGTGGGGGGGGGGGTGGGGGGGGGGTTCACTCTTCTACTAATAAGGGATTCCTTTCAATGTGTTAGCACACACTGTCAGCGGGAGCATCAACAACAAGACTGACAGAGATCAGCGGCTGCTGAGAGGCCGAGAGGAGGGAGCAGAATCTGTGAGCAATCGATCGGAACGTTCCAGCAATTGATCTGAATCTGGCAAAAATCGATCGGAACGCGACAGCAAAGTATCAGAATCTGGGAACTATCGATCGGAACGTGACAGAAATGGAGCAGAATCTGGCAAAAATCGATCGGAACGTTACAACAATGGACAGGGGTTTCACCACGGGTCTGTTCTATTTTTCTTCCAACGGTTTGCCTTCATCAACTCTGTTCCTCGGCACACTTCTGATCATTCAAGCCGGATATTATCCTATCCTGGCTATTATTGGTGTACCTGGTAAGTCTCCCTGTTCATACATTTATTGCATGAACCATTTTAAGTGTATCTCGTCATTGACATGTTGGAAATATTGAATCCAAGTTCCCGTTCTAGTCACCCAGGCCAATCTCCATCCATTGGCTCCACTCCGCTCTCCGGTTGATATTGGCGACTGTTCCACACTGCACACTCCCTTTGACACTGCAATTATGTATATCCAGATGTTCCCTACATTCCAAATGCTTAAGGGCAGCACGGTAGCACAAGTGGATAGCACTGTGGCTTCACAGCGCCAGGGTCCCAGGTTCGAATCCCCGCTGGGTCACTGTCTGTGCGGAGTCTGCACGTTCTCCCCGTGTCTGCGTGGGTTTGCTCCGGGTGCTCTGGTTTCCTCCCACAGTCCAAAGACGTGCTGGCTGGGTAGATTGGCCATGATAAATTGCCCTTAGTGGCCAAAAAGGTTAGGACGGGTTATTGGATTACGGCGATAGGGTGGAAGTCAGGGATTAAGTGGGTCGGTGCAGGCTTGATGGGCCGAACGGCCTCTTTCTGCACTGTATGTTCTCTGTTCTATGTTCTATGTGTCTCTGTAATTTCCAGACTTGACTAATTAAATGATAGTCTCGTCGCGCAATTCATGTTACAAATCCACATGAAGCATAGCTCATCCACAACCTGCTGTCCATATACTAATCCTCACCCAATCCCAGTCACAGATCATTCATGTGTTCATCGATCTACATTGGTTCCCAGTCTGGGCAGCATCTCACTAGCAATATTCTCATTCTGTAATTTAAATTCTCCACAATCTCACCCACCGATTTACACATCCCCATGTCAATTTCCAATGAATGTGAAATGAGTTCATTTCCATTACTTGCCTAGATCTGTTATTGGAGAGTCAGGAGAGATGCTGTGGACGGGTTTCTGGAGGTTGTCTTATGTCCTGCTGCAGACATTCAGGGAGGATAGAAGTTTGGGGACCCAGCTCTGGACATTGTATGAGGACTGTTGTTACAGTGTATCTGGGTCTGTAACATGGCCAACAAATAATGGCGAGGGTGCAGAGAGGAGAAACTCTTTAAAGAGAAGGGGTGGGGTGGGGGATGCTCTGTCCTACCAATCCAGGTTTACAAGAAACATTTGTCAACCAAGGTGCTCATGTTCGAGTTCAGTAGAATTTTGGCTACAGCTGAAGTAGTATTTGCATTTCTGATCGCCACATTACACAAAGGTTGTGATTGAACTGGAAGGAGTGCGGAGCCGATTCAAAAGGATGTTGCATGGGATGGAACATTTAAGTTATGAAGATAGTTTGGATAGGCTGGGGTTGTTTCACTGTAACAGAGAGGACTGAGGGGCGACCTGAGCGAGGTGTACAAGATTATGGGGGGGGGGGGGGGGCATAAACAGGTTGGATAGGTAGCAGCTGTGCCCATTAGTTGAATCGTAAGTTTTGAGGGGAGACAGTTCAAGGTGAGGGGCAGTAGTGATAGGAGGGATTTGAGGAAAAACCCTTTTTTACCAGAGGGTGGTGATGGTCTGGAACGCACTGCCTGGTAGGGTGGTAGAGGCGAGTTGCCTCACATCCTTCAAAACGTACCTTGAAAGGTTAGCACGGTGGCGCAGTGGTTAGCACTGCTCCCTCACGGCGCCAAGGTCCCAGGTTCGATCTCGGCTCTGGGTCACTGTCCAAGTGGAGTTTGCACATTCTCCCCGTGTTTGCGGGGGTTTCGCCCCCACAACCCAAAGGTGTGCAAAGTAGGTGGGTTAGCCACGCCAAAATGCCCCTTAATTGAAAAAACAATGAATTGGTTACTCCAAATTTATGTTTTAATAAGTACCTTCGTGAGCACTTGGCACGTCATGAAATTCAAGGCTATAGGCCTGACTAGTAAATGGGTTAGATCTGTCGGACAGATATTTTCCATGTGTCATGACAGACTCGATGGGCCGAAGGGCATTAATGTGCAATGTATGTTTCCGTGGTTCTGTGAACTCATGGATCGAATCAAACTCAATCCTACACCGAATGAAGGAGCAGGATTGAGGTGACTCTGATTCAACATGGCGATGGTCACAGAGCTGCATCCCCTCCTCCAAATCGACCTGGAGCCTCACACCAGTGGTGAGGATGGAGCTGTCAGTGGCCGTTTCAATCACAACTGCATTGACCTTCTCAGTATCCGGAATTGAAAAGCCCGTCTCAGTAACGGTGACTCTGAAACTGGTGGTTTGAGGCAAGACTGCGGACACTTCCTGCAGAACAACTCGGGTGTATTGAGAACAAGGATGGGGGAACTAATTACAGGCACAGAGGTACCTGAAGCAGCTTTTTACTCTGGGACTCACGGGTCCACAGTGTCAGGCTCCCTGCTCCAGGTTCCCCACGTTTTCCCCATTGGTCGCAGTCCAAGCTCACACATGAGAGGCCTCGAGCTGGTCACGTGGATCGCAAGGGGTCACCCCTGAAATGAGCAGCGCTATTATATTCCTACCCATTAATGTCCCTCAGTAACATACATAAAACATGAGTCATTTTGCATCAACTATCTCAGAAAAGCTTGAGACATGAAAAAGAGGCAATTCAGAACAGCCTTTCAGAGGATGGATCTCCCAGGAACTTCGGAGGCATGGTGTATCGCCTCAGTCCACCACCCGGATCCTCCACCAATGGCACAGTGTCATTGTCAGCAGTTCGTGGATTACCATCTCTCCAGCTCCATCGGGGTCATCGGCGGGTCCTCCATGGAACTCCCCAGTTCCCTCTTTTCCGGCTCTGCAACGGGGACAGTGGTAATACCAGCTGGTTCCAACTGTTCAAACATTGGCTGTGTGACCTCTCACCTCTTTAAATGGTCCAAGTACTTCCTCACTCGTCTGCTTTGCAATTCCAACATGTATGAGACTGGACCAATCTTCACCACAATTCTGCCGGGTAACCAATGTGGGCCTGAAGGAAAGACCAGGTTGCCAACTTTACGTGACGTGTTTCCTTTTACCGAGTTCTGCTGCTTCTATTGGGTGGTCTCCAGCTTCCCCGCCAAGGTGGCGAAAACGAGTTCTGAATGACTCTGGTATTGGTGACAAATGAATCGCTCTGCCGACCTAACTCCAGTGGTTGTAAGCAGGGGGTGGCGGGTAGTGTTGTACCAGAGAAGGAAGTTAGCCAACTTGGGTTAGCTGGGTTTCTTCCTCACAACAGACTGAACTTCTGAACTGCTCTCCTGCTAATCCGCCCGACGGCGGCTCCTGGAGGGCTGTTTGAATGTGATGGATGTGGTTTATTTTATAATGTTCTGAAATTCCTCCCCGGTGAACGTAGATTCATTGTCAGACACCATTGCCTCGAAGGCCGTGGATCGCAAACATACCAAGCAGAGTGTGTGTGGTGGCAGGTGCGGCTGTAGCCCACACCTCCTGAATATCCAACTACTTGGAGTGGGCATCCACTAGTATCAGGAATATTCTTCCCAGGAATGCGCCTGTGAATTCAATATGTAATCTCGTCCACGAAGGACCAGGTACTTTAATGGATTCAGGTGGACCGTGTGTGGCAAAGTTTGCTCTGCTCACGTGGCTGAATATCCTTATGAATGCCGGGTCACCATATGTCATTTCTGGCCAAAATTCCCATATTTTATCCCCAGGGTCTTGATATGAAGCACTGGGCGAGCGTTCCATAAATTTCAGTCTCCCTCGACCCGGAGTAGCGACGCATGTGAATTATCAAATAATTCTTACAAACCTGTTGAAATATTTGGCCCAGGAATGCTGCAATGAGTTACAGGCACCACATAAAGCATTCAAACTGTTTATTTATAACAGGAAAGGACGAATAAACAATGACAAGAATGGAGCAATTGTCTGCTAATCAAACTGTTCCACAAACCGCATCCCAGGACTGATACACGTGGAGAGAGGGGGTAGGTAACAGGGATTAATGGGTGTGAGGTGTTTCTTTTTTACTGCCGGGGCAGCGACCTTTGTTGCCAGTGATTACCTAATGATGGATTCAGCCGGAGCCTGAAGGCTATTTGGATTACATTGATGGAGACGTGGTGGAAGATTTAAACCAATAGTTCCTTTCACAGGTCTCGCTGCTGTCTGCAATTTTACAAACAAGTGTGATTTCCACAGGTGTGGCTGGAAGCGCTTTAACTCGCCGGGCAGAGAGAGCTGAGAGGAAGAGAGTTTTAAAGCTGCTTCATCCTTGGATATTTCTCGGAACCCAGGACAAAAATGTAGACATCACAAGACCCGATTTTCTTCCAGAAGGTTCTCAATGGCCCCGCCAACATCAACCGAGAGAAGGCGCTGCTCCAGAATTTAAACCACATTTTTTGGGTGCTTGCCAATTCCAACAAACTGACATCACGGGCTGTGCCAATTAGCGAAAAGGGGAGATCTGGGATCAGTCCAAATAGTAGCTTGCAGCGTGGGTTCAGTTCAAAAACAGAAGGCTGTGATTTTCAACCCAGCCAGCTGGACAGGCAGTAAAAGGACGCAGGCAGTAGACACGGAGTGTTTTTGGTTTGAGCAAATTGGCTTAGTTCCGCGTTCCAAAACGAAACCGCAAAGTTGCGGAGAGAGGGATTGAAAAGAGGAACACAAAACAGACAAAGATTTCGCACGTTACTTACAGTGTGCACTGTAATTCCTGCAGCAGTGGCTGTCTTTCTAGGGGGGAAACACCTCCCGGGAAACCAAGAGGAATACTGTGTCCTCACAACGGAGTGCATCTTTTCTGATGAGATGTGGCATAAATTGGTCTGATTTGTCCCGATGGCATCGGTCAGGACCATTCGCTGCACATATGTAAGGATCCTCTTGTAAATGTTGTATATCAGCCACCTTGCTTCCCTTCATTTTCTGTTAGTTTGGATTTTATAATTTTACTATCTGGATACTTACTGGGGCTTATAATTATAACATGAATTTCACCTTTAATTTTAAAACAAGGAAACCCCCTGGTAAAGTACACTGTTTATCCTGGCCTCAGGAGATTCGCTGATGCAATGTGCTGTTTATTCTGGCCTCAGGCGACCCTCTGGTACAATGTGCTGTTTATTCCGGCCTCCGGAGACCCTCTGGTACAATATGCTGTTTATTCTGGACTCAGGCGACCCCCTGGTACAATGTGCTGTTTATTCTGGCCTCAGGCGACCCTCTGGTACAATGTGCTGTTTATTCTGGCCTCAGGCGACCCTCTGGTACAATGTGCTGTTTATTCCGGCCTCCGGAGACCCTCTGGTACAATGTGCTGTTTATTCCGGCCTCCGGAGACCCTCTGGTACAATGTGCTGTTTATTCTGGACTCAGGCGACCCCCTGGTAAAATGTGCTGTTTATTCTGGCCTCAGCCGACCCTCTGGTACAATGTGCTGTTTATTCCGGCCTCCGGATACCCCCTGGTACAATGTGCTGTTTATTCCGGACTCCGGAGACCCCCTGGTACAATGTTCTGTTTAGTCTGGCCTCAGGAGACCCCCTGGTACAATGTGCTGTTTAGTCTGGCCTCCGCAGGCCCCCTGGTACAATATGCTGTTTGGTCTGGCCTCCGCAGATCCCCTGGTACAATGTGCTGTTTATTCCGGCCTCCGCAGACCCCCTGGCACAATGTGCTGTTTAGTCTGGCCTCAGGAGACCCCTGGTACAATGTGCTGTTTGCTGTACCCTTGGGAAACCCCCTGATACAATGTGCAATTTGGACGGCCACAGCAAACCGCATGGTGCCATGCGCTGTTTGGACTGGCCTCAGCAGACCGCATGGTACCATGTGCTGTTTGGACTGGCCTCAGCAGACCGCATGGTAACATGTGCTGTTTGGACTGGCCTCAGCAGACCGCGTGGTACCATGTGAAGTTTGGACTGGCCTCAGCAGACCGCATGGTGCCATGTGCTGTTTGGACTGGCCTCAGCAGACCGCATGGTACCATGTGCTGTTTGGACTGGCCTCAGCAGACCGCATGGTAACATGTGCTGTTTGGACTGGCCTCAGCAGACCGCATGGTGCCATGTGCTGTTTGGTCTGGCCTCAGCAGATCGCATGGTACCATGTGCTGTTTGGACTGGCCTCAGCAGACCGCATGGTGCCATGTGCTATTTGGACTGGCCTCAGCAGACCGCATGGTATCATGTGCTGTTTGGACTGGACTCAGCAGACCGCATGGTACCATGTGCTGTTTGGACTGGCCTCAGCAGACCGCATGGTACCATGTGCTGTTTGGACTGGCCTCAGCAGACCGCATGGTGCCATGTGCTGTTTGGACAGGCCTCAGCAGACCGCATGGTAACATGTGCTGTTTGGTCTGGACTCAGAAGACCGCATGGTGCCATGTGCTGTTTGGACTGGCCTCAGCAGACCGCGTGGTACCATGTACTGTTTGGACTGGCCTCAGCAGACCGCATGGTGCCATGTGCTGTTTGGTCTGGACTCAGAAGACCGCATGGTGCCATGTGCTGATTGGTCTGGACTCAGAAGACCGCATGGTACCATGTGAAGTTTGGACTGGCCTCAGCAGACCGCATGGTATCATGTGCTGTTTGGACTGGCCTCAGCAGGCCGCATGGTGCCATGTGCTGTTTGGACTGGCCTCAGCAGGCCGCATGGTGCCATGTGCTGTTTGGACTGGCCTCAGCAGACCGCATGGTACCATGTGCAGTTTGGACTGGCCTCAGCAGACCGCATGGTACCATGTGCTGTTTGGACTGGCCTCAGCAGACCGCATGGTACCATGTGCTGTTTGGACTGGGCTCAGCAGACCGCATGGTCCCATGTGCTGTTTGGACTGGGCTCAGCAGACCGCATGGTGCCATGTGCTGTTTGGACTGGCCTCAGCAGACCTCATGGTACCATGTGCTGTTTAGACTGGCCTCAGCAGACCGCATGGTGCCATGTGCTGTTTGGACTGGCCTCAGCAGACCGCATGGTGCCATGTGCTGTTTGGTCTGGGCTCAATAAATCCTTGGAACAATGCGCTGTTTTATCCGGCCTCAGGAGATCGCCGATGCCTTGTGCTGTTTCCTCAGATCCGCTGATGACCCGTCTTGATTTCCCGGATCTTACCTCGTAGTCCGTGCAATTGGAGTGGACCATTCCAGAATGTCCTTGAATAACCATCCAAGACAAAGCTGCTCTCTTGATTTCTTCCCCTTCCACAGACAGTGACAGCCGTGTGTGCCATCTACAAAATGCACTGCCGCAACACAGCACGTTTGGTTAGACTAAACCTTCCAATCCCACGACCACTGCTGTCAAGAAGGACAAGAGCAGCAGAGCTGGGAACCCCACCACCTAGAGATTCCACTCCAAAACAGTAACCATCCAGACTTGGATACATATCACCGTCCCTTCACTATCGCTGGGGCACTAAACTGCAACTCCCTATCTAAAAGCAGAGTGGGTGTACCTACTCCTGTAGGGCGTCAGCTTTTCAAGAAGGCAACTCACCACCATCTTCAGAAGGGCAACTAGGGATGGGCAATATATTTGGGCCGAATCAGCAACACCCACGTCCCGTAAATGAATTAAAAAAACAACCCCACTGTGCTGTTTGGGAGGGGATCCATTTACTTTAATGGACATCAGTCTGACCCTGTGGTATAGGCACACCCAGAGTGCTGTCAGCTAATACGTAATATAATTGCTATTATTAATCATTTGGTCCATGTAGCTTCTGTACAACGTCAGTGCGGATAGAGAGTGAATTCAAGGATTGCTTATGGATATCGGTCAGTCCACGTGGTGTAGGAACACCGACAGTGCTCTAAGGCAGGGAGTTCCAGGATTATTATTTTTATCTGACTGCAACTATATCGGGAATTGGAGTATTGTCTGCAGTTTTGGTGCACTTATCTGAGGAAAGATTTTCGTGCTATGGAGGGAGTGGAGCGAAGATTTACCAGAGTGATTCCTGAGATGGCGGGACTGTCATACGAGGAGAGAATAAATCGGTTAGGATTACATTCATTGACGTTTAGAAGAGTGAGAGGGGGTCCTGTGGAAAATTGCAAAATTCGAACAGGATTAGACAGGCGAGATTCAGAAAGTATGTCCCGATGGTGGGAGAGTGCGGAACTGTGGGTCACAGTTTGAGGGTACGGGGTAAACCCTTTTGGACTGAGGGGAGGAGAAGTTTCTTCACCGAGAGAGTGGTGAATCAGTGGAATCAGTGTTTCTCTGATTCTTAGAGTGTGTGTATTTGTATCTCTATGTCTGTGACTGTGTGTATTTCTGTCTCCATGTCTGTGAGTGTGTGTATTTGTATCTCTATGTCTGTGAGTGTGTGTATTTCTGTCTCCATGTCTGTGAGTGTGTGAACATATGTGTCTGTATAGTTTGTAATCACGCCTCTCTCTGTCTCTGTGAGTGTGTATATATGTGTGTCTGTCAGTGTTTGCATTAGTGTCTCTCAGCGTGTGTGAGTGTGTGTATTTTTATCTCTGTGCCTGTGAGTGTGTATTTATGTGCATTTGTTTGTCTTTGTCAACACCATCTCCGTCGAACTAGTCAAACTTGACAAAGCGTCACCTGGACTCGAAACGTTAGCTCTTTTCTCTCCCTATGGATGCTGCCAGATCTGCTGAGATTTTCCAACATTTTCTCTTTGGTTTCGATGAAACTGGTAATGTCTTCCCCAGCCTGATAATCAATGTCATTGTTAATTTCCCTTCCTCACAGTGAACCTCATGACAATTGTGATCCTGAAGAGAAAAAACTGTGGACTGTCCAAATGTGTCACTTGTTACCTTGTGGCCATGGCAGTGGGGGATCTACTGGTCGTTGTGCTCGACTTGATATTGAGGCACATTCCCATTGTTTTTATTGAACAGTTTTATTTCCTCCGGAATATCTGCGTGTGTAATATCCACGCCGTCCTGCTTTTTGCAGCCACTGACTGTTCTGTCTGGTTCACCGTCACTTTCACCTTTGATCGATTCGTGGCCATTTGTTGCCCGAAGCTGAAAAGTAAATATTGCAGCGAGAAAACGGCGGCTGTGGTTCTGGGAACAGTGACTGTGCTGAGCTGTTTTAAGAACACTTTCTGGTACTTTATGTTCTTACGTTGGTATCAGCTGTGGAATGAACCCTGGTTTTGTGTTGTCTCAAGGACGGTGAAGTTCTCTCCGGTCTGGGCAACAATCGAGCTCCTCCACCACATTCTGACCCCGTGTGTTCCATTCGCCCTCATTCTACTGCTGAATGTTCTCACCGTCAGACACATTGTCGTGACCAGCAGGGCCCGGAGGAGACTGCGGGCTGACAGCAGTAGAAATAGTCTCAGCGACCCGGAGATGGAGGGTCGGAGGAAATCCATCATTTTACTGTTTATCATCTCGGCTAATTTCATCCTGCTGTGGTCAGTGTTAATGTTTTATTCCATATGGGTCCGGATGTTTTATCTGAGGTCTACGTCTATATCGTTAGATAGTTATGTTCGGGAATTGGGCTACATGTTTCAGCTCCTTAGCTGCTGCACAAACACTGCGATTTATGCCGTGACACAGACACAGTTCAGACAGCATTTTAAGAATGTGTTGAAATTTCCCTTTATTCCGATTATTCAACTAATTAAACCCTGAGCAGAAACCCCTCCTACACGGCATCACTCTCCTCATATTTTAAAGCAAATTACTGGGATTCTCGAATCTCAAACCAAAAGAGAAACTGCTGGAAAATATCAGCAGGTTTGTTCCCATCTGAAAGGAGAGAACATAGAACATAAAACAATACAGCGCAGTACAGGCCCTTCGGCCCACGATGTTGCACCGAAACAAAAGCCATCTAACCTACACTATGGCATTATCATCCATATGTTTATCCAATAAACTTTTAAATGCCCTCAATGTTGGCGAGTTCACTACTGTAGCAGGTAGGGCATTCCACGGCCTCACTACTCTTTGCGTAAAGAACCTACCTCTGACCTCTGTCCTATATCTATTACCCCTCAGTTTAAAGTTATGTCCCCTCGTGCCAGCCATATCCATCAGCGGGAGAAGGCTCTCACTGTCCACCCTATCCAACCCCCTGATCATTTTGTATGCCTCTATTAAGTCTCCTCTTAACCTTCTTCTCTCCAAAGAAAACAACCTCAAGTCCATCAGCCTTTCCTCATAAGATTTTCCCTCCATACCAGGCAACATCCTGGTAAATCTCCTCTGCACCCGCTCCAAAGCCTCCACGTCCTTCCTATAATGCGGTGACCAGAACTGTACGCAATACTCCAAATGCGGCCGTACCAGAGTTCTGTACAGCTGCAACATGACCTCCCGACTCCGGAACTCAATCCCTCTACCAATAAAGGCCAACACTCCATCGGCCTTCTTCACACTTTCAAGAACTTTACCATTAGCCAAATATTCCGCATTCCTGTTATTCCTTCCAAAGTGAATCACCTCACACTTCTCTACATTAAACTCCATTTGCCACCTCTTAGCCCAGCTCTGCAGCTTATCTATATCCCTCTGTAACCTGCTACACCCTTCCACACTATCGACAACACCACCGACTTTAGTATCGTCTGCAAATTTACTCACCCACCCTTCTGCGCCTTCCTCTAGGTCATTGATAAAAATGACAAGCAGCAACGGCCCCAGAACAGATCCTTGTGGTCTTCCACTTGTGACTGTACTCCATTCTGAACATTTCCCATCAACCACCACCCTCTGTCTTCTTTCAGCTAGCCAATTTCTGATACACATCTCTAAATCACCCTCAATCCCCAGCCTCCGTATTTTTTGCACGAGCCTACCGTGGGGGAGCTTGTCAAACGCTTTGCTGAAATCCATATTCACCACATCAACTGCTCTACCCTCATCTACCTGTTCAGTCACCTTCTCAAAGAACTCAATAAGGTTTGTGAGGCATGACCTACCCTTCACAAAGCCATGCTGACTATCCCTGATCATATTATTCCTATCTAGATGATTATAAATCTTGTCTCTTATAATCCCCTCCAAGACTTTACCCACTACAGACGTGAGGCTCACCGGTCTATAGTTGCCGGGGTTGTCTCTGCTCCCCTTTTTGAACAAAGGGACCACATTTGCTGTCCTCCAGTCCTCTGGCACTATTCCTGTAGCCAATGATGACATTAAAAATCAAAGCCAAAGGTCCAGCAATCTCTTCCCTGGCCTCCCAGAGAATCCTAGAACAGAGCAAACGTTTCGAGTCCAGATTATCCCTTATCAGACCTTTACAAAGAGTCATCTGGACTCGAAATGTTAGCTGCTTTCTCCACTTAAACATGCTGCCAGTCCGTCAGATATTTTCCAGTGTTTTCTCCTGCCACTGTCGGTGAAAGTGCCCATCACCAGCCACCTTACCCTAATTTGCCATGTTGCGTTACCTGGTGAGGCGTTCGATGGCCATCTTGCGTTGCCGGGGAGATAGTGAGCGACCATCTTGCATTACCTGGTGAAGCGTTCGGTGGCCATTTTGAGTTGCCGGGGAGATGGTGAGGGACCATCTTGTGTTGTCAGGTCAGGCGTTCGGTGGCCATCTTGCATTTCCGGGGTGGCGGTCGGCAGCCATCTTGCATTACCATTGGAGACTGTAGGTAACCATCTTACATTCCCATTGGAGACGGCAGGCAGCCATCATGCATTCCCATTGGAGACGCAGGCAGCCATCTTGCATTGCCTGGGATACGGTAGGCAGCCATCTTGCATTCCAATTAGAGCCGGTAGGCATCCATCTTGCATTCCCATTGGAGACTGTGGGCAGCCATCTTGCATTCCCATTGAAGACTGTAGGTAGCTATGTTGCATTCTCTTTGGAGTCGGTAGGCAGCCATCTTGCATTGGTGACGGTCGGCGTTCAACCTGCGTTTTGTGTGTGTGGGAAGCACGGGATGCGATGCCAAGAGGTGACTCTGGAAGGAGCAGCAGCCGCCGCAGGGAGAGCTGTGGAGCCCAAGGCCGTCGGGAGGAGGAGGAGGAAGAGCAGCCACAATGGCAATAAAGGCTGCAAAAGTTCTCTAAAGAAATAGATGCCCTGGAAAAAGCATTATTTTTAAGTTTTTAAAAATATTGAGACAACCAGGTTTATGAAATGGACACATTTTCTTTCCAGACATGAAAAAAAACAGCACCTACATTGAGAATGTGTCAGAGGAATAAGAGAGTTTCAGCAAAGCTTCCCTGAACTCTCATTCTGAATGGGACTGTGATCGGATAACTGACCCCACATGCACACATTGCAGAATTTGATCATCCCATGCACGCACATACCCGAGTACAATCTCCAGACAATATCTCCCAATGAGGGGAGAGGGGAATGAGGGACAGAGTTCACCGACAGTATCCCATGATAAAGGGGGTCTGGGTGGGAATTGACTATCACCTTCCCTCCCCTGAGATCCCCCATCAAATGCTACCTCTATTCTGCTGTTTATTCCTGTTTCTCTCACTCCCCCTTCCTCCCTTTCTATTCTTTTATTCATGGAGAAAGAGGGAGAGCGAGAGAGAGAGAAGGAGAAACGGTGATAGGGAGGGAGAGAGAGATGGAGGGAGAGAGGCAGAGAGAGAGAGAGAGAGAGACAGACAGACGAGGAATTTGAAATGAAATGAAATGGAAAGGAATGAAATGAAATTCGCTAATTGTCACAAGTAGGCTTCAATGAAGTGACTGTGAAAAGCCCCTAGTCGCCACATTCCGGCGCCTGTTCGGGGAGGCTGTTATGGGAATTGAACCGTGCTGCTAGCGTGCCTTGATCTGCTTTCAAAGCCACCGATTTAGCCCTGTGCTAAACAGCCCCATTTACAAGCAGAAACTCAATAAAATTCAATTCAAACGTTCCCCTGGGCTTTCACCGGGAACAGTGACATTCATTACAGCAAACCTCGGACACTGTGATTAGCGAATTAAACTGAGCCCCAATTGCAGCCTTTTTCAATCCAGGCCCTGTGAGAGCTGGATTAAAATGCATTCTGAAAGGCTCCTGTCTTCCCATTTGCATTAACTGTCCCCACCAGAGTGAACATTGGAATGTTTTAGTATTATACAACTAAATTCCAAAACTCGTACCCCCACTCGTCAATGAGTGAATGATTAAAGTTGCAATGAAGACATTGCAACAAGTCTCACCATGCAGGAAAACGCACCCGCACCCCCACATCCAGATACAGCCATGTATTTCTCCCACTGCGTCTCCAACATTACTCAAACCCCCTATCTCTGTTTAACTCTCTCTCACCCTGGTTCTCTCCTTTCACCCCCATCCTCCTAATCCTTTGCCCTAATGGGGAATGACAGGGTCACACAGAAGCACCTGTACCAGTCTACCCCATAATGCAAAATATCAGGATCGCACACAGATAAACCTTTACCAATCTACCCTCTAATGGGAAATGTCAGAATTACACACATAAACCTCTACTAATCCACCCCCTGTAGAAAATGTCAGAATCACGCGCACATACCTTTACGGATCTGTGTCTAAGGTTGTTAAGGTGTCTGTTTGTGTATGTGAGACTGTGTTTCTGGGGAGGGTTTGTGAGAATGTGCCTGTGTGCATGAGTGTTGGAGTTTGTCTATAAGTGTGAGTGTGTCCACGTCAGTGTGTCTATGTGAGTGTGCGTGTCGTGTGTATTTCTATGCATGTGTGTGTAGTGTTTGTGTGAGTGTGTGTGTGTGGAGAGAGCGTGTGCCAATGTTTGTGTGTAAATGCGTACCATTTATGTGTGTGTGAGGGCGCGCCCGCGTGTGTGTGAGGCACTGTAAGTATATGTATAGGTGTGAGTGTGTTTTTGAATGCAGGTGTGAGTGTGCATGTCTGTTTGTGGTGTCTACATGGATATGTGTTGGCGTGTGTGTGAGCGTGTGTGTATATGTGAATGTGTGGCAGTGAGAGTTTGGTGAATTTGTGTGCAGGATTGAGTGAGTGTCTGGGTGGGACGGATGTTTTGCAATAACATCCGCTGCTTTGCCACTGGACATCAGTTATTTTCCACGTTTTTAACAGGCCGTAGCCTGGAACAGGATTTAATAATAATTTTTAAAATGCCTGGGGGCATTTGTGGAGAAATCGGGTGTGTTGGCCTTCAGGGTGGACACCTCCAAAAAACAGAAAGTTGTCTTTCCGAATGTAACACCCTGCAGGGAATCTCTGCAGCTTTGCGATGTTTGGAGATGTCCCTCGTCTAGAGAGAGGACGTGCTCCCGTTGTGGGGTGAAAGGGCAGCATAGAAAGGGACACTTCGGCCCATCATGTCGGTTCCGGCCATCAAGCACCGATCTAGCCTCATCAAAATTTCTAGCAACCGCTCCGTAGCCCTGTATGGCGAGGGCTCTCCACATGCTCATCCGTATGCTTCTGATAGGTTTTGGGGCTGCCTCCAGCACCCTCTGAGAGTCAGGAGTGAGGCTGTTCACGGGGTCAGCGGGTAGGTCGTGTCTGACTAATTTTTTGAGGACGTTACCAGTGCAGCAGATAACGGGGAGCCAATGGATGTGGTATATCTGGATTTCCAGAAAGCTTTTGACAAGGTGCCACACAAAAGGTTGCTGCATAAACTAAAGATGCATGGCATTGAGGGTAAAGTGGTAGCATGGGTAGAGGATTGGTTAACTAACAGAAAGCAGAGAGTGGAGATAAATGGGTGTTTCTCTGGTTGGCAACCTGTAACTAGTGGGGTCCCTCAAGGATCAGTGTTGGGCCCGCAGTTGTTCACAATTAACATAGACGATTTGGAGTTGGGAACCAAGTGCAATGTGTCAAAGCTTGCAGACGACACTAAGATGAGTGGTAAAGCAAAAAGTGCAGAGGATACCGGAAGCCTGCAGAAGGATTTGGATAGGTTAGGTGAATGGGCTAGGGTCTGGCAGTGTGAGGCTATCCATTTTGGGAGGAATAACAGCAGAATGGATTATTATTTAAACGGTAAGATGTTGAAACATGCTGCTGTGCAGAGGGACCTGGGTGTGCTGGTGCACGAGTCGCAAAACGTTGGTGTGCAGGTGCAACAGGTGATTAAGAAGGCTAATCGAGTTTTGTCTTTCATTGCTAGAGGGATGGAGTTCAAGACTAGTGAGGTTATGCTGCAATTGTATAGGGTGTTGGTGAGGCTGCATCTGGAGTATTGTGTTCAGTTTTGGTCTCCTTACCTGAGAAAGGACATATTGGCACTGGAGGGAGTGCAGAAGAGATTCACTAGGTTGATCCCAGAGTTGAGGGGATTAGATTAGGACGAGAGGTTGAGTAGACTGGGACTGTACTCATTGGAGTTTAGAAGGATGCGGGGGGATCGTATTGAGACATATAAAATTATGAAGGGAATAGAGAGGATAGATGTGGGCAGGTTGTTTCCACTGGTCAGGGAAACCAGAACTAGGGAGCACAGCCTCAAAATAAGGGGAGGTAGATTTAGGACGGAGTGTAGGAGGAACTTCTTCACCCAAAGGGTTGTGAATCTCTGGAATTCCTTGCCCAGTGAAGCAGTTGAGGCTCCTTCTTTAAACGTTTTTAAGAAAAAGATAGATGCCTTTCTAAAGAATAAAGGGATTCGGGGATATGGTGTACGGGCCGGAGAGTGGAGCTGAGTCCACAAAGATCAGCCATGATCTCATTAAATGGCGGAGCAGGCTCGAGGGGCCAGATGGCCTACTCCTGTTCCTAGTTCTTATGTTCTTATGTTCTTCCCCCGCACTCGGCTCATCTTGATCCGGTTGAAGATGGTGCACAGGGCGGCCTTGACCAGGGCAAGGATGAGTGGTATTTTCCTCAGGGGTGGGGGATATGTGCATTTGTTAGTGTTGAGGTGCGGGGTATCATGCCTTCTGGTTTTGCTCTAAACTTGTCAGATCCCTGATCCCCTCTTTAACGCCAGGACAGGGGGTCTTGGTAGCGATCTGGAGCCTTGGCCACCGACTCACCTGGCGTTGTATACGGGGGGTCGGAAACGGGACGTCTTCGCCTAGTAGATGGCTCGGAGGCGAGATTGACGGGCTGGAAGACTTCTCCTCCCCTATTTGGGAGATCTAGCCCAGCTCTGATACCCTGGAGAGGGTCGAGTGCACCATTACTGGAATCCTGCTTGATTGTTTTATTCTTCACGAGTTGGCTGCGGTGACCGTTGGAGATATGTGATTCACTCGTATCGCTTTTGCGAGCGCATATCTTGTGCGAAAAATGGCTCCCGTTGAAGGCAGCATTTTGGACTTTTCAACGGGCAAACTTGTGAACTGAAACGATATGTGTTCTGTTCGCTGACCGAAGTATTGTACAACAACATTGGTGCGGGCGGTTTTGAGGAGTGGTGTCAAGTCCGCCCCGTTGAATGCAACTTTTGAGCGATGTGCTTTGGCGGATTTGGCAGCCGCTGTGCCAACTTTCAAAAGGATACCCCGTCGTTTTTCTGGAGAGGTACAAATTCCCCGTTGGGGAATTGAACCCCGGTTTCCCGCGTGATAAGCGTGGATACTAACCACTATACTAACGAGGAACTGCGGTTTGATTTCCCCCAGTGCCCGACAGAGGTTTGCTTCTCCTCTAAAATCACTCGGTTCACTGCAGTTGCTCGCTCTGCCTGTGAAATCAGTAATTGCCGTGGCAAATAAATACTGTGTTAAATGAAGATGCTCCCAGATTAACTTTGGAAGACAGAATGCAGAAGCAGCCAAACGCTTCGGCGTGCGTTGAGCTGCAAATAGTGAGGCGGTTGTTCACTTCAGACCCTGACATCTGCAGGAGGGCTCCTGGCTCAATTGCCAGCTCCTCACAGGAATATTCAGGCGATCTGTTCCAGAGACATGAGATGCAGCAGAAATTCGTCACGAAATTATATTTGGCTCCATTTTTAAAAAAACGATTTGGATTGACCAGTTGCCTAAGCAGGCCCACTATTTATAACGTCAGCAACGAACATTATACATCAGACTTTTGTGAAAATCAGGGATTCGTATCTTTGTTTTTCGCAGAAAACACATTGAATTAAACTGTCTTACTCACCAACAGGACAGAGAATAAAGAGAGGTGGGATAGACAGGTTCCAAAATCACCAATCACGTCGACGGTGGGTACATTAGTTTCAGAAGTTTGGGGGACCAGGGGACAGTCTCTGCGGGACGGAGTCTGCATGGAGCATCAATGACGTTCAGTACACTGTAAGGCAGATTTCATTTCCCGCTACTTCGTTATAATGGGAAGAGCAGTGAAGAAAAGATGAATAAAAGACAAATTTAGGAACCACGGTTAAGAAGGATTGACTGTGCCTCATTTTACTAGACATTTCTTGGATTGAGAGTGGTGCGTGTTGAGAGGTGATCCAGTACTTCAAATTATTACATTTGTAGGACAGTTTTTGCATGTTAATCGTGGTTCGAAGACAGTTGTTTGAATATCGCAGGATGCAGATCACCTGCATCGGCGATTCTGTTCCTCACCAGTAGCCGTGAGTCACTGTCCGATCCTGCTTGGTTGTTTTATTATTCACGAGTTGGCTGGGGTGACCGTTGGAGATATGTGTTTCACTCGTATCGATCCCTCCCCTGACTAATTGAATATCCCGGTGTAAAGCCCCTCAACTCACTAATTCCCCCAGCCTCAGGACAGAGCATAGCATGACTAATTCCCTTCCCTTTGAACAGTCCCTACCCTGACTAATATCCCTCACTGTGACCACCCTGACGAATACCCCTGGGAGGCACGGTGGCATTTCGACCTAACGTGACTGCCTGTTTGGAGTTTGCAGTATTTCCCCGTGTCTGTGTGAGGTTCCTTCGGGGAATCCTGTTCCCTCCCACAGTCTAAAGATGTGCAGGTTGGGTAGATTGTCCATGCTAGTTTACTGCTTCGTGTTTAAAAAGTTTACCTTGATACAGAGATACATAGAGGATAGAAGAAGGGGGAGGCCTTTTGGCCCTTCGAGCCTGCTCCGCCATTCATCACGATCATGGCTGATCATCCAACTCAATAGCCTAATCCTGCTTTCTCCCCATAGCCTTTGATCCCATTCTCACCAAGTGCTACATTTAGCCACCTCTTGAATATGTTCAAAGTTTTAGCATTAACTAGTTCCTGTGGTAATGAATTCCACAGGCTCACCACTCTTTTTCTGACTAAATCTCTCCTTAACTCTGTCCGAAATGGTTAACCCTCCATCCTCAGACTGTGACCCCTGGTTCGTGACACACTAATCACTGGTAACATCTTTGCTGCATCCACCGTCTAGTCCGGTTAGAATGTTATAAGTCTCTATGAGATCCCCCCTCATTCTACTGAACTCCTGCGAGCACAATCCCAACCTAGTCAATCTCTCCTCATACGACAGTCCCGCTATCCCTGGAATCAGTCTGGTAAACCTTCGCTGCACTCCATCGAGAGCAAGAACATCCTTCCTCAGAGAAGGAGACCAAAACCGCACACAATACTCCAGGTGTGGCCTCACCAAGGCCCTATATAATTGCAGCAACACATCCCTGCTTTTATACACAAAACCTCTCGCAATGAACATTGAACATAGAACATTACAGCGCAGTAGAGGCCCTTCGGCACTCAATGTTGCGCCGACCTGTGAAACCACTTTAAAGCCCATCTACACTATTCCCTTATCGTGCATATGTCTATCCAATGACCATTTGAATGCCGTTAATGTTGGCGAGTCCACTACTGTTGCAGGCAGAGCATTCCACACCCTTACTACTCTCTGAGTAAAGAACCTACATCTGACATCTGTCTTATATCTATCTCCGCTCAACTCAAAGCTATGTCCCCTCGTGCTAGACATCACCATCAAAGGAAGAAGGCTCTCACTGTCCAACCTATCCAATCCTCTGATCATCTTGTATGCCTCAATAAAGTCACCTCTTAACCTTCTTCTCTCTAACGAAAACAGCATCATGTCCCTCAGCCTTTCCTCATAAAATCTTCCCTCCATACCAGGCAACATTCTGGTAAATCTCCTCTGCACCCTTTGCAATGCTTTCATATCCTTCCTATAATGTGGCGACCAGAATTGCACGCAATATTCCAAATTCAGCCGCACCAGAGTTTTGTACAGCTGCAACATTACATCATGGCTCCGAAACTCAATCCCTCGACCAATAAAAGCTAACACATCATACGCCTTCTTGACAAACCTCTCAACCTGGGTGGCAACTTTCAGGAATCTATGTACATGGACACCGAGATCTCTCTGCTCATCCACACGGCCAAGAATCTTACCATTAGCCCAGTACTCTGGCTTCCTGTTATTCCTTCCAAAATGAATCACCTCACACTTTTCTGCATTAAACTCCATTTGCCATCTCTCAGCCCAGCGCTGCAGCTTATCTATGTCCCTCTTTAACGTGTAACATCCTTCCGTACTGTTCACAACTCCACCGACTTTAGTGTCATCTGCAAAATTACTCACCCATCCAGCTACGCCCTCCTCCAGGTCATTTATAAAAATGACAAAGAGCAGTGGCCCCAAATCAGATCCTTATGGTACACCACTAGAAACTGGACTCCAGTCTGAACATTTCCCATCAACCACCACCCTTTGTCATCTTCCAGTTAGCCAATTTCTGATCAAAACTGCTAAATCACCCTGAATCCCATGCCTCAGTATTTTCTGCAGTAGCCTACCGTGGGGAACCTTATCAAACGCTTTACTGAAATCCCTATACACCATATCAACTGCTTTATCCTCATCCACCTGTTTGGTCACCTTCTCAAAGAACTCACCCGTCACAAAACCGTGTTGACTATCTCTAATCAAATTATTCCTTTCCAGATGATTATACATCCTATCTCTTATAAACCTTTCCAAGACTTTGCCCACAAGGCTCTCTGGTCTATAGTTACCGGGGTTGTCTCGACTACCCTTCTTGAACAAGGGGAGGAGATTTGCTATCCTCCAGTCTTCTGGCACTATTCCTGTAGGCAAAGATGACTTAAAAATCAAAACTAAAGGCTCAGCAATCTTCTCCCTAGCTTCCCAGAGAATCCTAGGATAAATCCCATCCGGCCCAGGGGACTTATCTATTTTCACACTTTCCAGAACTGCTAACACCTCCTCCTTATGAACCTCAAGCCCTTTTAGTCTAGTAGCCTGAATCTCAGTATTCTCCTCGACAACATTGTCTTTTTCCTGTGTGAATTCTGACGAAAAATATTCATTTAGCACCTCACCTATCTCCTCGGACTCCTAGCACAACTTCCCACTACTGCCCTTGACAAGCCCTACTCTTACTCTAGTCATTCATTTATTCCTGACATATGTCTCGAAAGCTTTCGGGTTATCCTTGATCCTACCTGCCAAAGACTCATCATGTCCCCTCCTGGCTATTCTTAGCTCTCTCCTTAGCTCCTTCATTGCTAACTTGTAACTCTCGAGCGCCCTAACTGAACCTTCATGTCTCATCTTTACTAAGCCTCCTTCTTCTTCTTGACAAGTGTTTCGACTTCTTTAGTAAACCACGGTTCCCTTGCTCGACTACTTCCTCCCTGCCTGACAGGTACATACCTATCAAGGACACGCAGTAGCTGTTCCTTGAACAAGCGCCATATTTCCAGTGTGCCCATCTCCTGCAGTTTTCCTCTCCATCCGATGCATCCTAAGTCTTGCCTCATCGCATCATAATTGCCTTTCCCCCAGATATAACTCTTGCCCTGCGGTATATACCTATCCCTTTCCATGACTAAAGTAAACGTAATCGAATTGTGGTCATTATCACCCAAGTGCTCACCTACGTCCAAATCTAACACCTGTCCTGGTTCATTACCCAGTACCATATCCAATATGGCCTCGCCTCTCGTTGGCCTATCTGCATACTGTGTCAGGAAACCCTCCTGCACACATTGGTCAAAAACGGACCCATCTAAAGTACTCGAACTACGGCGTTTCAAGTCAATATTTGGGAAGTTAAAATCCCCCACAACAACTACCCTGTTGCTTTCGCTCCTATCCAGAATCATCTTTGCAATTCTTTCCTCTACATCTCTGGAACTTTTCGGAGGTCTATAGAAAACCCCTAACAGGGTTACCTCTCCTTTCCTGTTTCTAACCTCAGCCCATACTACCTCAGTAGACGAGCCCTCATCAAACGTCCTTTCTGCCACCATAATACTGTACTTGACTAACAATGCCACCCCTCCCCATCATTTACCACCTTCCCTGAGCTTACTGAAATATCTGAACCCCGGCACCTGCAACAACCATTCCTGGCCCTGCTCTATCCATGTCTCCAAAATGGCCACAACATCGAAGTCCCAGGTACCAACAAATGCCCCAAGTTCACCACCTTATTCCGGATGCTCCTGGCATTGACGAAGACACATTTTAAACCACCTTCCTGCCTGCCGGTACACTCCTGCAACTTTGAAACCTTACTCATGACCTCACTACTCTCAACCTCCTGTATACTGGAGCTGCAATTCAGGTTTCCAAGCCCCTGCTGAACTAGTTTAAACCCTCCCTAAGAGCATTAGCAAATTTCCCCCCCAGGATATTGGTACCCCTCTGGTCCAGGTGTAGACCATCCCGTTTGTAGAGGTCCCACCGACCCCAGAATGGGCCCCAATTAGCCAGAAATCTGAAACCCTCCCTCCTGCACCATCCCTGTAGACACGTGTTCAACTCCTCTCTGTCCCTATTCCTCGTCTCGCTATCACATGGCACGCGTAACAACCCAGAGATAATAACTCTGTTTGTCCTAGATCTATGTCTCCACCCTAGCTCCCTGAATTCCTGCCTTACATCCCTATCCCTTTTCCTACCTGTGGCGTTGGTACCTATGTGGACCACGACTTGGGGCTGCTCCCCCTTAAGGATCCCGAAAACACGATCCGAGACATCACGCACCCTGGCACCTGGGAGGCAACACACCAACCGCGAGTCTCTCTCGTTCCCACAGATTCTCCTATCTATCCCCTCACTGGGCTTCAATGACTAATGCTCTACTCCTCACCCCCTTCCCTTCTGAGCAACAAGGACAGACTCTGTGCCAGAGACCTGGAGCCCATGGCCTACCCATGGTAAGTCTCTCTAACGAAAACAGCCTCAAGTCCCCCCCCCCCCCAACAGTGTACAAAGCGGTATAGTTGTTACTAAGGGGAACGACCACAGCGGATCCCTGTACTGGCTGTTTCCTCCCAGCCCCTATCACCGTCACCCATCTATCTTTATTCTTCGGAGTAACTACATCCCTGAAGCTTCTATCTATGACCACCTGTGCCTCCCGAATGATCCGAAGTTCATCCAGCTCCAGCTCCAGTTCTCCAATGCGGTTTCTAAACAATAACAAACAAACATACATTACAAACATGGTGCAGGTTCCATCAGAAAGGTCACCGTAACTCTCCATCGGTTCCTTTTTACCATCATCTGGACACCTCATTGCTCAGTAGCAAACAGAGTCGCAAAGGGATTCGTTTGGTGGGAGTCAGACTCTATGTCTTCATCTTCTCCCAGCTGCCATACTCTTGACTGGAGTAGGTTTGCTAAAGCTGCAAGGGGCTAATTGGGGTCCATCTCATCATTCTGGATGAGCCTGAACGAATTGTCTCGGTGCCAGAATCTTGTGTCGAGGTTGGAGCTGCTAGGGGTTAATCCATAATCGTCGGGCGGTGGGTCTGGGTCAGGGGCTTTAATGTATGTTATCTCGAAGGTGTCGCTGGAATCGTGTTCAGTATCACTGGGAGTGGGGCCTGATGCAGAGGTGTAATCGTAGCGTGGTGTGCTGGGGGCTGTCGCTTTCGCTATCGCTGCTGGTTGAAGGAAGGGAGAGACGGAGACGTGCCTATGGAGTTGGAGTCGAAGTCGTGTCTGAGGACGGGCTGGACTGGTTGGGGAGGGTACGAATGCATCATTCGTGGGCGGGGCGTGCTCATATGCTGCTGCAAACGACATGTGGTGTGCAAAGGGAATGGTTGTTCTGCGAGCCACAAGTCTTAAGCTGGTTTATGTGAAACCACGCAGACGTCCCATCGGGATTTGTGATCTTGTGTACAGAGGGGCTGACTTTGTCAGAGATGGAATACGGTCCGGAAGGTTTGGGGGAGAGGAATGAACTGGGGTTGTATAGGGATAGCCTCCCTTGCTATCCTACAGCAAACTCGGTGGCGTGTACCGTTTTATCAAAGCAAGCCCTGCTTTGCTTCTTCCCTGTCCCAGGTCTAACAGCTGCAGCGAGCTGGGCTGCCTTCACATTATCATTAATCTGCTGGACTGATTTTTCATGCGTGAGGGCGGTGACTGTGGGGCTGGCCAAATCCAGTCCTAATAAATATTCTGTCCCTTTCATGGGGCGTCCGGTCATGTGGGTGTGGGGGGTGTATCCTGTGGACCTGGATACCGTGTTTCTTATGAACATCAGCGCAAAGGGGAGAACTGAGTCTCAGGTGCTATTGTGCTGTTGCACCATTTTCCTGAGGGTCGCTTTCAGAGTTCTGTTCATCCTCTCAATGCCGCGTGATTGGGGCTGGTATGTTATATGAAACGTTTGCTTTATTCCGACATTTGTGAGGACGTTTTTCATCACTCGTCCAGTAAAATGGGAGCCTTGTTCGAACTCTATACTGCATGGGAGGCCCCATCTTGTAAAGATCTGCTGTGCTAGGATTTTAGTTGTCGTTTTGGCAGTGTTTGTTCTGGATGTAAAAGCTCCCACCCATTTTGTGAAGGTGTCGATGACCAGCAGCACATACTTAAAACAATTTCTGCAATTGAGGGGGTGTGGTGGGGTAGGGGTCCTATATAATAGGGGTGTGACTTAGCTGAGCTTTTCTTGCACATCTGTCCGGATTGTTCTGGGCACAGATTAAGCAATTCTCAATGAAATGAGTAACATTGGTTTTTAAATCAGGCCAGCAGCAGAAAGGTCTGAGGTGTGCTAGGGTGGGTTCAATGCCCCGGTGCCCATGATTGTCATGGAACTGACAAATAATTTGGTTCCTGTCCTGGCTAGGGAATACATAAATGCCGTCTTTTAAAATCACACCGTCATGTATGGTTATCGCGTTTTTAATCTTATCATAAGGGGCTGCGAAATTGCCTTTTTAAACTTCACTGAGCTTCTCATCTTCTTTTTGAGCCTTTGCCAAATCTTGAATGTTGGTCTGTGAGAGCTGATCCGCGTGCACTGGGGCGCTTTCGGGGGGTTCCAAAAGTGACCATGTCTGGAAACTACCTTCCGTAGGGCGTCTGCCTTAACGTTACCGGAGGGGGGGGGGGCGCGGGGGGGGGGGGGGGGGTGGCGGGGAAGAACGATGATGACTACGAACTTTAATAATGCCGTATTTCCTATCTTGAGCTGTCTCTAGGATATGTAGGAATAATGGGGCTGAGGGTAGAGGCTTTCTGTCTGCGGAAACGAATCCTCTATTTTCCCACAGGGGTAGGAATTCGGTTAAACTGTTGCAGACATATAAACTGTCCGAATATATGTCGGCTGTGGTCGGAAACGAGTCGAGTTGATCTACAATGTGCGCTCTGGCTGTCAGCTCTGCTGCCTGCGAGCCCAAGTGTCCTGGCAATTTCAACGAAACCTCTTCTGGGGGGCGTCCCTGTGCGTCCTCTTACGTAAATACCGCAACCAGTATTTCTTTTCCCATTTAAAACTATGGAGGAGCCATCCACATAGGTTACAATGGGTGCGCACGTGTCTGTGGGCTGGTGTCTCTGGGGTGTAGTACCTGCTTTCCTGGGAGCTCACTTAGGTATCAAGGATCCTGTATTATGTTTAGTGGAGATGATCTCACACGCGTGTGGGGTACCTGCATGGTGTAAATTATCGGCTAGGAAAGTGTGGGTCTTGGTTCTTTTAACTGTTATGTCCCGCCCCTGTAAAAGAAGGGTCCAACGGGTTGCACGGATCTGGCTTGCTGTGCCATCCTTAAGTCGACCATCTAGTAGTAGCTGAGTTGGGGTCTGTTCAGTGAGAATGGTGATGGGGTTGAGTCCTGTAATGTAGGCGAAGTATTGTACTGCCCACAAATCTGCGAGCAGGTGCCTTTCGCAGGCAGAAAATCCTTGTTTGACAGGATCTAACACGCATGAGGCGTATACCCCTAAGCGATCATGTCGTTCTTGGAGGAGCACGGCCGAAAGGCTTCGGACGGTGCTTGCTACTTCGAATGGGTACGGGGAAGTGGAAATGGGACCTGTAATGCGGAGGCTGTGCTGAGGGCTCTTTTTAATGCATCCACGGCATCCGTGTGATGTGGAAGCCATTCCCAAGGCGCTTGTTTCTTGAGAAGTTCGGATAGGGGCGCTGCTTTTATGGCAAAACCGTGAATGTGGTTTCGGCAGTAGCCAACCAGTCCTAGAAATGACCGGAGAGCTGTTATGTTATGGGGAAGCGGCAATTTGACGATCGAGTCAATCATCTTTTGCTCGATCACGCGTTTACCATATGTGAGTACTGTACCCAAGTAAATCACTTTTTCATGCAAAATCTGGGCCTTTTTGGGGTTCACTTGACATCCATTCTGTTGCAGGAGTCCGAAAAGTTCGGCGAGAAGCGAAATGTGCTCTCCCTTTGTGTTCGCCTGTAGTCGCATATCATCTACATATTGGACCAGACAATCGGTTCGGGAACATTTTGCTGATCCATTTGCCAGCTATCGGTGGAAAATGGTGGGGGAGATGTGGAAGCCTTGTGAAAGGCATGTCGACGTGTATTGCCTGGAATATAAAGGCGAATATATATTGGCACGCTTTATCATATGGAATGGACCAAAAGCCTTTGCTAAGTTCAAAATCGAAAACAACTTTGACTGTAGTCCCTTTTTTAGCATGGTCTCGGGACTCGTGGCTACGGTGGGGGCTGCTACTGGGGTTACTTTGTTCAGTTCCCGGTAATCAATGATCAGTCGCCATGATCCATCGGGTTTCCTGACGGGCTAAATTGGTGCGTTATTCGTGGAGGCTATTGATATGAGTACGCCTTGATCAACCAGACTGTATTACCTTTGACATTTCTCCCTCTGCTTCTTGGGGAAAACCGTACTGCTTTTGGGGTCTGGGGTCGGGACCTGTAATATTCACTAAGCTATCTTGTCACAGTCGTGCTTGTGCTGTGCAAATGCTGCTTTGTGTTGCTGCAGGACTTCCCTAACCTGTTTGTCCTGACTAATGGCTCGAGGGTCGAACCAGAAGCCTCGTACTGCGCTGATTCTGTTTGCATATTCTCCAACTCTAAGCGTGGCGGTTTTACGTGCTGCCTTTGCCATTCTCCATACACATTTATTTACCGGATCAAATGAGAGGTTGTGGAAGCTCAAAAAGTCAATTCCAGGATGTGTTCAGCTGTCTGGGGTAGATCGACCACAACTACGGGGTGTTTAGTCGTAATGTTCCCTCTTTGTATCGCTGCAGGGGCTGTGAAGTGTCCCTGTTGTAAATGACCTGTAAAAACCCTGAGTGTGATGTTGTCTGTTGTGGGCCACGTGTCCCGTTGAAACATTGTGGAGGAATGGAGTGTGGTGCGGGACCCTGCTGTGTCCCAAAGAAATTCTATGGTGTTTCCCCGGACTTTGCCTGCTTCTACTGGACAACCGGACTTGTTCCAAAGAGTGTCGCAGATCCAAGTTGAGGATCCCGTACACCGTCAGTCGGTGCCGTTCATGTCTGCGTTCTCATAACGGGCGCTAACGTTATGGATTGGCTTTGCCCCATTCTTATTACGGTGCCCGTCTGTTGGTTTCTCTGGTGCTTCTGGGGCGCATTGCACTCTCGTGCATAGTGTCCTAATTGTCCACAATTGTAACACTCCTGGGATTTGGGTTGCTGTGGGCTGTTCCTGCCCTCATTTACCCATGCGGGGTCCTCGTGCGTCCTAACTGGATGCATGTCTGCCTGCTTTTCATCTGGTTTTAAAAATGCGGTTTTCAGAGATTATCATAGAATTTACAGTGCAGAAGGAGGCCATTCGGCCCATCGAGACTGCACCGGCTGTTGGAAGGAGCACCCTACCCAAGGCCAACACCTCCACTCAACCCCCATAACCCAGTAACCCCACCCAACACGAAGAGCAATTTTGGACACTAAGGGCAATTTATCCTGCCCAATCCACCTAACCTGCACATCTTTGGACTGTGGGACGAAACCGGAGTAACCGGAGGAAAGCCACGCACACACGGGTAGGATGTGCAGACTCCGCAGAGATAGTGACCCAAGCCGCAATCGATCCTGGGACCCTGGAGCTGTGAAACAATTGTGCTATCCACAATGCTACCGTGCTGCCCACGATTTCGCCTTGGATGGACTGTTCCTAAGCACGGGCAATCTTTTCAAAACCCATTTCTCGTTGTGCGGCTCGTCTGAGGGGGTCGTAATTTGTGCAAGCTCTCTGCCCTGCCTCAGTCGCATGAGAGAATTGGATTCGAGTCCACTTGGCCATATTATCCATGGTCAAATGGGCGCGGGCTACCTCTCCGAATACTGCTGTGAAATCTATCCACATGCGTTCAGCATACGCTGTGGGGTGCTCTCTCTTCTTTTGCCTCCACTTGTTTAGGCCTTCTACGGGGTCTCCTTTGTTATAGCCGATCGCATCTAGGATCGCTGTGTGCATTTCTTGTAGGGTGCCTCCTCCTACATTCTGTGGGTCGGGAAGGGATGCCACGACTGAAGGGTCGAGGCTTAAAACTGTAAGCTTCACTTGCTCGTTTTCATCCAGGCCGTACCATGATCGCCTGCTCTTGCAAAGAACTGGTGGGGGTCCGATGTGGGTAGGAACGGTGTTATTTTATCAGACGTGTCTCTTAATTGAGTGACGGTTAATGGGTTAGTGTGGAAGAAATCTGTGTTCCCTTCTGCTGTGGCCCTGCGCTGTGTGGTGACAGGGTTCATCGGGGTGTGTTCTGCCTGTTCAGTTGGGCGTTGGGGTACTTTTCGTTTCTGGGGTTTTTCCTATGTACATGTCCCATGTACATATCTATGGGGAGTCTCATTTAACTCCTGCCAATCGGGGCTATTTTCTTGCTCGAGCTGTGGTCCGAACCTGCTCTGCAACCCATTCTGAACAGAAACCAGAGACTGCAATTTGCTTCCGGCACTTTGCGTGGTCTACCGAGCTCTGCCTTGACTCGGTTGTGAAAGTGTGGAGCGCTCGTAGAGCTGCTTTTAAGTTGTTGCACTGTTTCTGCAACTGCTCGACCTGTTGTTGGTTTTCCTGTTTTACCGACACCGCGCGTTGCGTGTCTTGGTAGGCTTTGTCATATTTGGACTGAAAGCTGCTCAAGTGGGCGAGACAAAACTGGTGTGCCCACGTGGCATCAGCCACCTCCTTGTCCCTCGCCGCTAACTGCTCTCACAGTTCCTTGTTCTCTCTCTCATATCCACTCACATCTCCTTTACTATTCTTGTCTCTCTCCTCAATCACTCTATGGAGCATCCTCACGACAGCCTCTTGTACCTCGCAATTGTGCCAAGCAGGACACGATTGCCATCGGCTTGCGAGCTTTCCCTCAGCTCTTCTTATGGATCTCTGTCAGGTTCTCCCACCAAGTATGCCCTCTGCTTCCGGGACCTGTTTCGTCATTGGCGCAGAATTCACTCCAAAGGGCCAAAGCTTTTCCTTTGAGATACTTTCTGATCTCTTCTTCCCATACGGGACACTGTCCTACTCTACTGGTCGCTTCAACGTCGAATTCCTGGGGGTTCATAAGGTGTTCCATTGTCTTCATTGCCATTTTTCTCTATCTCTGTGGTGTCTACCGAATTTGGAACAGAGGTTGATAAAGTGGTGATGTAAACACGGGTACGGCTTACGCTAATATCCGGCCTACCAAACTCCCAATAGTTTTACGCAACAAAATCTCTCAGGTTTACCTTAAATCCCTGTTAGTACTCATGCATTAACAGACTTTCGAATCTTGGAGGTTTGATCAGTATTGTTCTTACACTTGTGGTTTTCCTGTTTCCAATTGGATCCCAATTCAAATTTGGGTTCTCTCGGAGTGACTAGGCAACTTCCAGGTCGAGTCCCGTCAGAGGTCGCCAGTAAATGTTGCTCTCTTTGGTTGTTTCTGAATATGGCGGTAAATATGGTCGCCTTCCTTATTTCTAATTTAGTTTGCTTTAGAGTCGCCAGGTATCTTTCGATACCGCCACAAGGTTCAAACCCGAATACTGATTGAAGAGCCGGTACACCAGTTAGTTAGTTCAATGTCAATACTGTTTATTTACACACTCAGCAAGTTCTACTCATGCACGAAATACTACAGACTAAACTATCGCTACTGCTAAAGCCTTTACTTAGCTTCGGGCGCCCACTCAGTAAGAAGAACAATGGCTGTTGTTAGGATCTGTGGCTGCTGGGGAGGAAGTGGTAGAGGGGAACAGCTAAGGTCGTCCGTCTGGTTTCGTGCGTTGATATTGAACTTACTTGCTTCTGGTGTAGCTGGTGGAAGGGTCTCTCCGCTTTGAGAGCCGATTCCACGAGAGCGATTCTCTCTTGGGGCCTTCTTCTTATATCTGAAGGGGGGCTTCACGCGCTTTTGGCGGGCCTTGGACTTGGCCCCAAGCAATTAGGCCGTTTCTTGATCATTCGCATTGATCGTAACCAATGAATGGGTGGGTGCCCTCATGGCTGGGCGTGTACTAGGTGGCCATTGGCCTGGCTTTGCTTGCGCTTTCTGTTTGGGGTACTGGCGCCGTGAGGTCTGGGGCCAGATCGGTGACTTAATTATCTTCCTTTGTTCACGGAGATGGGCCATCCATACACAATTGTGCCTATAGTTTCAGTCTCGTCTTGGAGTTATTTCTCCAATATGCAGACAGATTCTGTGCCTGCCTGCTATCTTAGCATTGTCCATATTTCCCTGCAATCTTTGCAATTGTCCATTTTGTATTCTGGAAGTGGCCATCCCAGATGGCTGCACGTCCACTCCCGTGTTTATGCCATGCAAGATACCGTTCCCGTCCATTGCAGCATGGTTCCTAGTATCCCCAATATCACTCCCTCCACAGGTTCAGATGTATACCGTGTCTCCCGGTTGAACACCTCCGTCCTGCATCTGCCTGCTTTAATACTGCCTCTGTAGATCTGAATTCCATTGCACTACAACGCCAATCTCGGCGAACGCCAGAATAAGGCAGGTTATCAACCTCCGGCCCAACTGCAGTTATTCCGGTGCCGCTCTGGTCGTAATGTGTGTTGTGTTAAGGTAGCTGAAGAAAAAAACATACCAACCTCGTATCTACAGCATGGACTGTGTCTGCAAGTCCCTCATGAAAGTCTGCACTGCTCGTTCAGTCACACTGTTTGAGGAAGTTCAGTCTGCGGCGGTATGGATGTGATTCCTTCCGTTTGTCTCGCTAGTAAATCTTTATCCATTACCTCCAGGGTCTCAAGACTACCTGAGTGTTCTTGGAGATCTGGAAAACAGCGCTTCACGGGAAAAAAATGGTTTAAACAATTTGCCTGCGTAAACAATCTTGTTCCGAAATTTCAAAAATGTAAATAGAGAATCGTTAATGCTCTTTTCCTCCATTTATGTAGTGAGTAATTGGCAAAGTGTGACAGGTCAGTTATTGTACAGAGCTGGAATCGAACTCGGGTTTCCGCAGCGCGAGGCCAGAAAGTAAACACGTGGCAAAAGCTGCTTTTTAAAACCGATCAATGCAGCCTGGAACAAAATACACCTACTTCAAATTATGAATGTGCTGCTGCTTTTATTTATCCACGACACATGTTTTGGAAATATTAAAAACGCCAGGCAGCGCCCATGGTGAAACAGGCTCGAACTTACAATTAAGTTGATGCTGTGAAGTAACCAGTGAGCTAAAGGTGACGCTTACGTCAAGCACGGACACATTTTATATAAAGGCCTCCCGTGATCCTACTCGCCGTGGTGGGTAACATTGAGGGGAAATTCCAGGTGTTGCTGCAGATCACCTCACAGCCAGTCGTGACCAAAAATTTAAAAGTGCGTGAAGTACCGTCGGAGGACATTCATTCCGTTTAACCTCGGCGGCTCTTTAGATTAGCAGATCATTCAATCCCACTCGACCGACTTTTCCCCAAAGGCATGCATTTGATTGCTGTTCTTTCTCGCATTGAAATTTGAAAGTCACTGTTGTATCTGCCTCCACCAATCTCACAGGCGGTGCAGACCAGATAATTTAAATGTATCCCTGCACATTTAAATAATTGTTGGAAAGATGTAACTTAAAAATCTGATCTCGCAGTTATATTCACCTGCGAGTACTGTGGCAACTGGAACCGATAGCAAATGACAACATCGGGAGACTACACAGCCATCACTCCTGCCCCAACATTCAGTCTGATCACAGCTGAGATTCTGCCTCAATGTAATTCGCTGTCTGTTCCTCAGATACTTTCATTCCCTCAAAGTTCACTGTCGATAAGAAAAATGGAGGCAGACACCCACAGCAACATTTCAAACCGATTTGGACATATAGATGGAGTGCTCGAATCTGCAGCAACACAGATCTGGAAGGTGGGACAGCTCATAGGGTCATAGAGGTTTACAGAGTGGAAATAGGCCCTTCGGCCTAACTTGTCCATGCCGTCTAGTTTTTACTGCCCAAAGCCTGTCCAATTGCCCACATTTGGTCATATTCCTCCATACCATCTTCTCCATATAACTATCTAAATGCTTTTTAAAAGGCAGAATTGTAGACGCCTCTACTACTGCCTCTGCCATCTCCTTCCAGACAATCACCACCCTCTGTGTGAAACAATTGTGCCTCTGGATCCTTTTGTTTCTCTCCTCATTCAACTTAAACCTATGCCCTCTCGTTTTGGATTCCAGTACCTCATGGAAAATCTACCTTTTCTATGCCCCTCATTATTTTTTAGCCGTTGTGAAGATCACCGCTAGCCTCCAATAAAAATGTTCCAGTCTATCCAGCCGCTCCTTATAACACAAATTTTCAAGACCGGAAGCAGCCGAGCAAATCTTTTCTGCCCTCTTTCTATATTACTGTGACCAGAACTGTACACATTATTCCAATTGTGTCCTTCCCAATGTTTTGTACAGCTTCAACAAGACATCCCATCTTCTGTATTCAATTTCTGACCATGTATCTGTAGAATAGTAACAATGGGCACAGAGACAGTAATTGTGGAACAACGTCAGTGTTGTGAATTTCCAATTATTCATCATGTTAACAGTCGTGTAAAAAGCAAAAAAGTCGCACTATGTGTCTGACTGCTATAAGATGTAGAAGAATGTCTTGCTCAGAGACCCACGGCAAAACAAATCTTCACCCAATGCCAATAGAAACAGAAGAGAAACAAAGGAGAGTGGTAAAGAGAGGAAGGAGGAGACCACGTTTACTGCTGGATACATTGCACACCATTACCTTCCACCTGACTGCAGCAAGCACATTGTTTCTATCTTCCAGGATTCATGCTCTTAGAAATACCTTCGATCCAGTTTCCTGTGAAGCAGAAGTTACATGATTCAGTCCACCGTTAGAATTACGAACAGGGCGTGTTCTCAGGATCGACCCAGGCTCTGGGTCACTCTTTGTGCGGAGTTTGCACATTCTCCCCGTGTTTGCGTGGGTTATGCCGCCAGAAACCAATTATGTGCAGAGTAGGTGGATTAGTCACGCTAAATTGCGCCTTAATTGGAAAAAATGAATTGGGTACCCTATATTTTTGTTTCGAGAATGGAGAACAGTTCATCCCGGGCCCCAGGAATTCAAAGCACCAATGTATTAAACAGATAACTTTTACTGGATATGACAGCTGCTGGTTAGGACAGAATTTATTGTCCATCCCTAGTTGCCCTTCAGAAGGTGGTGGTGAGCTGCTTTCTTGAAGCGTTGCAGTCCGTGAGGTTTGGGTACACACACGTGCTTTTATGGAGGAAGCAAAATTATGTTTCCCCCGTTACCGTGTAGGAACGTTAATATGGTTCCTAGTGGGAGCGGTGAGTGATTTGGAGGGGAAGATCCAGTTGGTGATTGTCCCAAGTAGGGGCTTGTCTAGTTCTTCAAAATCTTAGTGGTCGTAGGTCTGTAAGGTACTGCCGAAGGAACAATTGCCCGAGGAACTTTGTAGAGTTATTGCGGTGCATTTTGGGATGGCTGTGGCGGAGGGATTGAATGCTTGTGGCAGGAGGAGCAATCAAGCGCATTGCTTGGTCCTGGATGCTTTCGAACTCACTGAGTGTTCTTGAAGATCTGGGGAACAGCGTTTCACGTGGAAAAGAATGGATTAATCAATTTGCCTGCGTAGACAATCTTGTTCCGAAATTTAAGGAAATGTATAATCGATAATCGTCCATGCTCTTTTCCTGGATTTAGGTTGTGAGTAATTGACAGAGAGTGACAGGTCAGATATACTGAGCTGGAATCGAACTTGGGTTTTCGCAGTGTATGATCGGGAAGTAAGCACGTGGCACAAGCCTCTTTACAAAACAGATCAATGCAACCTCTAAACAAAATACACCTACTTCTAATTATAAATGTGCTGCTGCATTTTTTATGCAACACACATGTTTTGGAAATTTTAAAAACGCCAGTCAGCGCCCACGGTGAGACAGGTTCTAACTTATGACTAAATTGATGCTGTGAAGTAACCAGTGAGCTAAAGCTGACGTCGTTTTAAGCATGGACACATTATATATAAAGGATTACCGTGATCCTACTCGCCGTTGTCGGTAACATAAATGGGAAACTCCAGGTGTTGATGCACATCATCTCACAACCAGACGTGACCAAAAACTTGAACGTGCGTGAAGTACCGAAGGAGGACATTCATTCCGTTTATCCTCAGCGGCTCTTTACATTAGCGGTTCATTCAATCCCACTCGATCGACCTTTCCCAAAAGGCATGCATTTCATTCCTGTCGTTTCTCGCATTGAAATTTGAAAGCCACTGTTATATCTGCCTCCACCAATCTCACAGGCAGTGCAGAACAGATAATTGAACTGTATCCCAGAATATCGAAATACTTGTTGGAAACATGTAACTTTAAAATCTTATCTCGCAGATATCTTCATCTGCGAGTGCTGTGGCAACTGAAACTGATAGGAAATTACAACATAGGGAGACTACAAGGCCACTCACTCTTGCCCCAACATTCACTGCGATCACCGCTGAGCTTCTGCCTCAATGTCAATTCCTGCCTGTTCCTCAGATACTTTCAGTCCCTCAAAGTTCACTGTCGATCTGAACAATCGAGGCAGACACCCACAGCAAAATTTCAAAACGATTTGGACATATAGATGGAGTACTCCAATCTGCAGCGACACAGATCTGGAATGTGGGACAGGTCATAGGGTCATAGAAGTTTACAGCATGGAAATAGGCCCTTCGGCCTAACTTGACAATGCCGCCCAGTTTTTACTCCACAAACCCTGTCCAATTGCCCACATTTGGTCATATTCCTCGATACCCATCTTCTCCATATACCTATCTAAATGCTTTTTAAAGGCAGAATTGTAGACGCCTCTATTACTGCCTCTGCCAGCTCGTTCCAGACACTCACCACCCTCTGTGTGAAACAATTGTCTATCTGAACCCTTTTGAATCTCTTCCCTCTCACGCTAAACCTATGCCCTCTAGTTTTGGATTCCACTACATTTGCGAAAATCTACTTAATCTATGCTCCTCATTATTTTATAGCCGACGTCAAGATCACCCCCAGCCTCCAAGAAAAATGTTCCAGTCGATCCAGCCGCTCCTTATATCTCAAATTGTCTAGTCCGGTAGCAGCCGAGCAAATCTTTTCTGCCCTCTTTCTATATTACGTTGACGAGAAGTGTACACAGTATTCCAAGTGTGTCCTTCACAATGTCTTGTACAACTTCAGCAAGACATCCTAACTCCTGTATTCAATTATCTGACCATGTAACTAGATCATAGTAACAATGGGCACAGACACAGGAATTGTGGAACAAAGAGCCTCCTTCAGCGTTGTGAATTTCCAATTGTTCATCATGTTTACAATGGTGCAAAAAGCAAAAAAGTCGCAGAATGTGTCTGAGTGGAATCAGATGTAGAACAATATCTTGCTCAAGAGACTCACAGCAAATCACACCTTCAGCCGATACCGATCGAAACAAAACAGAAACAGAAACCAGTGAAACAATTGTTTGTATCAACTTTTGTATCAATCCCCTCTCACCTTAAACCTATGCCCTCTAGTTTGGGATTCCATTAACTTTGGCAACATCTACCTGGTCTATGCGCGGTATTGCTTCTGTGGGGCTGTTAAGCACAAGGCTAAATCGCTGGTTTATAGCAGGTCAACAGCACGGTTCGATTCCCATAACAACCGCCCCGCACCGGCGCCGGAATGTGGCGACAAGGGTCTTTTCACAGTAACTACATTTGTAACCTACTTGTGACAGTCAGCGGTTTTCGTTTCATTTTACAGCCGTCGTCAAGATTACCCCTAGCCTCCAAGAAAAATGTTCCAGTATAGCCAGCCGATCCTATTCACTCTAACCATCAAGTCCCGTAGCAGCCTAGCAAACCTTTTCTGCATTCCTTCTCCCTAAATAATATCCTTTCTATATTCCAGAACTGTACACAGTATTCCAAGTGTGTCCTTCCCAATGTCTTGTGCAACTTCGGCAAGACGTCCAAACTCCTGTTTTCAATTATCTGGCCATGTATCTGTATAATAGTAACAATGGGCACAGACACAGTAATTGTGGAACAAAGAGCCTCCTTTAGTGTTGTGAATTTCCAATTATTCATCATGTTTGCAGTGGTTCCAAAAAGCAACAAAGTCACAGAATGCGCCTGCCGAGAAAAAGGTGGAGAGAATATCTTGCTCAAGAGTCCCACAGCAAATCAAATCGTCACCCGATACAAATAGGAACAAAACAGAAACAGAATAAAGGAGAGTGGTAAAGAAAGAAAGGAGTAGAGAGAGCGTTTAATGCTGGATTACATTGCACATCACTCCCTTCCAACTTACTGCAGCAAGCACATTGTTTCTGTCTTCCAGGATGCATGCTGTTAGAAATACCTTCGATCCAGTTTCCTCTGAAGCAGAAGTTACATGATTCATTCCACGGTTAGAATGAAAAAACAGGGACAGCGCGATGGCGCAGTGGTTTGCACTGCTGCTTCGCGGCACCGAGTTTTCAGGTTCTATTCCGTCTCTGGGTCACTGTCCGTGTGGAGTTTGCACATTATCTCCGTTTTTGCGTTGGTTTCTACCACACTACCGAAAGATCCGCAGGGTAGGTGGGCTGGCCAGCAAAAATTGCCCCATAATAGAAAAAATGAATTGTTTACTCTATATATATTTTCTAAGCATGGAGAACAGTTCATCCCAGGCCCCAGAAATTCAAAGCATCAATGCATTAAAAAGATCACTTTTACTGGATATGAAAGTTGCTGTTTCGGACAGAATTTATTGCCCATTCCCAGTTGCCCTTCAGAAGGTGAGCTGCTTTCTTGAATCGTTGCAGATCGTGGAGTTTGTATACACACAACTTGCTTCTATGGACGAAGCTAAATGATTTATTTCCCCGTTACCGCGAAGGAACGTTTATATGGGTCCAAGTGGAAGTGGTGAGTGATTTTGATGGGAAATTCCAGTTGGCGATTTTCCAAAGTCGGGGCTTTTCTAGTTCTTCAAAATGATAGTGGTCATAGGTATGAAAGGTGCTATCTAAGGGACAATAGCCTGAGGTATTTTGTTGAGTTACTACGGTGCATTTTGGGATGGCTGTTGGAGGGATTGAATGCTTGTGCAGGAGGAGCAATCAAGCGCACTGCTTGGTCCGGGATGCTTTCGAACACCCTGAGCTTTCTTGGAGATCTGGGGAACAGCGCTTCACTTGGACAAAAAATAGATTAATTAATTTGCCAGCGTAACCAATCTTGTTCTGAAATTTCACAAAGTGTACAATAGATAATTGTTAATGCTCTTTTCCACAATTTATGTTGTGACTAATTGACAATGTGTGATAGGTCAGTTATTCCACAGAGCTGGAATCGAAATTGGGTTTCCGTGGTGTGAGAACAGAAAGTAACACGTGACACAAACATCTTTTTCAATCAGATTAATGTAACCTCCAAACAAAATACACCAACTTCCAATTATAAATGTGCTGCTGCTTTTATTTATGCAACACCCATGTTTTGCAAATATTAAAAACGCCAGGCAGCGCCCATGGTGCGACAGGACCGAATTTACAATTAAGTTGATGCTGTGAAGTAACCAGTGAGCTAAATCTGACGCTGGCTTAAAGCACGGACACATTGTAGAAAAGGATTACCGTGATCCTACTCGCCGTGGTGGGTCACAATCAGGGAAAACTCCAAGTGTTGATGCACATCACCTCACAGCCAGACTTGACCAAAAACATAAAAGTGCGTGAAGTACCGACGGAGGACATTCATTCCGTTTAACATCAGCGGCTCTTTAGATTAGATGATCATTCAATCCCACTCGACCGCCCTTTCCCCGGAGGCATGCATTTGATTGCTGTCGTTTCTGGCTTTGACATTTGAAAGTCACTGTTGTATCTGCCTCCACCAATCTCACAGCAGTGCAGACCAGATAATTGAACTGCATCCCAGGACATTGAAATAATTGTTGGAAACATGTAATTTAAAAATCTTATCTCGCAGATATCTTCATCTGTGAGTGCTGTGGCAACTGGAACAGAGAGCAAATGACAACATAGGGAGACTATGCGGATAATCATTCCTTCCCAAACATTCAGTTTGATCACAGCTGAACTTCTGCCTCAATGTAATTTGCTGCCTTTCCTCAAGATGCTTTCATTCCCTCAAAGTTCACTGTCGATATGAAATATCGAGGCAGACACCCACAGCAACATTTCAAACCGATTTGGACACATAGATGGAGTACTCCAATCTGCAGCGACACAGATCTGGAAGGTGGGACAGGTGGTAGAGTCATCGAAGTTCACCGCATGGAAATAGGTGCTTTGGCCAAACTTGTCCATGCCTCCCAGTTTTTACTGCACAAAGCCTGCCCGATTGCTCACATTTGGTCATATTCCTCTATACCCATCTTCTCCACATAAATATCTAAATACTTATTAAAAGGCTGAATTGTAGACGGCTGTACTACTGCCAATATTTCAAACACTCTCCACCCTCAGTGCGAACAAATTGTTCACCTGGACCCTTTTGTATCTCTCCCCTCTCACCTTAAACCTTTGCCCTCTACTTTTGGATACCATTACCTTTGGGAACATCTACAATAACTATGCCCCGCATTATTTTATTGTCGCCGTCATGATCACTCCGAGCCTCCAAGAAAAATGTTCGAGCCTCTTCTGATAACTCAAACCATCAAGTCCGGTAGCAACCTAGCAAATCTTTTCTGCCCTCATTCGAGGTTAATAATATCCTTTCTTTATTAGGCTGACCAGAACTGTACACTGTATTCCAAATGTGCCTTCCCAATGTCTCGTCCAACTTCAGCAAGATCTCCAAACTCCTGCATTCAATTATCTGACCATGTATCTGTATAATAGTAATAATGGCGACAGACACAGTAATTGTGGAACAAAGAGCCGCTTCTATGTTGTGAATTTTCAATTATTCATCATGTTTGCAGAGGTTAAAAAAAAAACAAAGTCACAGAATGTGTCTGACTGGAAAAAATGTAGAAGAATATCTTGTTCAAGAGCCCCACAGCTAATCAAATCTTCACCCGAAACGAACAGAAACAAAACAGAAACAGAATAAAGGAGAATGGAAAAGAGAGAAAGGGCAGAGCGCGTATTAATACTGGAGTACATTGCACACCATTCCCTTCCACCTTACTGCAGGAAGCACATTGTTTCTATCTTCCAGGATTCATGTTCTTAGAAATACCTGAGATCCAGTTTCCTCTGAAGTGGAAGTTACATGATTCATTCCACCGTTGGAACAACAAACAGAGACAGCACAATGGCCCAGTTGTTAGCACTGCTGCCTCACGACGCCGAGTTCTCAAGTTCGATCTCGGCTCTGGTTCACTGTCAACAAAGAACAAAGAACAAAGAAGTGTACAGCACAGGAACAGGCCCTTCGGCCCTCCACGCCCGTGCCGGCCATGCTGCCCGAATAAACTACAATCTTCTACACCTCCTGAGTCCGTATCCCTCTATTCCCATCCTATTCCTATATTTGTCAAGATGCCCCTTAAATGTCACTATCGTCCCTGCTTCCACCACCTCCTCCGGTAGCGAGTTCCTGGCACCCACTACCGTCTGTGTAAAAAAACTTGCCTCGTTCATCTACTCTAAACCTTGCCCTTCTGTCCGTGTGGGGTTTGCACATGTGCCCCGTATTTGCTTTGATTTCTCCCCCACAAGCAAAGATGTGCATGATAGGTGGATTGGCCACACGAAATTGCCTCTTCTTTGAAAACAATGAATTGAGTACTCTATATTTATATTTATAGAATGGAGAACAGTTCATCCCAGGCCCCAGAAATTCAAAGCATCAATGCATTAAAAAGATCACTTTTCCTGGATGTGAAAGTTGCTGGTTAGGACAGAATTTATTGCCCATTCCCAGTTGCCCTTCAGAAGGTGGTGGTGAGCTGCTTTCTTGAAACGCTGCAGTCCGTGAAGATTGGGTAAACCCAACGTGCTTTTATGGAGGAAGCGAAATGATTTTCTTTCCCGTTACCGCGAAGAAACGTTTATATGGGTCCAAGTGGGAGTGGTGAGTAATTTTGAGGGGAAATTCCAGTTGGTGATTTTCCCAAGTAGGGGCTTGTCTAGTTCTTCAAAATGATAGTGGTCGTACGTATGGAAGGTGCTGTCTCAGGGACAATTGCCTTCGGACATTTGTTGAGTTTTTGCGGTGCATTTTGGGATGGCTGTTGGAGGGATTGAATGCCTGTGGCAGGAGGAGCAATGAGGCGCACTGTTTGGTCTGTGATGCTTTCGAACTCCCTCAGCGTTCTTGGAGATCTGGGGAACAGCATTTCACTTGGACAAAAAATGAATCAATCAATTTGCCTGCGGAACCAATCTTGTATTGAAATTTCACAAAATGTATAACAGATGATTGTTAATGCTCTTTTCCACAATTTACGTTGTGAGTAATTGACAATTTGTGATAGGTCAGTTATTGTACAGAGCTGGAATCGAACTTGGGTTTCCGCAGTGTGAGATCAGAAAATAAAGACGTGGCATAAGCATCTTTTGCAAACAGATTAATGTTAGCTCAAAACAAAATACACCTACTTGCTATTATAAATGCCTGCTGCTTTTGTTTATGCAACACACACATATTTTGAAAATATTAAAAACGCCAGACAGCGCCCATGGTGAGACAGGTCCGAACTTACAATTAAGTTGATGCTGTGAAGTAACCAGTGATCTAAAGCTGATGCTGGATTAAAGCACGGAGACATTGTAGAAAAGGATTACCGTTATCCTACTCGCCGTGGTGGGTCACATTCAGGGAAAACTCCAGGTGTTGATGCACATCATCTTACAGCCAGACGTGACCAAAAACATAAAAGTGTGTGAAGTACCGAAGGAGGCCATTCATTCCGTTTGACATCAGCGGCTCTTTAGATTAGCAGATAATTCAATCCCACTCGACCGACCTTTGCCCAGAGGCATGCATTTGATTGCTGTCGTTTCTGGCATTGACATTTGAAAGTCACTGTTGTACCTGGCTCCACCAATCTCACAGGCAGTGCAGACCAGATAATTGAACTGTATCCCAGGACATTGAAATAATTGTTGGTAATATGGAACTGAAAAATCTTACCTCGCAGATATCTTCATCTGCGAGTGCTGTGGCAACTGGAACTGATCGCAAATGACAACATAGGGAGACTATGCGGATAATCATTCCTGCCCCAACATTCAGTTTAATCACAGCTGAGCTTCTGCATCAATGTAATTTGCTGCCTGTTCCTCAGATACTTTCATTCCCTCAAAGTTCACTGTCGATAAGAAAAATCGAGGCAGACACCCACAGCAAAATTTCAAACCGATTTGGACATATAGATGGAGAACTCCAATCTGCAGCGACACAGATCTGGAAGTGGGACAGGTGATAGATTCATCGATGTTCACCGCATGGAAATAGGTGCGTCGGTCTAACTTGTCCATGCCTCCCAGTTTTTACTGCACAAAGCCTGCCCGATTTCACACATTTGGTCATATTCCTCTATACCCATCTTCTCCACATAAATATCTAAATACTTTTTAAAAGGCTGAATTGGAGACGGCTGTACTACTGCCAATATTTCAAACACTCACCACCCTCAGTGCGAACAAATTGTTCACCAGGACTCTTTTGTATCTCTCCCCTCTCACCTTTAACCTTTGCCCTCTCCTTTTGGATTCTATTACCTTTGGGAACATCTGCAATATCTATGCCCCGCATTATTTTATTGTCGCCGTCATGATCACTCCGAGCCTGCAAGAAAAATGTTCGAGCCTCTTCTGATAACTCAAACCATCAAGTTCGGTAGCAACGTAGCAAATCTTTTCTGCCCTCATTCGAGGTTAATAACATCGTTTCTATATTAGGGTGACCAGAACTGTACACAGTATTCCAAATATGTCCTTCCCAATGTCTTGTTCAAGTTCAGCAAGATCTCGGAACTCCTGCATTCAATTATCTGACCATGTATCTGTATAGTAGTAATAATGGCGACAGACACAGTAATTGTGGAACAAAGAGCCGCTTCTATGTTGTGAATTTTCAATTATTCATCATCTTTGCTGAGGTTAAAAAAAAAACAAAGTCACAGAATGTGTCTGACTGGAAAAAATGTAGAAGAATATCTTGTTCAAGAGACTCACACCTATTCAAATCTTCACCCGAAACGAACAGAAACAAAACAGAAACAGAATAAAGGAGAATGGTAAAGAGAGAAAGGGGAGAGTGCGTTTAATGCTGGAGTACATTGCACACCACTCCCTTCCACCTTACTGCAGCAAGCACATTGTTTCTATCTTACAGGATTAATGAAATTAGAAATACCTTAGATCCAGTTTCCGCTGAAGTGGAAGTTACATGATTCATTCCACCGTTGGAACAACAAACAGAGACAGTACAATGAGCCAGTGGTTAGCACTGCTGCCTCACGACGCCGAGTTCTCAAGTTCGATCTCTGCTCTGCGTCCCTGTCAACAAAGAACAAAGAAGTGTACAGCACAGGAACAGGCCCTTCGGCCCTCCACGCCCGTGCCGAACATGCTGCCCGACTAAACAACAATCTTCTACACCACCTGAGTCCGTATCCCTCTATTCCCTTCCTATTCCTATATTTGTCAAGATGCCCCTTAAATGTCACTATCGTCCCTGCTTCCACCACCTCCTCCGGTAGCGAGTTCCAGGCACCCACTACCCTGTGTGTAAAAAAACATGCCTCGTTCATCTACTCTAAACCTTGCCCTTCTGTCCGTGTGGGGTTTGCACATTTGCCCCGTATTTGCTTTGATTTCTCCCCCACAAGCAAAGATGTGCATGATAGGTGGATTGGCCACACGAAATTGCCTCTTCTTTGAAAACAATGAATTGAGTACTCTATATTTATATTTATAGAATGGAGAACAGTTCATCCCAGGCCCCAGAAATTCAAAGCATCAATGCATTAAAAAGATCACTTTTCCTGGATGTGAAAGTTGCTGGTTAGGACAGAATTTATTGCCCATTCCCAGTTGCCCTTCAGAAGGTGGTGGTGAGCTGCTTTCTTGAAACGCTGCAGTCCGTGAAGATTGGGTAAACCCAACGTGCTTTTATGGAGGAAGCTAAATGATTTTCTTTCCCGTTACCGCGAAGCAACGTTAATATGGGTCCAAGTGGCAGTGGTGAGTGATTTTGATGGGAAATTCCAGTTGGTGATTTTCCCAAGTAGGGGCTTGTCTAGTTCTTCAAAATGATAGTGGTCGTAGGTATGGAAGGTGCTGTCTCGGGGACAATTGCCTTAGGACATTTGTTGAGTTATTGCGGTGCATTTTGGGATGGTTGCTGGAGAGATTCAATGCCTGTGGCAGGAGGAGCAGTCAAGCGCACTGTTTGGTCTGGGATGCTTTCGAACTCCCTCAGCGTTCTTGGGGATCTGGGGAATAGCGTTTCACTTGGACAAAAAATGGATTAATCAATTTGCCTGCGGAACCAATCTTGTTCTGAAATTTCACAAAATGTATAATAGATGATTGTTAATGCTCTTTTCCACAATTTACGTTGTGAGTAATTGACAATGTGTGATAGGTCAGTTATTGTACAGAGCTGGAATCGAACTTGGGTTCCCGCAGTGTGAGATCAGAAAATACAGACGTGGCAAAAGCATCTTTTTCAAACAGGTTGACGTTAGCTCAAAACAAAATACACCAACTTCCAATTATAAATGCCTACTGCTTTTCTTTATGCAACACACATGTTTTGGAAATATTAAAAACGCCAAGCAGCGCCCATGGTGAGACAGGTCCGAACTTACAATTAAGTTGAGGCTGTGAAGTAACCAGTGAGCTAAAGCTGACGCTGGATTAAAGCACGGAGACATTGTAGAAAAGGATTACCGTTATCCTACTCGCCGTGGTGGGTCACATTCAGGGGAAACTCCAGGTGTTGATGCACATCATCTTACAGCCAGACGTGACCAAAAACATAAAAGTGCGTGAAGTACCGAAGGAGGCCATTCATTCCGTTTGACATCAGCGGCTCTTTAGATTAGATGATCATTCAATCCCACTCGACCGACCTTTTCCCAGAGGCATGAATTTGATTGCTGTCGTTTCTGGCATTGACATTTGAAAGTCACTGTTGTATCTGCCTCCACCAATCTCACAGGCAGTGCAGACCAGATAATTGAACTGTATCCCAGGACATTGAAATAATTGTTGGAAACATGGAACTGAAAAATCTTATCTCGCAGATATCTTCATCTGCGAGTGCTGTGGCAACTGGAACTGATCGCAAATGACAACATAGGGAGACTATGCCGATAATCGTTCCTGCCCCAACATTCAGTTTAATCACAGCTGAGCTTCTGCCTTAATGTAATTTGCTGCCTGTTGCTCAGATACTTTCATTCTCTCAGAGTTCACTGTCGATAAGAAAAATCGAGGCAGACACCCACAGCAAAATTTCAAACCGATTTGGACATATAGATGGAGAACCCCAATCTGCAGCAACACAGATCTGGAAGTGGGACAGGTGATAGATTCATCGATGTTCACGGCATGGAAATAGGTGCGCCGGTCTAACTTGTCCATGCCTCCCAGTTTTTATTGCACAAAGCCTGCCCGATTGCCCATATTTGGTCATATTCCTGTGTACCCATCTTCTCCACATAAATATCTAAATACTTATTAAAAGGCAGAATTGTAGACGGCTGTACTACTGCCAATATTTCAAACACTCACCACCCTCAGTGCGAACACATTGTTCACCTGGACCCTTTTGTATCTCTCCTCTCACACCTTTAACCTTTGCCCTCTACTTTTGGATTCCATTACCTTTGGGAACATCTACAATATCTATGCCCCGCATTATTTTATTGTCGCCGTCATGATCACTCCGAGGCTTCAAGAAAAATGTTCGAGCCGATCGAGCCTCTCCTTATAACTCAAACCATCAAGTCCGGTAGCAACCTAGCAAACCTTTTCTGCCCTCATTCTAGATTAATAACATCCTTTCTATATTAGGGTGACCAGAACTGTACACAGTATTCCAAGTGTGTCCTCCCCCATGTCTTGTTCAAGTTCAGCAAGACCTCCAAACTCCTGCATTCAATTATCTGACCATGTATCTGTATAATAGTAATAATGGCGACAGACACAGTAATTGTGGAACAAAGAGCCGCTTCTATGTTGTGAATTTTCAATTATTCATCATCTTTGCAGAGGTTTAAAAAAAAACAAAGTCACAGAATGTATCTGACTGGAAAAACTGTAGAAGAATATCTTGATCAAGAGACCCACAGCTAATCAAATCTTCACCCGAAACGAACAGAAACAAAACAGAAACAGAATAAAGGAGAATGGTAAAGAGAGAAAGGGGAGAGCGCGTTTAATGCTGGAGTACATTTCACACCACTCCCTTCCACCTTACTGCAGCAAGCACATTGTTTCTATCTTACAGGATTAATGCAATTAGAAATACCTTAGATCCAGTTTCCTCTGAAGTGAAGTTACATGATTCATTCCACCGTTGGAACAACAAACAGAGACAGCACAATGGTCCAGTGGTTAGCATTACTGCCTCGCGACGCCGAGTTCTCAAGTTCGATCTCGACTCTCGGTCACTGTCAACAAAGAACAAAGAAGTGCACAGGAACAGGCCCTTCAAGCCCGTGCCGACCATACTGCCCGACAGAACTGCAATCTTCTACACTTTCTGGGTGCGTATCCCTCTATTCCCATCCTATTCATGTATTTGTCAAGATGCCCCTTAAATGTCACTATTGTCCCTGCTTCCACCACCTCCTCCGGTAGTGAATTCCAGGCACCCACTGCCCTCTGTGTAAAAAAACTTCCTCGTTCATCTACTCTAAACCTTGCCATTCTGTCCGTGTGGAGTTTGCACATTAGCCCCGTATTTGCTTTGATTTCTCCCCAACAAGCAAAGATGTGCATGATCGGTGGATTGCCACACGAAATTGCCTCTTCTTTGAAAACAATGAATTGAGTTCTCTATATTTATTGCTGTTAGGACAGAATCTATTGCCCATTCCCAGTTGATCTTCAGAAGGTGCTTATTTGAAACGCTGCAGTCCGTGAAGATTTGGTAAACCTAACGTGCTTTTATGGAGGAAGCTAAATGATTTTCTTTCCCGTTAACGCGAAGGAACGTGTATATGGGTCCAAGTGGGAGTGGTGAGTGATTTTGAGGGGAAATTCCAGTTGTTGATTTTCCCAAGTAGGGGCTTGTCTAGCTCTTCAAAATGATAGTGGTCGTAGGTATGGAAGGTGCTGTCTAAGGGACAATTGCCTGAGGACATTTGTTGAGTTATTGCGGTGCATTTTGGGATGGCTGTTGGAGGGATTGAATGCCTGTGGCAGGAGGAGTAATCAAGCGCACTGCTTGTTCCGGGATCCTTTCGAACTCCATGATCGTTCTTGGAAATCTGGGGAACAGCGTTTCACTTGGACAAAAAATGGATTAATCAATTTGCCTGCGGAACCAATCTTGTTCTGAAATTTCACAAAATGTATAATAGATGATTGTTAATGCTCTTTCCACAATTTACGTTGTGAGTAATTGACAATGTGCGATAGGTCAGTTATTGTACAGAGCTGGAATCGAACTTGGGTTTCCGCAGTGTGAGATCAGAAAATAAAGACGTGGCATAAGCATCTTTTTCAAACAGGTTAATGTTAGCTCAAAACAAAATACACCAACTTCCAATTATCAATGTGCTGCTGCTTTTATTTATGCAACACACATGTTTTGGAAATATTAAAAACGCCAAGCAGCGCCCAAGGTGAGACAGGTCCGAACTTACAATTAAGATGATGCTGTGAAGTAACCAGTGAGCTAAAGCTGACGCTGGCTTAAAGCACGGACACATTGTAAAAAAGGATTACCGTGATCCTACTCGCCGTGGTGGGTCACATTCAGGGAAAACTCCAGGTGTTGATGCACATCATCTTACAGCCCGACGTGACCAAAAACATAAAAGTGCGTGAAGTAACGGAGGACATTCTTTCCGTTTGACATCAGCGGCTCTTTAGATTAGCAGATGATTCAATGCCACTCGACCGACATTTTCCCAGAGGCATGAATTTTATTGCTGTCGTTTCTGGCATTGACATTTGAAAGCCACTGTTGTCTCTGCCTCCACCAAACTCACGGGCAGTGCAGACCAGGTAATTGAACTGTGTCCCAGGACATTGAAATAATTGTTGGAAACATGGAACTTAAAAATCTTATCTCGCAGATATCTTCATCTGCGAGTGCTGTGGCAACTGGAACTGATCGCAAATGAGAACATAGGGAGACTATGCCGATAATCGTTCCTGCCCCAACATTCAGTTTAATCACAGCTGAGCTTCTGCCTTAATGTAATTTGCTGCCTGTTGCTCAGATACATTCATTCCCTCAGAGTTCACTGTCGATAAGAAAAATCGAGGCAGACACCCACAGCAAAATTTCAAACCGATTTGGACATATAAATGGAGAACCCCAATCTGCAGCGACACAGATCTGGAAGTGGGACAGGTGATAGATTCATGGATGTTCACCGCATGGAAAAAGGTGCGTCGGTTTAACTTGTCCATGCCGCCCAGTTTTTACTGTACAAAGCCTGCCCGATTGCCCATATTTGGTCATATTCCACTGTATCCATCTTCTCCACATAAATATCGGAATTCTTTTTAAAAGGCAGAATTGTAGACGGCTGTACTACTGCCAATATTTCAAACACTCACCAACCTCAGTGCGAAAAAAATGTTCACCTGGACCCTTTTGTATCTCTCCCCTCACACCTTAAACCTTTGCCCTCTAGGTATGGATTCCATTACCTTTGGGAATATCTACAATATCTATGCCCCGCATTATTTTATAGTCGCCGTCATTATCACTCCGAGGCTTCAAGAAAAATGTTCGAGCCTATCGAGCCTCTCCTTATAACTCAAACCATCAAGTCCGGTAGCAACCTAGCAAATGTTTTCTGCCCTCATTCTAGGTTAATAACATCCTTTCTATATTAGAGTGACCAGAACTGTACACAGTATTCAAAGTTTGTCCTTCCCAATGGCTTGTTCAAGTTAAGCAAGATCTCCAAACTCCTGTATTCAATTATCTGACCATGTATCTATATAATATTAATAATGGCGACAGACACAGTAATTGCGGAACAAAGAGCCGCTTCTATGTTGTGAATTTCCAATTATTCATCATGTTTGCAGAGGTTAAAAAAAACAACAAAGTCGCAGAATGTGTCTGACTGGAGAAAATGTAGAAGAATATCTTGATCAAGAGACTCACAGCTAATCAAATCTTCACCCGATACTAATAGAAACAAAACAGAAACAGAATAAAGGAGAGTGGTAAAGAGATAAAGGGGGAGAGAGCGTTTAATGCTGGAGTATATTGCACACCACTCCCTTCCACCTTACCGCAGCAAGCACATTGTTTCTATCTTCCATGATACATGCTCTTAGAAATACCTTAGATCCAGTTTCCTCTGAAGTAGAAGGTACGTGATTCATTCCACCATTAGACCGACAAAGGAGTCAGAACAATGGCCCAGTGGTTAACACTGCTGCCTCACGACGCCGTGTTCTCAAGTTCGATCTCGGCTCTGGATCACTGTCAACAAAGAACAAGATGTGGAGATGCCGGCGTTGGACTGGGGTGAGCACAGTAAGATGTCTTACAACACCAGGTTAAAGTCCAACAGGTTTGTTTCGATGTCACTAGCTTTCGGAGCGCTGCTCCTTCCTCAGGTGAATAAAGAACAAGAAATGGACAGCACACGAACAGGCGCTTCGGCCCTCCAATCCCGTGCCGATCATGCTGCCCGACAGAACTACAATCTTCTACACGTCGTGGGTCCGTATCCCTCTATTCCCATCCTATTCATGTATTTGTAAAGATGCCCCTTAAATGTCACTATCGTCCCTGCTTCCACCACCTCCTCCCGTTGCGAGTTCCAGGCACCCTACCCTCTGTGTAAAAAAACTTGCCTCGTTCATCTACTCTAAACCTTGCCCTTCTGTCCGTGTGGAGTTTGCACATTGGCCCCGTATTTGCGTTGGATTCTCCCCCACAACCAAAGATGTGCATGATTAATGGATGGCAACTCGAAATTGTCCCTTATTTGAAAAAAAAAATTGAGTACTCTCTGTTTAACGTTAAAGAATGCAGAACAGTTCATCCCAGGCTCCAGAAATTCAAAGTATCAATGCATTAAAAAGATCACTTTTACTGGATGTGAACGTTGCTGGTTAGGAGAAAATTTATTGCCCATTCCCAGTTGCCCTACAGAATGTGGTGGTGAGCTGCTTTCTTGAAACTTTGCAGTCCGTGAGGTTTGGGTACACCCAATGTGCTTTTATGGAGGAAGATAAATGATTTTTTCCCCGTTACCGCGAAGGAACGTTTATAAGGGTCCAAGTGGGAGTGGTGCGTTATTTTGATGGGAAATTCCAGTTGGTGATTTTCCCAAGTAGTGGCTTGTCTAGTTCTTCAAAATGATAGTGGTCGTAGGTATGGCAAGTGCTGTCTAAGGGACAATTCCCTGAGGAAATTTGTTGAGTTATTGAGGTGCATTTTGGGATGGCTGTTGGAGGGATTGAATGCCTGTGGCAGGAGGAGTAATCAAGCGCACTGCTTGTTACGGGATGCTTTCGAACTCCATGAGCGTTTTTGGAAATCTGGGGGACAGCGTTTCACTTGGACAAAAAATGGATTAATCAATTTGCCTGCCGAACCAATCTTGTCCTGAAATTTCACAAAATGTATAATAGATGATTGTTAATGCTCTTTTCCACAATTTACGTTGTGAGTAATTGACAATGTGCGATAGGTCAGTTATTGTACAGAGCTGGAATCGAACTTGGGTTTCCGCAGTGTTAGATCAGAAAATAAAGACGTGGCATGAGCATCTTTTTCAAGCAGATTAATGTTACCTCTAAACAAAATACACCAACTTCCAATTATAAATGTGCTGCTGCTTTTATTTATGCAACACACATGTTTTGGATATATTAAAAACGCCAAGCAGCGCCCATGGTGAGACAGGTTCGTACTTACAACTCAGTTGATGCTGTGAAGTAACCAGTGAGCTAAAGCTGACGCTGGCTTAAAGCACGGACACATTGTAGAAAAGGATTACCGTGATCCTACTCGCCGTGGTGGGTCACATTAAGGGGAAACTCCAGGTGTTGATGCACATCATCTTACAGCCAGACGTGACCAAAAACATAAAAGTGCGTGAAGTAACGACGGAGGACATTCATTCCGTTTGACATCAGCGGCTCATTAGCTTAGCAGATCATTCAATGCCACTCGACCGGCCTTTGCCCAGAGGCATGAATTTGATTGCTGTCGTTTCTGGCATTGACATTTGAAAGCCACTGTTGTATCTGCCTCCACCAATCTCACAGGCAGTGCAGACCAGATAATTGAACTGTATCCAAGGACATTGAAATAATTGTTGGAAACATGTCACTTAACAATCTTATCTCGCAGATATCTTCATCTGCGAGTTCTGTGGCAACTGGAACTGATCGCAAATGACAACATAGGGAGAGTATGCCGATAATCCTTCCTGCCCCAACATTCAGTTTAATCACAGCTGAGCTTCTGCCTCAATGTAATTTGCTGCCTGTTGCTCAGATACTTTCATTCCCTCAGAGTTCACTGTCGATAAGAAAAATCGAGGCAGGCACACACAGCAAAATTTCAACCCGATTTGGACATATAGACGGAGAACCCCAATCTGCAGCGACACAGATCTGGAAGTGGGACAGGTGATAGATTCATCGATGTTCACCGCATGGAAATGGGTGCGTCGGTTTAACTTGTCCATGCCTCCCAGTTTTTACTGTACAAAGCCTGCCCGATTGCCCATATTTGGTCATATTCCTCTGTACCCATCTTCTCCACATAAATATCTAAATACTTTTTAAAAGGCAGAATTGTAGACGGCTGTACTACTGCCAATATTTCAAACACTCACCAACCTCAGTGCGAAATAAATGTTCACCTGGACCCTTTTGTACCTCTCCCGTCACACCTTAAACATTTGCCCTCTAAGTTTGGGTTCCATTACCTTTGGGAATATCTACAATATCTATGCCCCGCATTATTTTATAGTCGCCGTAATGATCACTCCGAGGCTTCAAGAAAAATGTTCGAGCCTATCGAGCCTCTCCTGAGAACTCAAACCATCAAGTCCGGTAGCAACCTATCACATCTTTTCTGCCCTCATTCTAGGTTAATAACATCCTTTCTATACTAGGGTGACCTGAACTGTACACAGTATTCCAAGTGTGTCCTTCCCAATGTCTTGTTCAAGTTAAGCAAGATCTCCAAACTCCTGTATTCAATTATCTGACCATGTATCTATATAATATTAATAATGGCGACAGACACAGTAATTGCGGAACAAAGAGCCGCTTCTATGTTGTGAATTTCCAATTATTCATCATGTTTGCAGAGGTTAAATAAAACAACAAAGTCTCAGAATGTATCTGACTGGGAAAAATGTAGAAGAATATCTTGATCAAGAGACTCACAGCTAATCAAATCTTCACCCGATACTAATAGAAACAAAACAGAAATAAAATAAAGGAGAGTGGTAAAGAGATAAAGGGGGAGAGAGCGTTTAATGCTGGAGTATATTGCACACCACTCCCTTCCACCTTACTGCAGCAAGCACATTGTTTCTATCTTCCAGGATTCATGCTCTTAGAAATACCTTAGATCCAGTTTCCTCTGAAGTAGAAGTTACATGATTCATTCCACCATTAGACCGACAAAGGAGACAGAACAATGGCCCAGTGGTTAACACTGCTGCCTCACGACGCCGTGTTCTCAAGTTCGATCTCGGCTCTGTGTCACTGTCAACAAAGAAATGTACAGCACAGCAACAGGCGCTTCGGCCATCCAAGCCCGAGCCGATCATGCTGCCCGACAAAACTACAATCTTCTACACGTCCTGGGTCCGCATCCCTCTATTCCCATCCTATTCATGTATTTGTGAAGATGCCCCTTAAATGTCACTATCGTCCCTGCTTCCACCACCTCCTTCCGTAGCGAGTTCCAGGCACCCACTACCCTCTGTGTAAAAAAACTTGCCGCGTTCATCTACTCTAAACATTGCCCTTCTGTCCGTGTGGAGTTTGCACATTGGCCCCGTATTTGCGTTGGATTGTCCCCCACAACCAAAGATGTGCATGATTAATGGTTTGGCAACTCGAAATTGTCCCTTATTTGAAAAAAAAATTGAGTACTCTCTGTTTAACGTAAAAGAATGCAGAACAGTTCATCCCAGGCTCCAGAAATTCAAAGTATCAATGCATTAAAAAGATCACTTTTACTGGATGTGAAAGTTGCTGATTAGGAGAGAATTTATTGCCCATTCCCAGTTGCCCTACAGAATGTGGTGGTGAGCTGCTTTCTTCAAACGTTGCAGTCCGTGAGGTGTGGGTACACCCAACGTGCTTTTATGGAGGAAGCTAAATGATTTTTTCCCCCGTTTCCGCGAAGGAACGTTTATATGGGTCCAAGTGGGTGGTGCGTGATTTTGATGGGAAATTCCAGTTGGTGATTTTCCCAAGTAGGGGTTTGTCTAGTTCTTGAAAATGATAGTGGTCGTAGGTATGGAAGGTGCTGTCTAAGGGACAATTGCCTGAGAAAATTTGTTGAGTTGTTGCGGTGCATTTTGGGATGGCTGTTGGAGGGATTGAATGCCTGTGGCAGGAGGAGTAATCAAGCGCACTGCGTGTTACGGGATGCTTTCGAACTCCGTGAGCGTTCTTGGAAATCTGGGGAACAGCGTTTCACTTGGACAAAAAATGGATTTATCAATTTGCCTGCGGAACCAATCTTTTTCTGAAATTTCACAAAATGTATAATAAATTATTGTTAATGCTCTTTTCCACAATTTACGTTGTGAGTAATTGACAATGTGTGTTAGGTCAGTTATTGTACAGAGCTGGAATCGAACTTGGGTTTCCGCAGTGTGAGATCAGAAAATAAAAACGTGGCATAAGCATCTTTTTCAAACAGGTTAATGTTCGCTCAAAACAAAATACACCAACTTCCAATCCTAAATGTGCTGCTGCTTTTATTTATGCAACACACATGTTTTGGATATATTAAAAACGCCAGGCAGCGCCCATGGTGAGACAGGCTCGAACTTACAATTAAGTTGATGCTGTGAAGTAACCAATGAGCTTTAAAGCTGACGCTGGCTTAAAGCACGGACACATTGTAGAAAAGGATGACCGTTATCCTACTCGCCGTGGTGGGTCACATTCGGGGAAAACTCCAGGTGTTGATGCACATCATCTTACAGCCAGACGTGACCAAAAACATAAAAGTGCGTGAAGTACCGAAAGAGGACATTCATTCCGTTTAACATCAGCGGCTCTTTAGATTAGCAGCTCATTCAATGCCACTCGACCGACCTTTTCCCAGAGGCATGAATTTGATTGCTGTCGTTTCTGGCATTGACATTTGAAAGTCACTGTTGTATCTGCCTCCATTAATCTCACAGGCAGTGCAGACCAGATAACTGAACTGTATCCAAGGACATTGAAATAATTGTTGGAAACATGTCACTTAACAATCTTATCTCGCAGATATCTTCATCTGCGAGTTCTGTGGCAACTGGAACTGATCGCAAATGAGAACATAGGGAGACTATGCGGATAATCATTCCTGCCCCAACATTCAGTTTGATCACAGCTGAGGTTCTGCCTCAATGTAACTTGCTGCCTGTTCCTCAGGTACTTTCATTCCCTCAAAGTTCACTGTCGATAAGAAAAATCGAGGCAGACACCCACAGCAAAATGTCAAACCGATTTGGACATATAGATGGAGTACTCCAATCTGCAGCGACACAGATCTGGAAGGTGGGACAGCAGATAGAGTCATCGAAGTTCACCGCATGGAAAAAGGAGCTTTGGCCTGACTTGTCCATACCTCCCAGTTTTTACTACACAAAGCCTGCCCGATTGCCCACATTTGGTCATATTCCTCTATACCCATCTCCTCCACATAAATATCTAAATACATTTTAAAAGGCAGAATTGTAGACGGCTGTACTACTGCCAATGTTTCAAACACTCACCACCCTCAGTGCGAACAAATTGTTCACCTGGACCCTTTTGTATCTCTCCCCTCTCACCTTAAACCTTTGCCCTCTATTTTTGAATTCCATTACCTTTGGGAACATCTACAATATCTATGCCCCGCATTATTTTATAGTCGCCGTCATGATCACTCCGAGGCTTCAAGAAAAATGTTCGACCCTATCGAGCCTCTCCTTATAACTCAAACCATCAAGTCCGGGAGCAACCTAGCAAATATTTTCTGCCCTCATTCTAGGTTAATAACATCCTTTCTATATTAGGGTGACCAGAACTGTACACAGTATTCCAAGTGTGTCCTTCCCAATGTCTTCTTCAAGTTAAGCAAGATCTCTAAACTCCTGTATTCAATGATCTGACTATGTAGCTATGTAATATTAATAATGGCGACAGCCACAGTAATTGCGGAACAAAGAGCCGCTCCTATGTTGTGAATTTCCAATTATTCATCATGTTTGCAGAGGTTAAATAAAACAACAAAGTCGCAGAATGAATCTGACTGGGAAAAATGTAGAAGAATATCTTGATCAAGAGACTCACAGCTAATCAAATCTTCACCCGATACTAATAGAAACAAAACAGAAACAGAATAAAGGAGAGTGGTAAAGAGATAAAGGGGGAGAGAGCATTTAATGCTGGAGTATATTGCACACCACTCCCTTCCACCTTACTGCAGCAAGCACATTGTTTCTATCTTCCAGGATTCATGCTCTTAGAATTACCTTAGATCCAGTTTCCTCTGAAGTAGAAGTTACATGATTCATTCCACCATTAGACCGACAAAGGGGACAGAACAATGGCCCAGTGGTTAACACTGCTGCCTCACGACGCCGTGTTCTCAAGTTCGATCTCGGCTCTGGGTCACTGTCAACAAAGAAATTTACAGCACAGGAACAGGCGCTTCGGCCCTCCAAGCCCGTGCCGATCATGCTGACCGACAAAACTACAATCTTCTACACGTCCTGGGTCCGTATCAATCTATTCCCATCCTATTCATTTATTTGTAAAGATGCCCCTTAAATGTCACTATCGTCCCTGCTTCCACCACCTCCTCCCGTTGCGAGTTCCAGGCACCCTACCCTCTGTGTAAAAAAACTTGCCTCGTTCATCTACTCTAAACCTTGCCCTTCTGTCCGTGTGGCGTTTGCACACTGGCCCCGTATTTGCGTTGGATTCTCCCCCACAACCAAAGATGTGCATGATTAATGGATTGGCAACTCGAAATTGTCCCTTATTTGAAAAAAAAAATTGAGTACTCTCTGTTTAACGTTAAAGAATGCAGAACAGTTCATCCCAGGCTCCAGGAATTCAAAGTATCAATGCATTAAAAAGATCACTTTTACTGGATGTGAACGTTGCTGGTTCGGAGATAATTTATTGCCCATTCCCAGTTGCCCTACAGAATGTGGTGGTGAGCTGCTTTCTTCAAACGTTGCAGTCCGTGAGGTGTGGGTACACCCAACGTGCTTTAATGGAGGAAGCTAAATTATTTTTTTCCCCGTTACCGCGAAGGAACGTTTATATGGGTCCAAGTGGGAGTGACACGTGATTTTGATGGGAAATTCCAGTTGGTGATTTTCCCAAGTAGGGGTTTGTCTAGTTCTTGAAAATGATAGTGGTCGTAGGTATGGAAGGTGCTGTCTAAGGGACAATAGCCTGAGGAAATTTGTTGAGTTATTGCGGTGCATTTTGGGATGGCTGTTGGAGGGATTGAATGCCTGTGGCAGGAGGAGTAATCAAGCGCACTGCTTGGTCCGGGATGCTTTCGAAATCCCCGAGCGTTCTTGGAAATCTGGGGAACAGCGTTTCACTTGGACAAAAAATGGATTCATCAATTTGCCTGCGGAACCAATCTTTTTCTGAAATTTCACAAAATGTATAATAAATGATTGTTAATGCTCTTTTCCACAATTTACGTTGTGAGTAATTGACAATGTGTGATAGTTCAGTTATTGTACAGAGCTGGAATCGAACTTGGGTTTCCGCAGTGTGAGATCAGAAAATAAAGACGTGGCATAAGCATCTTTTTCAAACAGGTTAATGTTAGCTCAAAACAAAATACAACAACTTCCAATCCTAAATGTGCTGCTGCTTTTATTTATGCAACACACATGTTTTGGATATATTAAAAACGCCAAGCAGCGCCCATGGTGAGACAGGCTCGAACTTACAATTAAGTTGATGCTGTGAAGTAACCAATGAGCTGAAGCTGACGCTGGTTTAAAGCACGGACACATTGTAGAAAAGGATGACCGTTATCCTACTCGCCGAGGTGGGTCACATTCGGGGAAAACTCCAGGTGTTGATGCACATCATCTCACAGCCAGACGTGACCAAAAACATAAAAGTGCGTGAAGTACCGAACTAGGACATTCATTCCGTTTAACATCAGCGGCTCTTTAGATTAGCAGCTCATTCAATGCCACTCGACCGACCTTTTCCCAGAGGCATGAATTTGATTGCTGTCGTTTCTGGCATTGACATTTGAAAGTCACTGTTGTGTCTGCCTCCATTAATCTCACAGGCAGTGCAGACCAGATAATTGAACTGTGTCCCAGGACATTGAAATAATTGTTGGAAACATGTCACTTAACAATCTTATCTCGCAGATATCTTCATCTGCGAGTTCTGTGGCAATTGGAACTGATCGCAAATGAGAACATAGGGAGACTATGCGGATAATCATTCCTGCCCCAACATTCAGTTTGATCACAGCTGAGGTTCTGCCTCAATGTAACTTGCTGCCTGTTCCTCAGGTACTTTCATTCCCTCAAAGTTCACTGTCGATAAGAAAAATCGAGGCAGACACCCACAGCAAAATGTCAAACCGATTTGGACATATAGATGGAGTACTCCAATCTGCAGCGACACAGATCTGGAAGGTGGGACAGCTGATAGAGTCATCGAAGTTCACGCATGGAAAAAGGAGCTTTGGCCTGACTTGTCCATACCTCCCAGTTTTTACTACACAAAGCCTACCCGATTGCCCACATTTGGCCATATTCCTCTATACCCATCTCCTCCACATAAATATCTAAATACATTTTAAAAGGCAGAATTGTAGACGGCTGTACTACTGCCAATCTTTCAAACACTCACCACCCTCAGTGCGAACAAATTGTTCACCTGGACCCTTTTGTATCTCTCCCCTCTCACCTTAAACCTTTGCCCTCTAGGTTTGGATTCCATTGCCTTTGGGAATATCTACAATATCTATGCCCCGCATTATTTTATAGTAGCCGTCATGATCACTCCGAGGCTCCAAGAAAAATGTTCGAGCCTATCGAGCCTCTCCTTATAACTCAAACCATCAAGTCCGGGAGCAACCTAGCAAATATTTTCTGCCCTCATTCTCGGTTAATAACATCCTTTCTATATTAGGGTGACCAGAAATGTACACAGTATTCCAAGTGTGTCCTTCCCAATTTCTTGTTCAAGTTGAGCGACATCTCCAAACTCCTGTATTCAATTAACTGACCATGTATCTGTATAATAGGAATAATGGCGACAGACACAGTAATTGCGGAACAAAGAGCCGCTTCTATGTTGTGAATATCCAATTATTCATCATGTTTGCAGAGGTTAAAAAAAACAACAAAGTCGCAGAATGTGTCTGATTGGAAAAAATGTAGAAGAATATCTTGATCAAGAGACTCACAGCTAATCAAATCGTCACCCGATACTAATAGAAACAAAACAGAAACGGAATAAAGGAGAGTGGTAAAGAGAGAAAGGGGGAGAGAACGTTTAACGCTGGAGTACATTGCACACCACTCCCTTCCATCTTACTGCAGCAAGCACATTGTTTCTAACTTCCAGGATTCATGCTCTTAGAAATACCTTACATCCAGTTTCCTCCGAAGTAGAAGTGTGAGAAACACCGGTCACCTTTTAACAATTTACACTTACTCAAATTCTGAAGAACTATTTATTATCGATCTTGCAAGAGCGGGTGCCGCCAGTAAGCAATAGTAGACACAAAGAATTCACACAACATCACTTTGTTATATACAATCCATTAAAATACAATCCGTGAGAAATATATCCCACAAACTATAGAAAGGGCAGTTCCCTTATCAGTGATCCCTTATTTGGCCTCCCCCTTGCCTAGTGGTTTCTGTCAGCTCCTGGTATATCCTTGGACCGTCAGTTTAAGATAAGAATAAGGCCCCCTGCTGGCACCTGCTATCTTCCCCCTTGCTTAGCAATTTCTGTTATTGTACATCCCGTTCTTCCCCGAAGGTCAGCCTTGTACATAGTTACAACAACTCGCTCACTATAGGTTACTCAGAACTTGACATGTTAATTTTCCCATCAGGCTTCATTGTTGACATCTTAATTGTGAACCAGAGTTTATACATGTAGAAACAACACAAAATGTTCATTTCTCACAAGCCCCCTTTTTTTCTTTTTACTCTTGTTGCTTTTTACACTTTGTCGCCTCTTCTAACCTACCCCAAAATTGTCCAACATCCTCTCAACTTCCCTTTCTATGGTGCCGTCCTCTCCTTCAGTCTTCCCTCTTTCTAGTAGGCAAATTGTATCCTGGCCTCCTTTACCCAGGGGTAATGGCACCTGCTTGGTCAAGGCTTTTTCGTTGAGCCTCTGCACCAAGCCTCTTACGCACGGGATGATGCAACAGCCTATTGCCGCCAATGCTCCTATCACCACGATGATGGAGGTGAGGATGGACACAATTAACCCTTTCCATTTCCCAAACATTGATACAAGCCACCCAGTCATGGATGTGTCTGCCACTGAGTTGTCTGCCATTTCCTCAGCCAGAGTGGTTAACCCTTGTAGCGCACGGGTAATCGATCCGTCGGGTGCCGTGTTGTTAGGGATAAACGTGCAACACTGTCCCTTAAGCATAAAGCATACACCACCTTTCTCTGCCAAAATCATATCCAGAGCCAATCTATTCTCCCAGACAATTCTACTGGTTGCGTCCAGTTGTTCTGCTATGCCCTTCACGGCGTCCCTGGGATAATTTATGAACCTCTGTTGATTATAGTATATATAGTTTATCCAATCCACATTCTTATTGACCGTAACCCACCAGAAGAGGGACTCGAACCCAGCTGCAATCTGATTTCGGGCTTTGAACTCATCTGGTACTCCTCTGGGAATGCCAACGGGGTCCAGGTAAATACTGTCATTAAATGAGGTGGGTATGCTTCGTTTAGATCGTTCCCCTTTTACACTCCCCCTCTCCTCTTGTCTTTCATAGGCTATACTGAACTGAATGGCGAGCTGAACTAATGCGCATGTCCCTTTCCATTGTGGGTGGGGGGGGGGGGGGGGTAGAGTGGGCCTTAGAATCTTTCCTCCGCAATACCACCATATATCCGCACGTGGTATTTTTAGTGATGAGTAATTGCCCTGGGTGGTCACGTTCTTAGTCTCAATACAAGTCTTGAGTTCTCCCATATCTTTACTTAGCCCCGTATCAGAACGACTTATACACGATTTCTGATGTGTCACGGTAACCAAGAAGGAGGGAGGGTTTGCTGATAGTTTCTTATTAACAGGAGGAAACATCAGAGATAGGGCAGTGCAGGTCTTGTTGCCCCAGGCTGTCTCATCTTGGTACAAGGCCATCATGCATTCCATGCTCCCTCTATTGTCTGTCCACCCCAGTGTAAAGGGCTCCATATGGGCCTGTGGTCTACCTGATGCGCAAGCATAACAATTGTCTTTCTTCTGCGTCTGGGCCGAATACCTCACCCACTCAATCCACGCATTCTGTTCCTCATAGCCGGTCTCTATCTCAAAGGCTTGCTCTAAATTTTTCACTTCAATTATTTTGACTCCCTGTCCTTTCTCCGCCTTGTCGTTCCTAGTTCCATTAGTGGGAGTTCCTCCTTGGTCTAATGAGATAAGGAAGCAGCATTCAGTCTTGCCATTTCTCATGTTTACCCCGAATATCTCATGTCTAAGTGAACAAACCCTATTGCCTGGCTCAATCCAGGCCGTGTGTTTTACGGTGATATATACGGGGTGACAAGGTCCAGCCTTGCACGTTGAGGGGGAATTTCCATTAATCTGGTGAATAGTACGACCGGTGGTGCCACTCTGGGGAATTGGCAGAACCTTTTCAGCCAACCCCCCCTCTCCGTAATCATTCGTCTCGGTAATAATGAAGAGAATCTACCCTAAATTGCTTTCCATTCCCCTCTGACTCGCAGTCTATGAGGGTGCATAGGTCAGTCCGTATTACCTGAGGGTACCGACTTTCTGGGATTGTTAATTTAAACATATGACCGATTCCTTTCCCCCACATTATTAATGTTATAATACATTGTATAGTCCATTTTAGCTGTAGTTTTGTCATATTATTGAACAATTCGGGATTTAGTGTCTTTTCAACATTATCTTTAATGGTTCCTCAGTGGCCTCCACATGCCATTGTTCCTGTTCAGGTGGTGATTTCACGGGACCCTTCGTTCTGCTGTAATGAGTCCAACCTTTTTCCGCGGTTCGTATGGCAGTCTCTGTGGTTAACAAAACCAGGAACGGTCCGTCCCAAGTGGGTTGAAGCTTGGTTTCCTGCCACGATTTCACCAGTACCCAATCTCCTGGTTTAAATTTGTGGACTGCGAATTCAAGGTGCCGTGTCTGCGCTAGCAGTCCTTGTCTCCCGAGGAATGATAATGAGCAACAATGCCAGTATATATTTCTTTACATAGTTATCTTTACATTCTGCAATGGGCCATTCTGCCATTGTTCCAAGGTATGGCAATCCGAACAACATTTCGTATGGGGACAACCCCAAATCTTTTCTTGGAGCCGTTCGGATTCTTAGAAGGGCTATCGGTAAGCATTTGTCCAGGGGAGCCTAGTTTCTAGTATTATTTTTGACAAATGATTTTTCAGGGTTTGATTCATCCTTTCCACTCGTCCCGATAAGCGGGGGTGCCAAGGAGTGTGGAAGTCCCAATTTATCTCCAAACTTCTAGTAGTTGCCTTCTTTAATAGAATCGACGAATTCATCTACAGAAAACCTGTATGTTTAATAAGTTATTGTGTTTGATATTTTAAAATAAATGTTTAGAATTAGCCTGGAAATTAAAACTTAAAATGATGTGGAAGCTGGTCTTAAAAAAACAAAACAGCTTTGATTAAAAAGAACAGATCGTTCAAGGACATTTGATAACGGGAATTTGGCAGCAATCCAACTTTTACTCCCAGTCGATGAATTTTAGCTGAAATACTATTATTGAAATGTTACTGAATCAGTAGTATCAAATTTGATTAATTTATTAATTATAATAATTATTTTGAAATGCCTGGTTGTTGGGCCCCTGCGGTTGGCAGGTTTGTATGCTATATTGGGAACTTGCCGGACGGGGAGCTGACACTGCGGTTGGCAGGTTTGTATGCTATATTGGGAACTTGCCGGACGGGGAACTGACACTGCTCTTGATAAGACCTTAGAGGTAAAGTGACTTCCCCTGTCCTCGTCTAGATTTTCTACCAACCCTTATCGGGGAACAATTTGCTCCAGAATGATTTTAGAGACTCCGCCTGCGGTGGCCGTGGTTGTAGGGTAAGCTTATTTCAGTCTTCGCAGGGGTGGTAGTTCAGTATTTGCAGCCTTCTCTGCAACAAACTGTCTCTCTCTCTCTCTGTATTGAAACACTGACTCCAGGCAAGCTGCAGCCTTCTCTGTCTCTCTCTCTCTGTATTGAAACAGTGACTCCAGGCATTTTGCAGCCTTCTCTGTCTCTCTCTCTCTCTGTATCTCTCTCTCTGTCTCTCTCTATGTCTCTTTGTCTCTCTCTGTCTCTTTCTCTCTCTATCTCTCTCTGTCTCACTGTTCTCTCTCTCTGTCTCTGTATCTCTCTCTCTGTGCCTGTCTCTCTCTCTCTGTATCTCTCTCAGTCTCAGTCTCTCTCTCTCTCTGTATCTATCTGTCTCTCTCACTCTCTGTATCTCTCTATCTCTGTTCTCTGTATCTATCTTTCTCTGTCTCTCTCTGTCTCTCTCTTTCTCTCTCTGTCTCTCTCTGTCTCTTTCTCTCTCTCTCTCTCTGTTTCTGTCTCTCTCTGTATCTCTTACTCCCTGCCTGTCTCTCTCTCTCTCTTTATCTCTCTCTCTGTCTCTCTGTGTCTCTTTCTCTCTCTGTATCTCTCTCTCTCTCTGCCTCTCTCTGTCTCTTTCTCTCTCTGTATCTCTGTATCCCCCTCTCTCTCTCTGTTATCTGTATCTCTCTCTCTCTCTGTCTGTCTTTCTCTCTTTCTCTCTCTCTCTGTCTCTTTGGATCTCTCTGTCTCTCTCTGTATCTCTCTGTCTCTCTGTATCTCTATGCCTCTCTCTCTCTCTGTCTCTCTGTTCTCTCTCTCTGTCTCTGTATCTCTCTGTCTCTGTCTCCCTCTGTCTCTCTCTGTGTATCTCTCTCCCTGTCCCTTTCTCTCTCTCTCTCTCTCGCTGTATCTCCCAGTCTCTGTCTCTCTCTGTCTCTCTGTTCTCTCTCTCTCTCTGTATCTCTCTCTCTCTCTGCCTGTCTCTCTCTCTCTGTCTCTCTCTGTCTCTCTCTGTTCTCTGTATCTCTCTCTCTCTCTTTCTTTCTCTGTCTCTTTCTCTCTGTCTCTCTGTCTCTCTCTCTCTCTCTCTGTTCTCTGTATCTCTCTCTCTCTCTGTCACTCTCTGTCTCTTTCTCTCTCTGTCTCTCTGTATCTCTCTCTCTGTTCTCTGTATCTGTCTCTCTGTTCTCTGTATCTGTCTCTCTGTCTCTCTGTATCTCTCTGTCTGTCTCTCGCTGTCTGTCTCTCTCTCTGCCTGTCTCTCTATCTCTCTCTCTGTATCACTCTCTCTGTCTCTGTCTCTCTCTGTCTGTCTCTCTCTCTCTGTCTCTCTGTATCTCTCTGTCTGTCTCTCTCTGTCTGTCTCTCTCTCTGCCTGTCTCTCTCTCTCTCTCTCTGTCTTTATCGCTTCCCCCTGTCGGGTGTTTATTCTCCCACAGTCGCATGCCTGCTCTTCTAATCATTCCCTTTCATCCCCCGTGAATACGATACTCATAATGTACATTAATTCGGTCCATGTGTATATATTAGGACCTAAGAACTGATTGAATTGTTCCGCCAGTCCTAAGGGGTCTTCCATTAACGTACATAGAGATCTTTTTTTTAATGCTGACTTCTCCTGAATTTAAAAGAGAATTTACAAATCCTACTTCGCCCTCTCCAATAGGGACTTCCCGAAGGAGGTTCGTTTTTGTTATTTCTGGTTCCTTTCCCTGTCCTTTCGTGGATCTTAATATCATTTGACCCTCTCCTTCTTTTTCAGGGACTTTCTCTGATTTGCCTTTATTAATTTGTTGGTCATTTGGCGAGTCCTTGTTGTTTGACGTATTCTTATAAGGGGTGGCAAATTATCTAGGACGTCCCATTGTTTAAGAGGGGCTGTGCGAACGTCTTCGCCCTGTGGGATTAATGGATATATTCGGGTGGCGTTCCTGCTGGGAAGCCAACAACTCGCGTAACTTACTTCTTTATCGGAACAGGGTCTTTTATCATTGACATATATATTCAAAATTTGGCACACCCAATCTTCGTCCGAACCGTATTTCGGCCAAAAGACTGTGGGTTTACGGATTGCTTCTCTTATCCATATGAAGCAACAACATTTTACCATTGTTTTCCTGTCCTTACATTTTTTGTACATGGCTCTCAAAATCCCAATTCACTAACTACCGACCCACTGGACTTTCTGGTGGGATATTCTTAGGGATTTTCTTATCGGCGCCGTCTCCTTGTTTCGAGTGTTTACTTCTCATTGTAATGTACTCAACTTCCACTTATTTCGAAGTAAAGTGTCTCGTTATGACTGGTCCGTCAAAAGAATCACAATCCTGAAAGTACTTATATCATCAATCCGCCCATTCACTGATACGGATGTCTGGATATGAACTCGAGAGTCCTTATATCATCAATCCGCCCTTGCGGATGTCTAGATACGAACTCAAGTCAACAAGGTAATACTTAAAAGTCGCTTTTCTTCCCTTACTCCGTGCACAGAGTTGCCTGACTTTCACTTCCACGGCGTGCCTGCCATTATAATCCGTGACTTGCTTCTTCAGAATGACTACCCTAGGAACGTGTTCAGTTGACCGTGGGTAACTACTCAAGATGATCTAAGAGACGGTTTAAATAATGGGACGCGTCTTCTCGGTTCCTCTTGAGCCGCCCCCCTCGATCAATGAAAACTATTCCGGACGAGCCCCCAATTGTGAGAAACACCGCTCACATTGTAATAATTTACACTTAGTCAAATTCTGAAGAAGTATTTATTATCGATCTTGCAAGAGTGCGTTGCACACCACTCCCTTCTACCTTACTGCAGCAAGCACATTGTTTCTATCTTCCAGGATTCATGCTGTTAGAAATACCTTAGATCCAGTTTCCTCTGAAGTAGAAGTTACATGATTCCTCACACCGTTAGAACGACAAACAGAGGCAGCACAATGGCCCAGTGGTTAGCACTGCTGCCTCACGACGCCGAGTTCTCAAGTTTGATCTCGGTTCTGGGTCACTGTCAACAAAGAACAAAGAAATGGACAGCACAGGAACAGGCACTTCGGCCCTCCAAGCCCGTGCCGACAATGCTGCCCGACAGAACTACAATCTTCTACACTTCCTGGGTCCGTATCCCTCTCTTCCCATCCTATTCATGTATTTGTCAAGATGCCCCTTAAATGTCACTACCGTCCCTGCTTCCACCACCTCCTCCGGCATCGAGTTCCAAGCATCCACTCCCCTCTGTGTAAAAAACTTGCCTCTTTCATTTACTCTAAACCTTGCCCTTCTGTCCGTGTGGAGTTTGCACATTGGCCCCGTATTTGCGTTTGTTTCTCCCCCACAAACAAAGATGTGCATGCTAGGTGGATTGGCCGCACGAAATTGACCCTTATTTGAAAAAAAATGAATTGAGTACTCTCTGTTTATTTTTAAAGAATGCAGAACAGTTCATCCCAGGCCCCAGAAATTGAAAGCATCAATGCATTAACAAGATCACTTTTACTGGATGTGAAAGTTGCTGGTTAGGAGAGAATTTATTGCCCCTTCCCAGTTGCCCAACAGAATGTGGTGGTGAGCTGCTTTCTTGAGAAGTTGCAGTCCGTGAAGTTTGGGTCCACCCAACGTGCTTTTATGGAGAAAGCTAAATTATTTTTTCCCGGTTACCGCGAAGGAACGTTTATATGGGTTCAACTGGGAATGGTGAGTGATTTTGAGGGGACATTCCAGTTGGAAATTTTCCCAAGTAGGGGCTTGTCTAGTTCTTCAAAATGATAGTGGTCGTAGGTATGGAAGGTGCTGTCTAAGGGACAATTGCCTGAGGTAATTTGCTGAGTTATTGCGGTGCATTTTGGGATGGCTGTTGGAGGGATTGAATGCCTGTGGCAGGAGGAGCAATGAAGCGCACTGCTTGGTATGGGATGCTTTCGAACTCCCTCAGCGTTCTTGGAGATCTTGGGAACAGCGTTTCACTTGGACAAAAAATGGATTAATCAATTTGCCTGCGTCACCAATCTTGTTCTGAAATTTCACAAAATGTAAAATAGATGATTGTTAATGCTCTTTTCCACAATTTACGTTGTGAGTAATTGACAATGTGTGACAGGTCAGTTATTGTACAGAGCTGGAATCGAACTTGGGTTTCCGCAATGTGAGATCAGAAAATAAAGACGTGGCAGAAGCATCTTTTCCAAATAGTTAGCTCCAAATGTTAATGTTAATGTTAGCTCCAAACAAAATACACCAACTTCCAATTTTAAAAGTGCTTCTGCTTTTATTTATGCAACACACATGTTTTGGAAATATTAAAAACGCCAGGCAGCGCCCATGGTGAGACAGGCCCGAACTTACAATTAAGTTGATGCTGTGAAGTAACCCGTGAGCTAAAGCTGACGCTAGCTTAAAGCACGGACACATTGTAGAAAAGGATTACCGTGATCCTACTCGCCGTCGTGGGTAACATTCAGGGAAAACTCCAGGTGTTGATGCACATCACCACACAGCCAGACGTGACCAAAAACATAAAAGTGCGTGAAGTACCGACTTAGACCATTCATTCCGTTTAACATCAGCGGCTCTTTAGATTAGCAGATCATTCAATCCCACTCGACCGACCTTTTCCCAGAGGCATGCATTTGATTGCTGTCGTTTCTGGCATTGACATTTGAAAGTCACTGTTGTATCTGCCTCCAACAACCTCACAGGCAGTGCAGACCAGATCATTGAACTGTATCCAAGGACATTGAAATAATTGTTGGAAACATGTACCTTAAAAATCTTATCTCGCAGATATCTTCATCTGCGAGTGCTGTGGCAACTGGAATTGATCGCAAATGACAACATAGGGAGACTATGCGGATAATCATTCCTGCCACAACATTCAGTTTAATCTCAGCTGAGCTTCTGCCTCAATGTAATTTGCTGCCTCTTCCTCAGATACTTTCATTCCCCCAAAGTTCACTGTCGATAAGAAACATCGAGGCAGGCACCCACAGCAAAATTTCAAATCGATTTGGACATATAGATGGAGTACTCCAATCTGCAGCGACACCGATCTGGAAGGTTGGACAGGTGATAGATTCATCGAAGTTCACCGCATGGAAATATGTGCATCGGCCTAACTTGTCCATGCCTCCCAGTTTTTACTACACAATGCCTGCACGATTGCCCACATTTGGTCATATTCCTCAGTACCCATCTTCTCCACAGAAATATCTAAATATTTATTAAAAGGCAGAACTGTAGAAGGCTGCATTACTGCCAATATTTCAGACACTCTCCACCCTCAGTGCGAACAAGTTTTCACCAGGACCCTTTTGTATCTCTACCCTCTCACCTTAAACCTTTGCCTTCTAGTTTTGGATTCCATTACCTTTGGGAACATCTACAATATCTATGCCCCGCATTATTTTTTAGTCGCCGTCAAGATCACTCCGAGCCTCCAAGAAAAATGTTCAAGCCTATCGAGCCTCTCCTTATAACTCAAATCATCAAGTCCGGTAGCAACCTAGCAAATCTTTTCTGCCCTCATTCTAGGTTAATAATATCCTTTCTATATTAGAGTGACCAGAACTGTACACAGTATTCCAAGTGTGTCCTTCCCAATGTCTTGTTCAAGTTAAGCAAGATCTCCAAACTCCTGTATTCAATTATCTGACCATGTATCTGTATAATAGTAATAATGGCGACAGACACAGTAATTGTGGAACCAAGAGCCGCTTCTATGTTGTGAATTTCCAATTATTCATCATGTTTGCAGAGGTTAAAAAAAACAACAAAGTCGCAGAATGTGTCTGACTGGAAAAAATGTAGAAGAATATCTTGATCAAGAGACTCACAGCTAATCAAACCTTCACCCGATACTAATAGAAACAAAACAGAAACAGAATAAAGGAGAGTGGTAAAGAGATAAAGGGGAAGAGAGTGTTTAATGCTGGAGTATATGGAACACCACTCCCTTCCACCTTACTGCAGCAAGCACATTGTTTCTATCTTCCAGGATTCATGCTCTTAGAAATACCTTACATCTCGTTTCCTCTGAAGTAGAAGTTACATGATTCATTTCACCGTTAGAACGACAAACGAGACAGCACAATGGCCCAGTGGTTAGCACTGCTGCCTCACGGCGCCGTGTTCTCAAGTTCGATCTCGGCTCTGGGTCACTGTCAGCAAAGAACAAAGAAATGTACAGCACAGGAACAGGCCCTTCCGCCCTCCAGGACCGTGACGTCCATGCTGCCCGACTAAACTATAATCTTCTACACATCCTGGGTCCGTATCCCTCTATTCCCATCCTATTCAAGTATTTGTCAAGATGCCCTTTAAATGTTACTATCGTCCCTGCTTCCACCACCTCCTCCAGTAGCGAGTTCAAGGCACCCACTACCCTCTGTGTAAAAAATCTTGCCTGGTTCATCTACTCTAAACCTTGCCCTTCTGTCCGTGTGGGTTTTGCACATTGGCCCCGTATTTGCGTTGGTTTCTCCTCCACAACCAAAGATGTGCATGTTAGGTGGATTGGCCACACGAAATTGCCGCTTATTTGAAAAAAAATGAATTGTGTACCCTATATATATTTTATAAGAATAGAGAACACTTCATCCCAGTGTTCAGAAATTCAAATCACCAATGCATTACAAAGATCACTTTTATTGGTTGTGAAAGTTGCTGGTTGGGACAAAATTTATTGCCCATTCCCAGTTGCCCTTCAGACGATGGTGGTGAGCTGTTTTCTTGAAACGCTGCAGTCCGTGAGGTTTGGGTACACCCAACGTGCTTTTATGGAGGAAGCTAAATGAATTTTTTCCCCCGTTACCGCGAAGGATCGTTTATATGGGTCCAAGTGGGAGTGGTGAGTGATTTTGAGGGGAAATTCCAGTTGGTGATTTTCCCAAGTAGGGGCTTGTCTAGTTCTTCAAAATGATAGTGGTCGTAGGTATGGAAGGTGATGTATAAGGAAAAATTGCCTGAGGAAATTTGTTGAGTTATTGCGGTGCATTTTGGGATGGCTGTTGGAGGGATTGAATGCCTGTGGCAGGAGGAGTAATCAAGCGCACTGCTTGGTCCGGGATGCTTTCGAACTCCATGAGCGTTCTTGGAGATCTGGGGAACAGTGTTTCACTTTGACAAAAAATGGATTAAAAATCTGCCTAAGAACCAATCTTGTTCTGAAATTTCACACAATGTATAATAGATGATTGTTAATGCTCCTTTACAAAATTTACGTTGTGAGTAATTGACAATGTGTGATAGGTCAGTTATTGTACAGAGCTGGAATCGAACTTGGGTTTCCGCAGTGTGAGGTCAGAAAATAAAGACGTGGCAGAAGCATCTTTTTCAAACAGGTTAATGTTAGCTCAAAACAAAATACACCAACTTCAAATTATAAATGCCTGCTGCTTTTATTTATGCAACACACATGTTTTGGAAATATTAAAAACGCCAAGCAGCTCCCATGGTGAGACAGGTCCGAACTTCCAATTACGTTGATGCTGTGAAGTAACCAGTGAGCTAAAGCTGACGCTGGCTTGAAGCACGGACACATTGTAGAAAAGGATTACCGTTATCCTGCTCGCCGTGGTGGGTCACATTCAGGGAAAACTCCAGGTGTTGACGCACATCACCTCACAGCCAGACGTGACCAAAGACATAAAAGTGCGTGAAGTACCGAAGGAGGACATTCATTCCGTTTAACATCAGCGGCTCTTTAGATTAGCAGATCATTCGATCCCACTCGACCGACCTTTTCCCAGAGACATGCATTTGATTGCTGTCGTTTCTGGCTTTGACATTTGAAAGCCACTGTTGTATCTGCCTCCACCAATCTCACAGGCAGTGCAGACCAGATAATTGAACTGTATCCCAGGACATTGAAATAATTGTTGGAAACATGTAATTTAAAAATCTTATCTCGCAGAAATCTTCATCTGCGAGTGCTGTGGCAACTGGAACTGATCGCAAATGACAACATCGGGAGACTAACATAGAACAAAGAACAAAGAAAAGTACAGCACAAGAACAGGCCCTTCGGCCCTCCAAGCCCGTGCCGACCATGCTGCCCGTCTAAACTAAAATATTCTACACTCCCGGGGTCCTCACCCCTCAATTCCCATCCTATTCATGTATTTGTCAAGATGCCCTTTAAACATCACTATCATCCCTGCTTCCACCACCTCTTCTGGCAGCAGGTTACAAGCACCCACAACCACCTGTATAAAAAACTTGCCTCGTACATCTACTCTAAACATTGCCCCACGCACCTTAAACCTCTGCCCCCTAGTAATTGACCCCTCTACCCTGGGATAAAGCCTCTGACTATCCACTCTGTCTATGCCCCTCATAATTTTGTAGACCACTATCAGGTCGCCCCTCAACCTTCTTCGTTCCGTGAGAACAAACCAAGTTTATTCAACCTCTCCTCATAGCTAATGCCCTCCATACCAGGCAACATCCTGGTAAATCTCTTCTGCAACCTCTCGAAAGCCTCAACGTCCTTCTGGTAGTGTGGCGACCAGAATTGAACACTATACTCCAAGTATGGAGGGTGCTTTACTCTGTATCTAACTCTGTGCTGTACCTGTCCTGGGAGTGTTTGATGAGGACACTATAGAGGGAGCTTTACTCTATATCTAACCCCGTGCTGTACCTGTCCTGGGAGTGTTTGATGGGGACAGTGTAGAGGGAGCTTTACTCTGTATCTAACCCTGTGCTGTACCTGTCCTGGGAAATTTTGATGAGGACAGTATAGAGGGATCTTTACTCTGTATGCGGATAATCATTCCAGCCCCAACATTCAGTTTAATCACAGCTGAACTTCTGCCTCAATGTAATTTGCTGCCTGTTCCTCAGACACTTTCATTCCCTCAAACTTCACTGTCGATAAGATAAATCGAGGCAGGCACCCACAGCAAAATTTCAAAGCGATTTGGACATATAGATGGAGTACACCAATCTGCAGTGACACAGATCTGGAAGGTGGAACAGGTGATAGATTCATCGAAGTTCACCGCATGGAAATAGGTGCGTCGGCCTAACTTGTCCATGCCTCCCAGTTTTTACTACACAAAGCCTGCCTGATTGCCCACATTTGGTCATATTCCTCTATACCCATCTTCTCCACATAAATATCAAAAACGTTTTAAAAGCAGAATTGTAGACAGCTGTACTACTGCCAATATTTCAAACACTCACAACCCTCAGTGCGAAAAAAACGTTCACCTGGACCCTTTTGTATCCCTCCCCTCTCACCTTAAACCTTTGCCCTCGAGGTTTGGATTCCATTACCTTTGGGAACATCTACAATATCTATGCCCCGCATTATTTTATAGTCGCCGTCATGATCAATCCGAGCCTCCAAGAAAAATGTTCGAGCCTATCGAGCCTCTCCTTATAACTCAAACCATCAAGTCCGGTAGCAACCTAGCAAATCTTTTCTGCCCTCATTCTAGGTTAATAACATCCTTTCTATATTAGGGTGACCAGAACCGTACACAGTATTCCATGTTTGTCATTCCCAATGTCTTGTTCAAGTTCAGCAAGCTCTCCCAACTCCTGTATTCAATTATCTGACTATGCATCTGTATAATAGTAATAATGGCGACAGACACAGTAATTGTGGAACAAAGAGCCGCTTCTATGTTGTGAATTTCCAATTATTCATCATGTTTGCAGTGGTTCCAAAAAGCAACAATGTCGCAGAATGTGTCTGACTGGAAAACATGAAGAAGAATATCTTGATCAAGAGACTCGCAGCTAATCAAATCTTCACCCGATACTAATAGAAACAAAACAGAAACAGAATAAAGGAGAGTGGTAAAGAGAGAAAGGGGGGAGAGCGTTTAATGCTGTAGTACATTGCACACCAATCCCTACCACCTTACTGCAGCAAGCACATTGTTTATATCTTCCAGGATTCATGCTCTTAGAAATACCTTAGATCCAGTTTCCTCTGAAGTAGAAGTTACATGATTCATTCCACCGTTAGAAGGTGGTGGTGAGCTGCTTTCTAGAATCGTTGCAGGCCGTGAAGTTTGGGTACACCCACGTGCTTTAAGGGAGGAAGCTAAATGATTTCCCCCCGTTACCGTGAAGGAACGTTTATATGGTTCCTAGTGGGAGTGGTGAGTGATTTGGAGGGTGAATTGCAGTTGGTGATTTTCCCAAGTAGGGGCTTGTTTAGTTCTTCCGAATGATAGTGGTCGTAGGTCTGGAAGGTGCTGCCGAACGAACAATTGCCTGAGGGACATTGTGGAGTTATTGCGGTGCATTTTGGGATGTCTGTGGCGGAGGGATTGAATGCTTGTGGCAGGAGGAGCAATCAAGCGCACTGCTTGGTCCTGGATGCTTCCTAACACCCTGAGTGTTCTTGGAGATCTGGGGAACAGCGTTTCACGTGAAAAAAAATGGATTAATCAATTTGCCTGCGAAGCCAATCTTGTTTCGAAATTTCAAAAATGTATAATAGATAATCGTTAATGCTCTTTTCCTCCATTTAGGTAGTGAGTAATTGGCAAAGTGTGACAGGTCAGTTATTGTACAGAGCTGGAATCGAACAAGGGTTTCTGCAGCGCGAGCCCAGAAAGTAAACACGTGGTATAAGCTGCTTTTTAAACAGATCAATGCAGCCTGGAACAAAATACACCGACTCCTAATTATAAATGTGCTGCTGCTTTTATTTATGCACCACACATGTGGAAATATAAAAAACGCCAGGCAGCGCCCACGGTGAGACAGGTCCGAACTTACAGCTAAGTTGATGCTGTGAAGTAACCAGTGAGCTAAAGCTGACGCTGACGTCAAATACGGACACATTGTATATAAAGGATTACCGTCATCAAACTTGCCGTGGTGGGAAACATTGAGGGGAAACTGCAGGTGTCGCTGCACATCACCTCACAGCCAGACGTGACCAAAAACTTGAAAGTGCGTGAAGTACCGACGGGGACATTCATTCCGTTTAACCTCAGCGGCTCTTTAGATTAGCAGATCATTCAATCCCACTCGACCGACCTTTTCCCAGAGACATGCATTTGATTGCTGTCGTTTCTCGCATTGAAGTTGGAAAGCCACTGTTGTATCTGCCTCCACCAATCTCACAGGCAGTGCAGACCAGATAATTTAAATGTATCCCAGAACATTGAAATAATTGTTGCAAAGATCTAAGTTAAAAATCTTATCTCGCAGTTATATTCACCTGCGAGCTGCGAGTGCTGTGGCAACTGGACCTGATCGCAAATGACAACATTGGGAGACGACACGACCACTCACTCCTACCCCAACTTTCAGTTTGATCACAGCTGAGCTTCTGCCTCAATGTCAATTCCTGCCTGTTCCTCAGATACTTTCATTCTCTCAAAGTTCACAGTCGATAAGAAAAATGGAGGCAGACACCCACAGCAAAATTTCAAACACACTGGCACATACAGATGGAGTGCTCGAAAATGCGGTGAAACAGACCTGGAAGGTGGGACAGGTTATAGAGTCACAGACGTTTACAGCATGGAAATTGGGCCTTCGGCCTAATTTGTCCATGCCGCCCAGTTTTTCCGACACAAAGCCTGTCCAATTGCTCACATTTGGTCATATTCGTCTCTACCCATCTTCTCCATATAACTATATAAATGCTTTTTAAAAGGCAGAATTGCTGACGCTTCTACTACTGCCTCAGCCAGCTCGTTCCAGACACTCACCAACCTCTGTGTGAAACAACTGTTCCTCTGGACCCTTTTGCATAAACCCCCTCTCACCTTAAACCTATGCCCTCTAGTTTTGGATTCCATTACCTTTGGGAACATCTACCTGATCTATTCCCCGCATTATTTTACAGCCGTCGTCAAGATCACCCCTAGCCTCCAAGAAAAAAGTTCCAGAATATCCAGCCGATCCTATTAACTCAAACCATTAATTCCCGTAGCAGCCTAGCAAACCTTTTCTGCATTCCTTCTCCCTAAATAATATCCTTTATGTATCCCAGCACTGTACACAACCTGTCCAATTACCCACATTTGGTCTTATTCCCCTATACCCATCTTCTCCATATAAATATCTAAATGTTTTTAAAGGGCAGAATTGCAGACGCTTCGACTACTGCCTCTGCCAGCTCGTTCCAGACACTCACAAACCTCTGTGCGAAACAAACCTTTGCATAGCAAACCTTTTCTGCATTCCTTCTGCCTAAATAATATTTTTTCGAAATTCCAGAACTGTACACAGTATTCCAAGTGTGTCCTTCCCAATGCCTTGAACAACTTGTGCAAGACGACCAAACTCCTGTTTTCAATTATCTGGCCATGTGTCTGTATAATAGTAATAGTGGGCACAGACACAGTAATTGTGGAGCAAAGAGCCTCCTTCAATGTTGTGAATTTCCAACTGTTTATCATGTTTGCAGTGGTTCCAAAAAGCAACAAAGTCAGAAAATGTGCATGCCTAGAAAAAGATGCAGAAGAATATCTTGCTGAAGAGTCCCACAGCAAATCAAATCGTCACCCGACACCAATAAAAACAAATTAGAAACAGAATAAATGAGAATGGTAAAGAGAGAAAGGGGGAGAGAACGTTTAATGCTCTAGTATATTGCACATCACTCCCTTCCACCTTACTGCAGCAAGCACATTGTTTCTGTCTTCCAGGATTCATGCTCTTAGAAATACTTTTGATCCAGGTTCCTCTGAAGCAGAAGTTACATGATTCATTCCACCGTTAGAATGAAAAATCAGGAACAGCGCAATGCCGCAGTGGTTAGCACTGCTGCCTCACGACGCCGAATTCTCAGGTTCTTTCCCGTCTCTGGGTCACTATCCGTGTGGAGTTTGCACATTATCCCCGTTTTTGCGTCGGTTTCTCCCCGACAACCCAAAGATCAGCAGGGTAGGTGAGCTCGCCAGCTCAAATTACCCCATAATGGAAAAAATGAATTGTGTACTCAATATATTTTTTTAAAGAATGGAGAACAGTTCATCCCAGGCCCCAGAAATTCAAAGCACAAATGCATGAAAAAGATCACTTTTACTGGATGTGAAAGTTGCTGGTTAGGACAGAATTTATTACCCATTCCCAGTTGCCCTTCAGAAGGTGGTGGTGAGCTGCTTTCTTGAATCGTTGCAGTCCGTGAAGATTGGGTAAACCCAAAGTGCTTTTAGGGAGGAAGCTAAATGATTTTTCCCCGGCACCGTGAAGGAACGTTTTTTATGGTTCCAACTGGGAGTGGTGAGTGATTTCGTGGGGAAATTCTAGTTGGTGATTGTCCCAAGTAGGGGCTTTTCTAGTTCTTCAAAATGATAGTGGTCGTAGGTATGGCAGGTGCTGTCCAAGGGACAATTGCCTGAGGAAATTTGTTGAGTTATTGCGGTGCATTTTGGGATGGCTGTTGGAGGGATTGAATGCCTGTGGTAGGAGGAGCAATCAAGCGCACTGCTTGGTCCGGGATGCTTTAGAACTCCCTCAGCGTTCTTGGAGATCTGAGAAACAGCGTTTCACTTGGGCAAAAAATGGATTAATTAATTTGCCTGCGTAACCAATCTTGTTCTGAAATTTCACAAAATGTATAATAGATAATTGTTAATGCTCTTTTCCACAATTTATGTTGTGACTAATTGACAATGTGTGATAGGTGAGTTATTGCACAGAGCTGGAATCGAACTTGGGTTTCCGCAGTGTGAGGTCAGAAAGTAAACACGTGGCACAAACATCTTTTTCAATCAGATTAATGTAACCTCTAAACAAAATACACCAACTTCCAATTATAAAGTGCTGCTGCTTTTATTTATGAAAAACACATGTTTTGGAAATATTAAAAACGCCAATCAGCGCCCATGGTGAGACAGGACCGAACTTACAATTAAGTTGATGCTGTGAAGTAACCAGTGAGCTAAAGCTGACGCTGGCTTAAAGCACGGACACATTGTAGAAACGGATTACCGTGATCCTACTCGCCGTGGTGGGTAACATTCAGGGGAATCTATAGGTGTTGGTGTACATCATCTCACAGCCAGACGTGACCAAAAACTTAAAGTGCGTGAAGTACCGACGGAGGACATTCATTCTGTTTAACTTTAGCGGCTTTTTGAATTAGCAGATCATTCAATCCCACTGGACCGACCTTTCCCCAGAGGCATGCATTTGATTGCTGTCGTTTTTCGCATTGAAATTTGAAAGCCACTGTTGTATTTGTCACCACCAATCTCACAGGCAGTGCAGACCAGATAATTGAAATCTATCCCAGAACATTGAAATAATTGTTGGAAAGATGTAACTTAAAAACCTTATCTCGCAGTTGCGAGCTGCGAGTACTGTGCCAACTGGAACTGATAGCAAATGACAACATAGGGAGACTACACGACCAATCACTCCTGCCCCAACATTCAGTTTGATCATAGCTGAGCTTCTGCTTCAATGTAATTTCCTGTCTATTCCTCAGATACTGTCGTTCCCTCAAAGTTCACTATCGCGAATAAAAATGGAGGCAGACATTCAAACCGATTTGGACATATAGATGGAGTGCTCGAATCTGCAGCGAGGCAGAGCTGAAAGGTGGGACAGGTTATAGAGTCATAGACGTTTACATGATGGAAATAGGTCCTTCGGCATTACTTGTGCATGTCGCCCAGTTTTTACTACACAAAGCCTGTCCAAGTGCTCACATTTGGTCATATTCCCCTACACCCATCTTCTCCATATAACTATTTAAATGCTTTTTAAAAGGCAGAATTGTAGACGACTCTACTACTGCCTCTGCCATCTCGTTCCAGACACTCACCACCCTCTGTGTGAAACAATTTTTCATGTGGACCGTTTTGTATCTCTCCCCTCTCACCTTAAACCTACGCGCTCTAGTTTTGGATTCCACTACCTTTGTGATAATCTACCTGATCCATGCCCCCCATTATTTAATTGCCGTCGTCAAGATCACCCCTAGGCTCCAATAAAAATATTCCAGTTTAAACAGCTCCGTATAACTCAAACCATCAAATCCGGTAGCAGCCTAGCAAATCTTTTATGCCCTCTTTCTAGGTTAATAATATCGTTTCTATATTAGGGTGACGAGAACTGTACATAATATTCCAAGTGTGGTCTTCCCAACGTCTTGTAGAACTTCAGCAAGACATCTCAACTCCTGTGTTCAATTATCTGACCATGTATCTGTACAATAGTAATAATGGGCAGACACAGTAATTGTGGAAAAAATAGCCTCCTTCAGTGTTGTGAATTCCCAATTATTCATCACGTTTGCTGTGGTTGCAAAAAGCAGCAAAGTCGCAGAATGTGTCTGACTGGAAAAAATGTTGAAGAATATCTTGCTCAAGAGAACCACAGCTAATCAAATCTTCACCCGATACCAATACAAACAAATTAGAAACAGAATAAAGGAGAATGGTAAAGAGAGAAAGGGGGAGAGAGCCTTTAATGCTGGAGTATATTGCACACCACTCCCACCTCACTGCAGCAAGCACATTGTTTCTATTTTCAAGGATTCTTGCTGTTAGACATCCATTAGATGTACTTTCCTCTGAAGCAGAAGTTACATGATTCATTCCACCGTTAGAATGACCAATAGGGACAGCAGGATGGCTCAGTGGTTAGCACTGCTGCCTCACGACGCTGAGTTCTTAGTTTCAATTCCGGCTCTGGGTCTCTGTCCGTGTGGAGTTTGCACATTATACCCGTTTTTGCGTGGGTTTCTCCCCACAACCAATGACGTGCAGGGTACGTAAATTTGCGACACGAAATTGCCCTTTAATTGGAAAAAAGGAATTGGGTACTGCATATTTATTTTTGAAGGTTGGAGAACAGTTCATACAGGCCCCAGAAATTTAAAGCACTAATGCATAAATAGATCACTTTCACTGGATGTGAAAGTTGCTGGTTAGGACAGAATTTATTGCCCATCCCTAGTTGCCCTTCAGAAGGTGGTGGTGAGCTGCTTTCTAGAATCGTTGCAGGCCGTGAAGTTTGGGTACACCCACGTGCTTTAAGGGAGGAAGCTAAATGATTTCCCCCCGTTACCGTGAAGGAACGTTTATATGGTCCCTAGTGGGAATGGTGAGTGATTTGGAGGGGGAATTGCAGTTGGTGATTTTCCCAAGTTGGGGCTTGTTTAGTTCTTCCGAATGACAGTGGTCGTAGGTCTGGAAGGTGCTGACGAAGGAACAATTGCCTGAGGGACATTGTGGAGTTATTGCGGTGCATTTTGGGATGTCTGTGGCGGAGGGATTGAATGCTTGTGGCAGAAGGAGCAATCAAGCGCACTGCTTGGTCCTGGATGCTTCCTAACACCCTGAGTGTTTTTGGAGATCTGGGGAACAGCGTTTCACGTGAAAAAAATGGATTAATCAATTTGCCTGCGAAACCAATCCTGTTTCGAAATTTCAAAAAATGTATAATAGGCAATCGTTAATGCTCTTTTCCTCCATTTAGGTAGTGAGCAATTGGCAAAGTGTGATAGGTCAGTTATTGTACAGAGCTGGAATCGAACTAGGGTTTCCGCAGCGCGAGCCCAGAAAGCAAACACGTGGCAGAAGCTGCTTTTTAAACAGATCAATGCAACCAGTAACAAAATACACCGACTTTTAATTATAAATGTGCTGCTGCTTTCATTTACGCACCACACATGTTATGGAAAAATAAAAAAACGCCAGGCAGCGCCCACGGTGAGACAGGCTCGAACTTACAATTAAGTTGATGCTGTGAAGTAACCAGTGAGCTAAAGCTGACGCTGACGTCAAGCACGGACACATTGTATATAAAGGATTACCGTCATCAAACTCGCCGTGGTGGGTAACATTGAGGGGACACTCCAGGTGTCGCTGCACATCATCTCACAGTCAGACGTGACCAAAAACTTGAAAGTGTGAAGTACTGACGGGGACATTCATTCCGTTTAACCTCAGCGGCTCTTTAGATAAGCAGATCATTCAAACCCACTCGACCGACCTTTTCACAGAGGCATGCATTTGATTGCTGTCGTTTCTCGCATTGAAGTTGGAAAGCCACTGTTGTATCTGCCTCCACCAATCTCACAGGCAGTGCAGACCAGATAATTTAAATGTATCCCAGAACATTGAAATAATTGTTGCAAAGATGTACGTTAAAAATCTTATCTCGCAGTTATATTCACCTGCGAGCTGCGAGTGCTGTGGCAACTGGACCTGATCGCAAATGACAACATTGGGAGACGACACGACCACTCACTCCTACCCCAACTTTCAGTTTGATCACAGCTGAGCTTCTGCCTCAATGTCAATTCCTGCCTGTTCCTCGGATACTTTCATTCTCTCAAAGTTCACAGTCGATAAGAAAAATGGAGGCAGACACCCACAGCAAAATTTCAAACACACTGGCACATACAGATGGAGTGCTCGAAAATGCGGCGAAACAGATCTGGAAGGTGGGACAGGTTATAGAGTCACAGACGTTTACAGAATGAAAATTGGGCCTTCGGCCTAATTTGTCCATGCCGCCCAGTTTTCCCTACACAAAGCCTGTCCAATTGCTCACATTTGGTCATATTCGTCTCTACCCATCTTCTCCATATAACTATATAAATGCTTTTTAAAAGGCAGAATTGCAGACGCTTCTACTACTGCCTCAGCCAGCTCGTTCCAGACATTCACCAACCTCTGTGTGAAACAACTGTTCCTCTGGACACTTTTGCATCAACCCCCTCTCACCTTAATCCTATGCCCTCTAGTTTTGGATTCCATTACCTTTGGGAACATCTACCTGATCTATTCCCCGCATTATTTTACAGCCGTCGTCAAGATCACCCCTAGCCTCCAAGAAAAAAGTTCCAGAATATCCAGCCGATCCTATTAACTCAAACCATTAATTCCCGTAGCAGCCTAGCAAACCTTTTCTGCATTCCTTCTCCCTAAATAATATCCTTTATGTATCCCAGCACTGTACACAACCTGTCCAATTACCCACATTTGGTCTTATTCCCCTATACCCATCTTCTCCATATAAATATCTAAATGCTTTTTAAAGGGCAGAATTGCAGACGCTTCTACTACTGCCTCTGCCAGCTCGTTCCAGACACTCACAAACCTCTGTGTGAAACAATTGTTCCGCTGGACCCTTTTGTATCAGCCCGCTCTCACCTTAAACCTATGCCCTCTAGTTTTGGATTCCATTACGTTTGGGAACATCTACCTGATCTATTCCCCTCATTAGTATACAGCCGTCGTCAAGATCACCACTAGCCTCCAAGAAACATGTTCCAGTCTATCCAGCCGCTCCTAATCACTCTAACCATCAAGTCCCGTAGCAGCATAGCAAACCTTTTCTGCATTCCTTCTGCCTAAATAATATTTTTTCGAAATTCCAGAACTGTACACAGTATTCCAAGTGTGTCCTTCCCAATGCCTTGAACAACTTGAGCAAGACGACCAAACTCCTGTTTTCAATTATCTGGCCATGTGTCTGTATAATAGTAATAGTGGGCACAGACACAGTAATTGTGGAGCAAAGAGCCTCCTTCAATGTTGTGAATTTCCAACTGTTTATCATGTTTGCAGTGGTTCCAAAAAGCAACAAAGTCAGAAAATGTGCATGCCTAGAAAAAGATGCAGAAGAATATCTTGCTGAAGAGTCCCACAGCAAATCAAATCGTCACCCGATACCAATAAAAACAAATTAGAAACAGAATAAAGGAGAATGGTAAAGAGAGAAAGGGGGAGAGAACGTTTAATGCTCTAGTATATTGCACATCACTCCCTTCCACCTTACTGCAGCAAGCACATTGTTTCTGTCTTCCAGGATTCATGCTCTTAGAAATACTTTTGATCCAGGTTACTCTGAAGCAGAAGTTACATGATTCATTCCACCGTTAGAATGAAAAATCAGGAACAGCGCAATGCCGCAGTGGTTAGCACTGTTGCCTCACGACGCCGAATTTTCAGGTTCTTTCCCGTCTCTGGGTCACTATCCGTGTGGAGTTTGCACATTATCCCCGTTTTTGCGTCGGTTTCTCCCCCACAACCCAAAGGTCCGCAGGGTAGGTGAGCTGGCCAGCTTAAATTACCCCATAATGGAAAAAATGTATTGTGTACTCAATATATTTTTTTAAAGAATGGAGAACAGTTCATCCCAGGCCCCAGAAATTCAAAGCACAAATGCATGAAAAAGATCACTTTTACTGGATGTGAAAGTTGCTGGTTAGGACAGAATTTATTACCCATTCCCAGTTGCCGTTCAGAAGGTGGTGGTGAGCTGCTTTCTTGAATCGTTGCAGTCCGTGAAGATTGGGTAAACCCAAAGTGCTTTTAGGGAGGAAGCGAAATGATTTTTTCCCCGGCACCGTGAAGGAACATTTTATATGGTTCCAACTGGGAGTGGTGAGTGATTTCGTGGGGAAATTCTAGTTGGTGATTGTCCCAAGTAGGGGCTTTTCTAGTTCTTCAAAATGATAGTGGTCGTCGGTATGGCAGGTGCTGTCCAAGGGACAATTGCCTGAGGAAATTTGTTGAGTTATTGCGGTGCATTTTGGGATGGCTGTTGGAGGGATTGAATGCCTGTGGCAGGAGGAGCAATCAAGCGCACTGCTTGGTCCGGGATGCTTTCGAACTCCCTCAGCGTTCTTGGAGATCTGAGAAACAGCGTTTCACTTGGGCAAAAAATGGATTAATTAATTTGCCTGCGTAACCAATCTTGTTCTGAAATTTCACAAAATGTATAATAGATAATTGTTAATGCTCTTTTCCACAATTTATGTTGTGACTAATTGACAATGTGTGATAGGTCAGTTATTGCACAGAGCTGGAATCGAACTTGGGTTTCCGCAGTGTGAGGTCAGAAAGTAAACACGTGGCACAAACATCTTTTTCAATCAGATTAATGTAACCTCTAAACAAAATACACCAACTTCCAATTATAAATGTGCTGCTGCTTTTATTTATGAAAAACACATGTTTTGGAAATATTAAAAACGCCAATCAGCGCCCACGGTGAGACAGGACCGAACTTACAATTAAGTTGATGCTGTGAAGCAACCAGTGAGCTAAAGCTGACGCTGGCTTAAAGCACGGAGACATTGTAGAAACGGATTACCGTGATCCTACTCGCCGTGGTGGGTAACATTCAGGGGAATCTACAGGTGTTGGTGTACATCATCTCACAGCCAGACGTGACCAAAAACCTAAAGTGCGTGAAGTACCGACGGAGGACATTCATTCTGTTTAACTTCAGCGGCTCTTTGAATTAGCAGATCATTCAATCCCACTGGACCGACCTTTCCCCAGAGGCATGCATTTGATTGCTGTCGTTTTTCGCATTGAAATTTGAAAGCCACTGTTGTATTTGTCACCACCAATCTCACAGGCAGTGCAGACCAGATAATTGAAATCTATCCCAGAACATTGAAATAATTGTTGGAAAGATGTAACTTAAAAACCTTATCTCGCAGTTGCGAGCTGCGAGTACTGTGCCAACTGGAACTGATAGCAAATGACAACATTGGGAGACTACACGACCACTCACTCCTGCCCCAACAATCAGTTTGATCACAGCTGAGCTTCTGCCTCAATGTCAATTCCTGCCTGTTCCTCAGATACTTTCATTCCCTCAAAGTTTACAGTCGATAAGAAAAATCGAGGCAGCCACCCACAGCAGTGAAGTGTTTCTAGGCGCCATGGAGGGGTTCAGGACACCATAAAGGGTGTCCATGCACCATGGAGGAGTTCAGGACACCGGGTGGGGTCTGCAGGCGCCATGGAGCGCTGCAGGGCACAGCGATGAGCTTCGAAGCGCCATGGAGGGGTTCAGGGCACCGTGAAGGGTTTCTAGCCGCCATGGAGAGGTTCAGGACACCGGGTAGAGTCTCCAGGCGCCATGGAGGGGTTCAGGACACAGTGAAGGGTCTCTAGGCGCCATGGAGGGGTTCTGGGCACCGTGAAGGGTTTCTAGCCGCCATGGAGAGGTTCAGGGCACCGTGAAGGGTTTCCAGGCGCCATGGAGAAGTTCAGGCCACCGGGTAGGGTCTCCAGGCGCCACGGAGGGGTTCAGGGCACAGTGAATGATCTCTAGGCGCCATGGAGGGGTTCTGGACACCGGGTATGGGTCTGCAGGCGCCTTGGAAGGGTTCTGGGCACCGTGAAGGGTTTCGATGCGCCATGGATGGGTTCTGGGCACCGTGAAGGGTTTATAGGCGCCATGGAGGGGGTTCAGGCACCGTGAAGGGTTTCTAGGCGCCATGGAGGGGTTCAGGCACCGTGAAGGGTTTCTAGGCGCCATGGAGGGGTTCAGCCACCGTGAAGGGTTTCTAGGCGCCATGGAGGGGTTCAGGTACCGTGAAGGGTTTCTAGGCGCCATTGAGGGGTTCTGGGCACCGTGAAGGGTTTCTAGGCGCCATGGAGGGGTTCAGGCACCGTGAAGGGTCTCTACGGAGCTCCGCCTTTTTTCCGTTGTGGAAGTGTGGAGCACTCGTCGAGATGCTTTTAAATCATTGCACTGTTTCTGCAATTTCTCTTCTAATTACGTTTTGCTCTAGAGTCGCCTGCTATCTTTCGATACCGCCACATTTTATTGCTCACACAGACAGGAATATTTCCCAGATCTGGATCCAAATCTTGGGGCGTGATGACAACATGACTTCAAACTGAAATTATTCTGTCCATAGAGGTCACAGGAGCTGAATAGAACTAAAGAAGCTCAAGGGAAGTTCCACTCACTGAGGGATTGTGTGAATGCTGCTCGGAGGTGAAGTGAGCGTGATATAATCTAGCTGCCTGTTTCTGAGCCTGTGCTCGGTGTATTGGGAGGTTTGCTCCTGGTTGGAGTACCCCCGGGATGGGCAGTAACCCGCTGAGTGAAGCGGCAGTCCCGCGTTCTGCTGGCAGCGCCTGAATGGAGAGTTGGGCGAGAATCCTGCTGTTTGTCCCTCTCTCACCCACTGTGGAGCCAGGCAAGAAAGATTCTCATTCAAGACTGTGGAAGTGTAAATGTCACATGGCTGTGAGATGACGTGTTGTGTTAATGTTGAACGGCAAATCGGACCAAGGAAGCTTTGACTCATGATTACAGAGGAGGGAATTTTAATGTTTCTGCCCAGTATGAAACAGGGGAGTTTGTGTCTGTTCAGCAAACGTGATAGTTTCACTTCAGAAAATGATGACCACATAATGGAAACTATTGAAATTTTGATCAAAACTTAATTCCGAAAAAGAACAAAGATCAAAGAAAAGTACAGCGCAGGAAGAGGCCCTTCGGCCCTCCAAGCCCACGCCGACCATACTGCCCGTCAAAACTAAAATTGTCTATACTTTCGTGGTCCGTATCCCACTATTCCCATCCTATTTATGTATTTGTCAAGATGCCCCTAAAACGTCACTCCTGCCGGAGGAGATGGTGGAATCCTCCGTTCCTGCTTCCACCGCCTCCTCCGGCAGCAGTTCTAGCCACCCACTACCCTCTTTGTAAACAAATTGCGTCGTTCATCTCCTCTCAACATTACCGCTCGCACCTTAAACCTATGCCCCCTGTTAATTGACCCCTCTACCCTGGGAAAATGTATCTGACTATCCACTCCATCGAAACCCCTTCGTTCCACTGAAAACAAACCAATTTTATTCAAACTCCCCTCATAGCTAATGCCCTCCATACCAGGCAACATGCTGGTAAATCTCTTCTGCACCCTTTCTAAAGCCTCCACAAAAATATTAGCCATCAATGTTTTATTTAAATGGAAATCTGTAATTTCCAATTACTGATTAATGCCCACCGGATGTCGTGTTGTAGGTTTCATAGCAGCCACAGAAACTATCTAGCTCATTCCTGTACTCTGTCTCGTCATTGTTTGAAATGCGACCCACTATGGTGGTGTCATCAGCAAATTAGAAAATCGAGTTGGAGGGGAATTTGGCCACACAGTCATAGGTGAACAAGGAGTATAGTAAGGGGCTGAGGACAAAGCCTTGTTGGGCACCGGTGTTGAGGATGATCGTGGAGGAGGTGTTGTTGCCTATCTTTACTGATTGTGGCCTGTGGATTAAAAAGTTTAGGATCCACTCACAGAGGGACGGAACCGAGGCCAAGGCCACGGCGTTTGGAGGTGAGTTTTGTAGGAATGATGGTGGTGAAGGCTGAGCTGTAGTCGATAAATAGGAGTCTGACATAAGTGTCTTTGTATCTAGATGTTCCATGGTAGAGTGCAGGGCCATAGACATGGCGTCTGCCGTGGACATGTTGCAGTGTAGGCGAACTGTAGTGGATCAAGTCAATCCGGAAGGCTGGAGTCGATTCGTGCCATGACTAACCTTTGGAAGCACTTCATGATGATGGATGTCAGAGCCACTGGACGATAGTCATTAAGGCACGCTGCTTGGATTTCTTTTGTGGTGATGGTCGTCTTCTTGAAGCATATAGGGACCTCAGATGGTTGTAAAACGAGGTTGAAGATGTCTGCAAATACCCCCGCCAGCTGATCCATGCAAGATCTAGGTGCTCGTCCGGGCACCCCATCCGGACCGGTGGCATTCCGTCGGTTTACCTTCGCGAAGGCTGCTCTGACGTCCGCAGTGATTTCTGATGCAAGTTCATTCGCGGCTTCTGGGGGTGGAGGGCTTGTTCTCGCTGACTTCTTGCTCAAAGTGGGCATAGAATGCGTTGAGCTCATCAGGGAGGGGTGCATTGGAGCCGGCGAGTATGCATGCCTCCATCGGATAGCCCGTTATGTCTTGCAACCTTGCCATTGACACGGGGATTCGTTTGGCTAGCCTAGGACTCGAGCTTGGTCCGGAACTGTCTTTTGGCATCTTTGATGAATTTCTTTAGATCATATCTGACTTTCATGTACAGGTCAGGGTCGCCTGACTTGAACGCCTCAGACCTGGACTTCAGCCAGCAGTGGATATCCCTGTTCATCCAGGGTTTCCGGTTAGGAAGCATGCGGATTTGCTCCTTTGGCACACAGTCTTCTACACTCTTGTTTCCTTCACTCTTGTTTCCTTGCTTGCGGTTCCTGTGTCAAGTAGATGGGTCTGCGCGGCCGAGCGTTCCGGGTCGGTGTCGAGCAATGGTTTGGCTTCACAGGTCTGTGGATGTCCAGACCGCACTGCGCCATGGATGGGTTGAAGTCCAGCAAGTGGATGACGTCTCTGGGGTTGCGGTTGCGGATGAAGCGATGGCCGGTCCGGGTGTTGGTGCACAACACATAACGCTACTCTGCCAACCTCTATGCACTTCAAAGGATCCACGTGATTGCAGCTGCCTCTGCATGTTACATGCCTCCTTCTTCTTTTTGACCAGGGCCTAAATATCCTGAGTTCCAATAACATGCGCATGACCTGAGCAGTGACTTCCTCGTCCATTTCAGCTACCACATCAAATGTTATCATGTTTATCGAACATGTTTTTCAATTCATACATTGGTGAGGATTGCCTTCTATTAAAACATTTCCGCCAAGTAAACAACACTGTTGTATTTGCCCAAGGCCTTGTGGAAGACGAGCTGAGTAACCTAGACGGACTGACTGAATTCACAGTGTTTCCCTCCTTTTCTCTTTACACTAAAAACAAATGTACTCAACTATTATGAACCAGACAATCAGCCTGAACAACTGACATAACCAATCTCGATTGAACGGTGATATTTCCTCCCTCCACTATTTCCCATTTTCCTCTCCTCAGTGACCGTCAGATATCCCAGCATTACCGCACATTCTTCCACTTCATCAAGGTGCACAATGGGTTGCAAGTGGTTAACTGAAACTGTTTGTTCCGTGACTGGAATTAATGTCGGTCTCGCTGGAACCCACCTGTGCCGCAGAAGAGATACCCACTCCAATAAATATGTCGATTAATGAGGGATAGAATCTCAGAACATCAGATTAGTTTTTTACAACATTGGGTGAGAATCGTGGAATACTCGAATGAACGTTACAGCGATGAATCAGAGTCAGAGCAACATTCATTGGACTGTGACAGAAATGTCTGGGAATTTGAATACATCAGATTGGAATGTCACAGCAGCCGACAGAGCTTTATCCGTGGCTCTTTTCTGTCTTTTTTCATTTTACGAAAGGATGTCAGCGTTATGGCGGTTCGAGTGCATACTGAAAGTTATTCAGGCTGGTTACTATCCATTTCCCGCCATCGTGGGTGTACCCAGTAAGTATTTCTACCCGGCTGTACATGCTATGCACGATATTTAACTGCATATTTTTTTGTCACTTACATTTAGACACACTCATAAATTGACTTTACTTTTCCTCTCACTCTGTGGTCACATGTTCATTGATTACAAACTTCTCGTTGGCCAGCATATGAGGCGGCCGATTTCAAAGTAGAAATAGCCCTTGAAGAGCATTGTGTCTGCGTTGGCCTTTAGGAATGTCTCTGTTCTTATCCTATTTACCAGCTCCTCAGTCCTAGCTTTGCAAATGATGTTGTCTAAAGTGTTCGTCGAGGGGCGGCACGTTGGCGCAGTGGTTAGCACTGGGACTGCAACGCTGAGGACCCGCGTTCGAATCCCGGAGTTTGCACATTCTCCTCGTGTCTGCGTGGGTTTCACCCCCACAACCCAAAGATGTGCAGGTTCGGTGAATTGACCACGCTAAATTTCCCCTTAATTGGAAAAAATGTATATAATTGGGTACTCTAAATTTATTATAGAAAAATAAATAAATGAAGTGTTCATCGAGCCGTCTCATGAATGTTCCCGTCCCGACAGTTTCAGGCAGTGATTTCCAGATTCCAACAGCCCGCTCAGTGATAATTGTTTTCTCACACCCTCTCTAAATGTTCTTTAAATCACGGCCTTCTCTGCACTAAGGAGAATTCCAGCTGGGGTCAAAGAGCGGTTCATACGATCCATCATAACCTTTCTACTCTTATACTCTGTACCTGGACTAATTAGAACGAGTATTTCACATACCTTTTTCAGGTCCTTATTGAACTTTTCAGACATCTTGAAGGATCTTCTGAGATGCATTCCAAGGTCGCTCTGGTCCTCTGTGCTTCCTAATGTCCGACTGTTCATTGTGCCCACCCTCGACGTTTTAGTCCTCTCAAAATGCATTACGTCACACCTTACAGTGTTAAGTTATTTTTGCTACTATTTTATACATCTAAACAGTCCGTCTGCATCGCCCTGCAATCTAAGTTTTTCGTCTTCGCTGTTTATCATAGAATCAGACAATTATTAGCACAGAAGGAAGCCATTCGGCCCATCGAATCTGCACCGGCCATTGGAAAGAGAAGCCTACCGAAGCCCACAACTCCACCCTACCCCCATAACTCAGTAACCCTCCTAATCTTTTTGGACACTAAAGGCAATTTAGCATAGCTAATCCACCAAACCTGCACATCTTTGGACCGTGGGAGGAAAGCGGAGCACCCGGAGAAAACCCACGCAGACACGGGGAGAACGTGCAGACTCCGCACAAACAGTGACCCAGCGGGGAATTGAACCTGGAACCCTGGAGCTGTGAAACAACTGTGCCACACCAGTAATTGTCCTGGCATCTGCGATGTTACAGATCGTACCTCCAACTTTCATGTGCACATCATCAATGTTTACTGAAAACAGTAGAGGAGGCAGCGCAAATTCCTGAAGTGCACGACTGAATATCGGCTTCCTGTCACAGGAACAGTGATCGCCCATCACATTCTGTCTGCAGCCAATAAGCCTATTTTGTTCGACCATTCAAATTGCCCTGGGTCCCAGATGTTCTTACCTTCTCGATCATAGTCATCATGTGAGAACTTGTTGAAAGTCTCGCTGAAGTAAATCCCCAGCTCTGTGTTGAGAAATGTACATAGACGCGTTAAAAATTGAATAAAATTTGCAAGAACTGACCTCACGATGACAAAGTAATGCTGTAATATCTTCATCATAAACTTCAACTGCTTGTTTTAACAATACACCCCGACCTAACACCATCGAATTGATCCTTTTAGAATCTACAAAACCCCAATAGCTTTCTGCTCCTCCAATAATTTTCTCAACCACATCCCTTCAACATCCTCGCCTTGCCTTAACTTGCCTGCGCCGAAAGTTCTGCAAATCTCTTGATACATATTTGCCGTTCTGACCGGCATTTTCAAAATAAAATATGTTCATTGCTATAGCATCTTTGACCAGCGACTGGACAGTATATCCCCATGTGACTCAGTGTCATATTTTAGTTGTTCACCTTCACGGTCGGTCTGGAAATCTCAGTTATTGTTTTTGCTGAAATGCTGATGTAGAGAGATCAAGAGAGACAATGGCCCGGACCTTGGGCCCCAAATAATGGAGTATTCCACATAATTCCTTCTGCAAACCCCACACACCGGTTTAAATTGAGAATTAGTGGGGTGCATACTGATGTTTCTCCTGGGACTAGTCAATCAGAATATTATGCTAATCGCCTGGAACTCACACCACATTTCCTTATTACACTGTATTGTTCATTGCAAATCGACACTTTCAGTGGCATTTCACAGGCATATAAATTTGAACCAGCAGGAGTTTGAAAGCACGCGCCACTTTCTCCGTTGCTCAGCAATAATCCAATACAACATCCCATTCTTCATTTCCGGCCAGGCAGCCCTCCCAAACACCCGACTCCGCTTCCTGCTCTCCGTAACTCCGCCTGTATAACCTCACTAACTCCACTGTTCTGTGTCACATCCTCCAAAGGCATTCCACCTTCCAACACCCTTTCGCACATCCCTGCCTTTCCTGCCCTCGTATCCCCGGCTTCTCCACTCTCCAATCCCCTGGTACCACCCCTGGTACGTCAACAGGGGTGGTACCAGGGGATTGGAGAGTGGCGAATGTCGTGCCCCTGTTCAAAAAAGGGACTAGGGATAACCCTGGGAATTATAGGCCAGTTAGTCTTACTTCGGCGGTAGGCAAAGTAATGGAAAGGGTACTGAAGGATAGGATTTCTGAGCATCTGGAAAGACACTGCTTGATTAGGGATAGTCAGCACGGATTTGTGAGGGGTAGGTCTTGCCTTACAAATCTTATTGAATTCTTTGAGGAGGTGACCGAGCATGTGGATGAAGGTAAAGCAGTGGATGTAGTGTACATGGATTTTAGTAAGGCATTTGATAAAGTTCCCCATGGTAGGCTTATGCAGAAAGTAAGGAGGCATGGGATAGTGGGAACTTTGGCCAGTTGGATAACGAACTGGCTAACCGATAGATGTCAGAGAGTGGTGGTGGATGGCAAATATTCAGCCTGGATCCCAGTTACCAGCGGCGTACCGCAGGGATCAGTTCTGGGTCCTCTGCTGTTTGTGATTTTCATTAATGAAAATGAGGGAGTTGAAGGGTGGGTCAGTAAATTTGCAGACGATACGAAGATTGGTGGAGTTGTGGATAGTAAGGAGGGCTGTTGTCGGCTGCAAAGAGACATAGATAGGATGCAGAGCTGGGCTGAGAAGTGGCAGATGGAGTTTAACCCTGAAAAGTGTGAGGTTGTCCATTTTGGAAGGACAAATATGAATGCGGAATACAGGGTTAACGGTAGAGTTCTTGGCAATGTGGAGGAGCAGAGAGATCTTGGGGTCTATGTTCATACATCTTTGAAAGTTGCCACTCAAGTGGATAGAGCTGTGAAGAATGCCTATGGTGTTCTCGCGTTCATTAACAGAGGGATTGAATTTAAGAGCCGTGACGTTATGATGCAGCTGTACAAACCTTTGGTAAGGCCACATTTGGAGTACTGTGTACAGTTCTGGTCGCCTCATTTTAGGAAGGATGTGGAAGCTTTGGAAAAGGTGCAAAGGAGATTTACCAGGATGTTGCCTGGAATGGAGAGTAGGCCTTACGAGGAAAGGTTGAGGGTGCTAGGCCTTTTCTCATTAGAACGGAGAAGGATGAGGGGCGACTTGATAGAGGTTTATAAGATGATCAGGGGAATAGATAGAGTAGACAGCCAGAGACTTTTTCCCCGGGTGGAACAAACCATTACAAGGGGGCATAAATTTAAGGTGAAAGGTGGAAGATATAGGAGGGATATCAGAGGTAGGTTCTTTACCCAGAGAGTAGTGGGGGCATGGAATGCACTGCCTGTGGAAGTAGTTGAGTCGGAAACATTAGGGACCTTCAAGCAGCTATTTGATAGGTACATGGATTACGGTTAAATGATATAGTGTAGATTTATTTGTTCTCAAGGGCAGCGCGGTAGCATTGTGGATAGCACAATTGCTTCACAGCTCCAGGGTCCCAGGTTCGATTCCGGCTTGGGTCACTGTCTGTGCGGAGTCTGCACATCCTCCCCGTGTCTGCGTGGGTTTCCTCCGGGTGCTCCGGTTTCCTCCCACAATCCAAAGATGTGCGGGTTAGGTGAATTGGCCAATGATAAATTGCCCTTAATGTCCAAATTGTCCTTGGTGTTGGGTGGAGGTGTTGAGTTTGGGTGGGGTGCTCTTTCCGGGGGCCGGTGCAGACTCGGGGGGCCGAATGGCCTCCTTCTGCACTGTAAATTCAATGATAATCTATGATTAATCTAGGACAAAGGTTCGGCACAACATCGTGGGCCGAAGGGCCTGTTCTGTGCTGTATTTTCTATGTTCTATGTTCTCGCTGGTCACTGCACCTGATGTAATAACCCGGCTGCAGTTCACAACGCATTCCTTCCTTTCGGCACATTTGGCTTCTTTATATCAGACGCACAAAGAGGCTTGGGAGTCCTTGTTCACGATTCTCTTCAGGTTAACGTGCAGGTTCAGTCGGAAGTTAGGAAGGCAAATGCAATGTAGGCATCCACGTCGAGGTGATTAGAATACAAGACCAGGAATGTACTTTTGAGGCTTTATAAGGCTCTGGTCAGACCCCATTTTGAGTATTGTGAGCAGTTCTGGGCCCCGTATCTAAGGAAGGATGTGCTGGCCTTGGAAAGGGTCCAGAGGAGGTTCACAAGAATGATTCCTGGAATGAGGAGCTTAACGTATGAGGAACGATTGAGGACTCTGTGCCTGTACTCGTTGGAGTTTAGAAGGATGAGGGGGAGCTCTCATGGAAACTTACAGGATAATGCGTGGCCTGAATAGAGTGGACGTGGAGAAGATGTTTCCGCTTGTAAGAAAAACTAGAACCGGAGGACACCATCTCAGACTAAAGAGACGATTCTCTAAAACAGAGATGTGGAGGAATTTCTTCAGCCAGAGGGTGGTGAATCTGTGAAACTCTTCGCCCCAGAAGGCTATGGAGGCCAAATCACTGAGTGTCATTAAGACGGAGATAGGTAGGTTCTTGGTTAATAAGGGCATCAGGGGTTATAGGGAGGTGGCAGGAGAATGGGGATGAGAAACATATTAGCCATGATTGAATGGCGGCGCAGACTCGATGGGCCGAGTGACCAAAATCTACTCCTATGTCTTATGATCTCGTAGTCCTCCACACGCCACCGCCACCTTCTCTGGTTCATAAGCATATCTTCATATATTTTCTGCTCTACCCGTGCCACTATATGGTCCCTGATTTTCAGCTAAAAATATTCTTGCTGCTAAAGATCCGCAGGACGCATACTGCTGGGCACCTCCTACACATTACTTCAGCAGCACCACTTCTTTCACGTTGAACGTACATCGAGCTTTCTCTGCCCTTTTTACCCATGTTCCCCTTCATTATCTCGCACCTGCCTCTCTTTAACCCAACACATCCGCTGCTACCACGGCACATACATCACTTCCATCACTTCCCCCGCTCTTCCTCTTCAGATCATTCTCTCTACTTCACTGAACCACATCATCTCACGCGTTACCTCACCTCTGACTCCCTTCTCACAGCTAAATTCAGCTGGGCTGAACGTCACAGAACTTGTCCCTCTCCACCCGCACACCTTTCCTTGTCACTTACAACTCTGGAGAATTCACTTCCGATTCAAGACCGGGCTTCAGTGCTCCACCTCCTCCCCGGCCACTCACAAATCAAAGAGCGATTCATAGAACTTAGAACATGGAACATAGAACAGTACAGCACAGTACAGGCCCTTCAGCCCACGATGTTGTGCCGACCATTTATCCTAATGTAAGACCAACCTAACCTACATCCCTTCAATTTACTGCTGTCCATGTGCCTGTCCAAGAGTCGCTTAAATGTCCCTAATGACTCCGACTCCACCACCTCTGCTGGCTCCCTCAACCCTTCCTCGTAAGACATGTCCTCCAGTCCAGGCAGCATCACGGTAAATCTCCTCTGCACCCTCTCCAAACCATCCACATCCTTCCTATAATGAGGCGACCAGAACTGGACACAATATTGCAAGTGTGGTCTAACTAGAGTTTTAGAAAGCTGCAGCAAAACCACGCGGCTCTTAGACTCAATCCCACTATTAATAAAAGCCAACACACCATCCGCCTCCTTCACAACCCTATCAACCTGGGTAGCAACTTGAGGGATCTACGTACGCGGACCCCAAGATCATCTGTTCCTCCACACTTCCAAGAATCATGCCATTAACCCTGTATTCTGCAGTCAAATTCGGCCTTCCAAAATGAATCAGTTCACATTGATCAAGGCTGAACTCCACCTGCCACGTCTCAGCCCAGCTCTGCATCCTGTCAATGTCCTGCTGTAATCCTATTAATTCACACCCGCAACAAAATGTCCAGGATCTTTTTTCCCCATCCTCGAATTTGTTTAGTGCCCTGTGACTACTGAGTGCAGGGTTCTTTCCTTGGCTCTTTGGCCCTTCCATACATGGCGATACCCAATTATCCCGTCACCTTTGGATACGCCCCTCACCAACTATATCTCGGATTTCTTTAAATATCCCTCGTCTTCCTAAATCCAGGATGATCCTCTGTGCAGCACATACAGAATACAGGGATCTGGAGGGTCCACGTATTGGGGATAGTAGACGTTGGAAGCTGAGGGCGCAACGGGTCAAATATGGAGAACAGCTGGGGTCGCCAGAGTGGACCGCACTGCAGAGGAGTCCGGGTAAAAGGGCTCACGTTTCCTATACTCCAGGCCGAGATGGGTGCTGGGGAGTAACACAATATCCCGAAAGCCAAATGGGAGGTGGGTAAAGGCGTGGGAGGAGGGGGAGAAAAGGGGCACACGGATGCCCCCCCCCCCCCCCCACCGCCCACCCTGCAGAAATACCAGTGCAGACAGGAAGTGGGATGTGTAGAGGCGCTGGAGGCGGATGAGCAGGTTGGTGAAGAAGCCGGATATTGTCAGGATAGGTTTCATGGGGGGCATCTCGGACAGGGCATTGAAGAGCAAGTGCTGGCAAAGGATCCAGTTTTCGGAGAGCTACTTGAAGAAAAAGTAGTTAGAGACAAGCCAGTTAGTGTCAATTGAGGCAAGTTGGGAGAGGGGAAATGGTGGTGATGCAGACGAGGTAGTAGAGATGGTAAATGAGGGGGAGACATACGGTGGGAGAGCAGCCACTAGAGAATGGCAATGAGCATGGCCAGGGAGCTGCTGTCTGTGCTTGGTGGACAGAAACGTGGTGGGAGAAGCGAAGGCTCCGGCAGTGGAATTCAAACCAACACTGGCATCGTAGCTGGAGAGTAAAGGAACTTGAAGATGCCAAGTTAGGAGCCCTGGAGAGGCAATGATCTGAGGCTCTGACAGTGGAGATGGCACTATCTGTTCAGTTACTGTGTGAGTTGCGCTATTTTATTTGGTATTGGTGACGTTTGGTCCAGGGAGAGATAGGTTAGGAACTCGAGGCGCATGAATGTGGCATTTGGGTTGAGGAAGTTGTTCACGCAGTTAGCAAGATCCCTTACAAAATGATTGGTTGTTTGCAGGGGGATGGGGAATAAACGAGGGGCTTAATTACCGGAACAGGACAGACCCGGGATGGGAATGTCGGTGTTAGCAGCCGACTTGGAGAAACAGAATGCAGTGGTGCAACTTACAACAATAGAAATGAAAGATGTGGACACAATAACATCAACTGATGCATTTAAAAATCAGAAAAATAAACCAAACCTTTATCTCGTTAAGTTGAACAACGACCTCAATGGACATGTCTTCAAGAACAAAGAACAAAGAAATGTACAGCACAGGAACAGGCCCTTCGGCCCTCCAAGCCTGTGCCGACCATGCTGCCCGACTAAACTACAATCATCTACACTTCCTGGGTACGTATCCCTCTATTCCCATCCTATTCATGTATTTGTCAAGATGCCCCTTAAATGTCACTATTGTCCCTGCTTCCAACCACCTCCTCCGGTAGCGAGTTCCAGGCACCCACTACCCTCTGCGTAAAAAACTTGCCTCGTACATCTACTCTAAACCTTGCCCCTCTCACCTTAAACCTATGCCCCCTACTAATTGACCCCTCTACCCTGGGGAAAAGCCTTTGACTATCCACTCTGTCTATGCCACTCATAATTTTGTATACCTCTATCAGGTCTCCCCTCAACCTTCGTTCCAGTGAGAACAAACCGAGTTTATTCAAACGCTCCTTATAGCTAATGCCCTCCATACCAGGCAACATTCTGGTAAATCTCTTCTGCACCCTCTCTAAAGCCTCCACATCCTTCTGGTAGTGTGGCGACCAGAATTGAACACTATTCTCCAAGTGTGGCCTAACTAAGGTTCTATACAGCTGCAACATGACTAGCCAATTCTTATACTCAATGCCCCGGCCAATGAAGGCAAGCATGCCGTATGCCTTCTTGACTACCTTCTCCACCTGTGTTGCCCCTTTCAATGACCTGTGGACCTGTACTCCTAGATCTCTTTGACTTTCAATACTCTTGAGGGATCTACCATTCACTGTATATTCCCTACCTGCATTAGACCTTCCAAAATGCATTACCTCACATTTGTCCGGATTAAACTCCATCTGCCATCTCTCCGCCCAAGTCTCCAAACAATCTAAATCCTGCTGTATCCTCCGACAGTCCTCATCGCTATCCGCAGTTCCACCAACCTTTGTGTCGTCTACAAACTTACTAATCAGACCAGTTACATTTTCCTCCAAATCATTTATACATACTACAAAGAGCAAAGGTCCCAGCACTGATCCCTGTGGAACACCACTGGTCACAGCCCTCCAATGAGAAAAGCATCCTTCCATTGCTACTCTCTGCCTTCTATGGCCCAGCCAGTTCTGTATCCACCTTGCCAGCTCACCCCTGATCCCGTGTGACTTCACCTTTTGTAGTAGTCTACCATGACACCTTGACAAAGGCCTTACTGAAGTCCATATAGACAACATCCACTGCCCTTCCTGCATCAATCATCTTAGTGACCTCCTTGAAAAACTCTATCAAGTTAGTGAGACACGACCTTCCCTTCACAAAACCGTGCTGCCTCTCACTAATACGTCCATTTGCTTCCAAATGGGAGTAGATCCTGTCTCGAAGAATTCTCTCCAGTAATTTCCCTACCACTGAAGTAAGGCTCACCGGCCTGTAGTTCCCGGGATTATCCTTGCTACCCTTCTTAAACAGAGGGACACCATTGGCTATTCTCCAGTCCTCCGGGACATCCCCTGAAGACAGCGAGGATCCAAAGATTTCTGTCAAGGCCTCAGCAATTTCCTCTCCAGCCTCCTTCAGTATTCTGGGGTAGGTCCCATCAGGCCCTGGGGACTTATCTACCTTAATATTTTTTAAGACACCCAACACCTCGTCTTTTTGGATCTCAATGTGACCCAGGCTATCTACACACCCTTCTCCAGACTCAAAATCTACCAATTTCTTCTCTTTGGTGAATACTGATGCAAAGTACTTCTAGCCCTCCTGACTCCTTGCTTAAGTTCCTTCCTACTTTCCTTATATTCCACGCAGGCTTCGTCTGTTCCCAGCCTTTTAGCCCTGACAAATGCCTCCTTTTTCTTTTTGACGAGGCCTACAATATCTCTCGTTATCCATGGTTCCCGAAAGTTCCTTATTTATCCTTCTTCCTCACAGGAACATGCCGGTCCTGAATTCCTTTCAACTGCCACTTGAAAGCCTCCCACATGTCAGATGTTGATTTGCCCTCAAACATCCGCCCCCAATCTATGTTCTTCAGTTCCCGCCTAATATTGTTATAATTACACTTCCCCCAATTTAGCACATTCATCCTCGGACCACTCTTATCCTTGTCCACCAGTACTTTAAAACTTACTGAATTGTGGTCACTGTTGCCGAAATGCTCCCCTACTGAAACATCTACCACCTGGCCGGGCACATTCCCCAATACCAGGTCCAGTACCGCCCCTTCCCTAGTTGGACTGTCTACATATTGTTTTAAGAAGCTCTCCTGGATGCTCCTTACAAACTCCGCCCCGTCTAAGCCCCTGGCACGAAGTGAGTCCCAGTCAATATTGGGTAAGTTGAAGTCTCCCATCACCACAACCCTGTTGTTTTTACACTTTTCCAAAATCTGTCTACCGATCTGCTCCTCTATCTCCCGCTGGCTGTTGGGAGGCCTGTAGTAAACCCCCAACATTGTGACTGCACCCTTCTTATTCCTGATCTCTACCCATATAGCCTCACTGCCATCTGAGGTGTCCTCCCGCAGTACAGCTGTGATATTCTCCCGAACCAGTAGCGCAACTCCGCCTCCCCTTTTACATCTCCCTCTATCCTGCCTGAAACATCTAAATACTGGAACGTTTCGCTGCCAATCCTGCCCTTCCCTCAACCAGGTCTCTGTAATGGCAACAACATCATAGTTCCAAGTACTAATCCAAGCTCTAAGTTCATCTGCCTTACCCGTAATACTTCTTGCATTAAAACATATGCACTTCAGGCCACCAGACCCGCTGTGTTCAGCAACTTCTCCCTGTCTGCTCTGCCTCAGAGCCACACTGTCCCTATTCCCTAGTTCTCCCTCAATGCTCTCACCTTCTGACCTATTGCTCCCGTGCCCACCCCCTGCCATACTAGTTTAAACCCACACGTGTGACACTAGCAAACCTCGCGGCCAGAATATTTATGCCTCTCCGGTTTAGATGCAACCCGTCCTTCTTATACAGGTCACACCTGCCCCGGAAGAGCTCCCAGTGGTCCAGATGACGTAAACCCTCCCTCCTACACCAGCTGTTTAGCCACGTGTTTAGCTGCTCTATCTTCCTATTTCTAGCCTCACTGGCACGTGGCACAGGGAGTAATCCCGAGATTACAACCCTCGAAGTCCTGTCTTTTAACTAGCTGCCTAGCTCCCTGACCTCCTGCTGCAGGACCTCATGCCCCTTCCTGCCTATGTCGTTAGTACCAATATGTACAACGACCTCTGCCTGTTTGCCCTCTCCCTTCAGGATGCCCTCTACCCGTTCGGAGACATCCTGGACCCTGGCACCAGGGAGGCAACATACCATCCTGGAGTCTCTTTCACGTCCACAGAAGCGCCTATCTGTGCCCCTGACTATAGAGTCCCCTATTACTATTACTATTCTGCGCTTTGACCCTCCCTTCTGAACATCAGAGCCAGCCGTGGTGCCACTGCTCTGGCTGCTGCTGTTTTCCCCTGATAGGCTATCCACCCCGACAGTATCCAAAGGGGTATACCTGGTCGAGAGGGGGACAACCACAGGGGATTCCAGCACTGACTGCCTGACCTTTCTGGTGGTCACCCATTTCTCTGCCTGCACCTTGGGCGTGACCACATTTACATAACTGTGATCTATGACGCTTTCCGCCACCTGCATGCTCCTAAGTGCATCCAATTGCTGCTCCAACCGAACCATGCGGTCTGTGAGGAGCTCCAGTTGGGTGCACTTTCTGCAGATGAAGCCATCCGGGACGCTGGAAGCCTCCCGGACCTGCCACATCTCACAGTCAGAGAACTGCAACCCTAACTGACATTGCGTCAATTAATTAAAATTAAAATGTAATTTAAAAAATATATATATATTTTTTTTAATTTCAAAGTTACTGTTAACTATCTGTTTCATAGCACTAGATTTCTAATAGAAATGCGAAAGCTAAATATAGTATTCTCCGATCTCTTAGATATCCCTCTAAATTATAATTAAGTAATTATGTTTAATTAGTTACCAATGCTTAATTTTTTAAATTTAGTGTAGATTCCCAAACAGCCACTCAGGCCACAGCTTTTCTGTGATGTCACTTCAGTCCCCCGTTCCCCCCCCCCCCCCACACACACACACACACGCAGACAATTTGAAAAAGGTATAAAAGTAAAATTGAGTAAAAATCACTTACTTACCTTCTTACCTCCTGAGAGTCTTAGATGTTCTCAGGTTCTCTCCCTGACAGAGACTGCTCCTCCTCCTCCGAACCTCACATTAAGTTCGGATGCAAGTTCAGCTTTCATTATAGGGTTTCCCTGGGTTCAATTGTGTAAGATGGTGGAAAATGTAGATACATTTATCAACATGTCAGTGGTAAAAAAGCACTGGTCCAATATTCAGCATCTATGTATAATTCTGAGTGTGCAACCCTGGGTCAAACAGTGCGGCGTCATCGCAGCAACAACATTCTCCATCTTCTTTGCACTCCAACTCATCGCCCTGACATCCACTGCTGGGGTGGGACTAATCTACCGGACAGGGGTGAAATATTGACCCTCCGACGCCTGGAGGCCAGATCCAAGACCACCACAACTTTTGTCATCGGGCTGCGGTACACAGATGTCCCCTGTGTATGTGCACACCCATAGACCGAGGTACCAATCATCATCGACGCTTTCACCGAGGTAATTGGGAGAAGAGCCTCAGTCTAAATATCCGGAAAGCAACGCTTGTCTGCCGGCCCGCTCCTGCCACGGTGATCTATGGTGAGCCACTCGACAATGTGGATCATTCCCCACAACTTGGCCCGAGCAAATATCGCGATGAAATCCAGATGCGACATCAATGTGACAGCGCAGTCTTCGGATGGCTGGGGAACAGAGTGTTCGATCACCAAGACATCAGGTCCAACTCACATGCCCGACGCAAGAGATTCCTGAAACAATTGCTCGACTCCAAACACCGCCAAAGCAAGCAGTGACTGAAAGGGCACAGAAAAAGCAACACGGACGCTCAGAAAGCCTCCACAAATAAATGTAACATCCTCATGGATACGTGTATTCGCTTGTTTTACAACACACAAGCTGGACATGAAGCACCCACGAAGGCGCCAATCACCACGAGTGTCACAGAGAGGTGCACGCAGAGGCCGTGAGTACACAGCGGAAGGAGCGCGCTGAATCCAGAGCGCACCACCCAACCAACTGCTTAAACACGAGCTGCCAAACCTGCTACAAAGTGTCTGGATCCCGGTATGGACTATTCAGCTACCGCAGAACCCTGCTCAATGGAAGGCAGCAAGCCATCGTCGGCCCATGCGGACGCCTCAAGAAGAAAGATAAAACGATGTGGTGTAGAGATTGGCAACGTTTAACCCAGGGAAGGAAACAACGAGGTGAGGATTATGATCTGTATTTGGCAGCCAATTCCAACATTATCCACTTTGTCGGGGCATGTGCCATGCTTTCCCTACATGGCAGCCATTCCTGTTTGTTGGTGCAGGTCAAGTTATTCTAATCCATTCCATGCTCGTCACCCCTTTCACAATGTAATTAATACTTATGCAAACTGGTCCTTTTGCTTCGAGTCTGAATCATAAAAATCATGTTTTTTTCTCTCCCACACAGTCAACATAGTGGCGATTGTGATCTTGTCCCGAGGACAGTGTGGCCTTTGTAAATGTGTCACATGCTACCTCGTCGGCATGGCAGCGGCGGATCTATCGGTTGTTATATTCGATCTCATATTGAGACAAATTCCGATCGTATTTCGGGAGCAATTTGAATTTTTGCTGAACATCCCCATGTGTAACATACACGCTGTCCTGCTTTATGCAGCCACTGACTGTTCTGTCTGGTTCACCGTCACTTTCACCTTCGATCGATATGTCGCCATTTGCTGCAAGAAGCTGAAACAAAAATACTGCACTGAAAAAACGGCGGTTGTTGTTCTGGGTACAGTGACTTTACTGAGCTGTTTAAAGGATATTTCCTGGTATTTCATGGTGTCAGGTCCGTATTATAGGGGAAACCGACCCTGGTTTTGTGATGTGCCCATCATGGACATGTTTTCTGTGGTCTGGGGAACAATTGAGTTCCTTCATTACATTTTAACACCTGGTGTTCCATTCGTCCTGATTATGCTGCTAAATCTTTTCACCGTCAGACACATTTTAGTGGCCAACAGAGCCCGCAAGAGACTCCGAGCTCACAGCAGTGGGGAGAGTACCAGAGACCCAGAGATGGCGATACGAAGGAAATCCGTTATTTTACTGTTTGTCATCTCGGCCAATTTCATTATCTTATGGTCGGTGTTTATGTTTTATTCGATATGGACCCGGATGTATTTTTTGGGGTATGAGGCAATGTATCTACATAAGTTTGTGCAAGAGGTGGGATTCATGCTGCAGCTACTGAGCTGTTGCACAAATACTTGTATTTATACAGTGACACAGACCAAATTCAGAGACCAGTTGAAAAATGTCTTCACATGCCGATTTGTACGTTAATCTTACGATGACTGAAATGGAATCAAATATTACAACATCAGCATGCGATGGGCGCGTGCTGCTGTGATAATAGCGGGGCCGGTGACGATCGCAATGTTTAATAAATAGCAAAGGACCTCTGGTCATCTTTGTTTCGCCCTTCGAAAATGGGAAGAGGAGCAAGTTCAACAATAGTATCAGTAACTGTGGTCGATATACTAGATTATACAGAGGACGAAGTACATATATCAAGATTGTTCGTTATGCTGTGCCATTTAATAGATTCTGTGGGTAGCAAAGTTGGAGGAATACCAGGTGCAATGCGAGGGGTGTGTGAACAGATGCACTTGGGGCGTGGTGAATAATGAGGGTGCACCATTAGAGGCGGCATATATTAGCGTGGAGGGGTAGATGTATCAGGGAGACTTTGGTTGACATGCAGCGGGAGCCGGGACATAGGTTACATGTACTATGTACACGGTGTGTTGGGATTTAAATTGCTACATCTGGTAGAGGTGGTGATATATACCAGTTAAAGCGTTCACGCGGGGAGGGGAAGGGCGAGGGTGGGGGTGGTGTGTGTGTGGGGGGGGGGGGGGGGGGTTGAGTAGCGTGGATCGTAGGTTTATGAGGTGAGGATGGTATTGCCGCCCAAATGCTCGTGTAGATGGCACCGATGTATGAAGTACATTGGAACATGTGTAGATATGGGACGAGAACACGGCTGAGCTAGTGTGCTCTTCTATTTTCAGCGGCGGAGCGAGAAATATAGAGGACTGTTTGGACTTATATATACTTGTTAGACTGGGGAAATCAGGAGATGTACTTGTCGGACTGTCGGAGGACATAATGTCGATATTGCACTGCTGGAGGAGATGCGATATCGGGCGCATGGGAGGAAATTGCTTTGCATACCAGGAACAATTGGTTTTAACTTGCAGTCACTCGTCATCTTTCTCACTGGTACCACGCATTCCACATTGAAATCCCGCTCAGCTTGCCAAGCCATGCCATGTGTTGGGGTGACCAGACCAGTTTATTCTGTAGTACAGTTTACGTACCCCCGAATCGGAAAAACACACCCAACCACTCATTTAAGAACCCCTTTGTGACTGAGGCATTAAGAGCCTGTTGATTCGGCAAGGTAGCGGAAAAATTGAGAAATATTATCAGAAAGATGCGGGGCTGGAATCGAGAGAGCAGAGAATTCTCTCTTTCAACTCAACCTCAAAGCTGCAGCTGCAAGTTGCCCAAGCAAGTTCATCTGAAAATCACATAAGGGGCTGGTCTGAAACGTCATTCCCATCACTGCACTATTACATGGTGCAATTCAGGGAACTCCCTTTATAACAGTTGCGGGTGCATATCCACCACATGGGCTGAAGCAGCGCAAGAGAGAGATGAACACTTCGCCATTTAATGGGCATTTACAGATGGACAACAGTTGTTCGATAGCGATCCAAAGTAACAAAATTAAACAAACATGCCACATCATTTGCGAGGTGTTGATGCACTAGCTGCAGTGCAGCAGCTGGTGATATGCCTGCTGCAGCATAGGCAGGTGTATATAACCCAGCTCGAGCGGCAGTGTGGGAAGTGATGTTCCAGGTATTCTTGAGCAGGGTTTCTGACATATCAGGTATATGGCAGGAAGTGGTGTAAGACCCTTTGGCTGTCAAATCCGCCAAAGCACATCGCCCAAAAGATACACGCAACGGGGCGGACTTGACGCCACTCCTCAAAACCGCCCACACCAATTTTAAAGGGCAGCACGGTAGCATTGTGGATAGCAAGATTGTTTCACAGCTCCAGGGTCCCAGGTTCGATCCCGGCTTGGGTCGCTGTCTGTGCGGCGCCTGCACATCATCCCCGTGTGCGTGTGGATTTCCTCCGGGTGCTCCGGTTTCCTCCCACAGTCCAAAGATGTGCAGGTTAGGTGGATTGGCCATGATAAATGGCCCTTAGTGACCAAAATTGCCCTTAGTGTTGGGTGGGGTTACTGGGTTATAGGGATAGGGTGGAGGTGTGCGGTTCGGTACGGTGCTCTTTCCAAGAGCCGGTGCAGACTCGATGGGCCGAATGGCCTCCTTCTGCACTATAAATTCTATGAATATAGAGAGGGCAATAGAGAAGGGAGATACAGAGAGGAATCTACAGATAGAAATGCAGAGAGAGGGAAATACAGAGAGAGAAAGCGATACAGAGATATAAATAGAGATAGAGAGATACAGAGTGAGAGAGATCGAGAGACAGATACAGACAGAGAGATACAGCGAGATATGCACAGAGAGATATACAACGACCGAGAGAGATACAGGGAGAGATGTAAAGAGAGACAAACAGAGAAAGAGATACAAAGAGAGAGACATATTGTTAGAGAGATACAGGGAAAGAGAGAGTAAAGAGAGCGAGATAAATACGAGACACATTGAGTGAGAGATATGGAGAGAGTTCCAGGCAGAGATATACAGAGAGATAGATCCAGTCAGCGGGAGAGACAGAAAGGCATTCGGATTGAGAGGCACAGAGAGAGATACAATGTGAGATTCAGAGAGATACAGAGAGAGATACAGAAAGAGAGAGAGATACAGATATATATATATCTGCACCTGTCTCTCTATATCTCTCCATCCGAAACTCTCTCTCTGTATATAAATATATATTTATCTCTAGAATATATTTATATATATATAGAGAGAGAGAGAACGAGAGAGCGCCAGGGGAAGAGAAATAAGGGGAAAGAGAAAGAGATACAGATAAATATATACTTTGAGAGAGAGAGAGAGGTGCAGATGTAGAGATGCAGAGAAACAGATCCAGTGAGCAACAGCGACTTCATGGATAGAGAGATACGGAGATAGTTACAGAGTTGGAAAAATAAACAGAGATATATATATAAAGATAGATACAGAGGGGCAGGGATACAGAGGGAGGGAAACAGAGAGAGAGAGAGATACAGAGAGCGAGGGACAGAGAGAGACAAAGAGAGCGAGGTACAGAGAGAGAGTTGCAGAGTTACACACACGAAGAGATGCATATACAGAGACCGGGCGAGAGAGAGAGAGAGAGAGAGAGACAGAGAGAGATCTCCAGTGAGCGAGACACACACAGCGGGAGAGAGACTTAGAACATAGAAGGATACAGCGCAGTACAGGCCCTTCGGCCCAAGATGTTGCACCGAAACAAAAGCCATCTAACCTACACTATGCCATTATCATCCATTTGTTTATTCAATAAACTTTTAAATGCCCTCAATGTTGGCGAGTTCACTACTGTTGCAGGTAGGGCATTCCACGGCCTCACTACTCTTTGCGTAAAGAACCTACCTCTGACCTCTGTCCTATATCTATTACCCCTCAGTTTAAAGCTATGTCCCCTCGTGCCAGCCATTTCCATCCGCGGGAGAAGGCTCTCACTGTCCACCCTGTCTAACCCCCTGATCATTTTGTATGCCTCTATTAAGTCTCCTCTTAACCTTCTTCTCTCCAACGAAAACAACCTCAAGTCCACCAGCCTTTCCTCATAAGATTTTCCCTCCATACCAGGCAACATCCTGGTAAATCCCCTCTGCACCCGCTCCAAAGCCTCCACGTCCTTCCTATAATGCGGTGACCAGAACTGTACGCAATACTCCAAATGCGGCCGTACCAGAGTTTTGTACAGCTGCAACATGACCTCCTGACTCCGGAACTCAATCCCTCCACCAATAAAGGCCAACACTCAGTCGGCCTTCTTCACAACCCTATCAACCTGGGTGGCAACGTTCAGGGAACTATGTACATGGACACCTAGATCCCTCTGCTCATCCACACTTCCAAGAACTTTACCATTAGCCAAATATTCCGCATTCGCTGTTGCTCACTGGATCTGTTTCTCTGCATCTCTACATCTGCACCCCTCTCTCTCTCTCTCTATGTATATATGTATCTGTACCTCTTTCTCTTTCCCCTTATTTCTCTTCCCCTGGCGCTCTCTCGTTCTCTCTCTCTCTATATATATATATCAATATATTCTATAGATAAAATATATATCTATATACAGAGAGAGAGTTTCGGATTGAGAGACATGGAGAGAGAGCTATGGAAAGAGGTACAGAGAGAGAAAAAAATACAGGTGGAGAGATACAGAGCGAGATACAGCTCCCTGTTACCATCAATATGGACGCTGGAATCCTGCGTCAACAACTTGCCAAGATCCAGCAGGCAACGGTCGTGAAAGTCTATGCTCCACCCCTTCGTGCCAATGACGAGTCCAAAGAAGGTTTCTTCTCCAACCTCAACACCATCTCTGCGAACTTTTTTGAGGAAGATAAGATGATGTTCCTTGGGGAACCTCCACGCCAGTATTAGAGTGACTGCCAAATCTGGAAAGGAAGGAACCATTAGAAAGGAAGGAGTTGACGATTCGAACGCCAACACTTTTCTTCTGCTCGTCACATGCGCGCAATACAACGTTGTCATCAGCATCAAACTGTTCCACAAAAGACAGTTGAAGACGCCCTGGAGACATCTAAGATCAAAACACCGGCAAATGATCAACTTATTCATTGTCCGATCCGGAGAACAAACGGATGCCCTCATCACCACTGATAACCAGTGTCGGAAAGACCACCGGCTCATCCGCTCCTCTGTGCCCATCAAACTCTACCAGAAGCAACAGAAGGTGAAGAAACAGCTCAGGAAAAAGAGCCAAGCGTGCTAGTGAGATTTCAACATTATCTTCGCCAAAATGTCCAAAGTGCCCATTCTAATGGATGGAGAAAGACCGGAAAAGCTGCACACAGCCATAATCAGAAACTGTGAATAAGCCATCTGCTCCAACATTAGGAAACACCAAGACACGTTTGGAGGGAGCGACCACACCGTCCAGGAACCCATGGGCAAGTAGTGGAAACGTCACTTCTACTGAACAAACGCATAATCAACAAGGAAAAGGGACAGCTCATTTATAAGCTCATTTATTAGCCGAGGCATCGGGACAAAGACAGACTCGAGAAATCAGAAGCCAATGGTGGACTGAGTAAGCTAAGTAACTCCTCGGTGACCAGCATGGCACCCAGCCCTTCGTCAGTGACACCAGGGAAATATATGGACCCAATTCCCAAGGCCGGTGAGAAGTCACGATTAACCCCACTTGAGAAATAGAGAAAACATCGGGTTTTGATGGAGAGAATACTTAAAACAACTTTTAAACCATGATAAAACCACAGATGAGGAACTGGTGGAGAAGAAATCACCCGCCATCTCCATCAGCACTTGCTGAAGATCCGGGGTAGAGAATAAATTACTACTTACCTTACGGAGGCCGTCATCGCCGCCATATTCAAGACGGGAGAAAAAACGGGCGACAGAACCTGGCGAGGACTCATCCTGCTCTCCATCGCAGGGACGACCATAGCCTGAATCCTCATTAACCGCCTTCTCCACGTCTCTGTAGAAATCCTTCGAAAACCAGTATCACTTTCAACTAAACCATGGAACACTTGACATAATTTTCACGTTTGCCATCTTATTTGTGAAAATATTTTTATTGACAAGTTTTCGTTCATAACAAGCAAACGAAATGCACAATGACGCAAAGGTCTGAGGATACGCACGGACAGACTCAAAAACAACTTCTTCCCTGCTGTTACCAGACTCATAAAAGAGCCTCTTATGGATATACCTCATTAAAACCTCATTAAGGGCAGCACGGTAGCACAAGTGATTAGCACTGTGGCTTCACAGCGCCAGGGTCCCAGGTTCGATTCCCCGCTGGGTCACTGTCTGTGCGGAGTTTGCACGTTCTCCCCGTGTCCGCGTGGGTTTCCTCCGGGTGCTCCGGTTTCCTCCCACAGTCCAAAGACGTGCAGGTTAGGTGGATTGGCCATGCTAAATTACCCGTAGTGTCCATAAGGGTTGGGAGGGGTTATTGGGTTGCGGGGATAAGGTGGAAGTGAGGGATTAATGTGGGTCGGTGCAGACTCGATGGGCCGAATGGCCTCCTTCTGCACTGTATGTTCTATGTAATCTATGTAAACACTACCCCCCTGTCTGCTTCACACGATGCCGGTGTTTATGCAGTAACGTTGTCTACCTTGTGTTGCCTATTATGCATTTACTTGTATTTTGTTTTCTTTTCATGTATTTAATGATCTGTTGAGCTCCTCGCAGAAAAATGCTTTTCACTGTACCTCGGTACACGTGACAATAAACAAACATCCAATAAAAATGTGGGAAATACGGGTATTAGAAAGTACAGTAATGTATTATACAACACAGAACCAACTTGACTGAACACACTCAGGTTACCACCCTTCCCCGGCGTTGAGAAATAAGAACCATCGCCTCCCCCCCACCATCTAACAACTGATGGTGATTAGCTCGTTAAAGAGTTCCTCCTGAAGAAAAGCGGGCCCGAAGCCGCACAAACGTGGCCGCCGAACACTCCCACGAGTGAGACAAAGAGAATCCGGTAATCTCCATCAGCAAACTAAACCCTCACCCACGTTGACTCTCTCTCCCAACTAACACTTCAACCGCATATGTATTGATGCCCAATATTTAAAAAAGACCCCCCCCCCCCAACTCCAATCGCCAACGCTGTATATATGCGAATTTTCGCAAACCACATGAGATCATTTCGACAGCTGCCTCTATTCTCCCATCTCACTCCCTTTAACTACCTGAACCATAATGGAAGCGGCGCATTTGCTCCCCTCTTCCCCCCACAAAGGATAGAGAGTGAAAAATAACATCAACTTATCGCTCACTCCGAAATAAAACAAGGCTCTCAATGCAATATCCCAGAAGACTAATAAAACTCCAAATATTGTGCAAATACACAAGAAAAACGCTTTTGATGGAAGTTACATTCCCACTAATACCGCAGTTTTGCTTCTAAATTCAGCCGGACAGTGCCCAGTGCTTCCTGAAGTGACGTCTATCGTTTTTATTCGATCTACCTTTACTGCTTCACTGAGAAACGTACTCTAGAACAGGCCTTCCATGACTGGGTACTGCGCGATGAAACAAAATTATTGGCAATCTAGGTGTGCGACATCCCTTCTGGATCAGCGATTATAACATGTAATAATGATTCATCAAGATGTGGGGTAAGGTAGTTGATCTGAGATAATGGTCTTGAATCTGAATAAAGGAAACTACGATGTCAGGAGTCGCAGGTTGGCTGTGGTAGATTGGAAAACGCCCCTTAAAGGGGTGACAGTGGATAGACAATTTCAAAAATACAAAGAGAACATAGAGGATCTTTGCATGCTGCCATTTCAATCATGGGTCCGCACTGCTTCGGTGCCATCAGGGGAAACATCACATGTCAAAATCAGGGGTCGAGTTGGGTCAGAGTGCGTTATGAGTTGTTTGGGAGATTTCGCTTTAGGGCCGCAAATGCCTGATCTGAGATGAGCCCCGGCACCATTTTTGATATTTCCGGAAGAACATATGCAACAGTGCAAAGAGCGAGGCCGAATTGGCGATAAACGTGCCACAAATATTACAGAGGACCAAGGTCGACAGGGTCTCAATGTCATTGCGCGGGGTGGGGCCGTCTTGATAGCCTGGACTTTATCAAACTGGAAACCCTTCGCACTACTCCTACTAGAGAAATAACATCCTTCGTCAGATAAGGAGACCAACTCTGCACACAATATTGCATGTGTGGCCTTACCAAGGCGCTTTATAATTGCAGCAAGACACCCCTACTCCTGTACACGAATCCTCGCGCTGTGAAAGTCCACATATTATTTGCCTTATTTTACACCTGCTGTTCCTGCATGCCTACCTTCAGTAACTGATGAACAAGGACGCGTTGTTCTCGTTGTTCAATACCCTGTGCTATTTATGGCCATTCTGATAATATTCTGCCTGCTACTTTTTGCTACGAAAGTTTATAAACTACCATTGCCCCAAATTATACTGTATCTCACATTCATTTACCCACGAACTATGTGCTATGTTAAAAAGCCTTTGATAATCGTTTCTAAAAATTTCCCTGCTGCTGACTTCAGGCTTACTGGTCTATTAATCCCGATTTTCTCTCCAGCCTTCAAATACTTGAGTTACATGAGATACTCTTCAATCAGAAGAAACTGCCCCAGGTCTATTTAATAATGTAAGATCACCTCCAATGCATCTCCTATTGATAGAGCCACTTGCTTAATTACTCTGGCTTCAGATTATCAGGCCTGGGGACTTATCAAACTTCAATCTATCAATTTCATCAACGCCATTTATCTGCTAATATTGAACTCCTTTAGTTCCTCTCTCTCATTAAACCCTACGTTCCTCGAAATTTCATGTATCTGATTTGTTTCCTAATTCAGGAGGATAGAACTAAGGCATGTGTTTAGTTTATCAGCCATTTCATTGACCCTCTATTATACATTTCCCTGTTTCTGACCGTAAGGGACCTACATTTTTCATCACCAATCTTTCTCTCTTCATGTACCTGTAGCTTTTCATGGGATGTTTTATATTCCCAGAACATAACTCGTATTTCTTTCTCAATTAATCCCTTTTTCCTTCTCTTCTTAATTTTAAACAATTCCCAACCGTCATATCTGTTGTGCTTCATGGTCAATTTCTATGCTTCTTTCCTGGATGTAACACTGTGTCCATTTCCCATGTAAGCCATGGATTGGAAAATCTTGCTGTTTCAGTTTAGTGCCAGACAGGAAGAAACAATTGTTGAAGTTGTGCCATATAATCGTTAAATGTTTACCATTGTCTATCCACGGTCATCCCTTTAAGCAACGTTTCCCAAAGCATCATATACAAATAGCGCCTCGTGCTATCGTAGTTTCGGGAGGCTAGATTTAGAATCAAACATGATACCATCCATCTTATTTACAAATTCTGTCATATTATGGTCGCTCGTCCCCAAGGGGTCTCGCACAGCTTGCCTTCCAATTAATTCTGTTCATTATACAGTACCAGTCTAGCATTGCCTTCCCTACGCGTTCTTCCTCAACGTATTGGCCCATAACATCATTTCATATGTACTCCAGGAATTCACCACGTACGGTATTGCTGATTTGATTTGCCAAACCCATGATTGATAAGATTCCTTTGTTGCATCCATACCTAATTTCATGTCTCATGCTATTCCCAATATTAGCACTACAGTTTGGGGACTATATATGACGCCCACGAATGTTTGGGGTTTCTCAGATCTTAACATACATAACCGACATTGTCAGAGCGAACAAGCTTCCCCACAATTGACTGAAATCCATCTTTAACCAGCATTGCAACTCCACCGTCTTTTCCTTTTTTCTGTCCATCCTGACTGATGAATAACCCATGACAAAAGAACAAAGAACAAAGAAATGTACAGCACAGGAACAGGCCCTTCGGCCCTCCAAGCCCGTGCCGACCATGCTGCCCGACTAAACTACAATCTGCTACACTTCCTGGGCCCGTATCCTTCTATTCTCATCCTATTCATATATTTGTCAAGATGCCCCTTAAATGTCCCTATCGTCCCTGCTTCCACTACCTCCTCCGGTAGCGAGTTCCAGGCACCCACTACCCTCTGCGTAACAAACTTGCCTCGTACATCTACTCTAAACCTTGCCCCTCTCACCTTAAATCTATGCCCCCTAGTAATTGACCCCTTTACCCTGGGGAAAAGCCTCTGACTATCCACTCTGTCTATGCCCCTCATAATTTTGTATACCTCTATCAGATCTCCCCTCAACCTCCTTCGGTCCAGTGAGAACAAACCGAGTTTATTCAACCGCTCCTCATAGCTAATGCCCTCCATACCAGGCAACATTCTGGTAAATCTCTTCTGCACCCTCTCTAAAGCCTCCACATCCTTCTGGTAGTGTGGCAACCAGAATTGAACACTATACTCCAAGTGTGGCCTAACTAAGGTTCTATACAGCTGCAACATGACAAGGAATGACATTCAGTCGCCATTCCTTGTGACTCTAAGCCACGTTCTGTAATCCCGCTATTGCCATACCCGTTTACATTTATTTGTGCGATTAGTTCGCTCGTTGCATTGTGTATGCTCCTCACATAAAGACACAACACCTTTAATCATGTCTTTTTAGCATTCTTTGTCTCTCTCCCAACAGTTTTCACTGTGGGACTTTTTGAAACTATCCATTGGAATGTACACTGACTTTTCGTAATCCCTGTTCTGTCTTTTGTTTTTGTCCACGTTTACTTGTCTTCTGACTCACTTCCAAGGTTCATGCTCCCGTGCAATTTTAGATTAAGCCCTTCCCAACCGCTCTAGCAAATGATCGACCGAGGACAACATTCCTTGTCCTACCAGGTTCAAACCTTTCAGTTTGTACTGGGCCCACCTCCCCGAACCGGATCGAACGTCCCAGGAATATGAAACCCCCCACCGTACACCTTAAATTCATCCAATTCTTAATACGTGATATCCTGCTATTTCTACTCTAGCTATCCCGTGGCACTGCTAATATTCCTGAGATCACTAACTTTGAGTTCCGACTTCTCAACGTTATTCCTAACTCATTATATTCTGATTTTAGGACCTCTTCTGATTTTTCTACCTTTGTAATTGTCACTTTCGTGTACCACGGCGACTGGCTGTTCTCCCTCCGCCATCAGCATGTCCTGTAACCGCAACAAGAGTTCCTTGACCCGAGCACCAGCAAGGCCTCCTATCATCGTGAAGTTTCGATTGCGGCCACACAAACGCCTACACATTCCCCTGACAGTTAAATCCCCTATAACTATTGCATTTACACAAGTGTTACTCTTCCCCTCTGCAGCAGTACCAACCATGGTGCAAAGAATTTGGTTGTTGCTGTTTGAGCCTGAGAGGTCATTCTGCTGAACAGTGTCCAACACGAAAAATTTGTTTTGCAGGGGAATGGGCCCACGAGATCCCTTCTTGCCTGCAGTGTCTGAGCCTGCGGTGTGACCATCGCCGTATGCGTGTTAGCCACGAGACTACCCGCCTCGCGGTGCTCCACAGTGTCTCCCGCCGCCGCTCGAGCTCGGAATCGTGAGTTTCCAGGAGCTGCCCCTGGAGCCACTTCGTGCACACATCTTGTTCCGGGCAGAGTGCATGTCTTAAGGAGACAGGGCTACAATTAAACCATCATTATCAGTTTGGCTAATGGAGATTTATTTATACAAAGCGTGTTCCCTGTGGGGCTAATACGATCCCACCTGGGTAATATATGTAATTAGTGTGTGGAACCGAGATATCAGGCATTTTGCAAAAAAGCAGACTTGCAGTTGTGCGTTAGTTAGATCTGTGGACTGAAGTCATGAAGTCTCTCTCACTGCTGTCCAGTAGAAGATGTTTGTGGGCAGATTGGTAGTTTCTTTTCAGGCAGTGCAGAATAGTGCAATTAAAATATGAGCAGAAGAAGCTTCCAAAAACAACAACAAGCTTCTGTAAAGTTCTGATAGGATTCAGGTCTTTTTCTTTAAAACAGTGTCATAATAACTCTATTTCTCAAAATGTCTGTGAGGCTGCAACTGACCGCACAATCACCCAGCCTAACGTACACTATCAATATGTGCATTTGTGTTTGTGTGTCAGCGACTGTGTGCAGTTATGTCTCTGTGTCTGTAAGTGTGTGTTGTTGTGCCTGTGTGTCTGTCAGAAATTGTATTTGTGTCTCTATGTCTATGAGTGTTTACATTTCTGTCTCTGTGACTGTGGTGTATTTGTGTTTGTGCGTCAGTGTCTGTGCGTATTTGTGTCTCTCTGAGTCTGTGTATTTGTGTCTCTGCATCTGAGTGTGTGTGCATTTCTGTCTGTGTGTCTGTGGGGGGGGGGTGATTTGTTTATTTGTTTGTCTGTGGCAACATCGCCACAATTAAACTGGTAAAGTGCTCACAATCCTGATCTATAATTTAATTGTTTATATCCCTCCCTCACAGTAAACTTCATCACAATTGTAACCCTGAAGAGAAAAAACTGTGGACTGTCCAAATGTGTCACCTGTTACCTGGTGGCCATGGCAGTGGGAGATCTACTGGTCGTTATTCTCGACCTGATATTGAGACACATTCCCATTGTTTTTAAGGAACAGTTTCGTTTCCTGCGGTTCATCCCCGTGTGTAATATCCACGCCGTTCTGATCTATGCATCCACTGACTGTTCTGTCTGGTTCACCGTAACATTCACCTTTGATCGATTTCTGGCCATTTGTTGCCCAAAGCTGAAAAGTAAATATTGCAGCGAGAAAACGGTGATTCTAGGAACAGTGACTGTGTTGAGCTGTTTGAAGAACATGTTCTGGTATTTCATGTTAACAGGTCGATATGTGCTCTGGAACGCTCCTTGGTTTTGTTTTGTCCCAATGGATATTATGGAATCTCAATTCTTTGGAACAATCGAGTTCCTCCACCACATTCTAACCCGTGTGTTCCACTTGTCCTGATTCTGCTGTTCAATGTTTTCACCGTCAGACACATTGTCCTGAGCAGCAGGGCCCGCAGGAGACTCCGGGATCACAGCAGTGGTGAGAGTCCCAGAGACCCCGAGATGGAGAGTCGAAGGAAATCCATCATTTTACTGTTCATTATCTCGGCCAATTTCATCTTGTTATGGTCATTGTTAATGGTTTATTCTATATGGTGGCGGATGGATTTTCTGGGATATGAGTCTGTATTTTTAGATTATTATGTTCTGGAAATAGCCTTCATGCTGCAGCTCCTGAACTGCTGGACAAATACAGCGATATATGCCGTGACACAGACTCAGTTCAGACAGCAGTTGAAGAATGTGCTGAGACTTCCCTTTCGTCGAATTCTTGAATCTATTAGATCCTGAGTGGAAAACCCAATTACACAGAATCTCTCTCCTCAGCTTGTCCGCTCAAACTGCCTATCACCAACCAGCTTCACGCTAATTCTGCCATCTTGCGTTACCAGAGAGCACTTCTGCTTTGCAAAACAGACTGGGGTTCTGAAGGAAGCATATTCCATTGTGCAGTCACTTAGTTTTGGGTGGGGATGCAGGCTTAAAAAAAAAGATTGCGAAGCACTGCTGGAAACTAAAACTATGCAGAAATAGTGTCTGCAGGAAATGCATTTAAAGGTAATTATTTTTCTTTCTTTTAAAGTTGTTGCACGTGCTGACCAACCTGGCTCATCAGCTGCTGCAGAAACGAGAGTGTCTGCTGGAGGCTGTGTCAGTGGCGGTGACTATAACAGTGACCCAGAGAGGCAGAAATCCACTCTATCGGCTTTACATCAGCTTCACGTGGTCATACACTTCACCTAAGCCAGAATTTACACAGGGGAACTGTGGGAAAAAAAGGTCATACGATCTTATGGATTATTCTTGGAGACCATTTGGTGACCCATTTAACATCATCCCGCGACCCACACAGTGGTCTGGCCCATCTCAGTATGTTCTCCCTGGTCAGCAATCGATGCAGTTTCACGTCTATCGCCCCCGTCTGCTCGCCTGCCTGACTTTTCCTTCTCAGCACCCTCTGAGCTCGGTGATCCTCGAGGCGACGATCCAAGGCTCTCTCACACACCAGTTTCTCTAACAGTTCTGCAGCATATTGCATCGATACCCTGTGGAAGCGCCACTGTGCAAAGGCTTTGCTTCAGTCGCGGTTTTCTATTTCATCCAGCTTACCATGCAGCTTCTTATGTCTGTCAGCCACCAAGATAAGTTCCGGTTACAACGAGGCCGATTGCTACACATGGTCGGACACGGGCGACTCCATCTTCTGCAGCGCCGCACCCTGGGCTTCAAGTGTCTGTTCAGATTTTTCACAATGCTGCCCGAATTTTCTCATTCCATCAGTGTGCGTGTTCCAGGGTGGGTGCGGTTCTGGTCTTCAGTGGCTTTGCTGAGGCCCTCGCGGGTCAAAAACTTGGAACTCCAGCAGCTTATTAGGCAAGGAGGACACATGTTTTCCATTAGAGTGGGAGTGCAGACTGTACATTTGCTGGGCCGCTTCTGGGCTGCACAATTAATTTCGCTCCCTTATTCTCGCGCCCACAAGTTGCACAGGAACCTCCTGTCACAGGCACCAACCCATCCACGGTACCCGACCCTCATGTGCCGCAATCCTCCACCTCCTCCCGCTGTGCCCCTTGCTCTCTCTGCCCTTATAGAACATAGAACAATACAGCGCAGTACAGGCCCTTCGGCCCACGATGTTGCACCGAAACAAATGCCATCTAACCTACACTATGCCATTATCATCCATATGTTTTTCCAATAAACTTTTAAATGCCCTCAATGTTGGCGAGTTCACTACTGTAGCAGGTAGGGAATTCCACGGCCTCACTACTCTTTGCGTAAAGAACCTACCTCTGACCTCTTTCCTATATCTATTACCCCTCAGTTTAAAGTTATGTCCCCTCGTGCCAGCCATTTCCATCCGCGGGAGAAGGCTCTCACTGTCCACCCTATCCAACACCCTGATCATTTTGTATGCCTCTATTAAGTCTCCTCTTAACCTTCTTCTCTCCAACGAAAACAACCTCAAGTCCATCAGCCTTTCCTCATATGATTTTCCCTCCATACCAGGTAACATCCTGATAAATCTCCTCTGCACCCGCTCCAAAGCCTCCACGTCCTTCCTATAATGCGGTGACCAGAACTGTACGCAATACTCCAAATGCGGCCGTACCAGAGTTCTGTACAGCTGCAACATGACCTCCCGACTCCGGAACTCAATCCCTCTACCAATAAAGGCCAACACTCCATAGGCCTTCTTCACAACCCTATCAACCTGGGTGGCAACTTTCAGGGATCTATGTACATGGACACCTAGATCCCTCTGCTCATCCACACTTTCAAGAACTTTACCATTAGCCAAACATTCCGCATTCCTGCTATTCCTTCCAAAGTGAATCACCTCACACTTCTCTACATTAAACTCCATTTGCCACCTCTGAGCCCAGCTCTGCAGCTTATCTATATCCCTCTGTAACCTGCTACATGCTTCCACACTATCGACAACACCACCGACTTTAGTATCGTCTGCAAATTTACTCACCCACCCTTCTGCGCCTTCCTCTAGGTCATTGATAAAAATGACAAACAGCAACGGCCCCAGAACAGATCCTTGTGGTACTCCACTTGTGACTGTACTCCATTCTGAACATTTCCCATCAACCACCACCCTCTGTCTTCTTTCAGCTAGCCAATTTCTGATCCACATCTCTAAATCACCCTCAATCCCCAGCCTCCGTATTTTCTGCAATAGCCTACCATGGGGAACCTTATCAAACGCTTTGCTGAAATCCATATACACCACATCAACTGCTCTACCCTCATCTACCTGTTCAGTCACCTTCTTAAAGAACTCAATAAGGTTTGTGAGGCATGACCTACCCTTCACAAAGCCATGCTGACTATCCCTGATCATATTATTCCTACCTAGATGATTATAAATCTTGTCTCTTATAATCCCCTCCAAGACTTTACCCACTACAGACGTGAGGCTCACCGGCCTATAGTTGCCGGGGTTGTCTCTGCTCCCCTTTTTGAACAAAGGGACCACATTTGCTGTCCTCCAGTCCTCTGGCACTATTCCTGTAGCCAATGATGACATAAAAATCAAAGCCAAAGGTCTAGCAATCTCTTCCCTGGCCTCCCAGAGAATCCTAGGATAAATCCCATCAGGTCCCGGGGACTTATCTATTTTCAGCCTGTCCAGAATTGCCAACACTCTTCCCTACGTACCTCAATGCCATCTATTCTATTAGCCTGGGGCTCAGCATTCTCCTCCACAACATTATCTTTTTCCTGAGTGAATACTGACAAAAAATATTCATTTAGTATCTCGCCTATCTCTTCAGACTCCACACACAATTTCCCATCCCTGTCCTTGACTGGTCCTACTCTTTCCCTAGTCATTCGCTTATTCCTGACATACCAATAGAAAGCTTTTGGGTTTTCCTTGATCCTTCCTGCCAAATACTTCTCATGTCCCCTCCTTGCTCGTCTTAGCTCTCTCTTTTGATCCTTCCTCGCTACCTTGTAACTATCCATCGCCCCAACTGAAACTTCACACCTCATCTTCACATAGGCCTCCTTCTTCCTCTTAACAAGAGATTCCACTTCCTTGGTAAACCACGGTTCCCTCGCTCGACGCCTTCCTCCCTGCCTGACCGGTACATACTTACCAAGAACACGCAGTAGCTGATCCTTGAACAAGCCCCACTTATCCAGTGTGCGCAACACTTGCAGCCTACATCTACACCTTATCTCCCCCCCACCCACCCCCCCACCCCAAAGTCACGTCTAATGGCATCATAATTGCCCTTCCCTCAGCTATAACTCTTGTCCTGCGGTGTATACTTATCCCTTTCCATCATTAACGTAAACGTCACTGAATTGTGGTCACTGTCCCCAAGTGCTCTCCTACCTCCAAATCCAACACCTGGCCTGGTTCATTACCCAAAACCAAATCCAACGTGGCCTCGCCTCTTGTTGGCCTGTCAACATATTGTGTCAGAAAACCCTCCTGCACAGACTGTACAAAAAACGACCCATCTATTGTACTCAAACTATATCTTTTCCAGTCAATATTTGGAAAGTTAAAGTCTCCCATAATAATTACCCTGTTACTTTCGCTTTTATCCAGAATCATCTTCGCCATCCTTTCCTCTACATCCCTAGAACTATTAGGAGGCCTATAAAAAACTCCCAACAGGGTGACCTTTCCTTTCCGGTTTCTAACTTCAGCCCATACTACCTCGGAAGAAGAGTCCCCATCTAGCATCCTCTCCGCCACCGTAATACTGCTCTTGACTAGCAGCACCACACCTCCCCCTCTTTTGCCTCCTTCTCTGAGCTTACTAAAACACCTAAACCCCGGAACCTGCAACATCCATTCCTGTCCCTGCTCTATCCATGTCTCCGAAATGGCCACAACATCGAAGTCCCAGGTACCAACCCATGCTGCCAGTTCCCCTACCTTGTTTCTTATACTCCTGGCATTGAAGTAGACACACTTCAAACCACCTACCTGAACACTGGCCCCCTCCTGCGACGTCAAATCTGTGCTCCTGACCTCTATACTCTCATTCTCCCTTACCCTAAAACTACAATCCAGGTTCCCATGCCCCTGCTGCATTCGTTTAACCCCCCCCCCCCCAAAGAGCACTAACAAATCTCCCCCCCCCCCCCCAGGATATTTGTGCCCCTCAGGTTCAGATGTAGACCATCCTGTCTGTCGAGGTCCCACCTTCCCCAGAAAGAGCCCCAGTTATCCAGAAATCTGAAACCCTCCCGCCTGCACCATCCCTGTAGCCACGTGTTTAAATGCTCTCTCTCCCTATTCCTCATCTCACTATCACGTGGCACGGGCAACAACCCAGAGATAACAACTCTGTTTGTTCTAGTTCTGAGCTTCCATCCTAGCTCCCTGAAAGCCTGCCTGACATCCTTGTCCCCTTTCCTACATATGTCGTTAGTGCCAATGTGGACCACGACTTGGGGCTGCTCCCCCTCCCCACTAAGGACCCGGAAAACACGATCCGAGACATCACGTACCCTTGCACCTGGGCGCCAACATACCAAACGTGAGTCTCTCACGCTCCCACAAAATCTCCTATCTGTGCCCCTGACCATAGAGTCCCCAATTACTAATGCTCTGCTCTTCTCCCCCTTCTCTTCTGAGCAACAGGGACAGGCTCCGTGCCTGAGGCCCGTACCCCATGGCTTACCCCTGGTAAGTCCCCCCCCCCCCACAAGTATCCAAAGCGGTATACTTGTTTCTCAGGGGAACGACCACAGGGGATCCCTGCTCTGACTGCTTTTTCCCAGTCCCTCTTACAGTTACCCACCTATCTCCAATCTTTGGTGTAATTAATTCCCTGAAGCTGCTATCTATGACCCCTTCTGCCTCCCGAATGACCCGAAGTTCTTCCAACTCCAGCTCCAGTTCCCTAACTCGGTCTTGGAGGAGCTGGAGATGGCAGCACTTCCTGCAGGTAAAATCAGCAGGGACACTAACTGCATCCCTCACCTCAAACATCCTGCAGGAGGAACATTGCACTCCCTTCCCTGCCATTCCTCTAACTTTCTACCAAGATCTGGCTAACAACTAAATTAATTTTTTTATAAAAAATAATAATATAATAAAATATGGTACTTACCTCAGACCAATGGGTTTTATTATTAGGTTAGAGGAGGAGGGCGGGTGGGAGACACGTGTAGTGTCTCGGGTTTCCTCTCCAACAGAATCTATTGGTGAGGGTCTTCCCAGACGTCCGCGGGTCGACTTCCTGTTCCCGCCTAAAACACTAATTTAAAAAAAAATATTCTCAGCTCCTGCTGAAATTGACTAACCAGCCAGCTCCACTCCCGCCGAAATCGACTGGCCTGCCCCTGCAAAGAGAAGTGCTTTTAAAGGACAGACTTACCTCCCAGCAGCCACTTCCGCACTGCTCCCGCTGAAACTGACTCACCAGCTCCACTCCCGCCGAAATCGACTGGCCTGCCCCTGCAAAGACAAGTGCTTTTAAAGGACAGACTTACCTCCCAGCAGCCACTTCCGCACTGCTCCCGCTGAAACTTCCTTTCCTCGCTCCTCTATTTCTATTTCTCGGAGCGTGAGCACCTTATCCCACCTCACTCTTTCACCACGCCCTATCTACTTACGATTGCTGAAATGATAAAGTCCACATTGGGCTGGGCACTGGTACCGGTGGCGGGGCTGTCAGGAGTTACATATGCGGGAATAATGGCCTTCTAAGCCTGCACTGCTCCCGTAGACTCGCTACCATTGTGGTGGCTCACTTAGAAGCCGGGGGTTAACTTATTAGCTCGCACCACTGTCACAATTGAGGTGTGCGTTTGCGCAATTTCCGGGGTCGTCAGCCCTAAGCGCCATTTCCCTCCGGGCCTCCTCCTCCTCCACCACCATCTCCAGGGGTTGCGCAATGCGAGCTCCCACTCTGGCTAGACGTGGCTTCCACAACAGGCATTACTATTAAAGCCCATAGGGACCTCAAACAATAATCACTTTGTCAGTTAGGCGGTCATCGTCCTGTGATATTCTTCAGACTCATGGAGAAACTCCTCTAAGGCCTTCAATAGGTGACGGGTTACTTGGCCAATTCCCGATCACTGGGGCCACCGTAAAGGAGAACCTGAGCAACTTTGAGGACGTTCTCCGCCGGTTCTCTGAGGTAGGTGTCAAAGTTACAGGGAAAAATATATTTTCCACATTTCAGAGGTCATGGACTAAGGGTACTGTGTCGATCGGGACGGTTTGTGATCTGTAGACGCCAGGATGCGGGCAATTTAACAAGCCCCTACACTCGAGAACATGACTGAATTGTTACGGGAGGTTCAACCCTAAATTGGCGACTATGCTCGCCCCGCTGCCTGCACCATTGAATAAAGCTCCAGGATTGGGCGTGGGGAGAGACGCAAGAAGAAACGGTCGCCAGAGGGAAGCAGCGACAGTCGCCATCGGACATGTTGACCCACTAAACCCAACAAGTCTCGTTTTGTCACTGGTGATGCCTTCCCATACAGGGGGCGTGTTATCCCACTGCAGAGGTGACGAATCGGAGAGACAAACAGAGTACGCATTGCAGACTTTTGCGGATGAGGAACGCTGTTGCTCTCAGATTGAGCAAGAAAGGATGGCCGCCGTTTTTACAATAAAGAAATTCCACCAGTATGTGTGTGGGTATCGATCGTAATGAATCACAAGCCATTGATTTGCTTTTTTCACGAGGACAAAGCAATTCCGCCGAAGCTTCTTCCTGCTTACAAGGTTGGTCCCTGTTGCCAGTGACGTGTGAGTACGTGTTTGATTGTCAACCAGGCAGGCAGTCCGCACACAGAGATGCCCTGAGCAGGCCCCCGCTGCTGAAGACGCCCCCAATCTCCGCCACTGACCGATTAGGTCATATCGACCGTTAATTGTGTTACCTTGCCGTTCACCACCTCACAATTTCACGACTGGACGGTGAATCATAGAATTTACAGTGCAGAAGGTGGACATTCGGCCCATCGAGTCTGCACCAGCTCTTGGAAAGAGCACCGTACCCAAGGTCAACACCTCCACCCTATCCCCATAACCCAAAAACCCCACCCAACACCAAGGCCAATTTTGGACACTAAGGGCAATTTATCATGGCCAATCCACCTAACCTGCACATGTTTGGACTGTGGGAGGAAACCGGAGCACCCGGAGGAAACCCACGCAGACACGGGGAGGATGTGCAGACTCCGCACAGACAGTGACCCAAGCCGGAATCGAACCTGGGACCCTGGAGCTGTGAAGCAATTGTGCTATCCACAATGCTACCGTGCTGCCCTTAAAGGACCCGGCCTTGCGAAAGTTGCACCATGCCATCATGCAAGGGCGTCGACAAGGGAAACCGCCAAAGGAGCTGCGTGCTTTTTAGGCCAAGAGCTCAGCGTGGAGGACGGCATCATTCTATTGGGAGCTCACATTTACATTCCAAGCCAGCGCAGAAAGCCCACACCCAACATACGCAATGGACACACGGGGATGTCGAAATGAAAATGACAACCAGGAGCTACATACGGTGGTCAGACCTGGAGCCTGGCATCGTGCGGCTGGGCCATCAATGTAACAGACTAGAAGCTGCAATCAGTCACACCCCTTCGTCCATGGCAATCACCCGGCAGGCCCTGGGTGCACCTGCATGCGGATTTTGCCCGGCATTTACTTGAGATGTTTTATTCACGATTGTTTACCTTTTCATTTCACAGGTGACGATGCTGATGCAGTTTATTGTGTAATTAATTACAATGAAGAGACCACAATGTGAAAACACTGCATTTGAGATGTTACACAAGTCTGGTACTTTTCAACACTGTTACGTTTGTTATTGCACAAAACTGAAACTAATTCTGAAATTCAGTTGAGCTAATTATCTGGACGGTATGTCTGACTGTTATATCTCCGCATGGCTGTGTATGTTTCTATGTTCTGGTGACCGAGGACATATGTGTGTTTATTTGTGTGCCACTTTCTGTGCATACCAATGAATTTAAACATAAGACGATTATAATTGAATTACATGGATGAAGTAAACAATTAATTTGTAAAGGATAATGCTGAAATGACATTATAAATATACCAATAAACAAGACAGAGCAAAAATAAGTTAAGTGTTTTTTGTTGTTGTTATGTCTTGAAACACATTTCCGAGCATCAGCAGAGCGCAGAAAGATTGCCCCTCGGGGACATTTTCTTTTCTAACACTTCTGATAAACTCAGAATTTTCTTCAAGGGCAGCAGGTTTGTTTCAAACACTATCTTTCGGAGCACGCCTTCAGGAAACGCGACAATGCAGAATCGCCGAGGAGAAACTTATAACCAAGTTCCGCACACATGAGTATGGCCTCAACCGGGACCTGGGATTCATGTCGCATTACATTCACCCCCCCACCATCTGGCCTGGGCTTGCAAAATCCTACCCACTGTCCTGGCTTGAGACAATTCACATCTCTTTAACCTGGGGTTACCCGTATCTCTGGATATGTAAACACTTAATTAACTGCAAATGCTCGTATTCCAAGCATTGTCTTGCATCTTTGAATTTGTCTATATATGTTTCTGGAACATACCTCTTCATTCGCCTGAAGAAGGAGCAGCGCTCCGAAAGCTAGTGTTTGAAACAAACCTGCTGGACTTTAACCTGGTGTTGTAAGACTTCGTACTGTGCTCACCCCAGTCCAAATCCGGCATCTCCACATCACCTCTTCAAGGGATTTTATGACTCCTGAGTAAATTAGCAGTGGAATATTAAAGCGAAATCATTCTGTGTTATCAAGATTTTATTTGACACATCAAAATGTGATTTGGCAAAATACCCAGAATTACATTCCATCGGTTTTTCAGTTAGAAACCAGGATTTTATGTGTTATTCCTAATGAAAACATAAGAATATGTTTGAAATAACGCCACCCATAAAGGTATATAATAATATTGCAGATTTATATATTGATTTCATAGATTGAAAGCAAATAAGAAAAGCTACATTCAATTATACATATTGAATAATTATCATCTTCAATTATAAATATTGAAATTAAAATTACACTTTCAATGAGTCGGTCACAAAAGCATTAATTGTTTAACATAAACAATAAAAGCAAACATCGCCATCTGTCATAGTGGGATCCTAACCCAAAGAAACATCCTGAATCTCTGGATTAATAGTTCAGTGAGAATTGCTTTAAGCGAGTCCCTCCTCCTGGCTTCACTGCGGTTCTGCAGGAACAGGGTGTCCTGCGCAAGTAAGGGAGCCAGGTGTCCTTCCCCGAAGAACATCTGCCATCCAGGTAGTTTATTTTTCGACAGTACATAACTTTCCGGTCACCGTTCCACATATATATATATATATATACATATATATTTTGAATAGCTTCAACTAAATTGAAAGTTCAGACCTGCCCCGGGATGAGCATGATTTCCAATCGCGGTGTGATTAGTCGCAGGCTCAGGATTATGTGACCACTTCATGAAGAGGAGGTAACACAGAGAAATGGAGACTGAATAATGTCATCGCAAAGTCGGTCTGTCCACTTTACTTAATGTCATGTGAAAATATCACCACGTTCTCCTGCTTCAGGGAGGGGAGCGTAGGGACGATTTGAAAGATGACACAGTGGCTTTCTTTAAGAATCGAAATTGAACATTTCTCATTCACTTCTTAATTTCATGGACTCAATCCCAGTTGGTTTGTGTCTAGTCCCTTTGCTGAATTTCGGAATCTTGGTTATCCTGGACACAGAGGGCAACCCGAGCAAGGGAAAGAAACAGACATGCTTGAAAAACTGCTGAATGGATTTGCCAGTTCATGTTGCAAATGGCAAAGGAAGCACGTGTGTAGAGTCACACAATAGGTATTCTCTTCATCATTGAATGCTTTCAGATTGAATAGGAGCATAGAACAGAGAACATTACACCGCAGTAATGTGCCCTTCGGCCCTCGATATTGCGCCGACCTGTGAAACCAATCTGAAGCCCATCTACACGGTTCCCTTATCGTCCATATGTTTATCCGATGACCATTTGAATGCCGTTAATGTTGGCGAGTCCACTACTGTTGCAGGCAGAGCATTCCACGCCCTTACTACTCTCTGAGTAAAGCACCTACCTCTGACACCTGTCCTATATCTAGCACCCCTCAACCTAAAGCTATGTCCCCTCGTGCTCGACATCACCATCCGAGGAAAAAGGCTCTCACTGTCCATCCTATCTAATCCTCTGATCATCTTACATCGAACAGAAAAATACAGCACAGAACACGCCCTTCGGCCCACAATGTTGTGCGGAACCTTTGACCCAGATTAATCATAGATTATCATAGAATTTACAGTACTGAAGGAGGCCATTCGGCCCATCGAGTCTGCACCTGCTCTTGGAAAGAACACCCTACCCAAGCCCACACCTCCACCCTATCCCCATAATCCAATAACCCCACACAACACTAAGGGCAATTTTGGACACTAAGGGCAATTTATCCACCTAACGTGCACATCTTTGGACTGTGGGAGGAAACCGGAGAGCCCGGAGGAAATCCACTCACACACGGGGAGGATGTGCAGACTCCGCACAGACAGTGACCCAAGCCGGAAACGAACATGGGACCCTGGAGCTGTGAAGCAATTGTGCTATCCACAATGCTACCGTGCTGCCCTTAAGAACAAATTAATCTACACTATATCATTCCACCGCGAACCTATCCAATAGCTGCATGAAGATCCCGAATGTTTCCGACTCAACTACTTCCACAGGCAGTGCATTCCATGCCCCCACTACTCTCTGGGTAAAGAACCTACCTCTGACATCCCCCCTATATCTTCCAACATTCACCTTAAATTTATGTCCCCTTATAATGGTTTGTTCCACCCGGGGAAAAAGACTCTGACTGTCTACTCTATCTATTATCCTGATGATCTTATAAACCTCTATCAAGTCGCCCCTCATCCTTCTCCATTCCAATGAGAAAAGACCTAGCGCCCTCAAGCTTTCCTCGTAAGACCTACTCTCCATTCCAGGCACCATCCTGGAAAATCTCCCTTGCAACTTTTCCAAAGCTTCCACATCCTCCCTAAAATGAGGCGACCGGAACTGTACACAGTACTCCAAATGTAGCCTTACCAAGGTTTGCTACAGCTGCATCATCACCTCACGTCTTTTAAATTCAATCCCTCTGTTAATGAACGCTAGTACACCATAGGCCTTCTTCACAGCTCTATTCCCTTGAGTGGCAACTTTCAAAGATGTATTGACATAGACCCCAAGAGCTCTCTGCTCCACTACATTGCCAAGGACCCTACCGTTAAACCTGTATTCCGCATTCATATTTCCACCAATCTTCGTATCGTCTGCAAATTTACTGACCCACTCTTCAACTCCGTCATCCAAGTCATTATTGGAAATCACAAACAGCAGAGGCCCCAGAACTGATCCCTGCGGTACGCCACTGGTAACTGGGATGCAGGCTGAATATTTGCCATCCACGACCACTTTCTGACTTCTATCGGTTAGCCAGTTCGTTATCCAACTGGCTAAATTTCCCACTATCCTATGCCCCTTACATTCTGCATAAGCCTACCATGGGGAACCTTATCAAATGCCTTACTAAAATCCATGTATACTACATCCACTGCTTTAACTTCATCCACATGCTTGGTAACCTCCTCAAATAATTCAATAAGACTTGTATTGAAAGACCTACCCCTCACAAATCCATGCTGACTATCCCTAATCAAGCAGTGTCTTTAGCTACCATCGAAGTTAGACTAACTGGCCTGTAATTCTCAAGGTTTCCCCTATTCCCTTTTTTGAACAGGGGCACGACATTCGCCACTCTCCAATCCCCTGGTACCACCCCTGTTGACAGTGAAGACGAAAAGTCCATGGCCAACGGCTCTCCAATTTCATCTCTTGCTTCCCATAGAATCCTTGCATATATCCCGTCAGGCCCGGGGGAGTTGTCTATCCTCAAGTTTTCAAAATGCCCAACACAGCTTCCTTCCTAACAAGTATTTCCTCGAGCTTACCAGTCTGTTTCACACTGTCCTCTCCAACAATATGGCCCCTCTCATTTGTAAATACTGAAGAAAAGTCCTTATTCAAGACCTCTCCTATCTTTTCAGACTCAATACACACTCCCCCGCTACTGTCCTTGATCGGACATATCCTCGCTCTAGACATTCTCATATTTTTCACATATGTGTAAAAGGCCTTGGGGTTTTGCTTGATCCTACCCGCCAAATATTGTTCATGCCCTCTCTTAGCTCTCCTAATACCTTTCCTCATTTCCCTCCTGGCTATCTTGTATCCCTCCAGCGCCCTGTCTGAACCTTGTTTGCTCAGCCTTACATAAGTCTCCTTCTTCCTCTTAATAAGACATTCAACATCTCTTGTCAACCATGGTTCCCTCACTCGACCATCTCTTCCCTGCCTGACAGGGACATACATATCTAGGACACGTAGTACCTGTTCTTTGAACAAGTTCCACATTTCATTTGTGTCCTTCCGTGACAGCCTATGTTCCTAACTTATGCACTTCAATTCTTGTCTGACAACATCAGAGTTACCCTTCCCCCAATTATAAACCTTGCCCTGTTGCACGCACCTATCCCACTCCATTACTAAAGTGAAAGTCACAGAATTGTGGTCACTATCTCCAAAATGCTCCCCCACTAACAAATCTATCACTTGCCCTGGTTCATTACAAAGTACCAAATCCAATATGGCCTCTGCTCTGGTGGACAATGTACATACTGTGTTAGAAAAGCTTACTGGACACACTGCACAAACACCACCCCATCCAAACTATTTGATCTAAAGAGTTTCCACTCAATGTTTGGGAAGTTGAAGTCACCCATGACGACTACCCTGTGACTTCTGCACCTTTCCAAAATCTGTTTCCCAATCTGTTCCTCCACATCTCTGCTACTATTGGGGGACCTATAGAAAACTCCCAACAAGGCGTCTGCTCCTTTCGTATTTCTGACTTCAACCCATACTAACTCAGTAGGCAGATACTCCTCGAACTGCCTTTCTGCAGCTGTTATACTATCTCTAATTAACAATGCCACCCCACACCTCATTTACCACCCTCCCTAATCTCATTGAAACATTTATAACCAGGGACCTTCAACAATCATTTCTGCCCCTCTTCAATCCAAGTTTCCGTGATGGCCACCACATCGTAGTCCCAAGTACCGATCCATGCCTTAAGTTCACCCACCTTATTCCTGATGCTTCTTGCGTTGAAATATACACATCTCCGTGCCTGCAAGTATTCTCATTTGTCAGTGCCTCACTACACGCTTTGGCGTCCTGAATATCGGCTACCTTAGTTGCTGGACTACAAATCCGGTTCCCATTCCCCATCCAAATTAGTTTAAACCCTCCCGAAGAGTACTAGAAAGCCTCCCTACCAGGATATTGGTGCCCCTCTGCTTCAGATGGAACCCGTCCTGCTTGTACAGGTCTCACCTTCCTCAGAATGCGTTCCAATTGTCCAATTACCTGAAGCCCTCCCTCCTACACCATTCCTGCAGCCACGTGTTCAACTGCACTCTCTCCCTATTCCGAGCCTCGCTATCACGTGGCACCGGCAACAAACCAGAGATGACAACTCTGTCTGTTCTGGCTTTTAACTTCCAGCCTAACTACCTAAATTTGTTTGTTACCTCCACACCCCATTTCCTACCTACGTCGTTGGTACCAATGTGCACAAGGTCTTCTGGCTGCTCCCCCTCCCCCTTAAGGATCCTGAAGGCACGATCCGAGACATCCCTGGCACCCGGGAGGCAACATACCTTCCGGGAGTCTCGCTCGCGACCACAGAATCTCCTATCTATTCCTCTCACCATTGAGTCTCCTGTTACTATTGATTTTCCATCCCCCCCTCTTCCCTTCTGAGTCCCAGAGCCAGACTCAGTGCCAGAGACCTGGCTGCTAGGGCCTTCCCCCGGTACATCATCCCGCCCCCCCCCCACCCCCAACAGCATGCAAAATGGTATACTTGTTTTGAAGGGGAAAGGCCACGAGGGATCCCTGCACTGTCTGCCGTTTTATTTTCTTTCCCCTTACTGTAACCCAGCTACTGTTGTCCTGTACCTTGGGTGTGGTTACCTCCCTGTAACTCTTCTCTATAACCCCCTCTGCCTCCCGGATGATCCGAAGTTCATCCAGCTCCAGCTCCAGTTCCCTAACTCGGTGTCTGAGGAGCTGGAGTTGGGTGCCCTTCCCGCAGGTATAGTCAGCGGGACACCGATGGTATCCCTCACCATCCACATCCTACAGGAGGAGCATGCAACTGGCTTAGTCTCCATCCCCTCTTACCTTACAGAACATTGCTGCCCTGTGGACCAACTGGTCCTCCACTCTCCAACTGTGCTCCCAGACAGCTACGCTTTCTGTAAACTCCTGGCTCCCTTCTTGCTCTTTGCGGAAATGAAGGAAACTAAATGAAAGGTGAACCTTACTCCCTCCTCACCTCACTCCCTCAGTCACCAAATTCTCACTATAACACTCAAATGCACCAAATTCAGCACTCAGTGCAAACAGAGTCTGGTGGATCACTATTATACTGTGAATCTAGCCTCTGAAAACTGGCTTAATGCAATTCACTAATAAACTAATTAACTAATTAACAAGCTCCAGCTGCAAGGACCTACAAGTAGAACCTTTGTTTAAAGCTGATTGAAAATTCACCTCCTTCTAAACTAAACAGCAATTTTTAAGTTAATTAACTAAATAAAAGAAAGACTAGACTTTAGATAAAAATGTATCTTGTATGCCTTAATTAAGACACCTCTTAACCTTCTTCTTTCTAATACAGACCTAATGCAATACAGAAGCAGAAAAAGCAGCATTTCCTCAGTCATCCTCAATGTAATAGAGGCAGAAAGAGGTGCCTGATGCCAGGAAATTATCAGAACGCGAAGACGTTGTGCAGAAACTTGAAATGCAGGTCAATTAGCTATTTCTTCTCGAGATTAATTTTATTGATCAGTACCATACATATCAGGTAAATATTGCACAATAGTGTTTCTGAAAAGAAAATAGTTGCATTAGCCATTTGTGACAAAAACCAGGACATTTACAACGCATCGCCACTTCCATTATGTGGTCTTGTCATTTATTCCCTCTAAATTCTATCTCCAATATCATCTGAAATGCATTTATGCCATGTCCAATAGCTGGAACTGCATTTATTCAAAATACTCGTGTGAATCAGGAAAAAACACATCACCACAGCAATAGCGCCTGTTAAATTGGTAATATTCACTGAATTGATCCGCTTATCCCTAATACAAAGAGTTGATCAAATGAAAGGAACTGCTCTTGCCAATCGAATTCATCCATGAAATATGCACTTGCTGATTCAGAAAGCGACAATGTGAATATTGCCCACGAGAAATTACACAAAAATGCACGGCACAGCCAAGCGTTTTCACAGGTGGCGATGCCAATGCAGTTTTATTGCGTAATAAAGGACAATGAAGATACCACATTATACAAAAAATTATTTTGAAGACGTTACCCAAGTCTGTTATTGGACAAATCTGCCGCAAAACATCCAAGTCTGTTCAGCCAACTATCATTACGCTGTCTCTACCTCGTCTTCTCCACATCTGTAGCTCAGTGTATGTGAAAGAGCGTGTTTATGTGTGCAGCTGTGTGAATCATTGTGTGCATATGTGTGAGTTTAAATGCAAGATAATTTTCGCTGAATAACCTATTAATTGAGGGAGAACGACACAGAGGGTAGTTCTTGCCTGGAAATCGCTGTTGGAGGGCGCGGTGGAAGAAGGTACGGTAGTGACGATTAAGGGGTGTCTTCATAATTACATGAATAAGATGTGAATAGGGAGAAACAGATCCTGGAAGTGTAGAAGGTTTTATGTTGGACTGCAAGCATTGTCGGCGCAGACTTGGAGGGCCGATGTGCATGTTCCTGTGTTGTACGTTTCTTCTTTATTTGTTCTGTACAGAAAGTAAACACCATAATTGAACAGCAAATGTCCGAATGAAAGAATAAATAAACTAATAAAAACACAAACAACAGAGAATAATCAGGTAAATATGTTTTGACGTTTTTGATCTCATGTCGTGAAACACAAATTGGAGCCTGTGGGGACATTTCCTATTTTAAGACTGATGTCAATGTCAGACTATCTCCAAGATAACAGCATTTTCAGACACCTCAGAACGTGCGCAAAGAGTCATCAGAGACATAATTGCATGTTTTCAAAATTTCATGTGACACATCAAAAACTGATCAGGCAGAACACTCATGATTCCATTCTGCGCTTTTACTGTCGGAACGTAGGACTTTTTAATTCGTATTTTCACTGAAAGCATACGACTACTTTTAAAGAACGGGCGGAATGCAGCACAGTGGTTAGCACTGTTGGTTCACAGATCCAGCGACCCAGTTTCTATCCCCGCTTGGATCACTGTGCGTGCGGAGTCTGCACGTTCTCCTCGTGTCTGCGTAGATTTCTCCCGGGTGCTCCGGTTTCCTCCCACAAGTCCCGAACGACGAGCTTGTTAGCTGAATTGGACATTCTGAATTCTCTCTCAGTGTACCCGTACAGCGCTGGAGCGTGGCGACTCGGGGATTTGCACAGGAACTTCATTGCAATGTTAATGAAGCCCTCCTGTTGACATTAATAAAGATTATTATAAAAGATTATTACATGGTAAGTTATATAGTATTGCAGATTCATACAGTAATGTCACAGATATGAAACAAAATCTGAGGAAAACCTCTGCACACTTGTTCATATTGTATTGTAATCATCATCAATCATAAAAAATGAAATTAAAAAACAAATGAGTCAATAACAAAATCATTAGTTGATAAAAGAAAATAATTTTTTCCAAAAAGCTTCAAAATACCTTCATAATCGGGGGGGGGGGGGGACCATTCTGAAGCTGACATTCTAATCTTCACTTGGAGAGGCTGGGTTTGATCAGTGATAGTCATCATGGCTTTCCCAGAGAGAGGTCAAGCCTCAGGAATGTGATTGCATTTCTCGAGAAGGTGATCGAGTGTATATGTGAGGGTAGAGAAGTTGTGGCTTATATGGATTCCAGCAAAGGCTCGACAAAGTTCCCACTTGCACGACTGACACAGTAAGTAAAAGCATGTGGGTTGCAGTGTCCCTTGGCAAGTTGAATCCAAAACTGACTTAGTGGCAATAGGTAAAATGAGTTAAGACGTCCGGTGTTCAGTGGTGGACCACAGAGTTCAGTGCTTGGCCCACTGTTGCTGCAGGGACATAGAGACGGGTTGGTCAGATGGGCCAGTGGCAGGTGTAATTTAGCTCTGAAAGATGAGAGGTGACGCACCTTGGAAAGGGTAAAAGAGAAGGGAGCATGCAATGCATCATAGGACACGAGAAGCTCAGAGGAACAGACGGATCTTGTGATTATTGTCCAGAGGCGGCAGGACAGTTCAAGAGATTAGTAAAAAGGCACACTGGACACGAGACTTTAATATCCGTGCCCCATATATAAGAGCAGGGAGGTAATGTTGGAACTGCACAAGTCTCCCGTTAGGCCAAAGCAGCAGTACTGTGAGCTGTTCTGGTCGCCTCTCCATCGACGGTGCAGTGCAGCTTCACCAGGATTTTGCCTGGGTGGAGAATTTCAGCTATGAAGAGAGGGTAGATTGGATCGTGTTCTTTAATTCAGAACACAGACGGCTGAGGAGCAAGCTGGGGTGCACAGACAGGGTAGATAGGGACGCGCAGTTCTCCTTAGTTACAGGGTTAATATCGAGGAGCATTATTGTAAAGTGGGCGGCAATTGGCTCAGACTGGATCAGAGGACAACACCCCAGAGGGTGTTAGGAGTCGGGAATGCACTGACTGGGAGGGAAGGAGAGGCGGGAAACGTAACAACATTATAAAAAGTAAGTGGATGAAAGTAACTGGATGAGTACTGCCATAACGTTTACGACTGTGTGCCAAGGGCTGGGAAGTGGATTTCAACATCTGCAACAAGAGAAGCCATCATGGTCTACTGATCTAGCCATCAAACCACTAGAGTCTATCATGTGCTATCGAGTGAATGGCCAGCTGTCACTATTGTTATATATCGAGATCGCTTTGTCAAAATCCTGGATCTCTCTCTCCAACAGCACATTGGGTGTACCTACACCATATGAACGGCAGCTGATGAAGAACACAGCTCACTACCGCAATCCCAAGGGCAATTCAGGATAAGCCATCAATGCTGGCCATTTCACCACCACCCTCTTCTTATTAATGAAGATGACAGAATGGTCAGGACTCGCAAAAAGCTACACCTGTATTCAGAATAATTTACAATCCTTTAGATTTCCACACCTCCGTCGCTCAAACGTTTTCTAAGCTGCAACGATTGATCATTTCAGCAGCAAGATTGTAGCTGTATTGCAATGAGCTTCTCACTTCAGACGAAGTAGAAATGCCGGATGTTAAACTAAATGTGCCTCTCCGAATTACCGATAGCAGTATTGGCCGTTTTGGTGGCAAGGTTTTTCACGTAAAGATTACATTTCATGTCTCTCTGTTCACCATGACACGCATTTAACAACACCGCACCACATATAGGAGGTGACCGTTTGGAAAGATTAGCAGAACAGATGTACCTGCCGTGGCCTGATGTAAAACATCATGGCTTCCCCAGAACTTCTGATCAAAGTTACCAATTATTCTCAATGAAAAACATGGACCCATTTGAAATTTCACCTGTTCTCTCTATTCAGTTTCAATTTAATTTCCGTGTCTGGAGAAGCTGAATAACTCCTCTCACAATCGAGCACATGTTTCCCAGCCGAAATGATAGGCTTGGAGACACCGCTCTGGTAGTCAACGGCACCACACAGAGCAGAACAACCCCTGACTGAAAACATCCGCTCACAAAGTTGTGGGTTAATGATGCTGCCGATGGATTAATCACGGACACGGTACTATTAATTCACCAAACAATTCCCACGAACGTAGAAATTTAAAAAATAATTATTGCTCTGTCTGGACTTCATGACCCGTGGGTCCTGATCCACTGAGGAGAACTGGGACACTGCAAATAAACCCCATGGGCATTGATGCCGCCTGCATGTGCGATACTGGATGAGTGAGTGATGGGGTAAGATGGGGAGAGCTCCAATTTAATACAAACTGAAATCAGGTTCAGCCTCTCAGTCACAATAAACATTCCCGCGTGTATTGACAGCAACAAAGGAACGCGGGATTGTGCCGAATCTTTTGTAATTAAATTGTTTTAGTTTTGGGCAGCCTTGGGAATGACCATATGGAGTTTTCATTCCACGGTAAGAGATGTGGTGAATGTATGAAGTTGTTCTATATTGCTGTGGTCATGCTGTTAACGGTCCTGAGTTCAAATACATTCAGGCCATATGTCTGCTAACGCTGTGATTAAAGAGTTATAAATATGATTTTTGGCATTGACATTAACTAGTTATTTGTTTACGTGTACAGTGCTAATGAAATAAGGTTTATGGAATGGAGGTTTACCGGGTATAGTTAATTAATGAAGGATGGTGTGTAATCGGCGGTAATGGTCATGGGACATCCCACTGGCTCAAATATGATATATTGATGAGAAGAGCCAGGTCTGTCTGATTTTTGTGGCAGTTTTGTCATCGGATTTAAATCTGTGAAAGCAGAATGATTTCCACGTTGTCCCTGAACGGGTCTCTGTCAAAAGGCCTGCACCGGACCAGGAAGTAAACCTGATTGCTGACTATATTTATGAGTGGACAGTGAACTGTATTGGGATGCTTAGTTGAAATATATATGGTGGCAACTGTGCATCGCGAGTTAAAGTTTTTTCTTCTATTTCAGAACGGTTTTCCGAGTCATTGTTAAAGTGTTAATGTACTTAATTCTGTTTTTAAGCTCACGTTATTTTTAGCATAACACATGAACGTGCGGGGCATGATTGCAAAATTGTAGGTGACAAGAAATAGAACAGAGAGTATCGAAGGTGGCAGGAATCTAACTTCATGCAGAGCAAAGACGGGGACAAATATGAGATGGAGGTGGTCAATGTAGGACTGAGAGTCTTGCACGTAAATGTGCGCAGTATACCAAACAAATTAAATTAGCTTCTTGCGCACAATGACATTGGCTGATACGATGTTGTGGCATCACAGAGACGTAGGTACAAGGGAATTAGGGCTGGTATCTAAATATCCAACAATATGTGTCCTGTCGAAAGGACAGGCAGATGGGCAGATAAAGCGGGTTTTCTTTGTTAGTTCGAAATGAAATTAAATCGACAGCAAGACGAGATACAGGGTGAGAAGACGTAAAATGTGTTTGGGTGGCGTTGAGGAGTCGCAAAGGAAAAAAAGGCCCCGAGTTAAGTTATGCCCAGGCAGTAGTCAGGATCTGGAGCAGTAGCCAAACCAGGAGATAGAAACATCTGCTAAAAAAACAATATTACAATAATCATGGCGGACCTCAAGATGCATGTGGAATGGGAAAATCAGGTTGCTACTGGATCCCAAGAAATGGAATTCGTGGACTGCCTAAGAGATTATTTTTATGAGCAACTTGGGACAGAATGCACTGGGGAGGAGACAATTCTGGGTTTGGTGATGTATAATGAGGCAGACGTAAAGAAGGAACTTAAGGTGAAGATAATATTTGGGGGCAGAAAGCAGAGTGGGATCGAATGCATTTTTACTTTTTTATAATATTTATTGTCACAAATAGGCATACATTAACACTGCAATGAAGTTACTGTGAAAAGTCCCTAGCCGTCACACCCCGGCGCCTGTTCGGGTATACAGAGGGATAATTCAGAATGTCCAATTCACTAACACCGCGTCTTTCGGGACTTGTGGGAGGAAGCCGGAGCACCCGGAGGAAACCCACGCAGACTCGGGCAGAACATGCAGACTCCGCACAGACAGTGACCCAGCTGGGAATCGAACCTGGGACCCTGGCGCTGTGAAGCAAATGTGCTAACCACTGTGCAACTTGCCGCCCACTACCACCGTTTTCAACGGAGAACAAAGAATCAGATGGAACGGTATTTGAAATTGAATCAAGGAACCTACTACGTGAGGGAGGAGCTGGCAAGAGTTGGTTGCAAGTGGAGCCGTGCAGGGAAGACAGTGGAGCAGCAAAGGCAGGGCTTCTTGGTGGTTATTCGCGAGGTACAACAGAAATTTATCCCAAGGAAGAGGAATCATCTAAGGGGAGGACGAAGCATCCAGGGCTGGCGGGGAAAGTCAAGGAAAGATTTAAAGCAAAATACAAAGCATACAACGTGGCGAGTATTAGTGGTAAACCAAAGGATTGGGAAGCCTTTCAAAGCGAATAAAGGATTATTAAAAATGCAATGAGGGTGGAGAGGATAATGTATGAGGGTAAGATAGCCAGTAATACAAATGAAGGTTGCAATAGGTATTTGGAAATATATAAAGGGTAAGAGAGAGAGGCAATAACAGGCATTAGACCACCGGAAACTGAGGATGGTGAAGTCGTAATCGGAAACAAAGAAATGGCAGGAGAACGAATAGTCACTTTACATCAGTCTTCTCGGTGGAAGGCGTCGGTGGGGTACCAGAACATACCGAGAATCAGGGGGCACAGTTTTCTTTTTTTAAATTAGAGTACCGAATTCATTTTTTCCAATGTAGGGGCTATTTAGTGTGGCCTATCCATCGACCCAGCGCTTTTTTGGCATGTGGGGGCGAGACCCACGCAAACACGGGGATAATGTGCAAACTCCACACGGAAAGTGACCGAGAGCTCGGATCGAACCTGGGACCTCGGCGCCGTCAGGCAGCAGTGCTAACCACTGAGCCACCGTGCTGCTCCAGGGGGCAAAGTTAACTTTATTGCCCAACACTAAAGAGAACGTTCTGGGGAAACAGAAACGTCCGAGGGTGGATGAATCAACTGACCGGATGGACTATACCCCAAGGGTTCTAAAGGAGATAGCTGAGGTGATTGTAGAGGCTTTGGTGATGATCTTTCAGAAATCATTGGTGGCACACAGGGTCCCAGAGGACTGGAAAATGCGTAAATTAACACTCCTGTTTAGGAAGGGTGGGAGGCAGAAGACAGGAAATTATAGGTCGGTTAGCCTCACTTCGGTCTTTAGTAAGGTTTTAGAGTCCGTAATTAAAGATAAGATTGTGGAGTACTTGGAGAAGGCATGATCAAACAGGCCTCTTCACGTAGAGGACATGTCTGAGTAGGTAACAAGGAAGTTAGACAAATGAGAACCAGTGGATGTGATTGATTTAGATTTCCAGAAGGCATTTGACAAGGTCTCGCATAGGAGACTGTTAAATAAGTTAAGAGCCCATGCTGTTCAGGGTAAGATCCTGGCATTGATGGAGGATTGGCTGACTGGCAGAAGGCGGAGGGGGTGGGGAAAAGGGGTTATTTTTTTGGATGGCAGCCGGTGACTCGTGCTGAGCCTCAGGGGTGGATTTAGGGGCCACAAGTTTTTATTATATACATTAAATATCTGGAATCAAGAACTGAGGGCACTATTGCTAAGTTTGCAGATGATACAAAGATATCCAAAGGGACAGGGAGCATTGACGAAGCACGGGGCTGCAATGTGGAAAAGTGTGAGGTTACACACTTTGATAGGATGACTGGAGGCATAGACTAGATTCAACATGCGAAAAGTCTCAGGAAACCAGAAAGAAACAGGGACTTATAAGTCCGAATGCCAGTTCATTTGGCCGTTAGGAAGGCAAATGCAATGTTAGCCTCATGTCGAGAAGGCGAGAATACACAACCAGGGATGTATTTCTGAGGCTGTATAAGGTTCTGATCAGACCCCATTTGGACAGTTTTCGACCCCATATAAAAATAAGGATGTGCTGGCCTTGGGAACGGATAGAGCGGGTTCACAAGAATGGTCCCTGGAATGAAGAGCTGTCGTATGGGAGCGGTTGAGTACTCTAGGCCTTTGTTCGTAGGAGTTTAGAAGGTATGGGGGGGGGGGGGGATGTTATTGAAACTTACAGGAAACTGAGAGTTCTAGATAGTGTGGACGTGGAGAGGGTGTTTCCACTCGTCGGAAAAATCTAGAACGCTAGGGCAGAGACTCTTACCGAAGGGATGATCCATTAAAACTGAGATGTGATTGTTTTATTCAACCACAAGATGGAAAACTGGTGGAACTATTCACCTCAAATTACAGTGGAAGCCAAATCACTGACTGTCTTCAAGATAGAAATATATAGGTTCTTGTTCAATAAGGGGGTCAGGGGTTATGGGGAGAAGGCAGGAGAATACCGATGAGAAAAATATCATGATTGAATGACGGAGCAGACTTGATGAGTCGAATGGCCCGATTCTAATCCTCTGCCTTTTGGTCTTATGGACACAAATATTGGCAGAGCTTTGGTCAGTGAGAAGGATATCTATTTTCTCAAAAATTATATAGATGCCTTTGAATTTCGGCGGGAGCGGCGTGCAGGGGCCTGCCGGGAGGTGAGCAATTACTTTAAAAACACTTGCCTGGTCCCGTTTCTGTTCTTCGTTTCTGTTTTATTTTATATTTTTTTTATATAAGGCGGGAACCGGAGGTTCGTCCCTCGGACCTCTGGGAAGGTCCCCCCCCCCCTCCCCCCCTGCCACAAACCAATAAATTCTGGTGGCGAGGACTGTAAGAGGGACTGGGAAGAAGCAGTCAGTGCAGGGATCCCCTGCGGTCGTTCCACTGAGTAACAAATATACCGCGTTGGATACTTGAGGGGGGGGGGTTAAGCAATGGGGCACGGGCCTCTGGCACGGGGTCTGTCCCTGTTGCTCAGAAGGGAAGGGGGGAGAGGAGCAGAGCATTAGTAATTGGGAACTCGATAGTCAGGGGTACAGATAGGAGATTTTGTGGGAGCGAGAGAGACTCACGTTTGGTATGTTGCCTCCCAGGGGCAAGGGTGCGTGATGTCTCGGATCGTGTTTTCCGGGTCCTTAAGGGGGAGGGGGAGCAGCCACAAGTCGTGGTCCACATTGGCACTAACGACATAGGTAGGAAAGGGGACAAGGATATCAGACAGGCTTTCAGGGAGCTAGGATGGAAGCTCAGAACGAGATCAAACAGAGTTGTTATCTCTGGGTTGTTGCCCGTGCCACGTGATAGTGAGATGAGGAATAGGGAGAGAGAGCAATTAAACACGTGGCTACAGGGATGGTGCAGGCGGGAGGGATTCAGATTTCTGGATAACTGGGGCTCTTTCTGGGGAAGGTGGGACCTCTACAGACAGGATGGTCTACATCTGAACCTGACGGGCACAAATATCCTGGGGGGGGGGGGGGATTTGTTAGTGCTCTTTGGGGGGGTGGGGAGGGGTTAAACTAATGCAGCAGGGGCATGGGAACCTGGATTGTAGATTTAGGGTACGGGAGATTGAGAGTATAGAGGTCAGGAGCACAGATTTGACTTTGCAGGAAGGGGCCAGTGTTCAGGTAGGTGGTTTGAAGTGTGTCTATTCAATGCCAGGAGTATACAAAATAAGGTAGGGGAACTGGCAGCATGGGTTGGTACCTGGGACTTCGATGTTGTAGCCATTTCGGAGACATGGATAGAGCAGGGACAGGAATGGATGTTGCAGGTTCCGGGGTTTAGGTGTTTTAGTAAGCTCAGAGAAGGAGGCAAAAGAGGGGGAGGCGTGGCGCTGCTAGTCAAGAACAGTATTACAGTGGTGGAGAGGATGCTAGATGGGGACTCTTCTTCTGAGGTAGTATGGGCTGAGGTTAGAAACAGTAAAGGAGAGGTCACCCTGTTGGGAGTTTTCTACAGGCCTCCAAATAGTTCTCGGGATGTAGAGGAAAGGATGGCGAAGATAATTCTGGATAAGAGCGAAAGTAACAGGGTAGTTATTAAGGGAGACTTTAACTTTCCAAATATTGACTGGAAAAGATATAGTTCGAGTACATTAGATGGGTCGTATTTGTACAATGTGTGCAGGAGGGTTTCCTGACACAATATGTTGACAGGCCAACAAGAGGCGAGGCCACATTGGATTTGGTTTTGGGTAAACAACCAGGCCAGGTGTCAGATTTGGAGGTAGGTGAGCACTTTGGGGAAAGTGACCACAATTCGGTGACGTTTACGTTAGTGGTGGAAAGGGATAAGTATACCCCGCAGGGCAAGAGTTATAGCTGGGGGAAGGGCAGTTATGATGCCATTAGACATGACTTGGGGGGGTGGGGGGGAGAGGTTGTAGAAGTAGGCTGCAAGTGTTGGGCACACTGGATATGTGGAGCTTGTTCAAGGAACAGCTACTTGATAAGTACGTACCCGTCAGGCAGGGAGGAAGGCATCGAGCGAGGGAACCCTGGTTTACCAAAGAAGTGGAATCTCTTGTTAAGAGGAAGAAGGAGGCCTATGTGAAGATGAGGTGTGAAGTTTCAGTTGGGGCGTTTGATAACTACAAGGTAGCGAGGAAGGATCTAAAGAGAGAGCTAAGACGAGCAACGAGGGGACATGAGAAGTAATTGGCAGGTAGGATCAAGGAAAACCCAAAAGCTTTCTATAGGTATGTCAGGAATAAAAGAATGACTAGGGTAAGAGTAGGGCCAGTCAAGGACAGGGATGGGAAGTTGTGTGTGCAGTCTGAAGAGATAGGCGAGATACAAAATGAATAGTTTTCGTCAGTATTCATTCAGGAAAAAGAGAATGTTGTGGAGGAGAATGCTGAGGCCCAGGCTATTAGAATAGATGGCATTGAGGTACGTAGGGAAGAGGTGTTGGCAATTCTGGACAGGCTGATAATAGATAAGTCCCCGGGGCCTGATGGGATTTATCCTAGGATTCTCTGGGAAGCCAGGGAAGAGATTGCTGGGCCTTTGACTGATTTTTATGTCATCATTGGCTACATGAATAGTGCCAGAGGACTGGAGGATAGCAAATGTGGTCCCATTGTTCAAAAAGGGGAGTAGAGACAACCCCGTCAACTGTAGACCGGTGAGCCTCACGTCTGTTGTGGGTAAAGATTTGGAGGGGATTATAAGAGACAAGATTTATAATCATCTAGCTAGGAATAATATGATATGGGATAGTCAGCATGGCTTTGTGAGGGGTAGGTCATGCCTCACAAACCTTATCGAGTTCTTTGAGAATGTGACTGAACAGGTAGACGAGGGTAGAGCAGTTTATGTGGTTTATATGGATTTCAGTAAAGCATTTGATAAGGTTGCCCACGGTAGGCTATTGCAGAAAATACGGAGGCTGGGGATTGAGCGTGATTTCGAGATGTGGATCAGAAATTGGCTAGCTGAAAGAAGACAGAGGGTGGTGGTTGATGGGAAATGTTCAGAATGGAGTTCAGTTACAAGTGGCGTACCACAAGGATCTGTTCTGGGGCCGTTGCTGTTTGTCATTTTTATCAACGACCGAGAGGAGGGCGCAAAAGTGTGGGTGAGTAAATTTGCAGACGACACGAAAGTCGGTGCTGTTGTCGACAGTGCGGAAGGATGTAACAGGTTACAGAGGGACATAGATAAGCTGCAGAGCTGGGCTGAGAGGTGGCAAATGAGGTTTAATGTAGAGAAGTGTGAGGTGATTAACTTTGGAAGGAATAACGGGAATGCGGAATATTTTGCTAATGGTAAAGTTCTTGGAAGTGTGGTTGAGCAGAGGGATCTAGGTGTCCATGTACATAGATCCCTGAAAGTTGCCACCCAGGTTGATAGGGTTGTGAAGAAGGCCTATGGAGTGTTGGCCTTTATTGGTAGAGGGATTGAGTTCCGGAGTCATGAGGTCATGTTGCAGCTGTACAAAACTCTGGTCCGGCCGCATTTGGCGTATTGCGTACAGTTCTGGTCACCGCATTATAGGAAGGACTTGGAAGCTTTGGAGCGGGTGCAGAGGAGATTTACCAGGATGTTGCCTGGTTATGGAGGGAAAATCTTATGAGTAACGGCTGAATGACTTGAGATTGTTTTCGTTAGAGAGAAGAAGGTTAAGAGGAGACTTAATCGAGGCATACAAAATGATCAGGGGGTTAGATAGGGTGGACAGTGAGAGCCTTCTCCCGCGGATGGAAATGGCTACCACGAGGGGACATAGCTTTAAACTGAGGGGTAATAGATATAGGACAGAAGTCAGAGGTAGGTTCTTTATGCAAAGAGTGGTGAGGCCGTGGAATGCCCTACCTGCAACAGTAGTGAACTCGCCAACATTGAGGACATTAAAAAGTTTATTGGATAAGCATATCGATGATAATGGCATAGTGTAGGTTAGATGGCTTTGGTTTCGGTGCAACATCGTGGGCCGAAAGGCCTGTTCTGCGCTGTATCGTTCTATGTTCTATGTTCTACCTCTGACAGTGCTGCGCTCCCTCAGTACCGGCACCAGGGCAAACAGAGTCTATACATCTACCTCTGACAGTGCAGCGCTTCCTCAGTCATGTGTGCGGAACTTGGCTATAAGTTTCTGCTCGGCGATTCTGCGTTGTCGCGGGTCCTGAAGGCCGCCTTGGAGAACGCTTACCCGGAGATCAGAGGCTGAATGCCCTTGACTGCTGAAGTATTCCCCGACTGGAAGGGAACATTCCTGCCTGGTGATTGTTGCGCGATGTCCTTTCATTCGTTGTTGCAGCGTCTGCATGGTCTCGTCAATGTACCACGCTTTGGGACATCCTTTCCTGCAGCGTATGAGGTAGACAACGTTGGCCGAGTCGCACGAGTACCTGGTGGGTGGTGTTCTCACGTGTAATAGTGGTATCCATGTCGATGATCTGGCACGTCTTGCAGAGATTGCCATGACAGAGTTGTGTGGTGTCGTGGTCACTGTTCTGAAGACTGGGTAGTTTGCTGCAAACATTGGCTTGTTTGAGGTTGCGCAGTTGTTTGAAGGCAAGTAGTGGGGTGTGGGGATGACCAGGGCGAACAGAGTCTATACATCTACCTCTGACAGTGCAGCGCTTCCTCACTCATGTGTGCGGAACTTGGCTATAAGTTTCTGCTCGGCGATTTTGCGTTGTCGCGCGTCCTGAAGGCCGCCTTGGAGAACGCTTACCCGGAGATCAGAGGCTGAATGCCCTTGACTGCTGAAGTGTTCCCCGACTGGAAGGGAACATTCCTGCCTGGTGATTGTTGCGCGATGTCCGTTCATTCGTTGTCGCAGCGTCTGCATGGTCTCGCCAATGTACCACGCTTTGGGACAACCTTTCCTGCAGCGTATGAGGTAGACAACGTTGGCCGAATCGCACGAGTACCTGGTGGGTGGTGTTCTCACGTGTAATAGTGGTATCCATGTCGATGATCTGGCACGTCTTTCAGAGATTGCCATGACAGGGTTGTGTGGTGTCGTGGTCACTGTTCTGAAGACTAGGTAGTTTGCTGCAAACATTGGCTTGTTTGAGGTTGCGCGGTTGTTTGAAGGCAAGTAGTGGGGGTGTGGGGATGACCTTGGCAAGATGTTCATCGTCATCAATGACGTGTTGAAGGCTGTGAAGAAGATGACGTAGTTTCTCCGCTCCGGGGAAGTACTGTACGACAAAGGGTACTCTTTCGGTTGTGTCCCATATTTGTCTTCTGAGGAGGTTGGTGCGCTTTTTCGCTGTGGAAGGAGCAGCGCTCCGAAAGCTAGTGACATCGAAACAAACCTATTGGACTTTAACCTGGTGTTGTAAGACTTCGTACTGTGCTCACCCCAGTCCAACGCCGGCATCTCCACATCACATCTACATCTGACATTGCAGCGCTCCATCAGTACCGGCACCAGGGCGAACAGAGTATACACATCTACCTCTGACAGGTCAGCGCTCGCTCAGTACCGGCACCAGGGTGAACAGAGTATACACATCTACCTCTGACAGTGCAGCGCTCGCTCAGTACCGGCACCAGGGTGAACAGAGTATACACACCTACCTCTGACAGTGCAGCGCTCGCTCAGTACCGGCACCAGGGTGAACAGAGTATACACATCTACCTCTGACAGTGCAGCGCTCGCTCAGTACCGGCACCAGGGCGAACAGAGTATATACATCTACCTCTGACAGGTCAGCGCTTGCTCAGTGCCGGCACCAGGGTGAACAGAGTATACACATCTACCTCTGACAGTGCAGCGCTCGCTCAGTACCGGCACCAGGGCGAACAGAGTATACACATCTACCTCTGACAGGTCAGCGCTTGCTCAGTACCGGCACCAGGGTGAACAGAGTATACACATCTACCTCTGACAGTGCAGCGCTCGCTCAGTACCGGCACCAGGGCGAACAGAGTATACACATCTACCTCTGAGAGTGCAGCGCTCACTCAGTACCGGCACGGGGTGGAAGGTCCATCTTGATTATGGAGCTAAAATCCTACCATGTAGACATTTGTCTCCAAAGGTCTAGTGCTCTGTCAGTACTGGCACCAGTGGGAGTTTTGGTCTAAATTATGGAGATCAACATGCGATTATTTACTCCTTCCTTCAACATTGCAGCACTCTCTCAAAACTGGCACTAGGGGTCGGGGAGTGTCTGTCTGTAGTATGGGGCCCATGTGTTAGTTTATATTAGCCTGACCTGCTCTGGCATTTCAATATGGAATAAATTAAATTTTCTTCAAAAATACCAAAGATCTTGGCTGCCGAATAAGAACAGGTCACCAGGTTTATAAACGTAAACAAAATTGACGTTCTATTATCAACAGTAACTATAATTAACGATTAAAACATGCAAATGATTAAACTCTACATCATCTCTCGAACACCATGCCACTGCCATTTTCACTCTGGACACAAATAACAACAAAGTAACAGAGAATGGAATATGGGTGTAAAAGAATGTTTTAGGTGAATGGATACGAGTCTTTGTTTCGGGTGTAAGTCTTTCAGTCTGGCCCTTATTCAGTCTCGTCTTTCAGGTATATGTCATTCTTTCGTTCAGATTCTACTGTCTTTCACAGTAGACTTACAGAAATAGCAGAGAGGTGGCATTCATGTGGAAGAGGCACCTTTTCCAATAAGGGTGCAGAAGCCTCAGCATGGTGCCCTGGTCCTCAGCACCATGAGGCAGCAGTGCTAACCACTGTCCCACCATGCTGCCCTGGTCCTCAGCACTGTGAGGCAGCAGTGCTAACCACTGACCCACCGTGCTGCCCTGGTCCTCAGCACTGTGAGGCAGCAGTGCTAACCACTGTCCCACTGTGCTGCCCTGGTCCTCAACACCGTGAGGCAGCAGAGTTAACCACTGACCCACTGTGCTGCCCTGGTCCTCAGCACCATGAGGCAGCAGTGCTAACCACTGACCCACCGTGCTGCCCTGGTCCTCAGCACCGTGACGCAGCAGTGCTAACTATTGTCCCACCGTGCTGCCCTGGTCCTCAGCACCGTGAGGCAGCAGAGTTAACCACTGACCCACTGTGCTGCCCTGGTCCTCAGCACCATGAGGCAGCAGTGCTAACCACTATCCCACCGTGCTGCCCGGGACCTCAGCACAGTGAGGCAGCAGTGCTAACCACTGTCCCACCGTGCTGCCCTGGTCCTCAGTACCATGAAACAGCAGTGCTAACCACTGTCCCACCGTGCTGCGCGCGTCCTCAGCACATTGAGGCAGCAGTGCTAACCACTGACCCACCGTGCTGCCCTGGTCCTCAGCAGCGTGAGGCAGCAGTGCTAACCACTGACCCACTTTGCACCCCTGATCCTCAGCACCGTGAGGCAACAGTGCTAACCACTGTCCCACCGTGCGCCCCTGATCCTCAGCACCGTGAGGCAGCAGTGCTAACCACTGACCCACTGCACCCCTGATCCTCAGCACCATGAGGCAGCAGTGCTAACCACTGACCCACTTTTCACCCCTGATCCTCAGCACCGTGGGGCAACAGTGCTAACCACTGTCCCACCGTGCGCCCCTGATCCTCAGCACCGTGAGGCAGCAGTGCTAACCACTGACCCACTTTGCACCCCTGATCCTCAGCACCATGAGGCAGCAGTGCTAACCACTGACCCACCGTGCTGCCCTGGTCCTCAGCACTATGAGGCAGCAGTGCTAACCACTGTCCCACTGTGCGCCCCTGATCCTCAGCACTATGAGCCAGCAGTGCTAACCACTGAGCCGCCGTGCTGCCCTGGTTTTAGCACCGTGAGGCAGCAGTGCTAACCACAGTCCCACTGTGCTCCCCTGGTCCTCAGCACCGTGACGCAGCAGTGCTAACCACTGTCCCACTGTGCTCCCCAGGTCCTCAGCATATTGAGGCAGCAGTGCTAACCACTGTCCCACCGTGCTGCCCTGTAACTCAGCACCGTGAGGCAGCAGTGCTAACCACTGTCCCACCGTGCTGCCCGGGTCCTCAGGACCGTGAGGCAGCAGTGCTAACCAAAGTCCCACCATGCTGCCCGGGAACTCAGGACCATGAGGCAGCAGTGCTAAACTCTGTGCCACAATGCTATCCTGGTCCTCAGCACTGTGATGCAGCAGTGCTTACCACTGTCCCACCATGGCATCCTGGTTCTCAGCACCATGAGGCAGCAGTGCTAACCACTGTCCCACCGTCTTCGCAGGTCCTCAGTACCATGAGTCAGCAGTGCTAACCACTGTATCGCTGTGCTCCCCTGGTACCCAGCACCATGAGGCTGCAGTGCTAACCACTGTCCCACCGTGCTGCCCTGGTCCTCAGCACCGTGAGGCAGCAGTGCTAACCACTGTATCGCTGTGCTCCCCTGGTCCCCAGCACCGTGAGGCAGCAGTGATAACCACTGTCCCACCGTGCTCCCCTGATCCTCAGCACCGTGAGGCAGCAGTGCTAACCACTGTCCCACCGTGCTGCCATGGTCCTCAGCACTATGAGGCAGCAGTGCTAACCACTGCCCACAGTGCTGCCCTGGTCCTCAGCACCGTGAGGCAGCAGTGCTAACTACTGTCCCACCGTGCTCCCCTGATCCTCAGCACCGTGAGGCAGCAGTGCTAACTACTGTATCGGTGTGCTCCCCTGGTCCCCAGCACCGTGAGGCAGCAGTGCTAACCACTGTCCCACCGTGCTCCCCTGATCCTCAGCACCGTGAGGCAGCAGTGCTAACTACTGTCCCACCGTGCTGCCATGGTCCTCAGCACTATGAGGCAGCAGTGCTAACCACTGCCCACAGTGCTGCCCTGGGCCTCAGCACCGTGAGGCAGCAGTGCTAACTACTGTCCCACCGTGCTCCCCTGATCCTCAGCACCGTGAGGCAGCAGTGCTAACTACTGTATCGGTGTGCTCCCCTGGTCCCCAGCACCGTGAGGCAGCAGTGCTAACCACTGTCCCACCGTGCTCCCCTGATCCTCAGCACCGTGAGGCAGCAGTGCTAACTACTGTCCCACCGTGCTGCCATGGTCTTCAGCACTATGAGGCAGCAGTGCTAACCACTGCTCTCAGTGCTGCCCTGGTCCTCAGCACCGTGAGGCAGCAGTGCTAACTACTGTCCCACCGTGCTCCCCTGATCCTCAGCACCGTGAGGCAGCAGTGCTAACTACTGTATCGGTGTGCTCCCCTGGTCCCCAGCACCGTGAGGCAGCAGTGCTAACCACTGTCCCACCGTGCTCCCCTGATCCTCAGCACCGTGAGGCAGCAGTGCTAACTACTGTCCCACCGTGCTGCCATGGTCTTCAGCACTATGAGGCAGCAGTGCTAACCACTGTCCCACAGTGCTGCCCTGGGACTCATCACCGTGAGGCAGCAGTGCTAACTACTGTCCCACCGTGCTGCCCTGATGCTCAGCACTGTGAGGCAGCAGTGCTAACCACTGTCCCACAGTGCTGCCCTGGGACTCATCACCGTGAGGCAGCAGTGCTAACCACTGTCCCACCGTGCTGCCCTCGTCCTCTGCACTATGAGGCAGCAGTGCTAACCACTGTCCCACAGTGCTGCCCTGGGACTCATCACCGTGAGGTAGCTGTGCTAACTACTGACCCACCGTGCTGCCCTCGTCCTCTGCACTATGAGGCAGCAGTGCTAACCACTGTCCCACAGTGATGTTCTGATCCTCTACACCATGGGGCAGCAGTGCTAACCACTGTCCCATCGTGCTGCCCTGGTCTTCAGCATTGTGAGGCAGCAGTGCTAATCACTGTCCCACCGTGCTGCCCTGGTCTTCAGCATTGTGAGGCAGCAGTGCTAACCACTGTCCCACCGTGCTGCCCTGGGCTTCAGCACTGTGAGGCAGCAGTGCTAACCACTGTCCCACCGTGCTGCCATAGTCCTCAGCACCGTGAGGCAGCAGTGCTAACCACTGACCCACCGTGCTCCCCTGGTCCTCCGCACTGTGCGGCAGCAGTGCTTACCACTGTCCCACCACGCTTCCCTGGTCCTCAGCACATTGAGGCAGCAGTGCTAACCACTGTCCCACCGTGCTGCCCGGGACCTCAGCACCATGAAGCAGCAGTGCTAACCACTGTCCCACAGAGCTGCCCGAGTCCTCAGCACCATGAGGCAGCAGTGCTAACCACTGGCCCACCGTGCTGCTCGGGTCCTCAGCACCATGAGGCAGCAGTGCTAACCACTATCCCACCGTGCTGCCCGGGACCTCAGCACCATGAGGCAGCAGTGCTAACCACTGTCCCACCGTGCTGCCCTGGTCCTCAGCACATTGAGGCAGCAGTGCTAACCACTGTCCCACCGTGCTGCCCGGCACCTCAGCACCATGAGGCAGCAGTGCTAACCACTGTCCCACCGTGCTGCCCGTGTCCTGAGCAACGTGAGGCAGCAGTGCTAACCACTGTCCCGCCGTGCTGCTCTGATCCTCTACACCATGAGGTAGCAGTGTTAACTTCTGTCCCACCGTGCTCCCCTAGTCCTCAGCACCGTGAGGCAGCAGTGCTAACCACTGTCCCACCGTGTTCCCCTGGTCCTCAACACTGTGAGGCAGCAGTGCTAGCCACTGTCCCACCTTGCTGCCATCGTCCTCAGCACTGAGAGGCAGCTGTGCTAACCACTGTTCCACCGTGCTGACCTGGTCCTCAGCACCGTGAGGCAGCAGTGCTGTCCTGGTCCTGAGCACCCAGAGGCACAGTGCTAACCACTATCCAACCATGCTGCCCTGGTCCTGAGCACTGTGAGGCAGCAGTGCTAACCACTGTCACACCGTGCTTCCCTGGTCCTGAGCACTGTGAGGCAGCAGTGCTAACCACTGTCCCACCATGCTGCCCTGGTCCTGAGCACTGTGAGGCAGCAGTGCTAACCACTGTCACACCGTGCTGCCCTGGTCCTGAGCACTGTGAGGCAGCAGTGCTAACCACTGATCCACCATGCTGCCCTCGTACTCAGCACCGTGACACAGCAGTACTAACTACTGCGCCACCGTGCTGCCCTGCTCCTCTGCTCCGTGAGGCAGCAGTGCTGTCCTGGTCCTGAGCACCCAGAGGCAGCTGTGCTAACCACTATCCAACCACGCTGCCCTTGTCTTCAGCATCCTGAGGCAACAGTGCTAACCACTGTCCCACCGTGCTGCCCTGGTCCTCAGCACCATGAGGCAGCAGTGCTAGCCACTGTCCCGCCGTGCTGCCTGACAATAGATTCCAAATGATCGTACTCGAACACCCAGAAACACAAAGTCAGCAGATGCCAAAGAATTTATTATCCTCCACGGACCAAAGAGCTCCTCCGGCCCAACAACCCTGATCCGACAACAAAACTGCTCTAATTGACACTAATTCCACATCTCAGCACTTGGTCCATAGCTTTGAATGTTTTGACAGTTCAAGTTTTCATCCAAGTACTTTGAATGGTTAGGTTGTCTGCATCAATTACTCTCCCAGACAAGGCTTTCCTGAATCTCACTACCCTCTAGATAAATTATTTTTCTTCAAATCGCCTCTAAACCTCCTGCTTTTACGCTTCAAATATTGTCCCGTTGTATTTGACCCTGCAGCTATGTTGATCAGCTGACTTCTTTCCTACTCTCCAAGCCCTTCGTAAGCTGCTACACCTGAATCATGTTCCCCTTGAACCGTCTGTGCTTCAGTGAAAACATAGCTAAAATGTTCCACCCCAGGCATCATCCTGTTGAATCTCCTCTGCACCCCCTCCAGTGCAATCACATCCTTCCGAGAATGCGGAGACCAGAATTGAACATTACTCCAGCTGTGGCCTCAACAAAGTCCTGTCCAGCACCAGAATCACCTCCTTACTCTTTTGGGAACATCATCATCTTGAATTCTTTCTGCAACCTGTCCTGATGTGAACCTTTTTTGGCTACTCTCCTTCACTGTGTAAAAGTCTAAAACATGCTTCCGAACAGCACTGCTGACATAATGACGTGATGCTGGTTGCAGCGGTTAAAATAGGGTCGGACCTAAACTCCGAGCCCAGGGCAATGATGGATTCCCAATAAATCACAAACTAACAGTGATGTACAACTAATGAAAAAAGAAACCCGTGTGATGTATTCCAGGCAGTACGGATGGTATCTGCAGAACTAGGACAGGGGCATGAGCGGGACCTCAGACTAAATCAGGAGTTCAGACCAAATGAAAGCAACAGCACTGTAACTGTCTCTTTGCGTCTGCAGGAATTCACCGGTTAATATATGAAGTTACATTTATGTCTGATGTCTCAGCTAATTTACTTTCTATGATCATTTAATTTGCTTCATAAGTAGAATGAATGGATATTTCATCATATTCTTCAACTGTTCTCTGAATTTAGTCTGTGAAATGGCATAAATCACAGTGTTTGTGCAGCAACTCAGCAACTGTAGCATGAATCCCAATTCTTGCACACATGTAGGTATCGGCATAACTTCATTCAGTAACTCGTATATTCGGTTAACTATAAAGTATACCATATATATTGCCCATAACAAAACGAAATTCAACGAGATAAGAAATAGTAAAATTATGGATTTCCTCCGACTCTCCATCTCTGGGTCCCTGGGACTCTCCCCACTGCTGTGAGCCCGGAGTCTCCTGCGGGCCCTGCTGCTCAGGACAATGTGTCTGACGGTGAAAACATTGAGCAGCAGAATCAGGACAAATGGAGTCGCTGGTGTTATAATATAATGGATGAATTCGACGGTTCCTCAGATGATTGATCCCCTTTTTTTCATTGAAACCTCACAAAACCAAGGTGTGTTTCCGAGCTGATAAAGAGGATAAAACATAAAATACCAGAAAATGTTCTTCAAACAGCTCAGCACAGTCACTGTTCCCAGAACCACTGCCGCCGTTTTCTCGCTGCAATATTTACTTTTCAGCTTCGGGCAACAAATGGCCACAAATCGATCAAAGGTGAAAGTGACGGTGAACCAGACAGAACAGTCAGTGGCTGCGTAAAGCAGGACGGCGTGGATATTACACAACTCGAGCCCAATCATATCATGAAAGAATTGCTCATAAACAATTGGAATGTGTCTCAATATCAGGTCGAAGATCACTGTCAGTAGGTCAGCTGCTGCCATGGCCAGCAAATAGCGAGTAACACATTTGGAGAGGCCGCAGTTCCCCTTTGAAATTACCACAATTGTTGCTACGTTAGCTGCAAGGAAGGGAAAGAAATAGCGAAGGTAGGTCAGGTCGTGAGCAACTGTACAGTTTGGAATAAGTATTTATTCAGATAATCACAGCCAGTGAATCATTGAAAAAGTTGCCTATCGCAGTGTCATTTCTGGAGACGTCGATGTTCATTGAACAATAAATATGTGGGCAGCACGGTAGCATTGTGGATAGCACAATTGCTTCACAGCTCCAGGGTCCCAGGTTCGATTCCGGCTTGGGTCACTGTCTGTGTGGAGTCCGCACATCATCCCCGTGTGTGCGTGTGTTTCCTCCGGGTGCTCCGGTTTCCTTCCACAGTCCAAAGATGTTTAGGTTAGGTGGATTGGCTATGCTAAATTGCCCTTCGTGTCCAAAATTGCCCTTAGTGTTGGGTGGGGTTGCTGGGTTATGGGGATAGGGTGGAGGTGTTGACCTTCGGTGGGGTGCTCTTCCCAAGAGCCGGTACAGACTCGATGGGCCGAATGGCCTCCTTCTGCACTGCAAATTATATGATCTATGGTCAGTTTCGGGAATTAATGTTCACCTGGAACATCGGTTCATCAGAGATCACATCCAGTCTACTTATTTCACGTTCCAGGGCCAATGGCTGAATTTTGCAGCACATCGTGCAAGCTGCAAGTTTCACACTCCATTGGTTACTCTGAAGCATTCAGAGCAGCTTACGGTTCCTCATCTTTATAATACTCACACAGGGTATTTGATATAGGATTACCCAGGCTTACTGCTCCTTGCCCAAACACAGTGGAGGACCATGGGCATTGTGGCAACGTGGGGATGGAAGCACAGATCGTTGGGAATCAAGGCTCACACAGCAGTGTGCTGACATACCACGGAGAGCCGCCGCTTTTAATTCACTTCCAAACTTCAAACGGCAGAAGATTTGGAGATGTCATCAGAGGAAGAATGGCAACAGTTTTGAGGAGGATAGAGAGAAGCTGCATTATCTGGCGGCGGGATCCTATGACAGCGCACTCACACCCGTGGCTAATGGTCCACGTGGCGATTAGACTTCCGGCCCTGAGCTTGCATTTGGTGCCTGTGGTGCACATTTCTGCCGCTATGCGGAAGAATGTCTCTTCTGGCTTGCGGGGTTGTCCTGTAGCAGAATACGAATCTCGCTAAGCAGGTCTCCCTGGACCCCTGTGTTTGTTTTTTCAGGCCGTGCTGAAAGGTTTGCACCACATTATCAGCATTCTCTCCAACATCAGCAAAATGATGGAAGTGCTATCAAGCAGCAGTTACTCAGCAATAACCAGCTTACGGACACTCACTCTGGGCTCTGCCAGGATCATCAGCCCCTGACCTCATTACAGCCTTGGTTCAAACATGGACGAAAGAGCTGAATGTCAGAGGTGAGGGGAGAGTGACTGCCCTTGACATTAAGACAGTTTTTGACCGAGTGTGGCATCAAGGAACCCGAGCGAAACTGGAGTCAATGGGAATCAGGGGGAAAACTCTCCGCTGGTTGGAGTAATACCCGGCACAAAGGAAGATGGTTGTGGTGGTTGGAGTTCAGTCAGCTCAGCTCCAGGACACCACTGCAGGAGTTCCTCAGGGGTGTGTCCTCGGCCCCAGCCCTCTTCAGCTGCATCATCAATGACCTCCCTTCCATCATAAGGTCAGAAGTCGGGATGTTAGTGGGTGACTGCACAATGATCAGCACCATTCGCAACTCCTCAGATACTGAAGCAGTCCCTGTCCAAATGCAGCAAGACCTGGACAATATCCAGGTTTGGTTGGACAAGTGGCAAGCTACATTCACGCCACACAACTGCCAGGCAATGACCATCTCCTACAAGAGAGGATCTGACCAGAGTCCCTTGACATTGAAAGATATTGTCATCGCTGAATCCCCCACAGTCAACATCCTGGGAGTAACCATTGCTCAGAAACTGAACTGGACTCGCTGCATTTACACTGTGGCTACCAAGGCACGTCAAAGGCTAGGAATCCTACAGCGTTAACTCAACTCCTGGCTCCACAAAGCCTGGCCACCATCTACAAGGCACAAGTCAGGAGTGTGATGGAATACTCTCCATTTGCCTGGATGAAAAAGCTCAACACCATCCAAGACATAGCAGCCCGGTTGATTGCTCCCCATTGTACAAACATTCAAACCCTCCACCACCGATGAACAGTGGCAGCCGTGTGTACCAGCTACAAGATGCACTGCAGGAACTCGCCAAGGTTCCTTAGGCAGCACCTTCCAAACCCACGGCCAACACAATCTGGAAGAACAAAAACAGCAGATACGTGGGAACCCTCGCATTCTGTAGGGTGGACCTTCACCTCAGGAACTGCAGCAGTTCAAGAAGGCAACACCACCGCCTTCGAGGACAACTAGTAATAGGCACTAAATGCTGGACTAACCAGTGACGCTCACCGTAAATACACTTATAAAAAGAACAGCTGCGGTCCCAGCACCGATCCCTGTGGTACCCCACTAGTCACTGCCTGCCATTTGAAAACGGAATTAGGGCAGCACGGTAGCACAGTAGTTAGCACAATTGCTTCACAGCTCCAGGGTCCCAGGTTCGATTCCTGGCTTGGTTCACTGCCTGTGCGGAGTCTGCACGTTCTCCCCGTGTCTGCGTGGGTTTCCTCCGGGTGCTCCGGTTTCCTCACAGAGTGCAAATATGTGCAGGTTAGGTGGATTGGCCACGCTAAAGTGCCCTCAATATCCAAAAAGTTTAAGTGGGGGTTTCAGGGTTACGGGGACAGGGTAGATACGTGGGCGAGTCGGGTGCTCTTTGCAAAGGCCAGTGCAGTCCCAAAGGGCCAAATGGTCTATTTCTGCACTGTAAATTCGGTGAGCTATGACTCGTTAATTCCAACTCTTTGTTTCCTGTCTGCCAACCAGTTTTCTATCTGTTATTCCCCCAATCCCATGCAAACAAATAAAGTTGATGGGGGCTATGAAAAAGAGGCATTCAGGCAGAATAGCTGGGTTTCAAACGGAACACATTAGACAGCAGCAGTGAAACTAATGAATCACGAGGTACCTCCGAGTGAGTAACATAGTTAATGATAGGACAGAGAGACTTACCAAAAACACCAGCAATCGCCAGGATTGGGTAGTAAAAGAATTCTATAGCTTGAAGAGTGTACGTGATCTGCATGCTTACTGACATCCAACCAATGCCGTCAGATAGATATTGAATGGGGATGGATAAGAGGACAGGCCCTCCCCCGAGTATCCGAGCTAATGGTGGACTAGTCCAATCTTCAGCAGTCAGGCTGGGATCTGTTGTTGTCAGATTCCCATCGATTGTCCGTGTGTTCGTATCCATTGCTGCAGCATTCCAGTGTCTCTCTGCCAGATTCCGATCCAGCTGCTAATCCCCTGCTCATGCGGGAGAAGATGCTCACATTCTGAGCAAACAATTGAATATACTCACTTATTAACCCAAGAGGGAAAGCCCCGGGTGACGCGTTTCACATCCCTGGAGACTGAGACTAAATCGAGCCACTTAACAAACAACTTGAGCTAACTGTTTGTGAGTCCGTTCTTTTTACACCCTGAGCAGTAGGACATTCACTACATTACAGTGAGGGGTGTACCAACATTCAGCATGACAGCAGTGGTACCATACCACCTGATGTTACTCCCGACACCTTCCGTCCAAAGATGGAAAGTGGTTCGTGATTCTCTTTTGTTTAGATGGGTGCAAGGAGGTTACTGAACAGGGCCTCAGGCTTCAGCTCATGGAGATTAAAGAGAACAATAACTTCATTATTAAACGAGAGAAGGTAAAATAGTTGAACAAAGAACAAACAAAGAACAAAGAAATGTACAGCACAGGAACAGGCCCTTCGGCCCTCCAAGCCCGTGCCGACCATACTGCCCGACTAAACTACAATCTTCTACACTTCCTGGGTCCGTATCCTTCTATTCCCATCCTATTCATATATTTGTCAAGATGCCCCTTAAATGTCCCTATCGTCCCTGCTTCCACTACCTCCTCCGGTAGTGAGTTCCAGGCACCCACTACCCTCTGCGTAAAAAACTTGCCTCGTACATCTACTCTAAACCTTGCCCCTCTCACCTTAAACCTATGCCCCCTAGTAATTGAAACTGTTCTTGTGGAGTTTGCACATTCTCACCGTGTGGGTGTGGGATTCTCACTCACAATCCGTGTGGAGTTTGCACATTCTCACCGTGTGTGTGTGGGATTCTCACTCACAATCCGTGTGGAGTTTGCACATTCTCACCGTGTGTGTGTGGGATTCTCACTCACAATCCGTGTGGAGTTTGCACATTCTCACCGTGTGTGTGTGGGATTCTCACTCACAATCCGTGTGGAGTTTGCACATTCTCCCCGTGTCTGTGTGGGATTCACACTCACAATCCGTGTGGAATTTGCACATTCTCACCGTGTGGGTGTGGGAATCACACTCACAATCCGTGTGGAGTTTGCACAATCTCACCGTGTCTGCGTGGGTTTCGCCCTCACAATCCGTGTGGAGTTTGCACATTCTCACCGTGTGTGTGTGGGATTCTCACCCACAATCCGTGTGGAGTTTGCACACTCTCATCATGTCTGTGTGGGTTTCTCACTCACAATCCGTGTGGAGTTTACACATTATCACCGTGTGTGTGGGATTCTCACCCACAATCCGTGTGGAGTTTGCACATTCTCATCATGTCTGTGTGGGTTTCTCACTCACAATCCGTGTGGAGTTTACACATTCTCACCGTGTGTGTGTGGGATTCACACTCACAATCCGTGTGGAGTTTGCACATTCTGGCCGTGTGAAACCCATTCAGTAAGGCCTTTGACAAGGTCCCTCATGGTAACTAGTACAAAAGGTGAAGTCACACGGGATCAGGGGTGAGCTGGCAAGGTGGATACAGAACTGGCTAGGTCATAGAAGGCAGAGAGTAGCAATGGAAGGATGCTTTTCTAATTGGAGGGCTGTGACCAGTGGTGTTCCACAGGGATCAGTGCTGGGACCTTTGCTGTTTGTAGTATATATAAATGAATTGGAGGAAAATGTAACTGGTCTGATTAATAAGTTTGCAGACGACACAAAGGTTGGTGGAATTGCGGATAGCGATGAGGACTGTCAGAGGATACCGCAGGATTCAGATTGTTTGGATTGTGAGTGAGAAACCCTCACACACACGGTGAGAATGTGCACCTTATCGTTGATCAGGTGTCTGTATTTCGTTGAGCACGAGATCAGCATTCAATATTAGCATTCTCAGTTAAAAATGAGAGAGACTCTCTAACACAGAATTACACATAATGGTTATAATCACTTCCCAGGAACACCAACAACAGCAAGGATTGGGTGCAATATTTTTTCCACAATATCAATTGAAGGATGCCTATTCAGTGCGAAGTGATATGGCTCTTGGTTCTACGAGCAGTCTCGCTTTCTTAAACTCTGAGGTGATATAATCACAAATACTTTAATTTCTTCCCAGTGGAATTGCCTCAGTTCGATTCAGTTTGCAACATATTTTAACTTATTTTGAAAGATAAGTAAAAACAGATTACGAGATTGTGTTTAGTGACAGAAAATATTTCTTGTTGAGCCAGAGACCACATTCCAAACACTGGACTGTGTTCATCACATTGATCAACTAACCATAACACTCAAATATCATCAATCCCATCTTTAGACCTCTGAAAGTTTCAGCGATATCCTTCTCCCGACTATGACCATTCTGTGTTCCAGCTCCAATTGTTAGTGTGTTTCTTTGGGTAGCTCTCCTGCACTCTGGGGTGCAGTGGCCTCTTGAACTCTGGCCATTCCATTCTGTCTTTCAAGTGGGATCAAGATGGCAAAAAATTGCAGATTTCATCGAAGCGAATAACTGGCACTATTTAAAGTCCAGAGTAAATTATTCCAACGCTAAATCTGAATCAGATCCTTAAACTAAGAAAACTTTTTAAACTTTGGAAAACCTCAGAAAGCTCAGACACTGCTGCAGTTACAAACGTATCACCTCAAACATCAAGAGAAAACAATTTTGAGAGATTAAAACTGATGCACAATGTCTTCCTGAATGTGGCCGTCCCTCTGATACATACATTTAAACTGGGAGAGAAACGGGCTGAGATGTGGAGGGGGAGAGATCTGGTCTGCCAGCTGTGCTGATGGAAGATAGAGTGAGAAGGAGAGGAGGGACAGAAAGGGAACGGAGAGAACCAGGGTGGGAGTGAAAGACGATTAGTGAGTAAGAACGTGAGATAGAAAGAGTGTGAGAGAGAAAGAGGGTGAGAGAGAAAGAGGGTGAGAGAGAAAGAGTGTGAGAGAGAAAGAGTGTGAGAGAGAAAGAGGGTGAGAGAGAAAGAGGGTGAGAGAGAAAGAGGGTGAGAGAGAAAGAGGGTGAGAGAGAAAGAGTGTGAGAGAGAAAGAGAGTGAGAGAGAAAGAGAGTGAGAGAGAAAGAGAGTGAGAGAGAAAGAGGGTGAGAGAGAAAGAGATTGAGAGAGAAAGAGGGTGAGAGAGAAAAAGAGTGAGAGAGAAAGACGTTGAGGAACAAGGTGGGATAAATAAAATGAACGAGAGATGGCGGTTGAATCTGAGAGAAGAGGAAGCGGGGAGAGTGGAGACAGAGCGGGCGAGTGGATGAGGGAGACAGATGGTGTGAGAAGGATGGTGTGCAAAATAATAACATAACCTCAGAGATAAGTGATCTCTGACATAAATGTGTCATGTAAGTGAGTAAATGGGAAAGTGAGAGCGCGAGTAAGTGAGTAAGTGAGTGAGTGAGAGCATGAGAGTGATAAACAAAGGAGAATATTGTGAGAGAAAGTGTAAGGACTGAGAGAATGTGAGAGAGGGAGGGAGATAGAGAGGGAGATAGTGTGAGAGTGAGAATGAGACAGGGCTTGACTGTCGAAGTGGAAGAGACTATGGTAGCTGAAGAAAGAGGGAGAGAGTGAGAGAGGGGGGAGTGTGAAAGAGGGAGGGAGTGTGAAAGACGGAGGGAATGTGCGAGGAAGAGTGTGTGAGATAGGGAGAGGGTGTGGGAGAGAAAGAGTTCGGGCAAGATAGGGAGTGTGAGCGTCGGAGAGTGTGAGCGATGGAGAGCTCGTGTAAAAGGGCCAGAGTGTGTGAGATGTCGAGTTTGTGAGCGAGAAAGGGTGTGAGAGAGGCAGCGAGTAGTAGATCGAAAGACTGCAGGAGCGGGAGGGTATGTGGGTGAGAGAGGAAGATTGTGTGTGAGAGAGGGAGTGAGTGGGAGTGAGAGAGTCAATGAGAGAATGAAATAATGTGAGAGAGGAAGACTATGTGAGAGTGAGAGGCAGTGTGATAAGAGCGAAAGAGTGAGAGGGAATACTGTTATCGAGGGAGTGAGTAAGAGAAGGTGAGTGTGAGAGATGGAGGGGTTGTCTGAGAGAGCAGAGTGTGTGAGAGGAAGAGAGTTAGAGAGAGGGAGGGAGTTTGAGTGGGGCATTGAGTGGGGCAATAAGAGAGCGTGGGCGAGGGAGAGTGTGAGATATGGAGTGAGATAGACAGTGGGAAAGGGAGGGAATATGAGACAGTGAGAGTGTAAAGAGGAGAGGGAGTGTGGGACTGGGACAGAGCGTAAGAGAGGGTGAGTGTGAGATGATGACGGGCAGCGAGTGAGAAACAGTGCGTGAGATATGGGGAGTGTGGAAAGGAAATTAATGAGTTGCCAACTTCGAAGCATGCTGGGAAATGCTTGACTATAGTTCAAGACTGCTTTTGCATGAAAATAAGTAGGTAAAAGCGTTTAGCACAGGGCTAAATCGCTGGCTTTGAAAGCAGCCCAAGGCAGGCCAGCAGCACGATTCGATTCCCGTACCAGCCTCCCCGAACAGGCGCCGGAATGTGGCGACTAGGGGCTTTCCACAGTCACTTCATTTGAAGCCTACTTGTGACAATAAGCGATTCTCATTTCATTCATTTCATTTCCTGTAGAAAAAGGGAATTCTGATTTGTCTGTAGCCGTGAGATAAGGCTAACGGTTAACTGTGATATGTGTGTGCTCGGAGAATTGTTGTGCTTTGTTTAACCAATTGATTTTAGTCAAAGCATGAAGTTCCAAGTGGGTTGTACTTTTTATCATCTGATATTGTGAGTCCGAGATTATTATTTAAGTGATTTTGTGTTGAGATTTCTCCAATGCACTGAAACATTGGAAATAAAAATCAGTTTAAAAGAAAGGAAATGCCTTTACGAATAAAAGTAATTGAGTATGAATAAGTTTTTAGATTACGTGAAAAGACGTAAATGGCATCATTCCAAGTTCTCCGCCTCCTTAGGTTCTGCTGGAAACATTAACCATTTCAGCAGACATTTGACCTTTTCCGAATTGACAAAGAAAGTTATATGTCTCTAAGAATAGCTAATGCCTATAAAATCAATCATTGGAAATTGACTTGAATGTGTGGTATTTATAGACCCCTCCCAGGGGATGGTTGGCTGTTCCTAAAATACTCTTATGGTTCATCTCGGCCAGCTTTGAATGATGGGATTGCAGTCCCACGCGGCATCAATGGGGGCTGGGTTCCCAATAATGATAGTTATTTGAATGAATTTAATCAGTCCTTCAAACGCTGGTTAGCAATTAGAGGGAAAGAGGATATCATGCAAGGGCCCAAGAAGCATTTAACTCCCAGGAAGGATGTACCCCACCTAGCAACACCTTCCCTGATTAGGCAGAGAGACACTCTGCAAATTAGGAGAGGTAATACATTGCATTGATAATGGGTTGTTTATAGAACTGTCTCAAATACGAGCTCACCAGCTGCAAAATTTTTTAACTTCTGAGCCTGCGCCCGATCGCTCTATGTCTGTGTTGTATGCTGGCAGCTGAACGCTAACCCTTACAATACCACTGTTAAAAAACTCTTTTTAAACAAACTGCAGGAAGTCTTACAAAAGGTTAAAGGCCTTGGGCACAGCTATTAAAACACTTGATAGAGTCCAGCCGTGAGAATATCGTGACCTATTGTACGGCTTGATATGCTTGTGAGGATGAGCACGCATACATTTTACAAACGCAAGGTCACTTAGGAAAGCAGACCTCATCGCATCTCACTCCTTTTGATTTTTCGGCATTGTGGGATTAGGAATGTTAGTGCAGTCGATCCATAGTCAGAAGGACCTTTTCAGGATGAGTTTAACTTCAGAACCTCATTTAACATTGGCCTTAAGACATCCCGCTAAGTCAAAGCAAATAGGAAAAGTGATCAAAGAGGCCAAAGAAATTGGGATTTATATTGAAATAGACGGACGGAATTGCCTGATAGAATTTTATGGCAAAGAGGAGGGCAGAGTGACCTGGAAAGAGGAGCAATGGCCCGCTACATTTGAAATACAACAACCTCCCCGAGAGAGCCATCATTTACTCCCTTCAATCCTGGCCCAGGTACTGGCACATCTATGGGCCCAACATAAAAATCATGTTGGAAAAGTACATTCTGCCCCAGTGCATAGGGTGCAGATACAGAAGAACATTGCCCTGCCCTGCTTAAAACTATACAGGTTGACACTGGAAGCAGAGAAAGGGATAGAGGGAGTGATCAATGTACTATTACAGCAGGGGTGCTGAAGAGAATGCAACGCCCCTGTAACACCCCTATACTCCCCATTCCAAAGGTAGGAAGACCCTACGAGCAGTGGTTTGGACAAGGTTTCGGAACCATCAATAAAATTGTTATCGCTATTGCTCCATTGGTGCCAGACACAAATGTACACCACCAATAGCAGATACCTTCTCCGACATAGATTTACGCTCAGCCTTTTTCTCCATACCATTGCACCCGAAAAGTCAATATCTATTTGCTTTAACATATCGGAATTAACAGTATTAAAAGAGACTTGGACGAGTGCCAGTTGTCTGCAGGCTCAGCAGTCCCTCAATATGATGATGATTTATTGATAGCCTCAGAGGGAGGGCTAGTTTGTCAACAGAATACCCTTTTGTTATTATCACATGTAGCAGAAAGAGGGCATAGGATCTCAATGGACAAACTGCAATTCTGTCAGGAGACAGCTCAGTATTTGGGATTTCAGCTGCAGCAATACCGGCTGTAGCAAGGGTTCCAACTCCGCGCACTGAAAAGGAAACCCTCACCTTCCTTGGCATGGTGGGCTATTGCAGGCAGTGGATACCGGACTATACAGAGATGGATGCGGTACTGTGCAAGGCTACCCTACAGGGCGCCCCTTCCGTTGTTACCTGGGTCCCAGAGAGGGAGCAAGCATTTCGTAACTTGAAACAAGCCATGATAAGCGCACCTGCCTTGGGACTTCCTAATCTCAGCAAGCCCTTTACTCTTTATGTGAATGAAGCAGTGGGATTTGCAACAGCGGTCCTGGTGCAAGAGCATTGAGGAGGGAAGAGGCCCCTTGCCTATTACTCGGTGGCGCTATGTGCTGTGGTAAAGGGTATGCCAAGTTGCTTAAGAGGAGTAGCGGCCACGGCGACAATAGTAGAAACAGCAGTACCCCTTGTACGCGATCACCCTTGTACAGTCTTGGTTCCTCACTCTGTTTTGCTGCTGCTTAAAGAATCTGCAACACATCCATTTACTGCGCCTCCGCGCATTGGATACGAAGTAGTACTTCTCTCTAAAAACCAACTTTAACTACAACGGGCACCAGCTGCCAACCCTGCGACACTCTTTACCGCGCACTCGGAAGAAGAACATCTGTTTTATCAAGACTGTTTGCAATTGGTTGAAGCCACCACAACCCCACGACCTGATTTATTAAAGTCACCCACTCGACAATCCAGACATCAACTTTTTCACCGATGGGTCAGCAAACCGACCAAATGATATGACTCTCCTGGCCGGCTATGAAATCGTAACTTCATTCGAGATCGTGAAAGCGTTTGCGCTTTCGGGAATGTCTGCTCAAGCGGTCGAGTTGGTCGCGTTTACTAGGGCATGTATTCTGGCTAAATGTGAAACAGTAATACTGATTCGCGATTCGCTTTTGGATCAGTACACTCTTTTGTGCAATTATGGAAAAACAGGTGATTCATAACTTCCTCCGGCCAACCTATTAAACATGCTAAATTGGCTTTAAATTTACGAGATGCTGTTCAGCTGCCCAACAAGACAGCCGTTTTAATGTGCGAATTGCATACTGCTGCAGACGATGCAGTCTCCTATGATAATAGATTTGCTGATGAAATAGCAAAGGAAGGGGCTCTCAAACAGCAGCCACAACTGCAAGCTTCTGCAGTAGAACTTCCGTCCACTATAACAGAACCAAAGTTAAAACAGGCACAGGAGCAAGCCTCCCACAGGAGCTCTTGGCTAAAAGCCAGTTGCTCCCAAGCCAACCATCAAATCTGGGTCCAACCCCATACCCGCGCAGTATGCCCCATAAGCCTGTTCTTGCCACAAAGCCGCCTTGCCCATGGGCAGGCTCATGTGGGCAAAGGAGAGATGACACATGCCATATGTGAAAAATAGTGTGCTCCAGGTATTACGGCAACAATTGGAAAAGTATCCCGCACATTTTTAGTTTGTCAGAGATATAATCGGGGCAAAACAGCCGCTGTCTTTGATCATCAACCACAGCCCGAAATGCCTTTTGAAAATTTGGAGATAGATTTTGTACACATTCCGAAGGCGAAGGGATTCAAATACATTCTGGTGATAGTGGAAATGTTTTCACGGTGGGTAGATGCTTTGCCGACCAGACGTGATGATGCTAGAACAATGGTAAATATTCTGTTGAAGGAAATAATACCTAGGTGTGGGATACCAATGGGTATTAGCAGTGACAGGGGAACTCATTTCTCTAGCAAATTGAGCAAAGCCCTAACAGAAGGCATGGGATTTTATTGGAAATTACATATCCCCTATCAGCCGCAATACTCAGTGGAAAGGGCGAATGGAAAAAATAAAATTGCAGTTACAAAAGTGTCTCAACAAAATGGGCTGCTATGGCCAGATGCCATACCCATAGTAATGTGTGGCCTGAGAAATCAGAGAAATCGCAATACGTGCTTAACCCCATTATTAATGACAACTGGAATAAAAACCCCAATGACTCCAGCGGCAGTAGCCTTAAGATGGGCAGATAAGGCATCACTCAAATATGCCCAGACCATGTGTGAAACCGCTGTAAAAATACATGAAAAGGTGCGACAGGCTCAGATCCATCCAAAATAGGAGGATACACACCCCTTTAAACCTGGTATATGTGAAAGCATTAAACAAAGATTATTTTTCTCCCAGGTGGAAAGGACCCTACCAAGTGCTGCTCAGAACCCGAGCAGCCATTAAAGTAAATGGAAAGCCAGATTGGACCCACGCAACTCGGTGTAAACTACATCATCCGGAACTTTCAGAGTACTCGCGAAACGCTGACCTGAAGAAAATGACGGCCTTTTTATGGATGATCATATTAACCCAACTTCTTGTAGAGGGTAAACTGAATACTGACACATTAATATACATGTCCCACTCGTATGCTGAAAAGAGAAATAAATGCATTGTTGGGTTTTATAGGAATCTATAATTTATGGGGATCTTAACCTGTCGAACTACGCCAAGTTTGGGGGAAGCTTAGTTGATGAATCAAGTCCTGGCACAATACGACAAGTTGTAAGATTTGTAATATTTCTGGACTATGCCAAGTTGTTCGATTCCTTGTATTATTCGACTGTGTAACGTTGAAGGAATTTATATTATTTCTGCTATTCGGTTACCAGTAGCACTTTGCGAATACTGGAACTCAGCAGAAATTTCAGTTAAAACTTCTCAGGTGCCAAAAGGAATTGTTTTAGTTGTAGTCGCTTGATTACAATTTGAAAGTCATTTAAAAGGCAATTCGTAGACAATTCGAAGCTTTCAGAGAATTACAGACATTATCTTTCTTTGCTTAGGCAGACAGCTCGAAAGTAACTTTTAAACGGTCAAAGTCTGGCAATGAAACATGAAGAGAGAGAGAGAGAGCTAATCTTCAGCTAAACTCAAACTCAAAGTCAAAAGTGGACTAACATCACTGACACAGACTGACAAACTAACAGAAAGACAACACAACACCACTGAGCACAGCACAACACTAAAATGGCGGGGGACACTTTTCAGTGATACACTTTCATATCTGTCTTAAGTCGTCTAATTACACCCCAATATAATCCGAATTGGTTTGGGTTAGACTCAAACACATTTGATTTGATGGCAAGCCGTCCATCTTCAATGTGCAACATTAGCTTTTAATTGTTTCATGTCTACATGTTATGGAATGTGATATTTTGCTAATCTTTTAGCTGGCTTGGCTAATGTAACAATTGAGACTTCATATCGAGAATATATATATGATTCAATGCTCTTACAAACTGCATTGGATTCTTGCCACCTAGTTGCCATGGAACTCGGTCCTTGGCCTTGACAATTAGCACAAGCAGTGTCAAATTGTCTTGCAACTGTGCTGCTATAATCTTATCATGGAATTTTATGTTGTTTCATGTATCACATTGAAGTGCTGAATTTATGTGTGCTGAAATTCTCTTTTTTAAAAATGAGTACTTAAACAGCTCTCTTTTACCTATACTAGTTGGATTTGAAATACCTGGCTTCTACAGGTTTGTACACAAATTCCGAGGTACTCGGAGGGGTGGGGGGTGGTGGGGGGGCACCCCGGTGCTACCTACCAAATTCAACAGTAACGAGTTCACAGAATTGGCCCGAAGACGGAATAATATAGGGCATGGTGAAGATACACAGGATATGATAGATTTGAGATCACCTGGGCACGATATGAATAGGTTTAAAGGATGGTGGTGGCCTAGATTTAATGTAACACGCAAGCCCCCCTGTTTTATCCTTCCCAATTGCACTGGAGTACCAAAGGGTAGCATCTGCTTTAGGAAACATAAAACATACGGGACCTACCCAGTCGGCACCAGTCAGTGCGACCAGACCTTGAATTGGCAACCCCCTAAGCCCCGCCTCACAGTTAAAGGGCTATTCATCTTTGACTGGCCAAGAGTTGAAAACCGAACTAGAGGGGGCCACTGGGGAGGGGGTCCGATTAGACTAATGATGGCTGATAGTAAAGGAAACGTGACCGCATATAACGGCACATAATTTATCTGTGGACGTAAGGCGTACCCGGGGTTACCAGAAAATTGGCATGGCTCTTGCTATTTGGGATACGTTGTCCCTTATGTTCATCACGTTCAGCAATTGCAGGAACATCCCCATCACAGGACGACACGAAGTGTTATGATATGGGCACAAAAGCTGGGAATAATGATACCAACATTAGGAATAGCCACTAATACATACGAACTACGTGAACTACGACAGATCCTTGAGCAGGTAGCTAATGACACTGCAGAAACCGATAGCCAGATAGAAACTGAGATGGTTTCTATAAGAGCGGTTGCCCTGCAGAATAGGATGGCCCTTCATGCTTGCTGAAAAGGGAGGTACTTATGACCTGATTGGAAGTGACTGCTGCACGTCCATCCCTGAAGACTCAGAGAGAATTGATAACCTGGTGGATCACATTCGTAGAGAGCTAACAACGTTTCATGAGGATGGGGGATGGGACTTTGGCTTTGGGTGATTGGGATTGTTCGGACAGAGGATTGTGTTTTGGATTATAATCACCGTTGTAATTCTGATTGTGGTATGGATACTATTTAAATGTTGCTCGGTGTGTGGCCGGACATGGCCCCCATTTGTCAGCATTGCCTCCGTGGTCCCAGAAACTTCACAATCAAGAGCCTGTCGATTCCCCTTTCATTATACCCCACCCTTTGCAGTGGAGGACACTAATGTACTAACAAGTGTTGATCATAAGATCAACAACGAGGGAATTATAGAAGATACTTTAGTTTGCGAATTAGTTGCCTGTTGAAGGGTATTCATTTTAACCACCTGCTTGACTATATTTCATGGAAATAGACACTTGGCAAAGCATAATGGATATTTAGCCTTATTTCAGGCAAGAGCACAGAATGAAATAGTCAGACTACCGGGTGCGGTGATGACCAGCTGAGTCGCACGTTTCGGCAGCTCCCGGTGAAACGGACTTTTGGGCTCTTGATAGGAGCCCCAACGGCAATTTTGACGGCTAAAAACACTGTGCGGTAAACCAGAAGGGAATCCCCCCTGGATACGGATGAAAAAAGGAGGAGAAAGTGGCCGGATTGCAGTGGATCCTTTAGAACAGCGGCAAGGAAGGCAAGCAAAAACCAAGATGGCGTCGGAAGGTGGCAGTTTAACATGGGGCCCTGAACAACAAGAGTTCTTGAAATGCTGTGTGGAAGAGCTCAAAAAGGAAATGAAGAAAGAGCTGTTGGCCCCGATACTTCAGGCGATCGAAGGGCTAAAGGAGGTACAAAAGACCCAGGAGTGGGAGCTTCGGGTCGTGAAGGCAAAGGCAGCCGAGAGTGAGGACGACATACAGGGCCTGGTGGTGAAGACGGAGATGCATGAGGCACATCAGAAACGATGTGTGGAAAGGTTGGAGGCACTGGAGAACAACGCAAGGAGGAACAACCTGAGGGTTCTTGGTCCTCCTGAAGGTGCGGAGGGAGCGGACGTCGGGGCATATGTGAGCACGATGCTGCACTCGTTAATGGGAGCGGAGGCCCCGGCGGGTCCGTTGGAGGTGGAGGGAGCATACCGAGTGATGGCGCGAGGACCGAGAGCAGGAGAAATTCCCAGAGCCATAGTGGTGAGATTCCTCCGTTTTAAGGATAGAGAAATGGTCCTTAGATGGGCAAAGAAAACTCGGAGCAGTAAATGGGAGAACGCGGTGATCCGCGTTTATCAAGACTGGAGTGCGGAGGTGGCGAGAAGGAGGGCAAGCTTTAATCGGGCCAAGGCGGTGCTTCATAAAAAGAAGATAAAATTTGGAATGCTGCAACCGGCAAGACTGTGGGTCACATATCGAGGGAGGCACCACTACTTTGAGACGGCGGATGAAGCGTGGACTTTTATTGTGGAAGAAAAACTGGAATGAGCGGGTTATTAAAAAGAACGTTTGAACAAAGTGGTGGGGCGAATGTGGGGGGCGAAGAGGGGGGTTAAAAAGGGGGGAAAGAGGAGTTTTATGCACTAATCCTGCGATGTGGTAACTTTTCTCTCTTCCACAGGTGGTGATGGGGAGAGGAGGGGAGGTGGAGGAGATGGGGCGTTGGCCATTGGGGGCGGGGCCGAGGGAGAAGCACGGGCTTGGTTCCCGCGCTATGATAATCATGGCGGGAATAGAGAAGCAGGAAGGAGGGGGCGTCGCACGGTGCGAGCCGAGGTCACGGGGGGGAAGCCGAGGTCGGCCAGAGTTTGCTGACTTCTGGGAGCAACATGGGGGGAGTAATTACGCTAGCGGGGGATCTAGCGGGGGGGGGGGGGGGAAAGGGGGGAAATTACTGGGTTGCTGCTGCTGGGGAGAGGGGGGAGCTGGCATGGGAGGGGATGGGCGGGGGGGGCACCGCCTGGGGGAGATACAGCTGCGTGGGAACCGGGTGAGTAGCTGGAAAAAGGTGATGGCTAATCGACAACGGGGGGGGGGGGTAGGAAGCCCCCCAACCTGGCTGATCACGTGGAACGTGAGAGGGCTGAACGGGCCGATAAAGACGGCACGGGTACTCGCACACCTTAAGAAACTTAAGGCAGATGTGGTTATGTTACAGGAAACGCACCTGAAACTGATAGACCAGGTTAGGCTGCGCAAAGGATGGGTGGGGCAGGTGTTCCATTCGGGGCTAGATGCGAAAAACAGGGGGGTGGCTATATTAGTGGGGAAGCGGGTAATGTTCGAGGCAAAGACTTTAGTGGCGGATAACGGGGGCAGATACGTGATGGTGAGTGGCAAACTACAGGGGGAGACGGTGGTTTTGGTAAACGTATATGCCCCGAACTGGGATGATGCCAATTTTATGAGGCGGATGCTAGGACGCATTCCGGACCTAGAGATGGGAAAGCTGATAATGGGGGGAGATTTTAATACGGTGTTGGAACCAGGGCTGGACAGGTCGAAGTCCAGGACTGGAAGGAGGCCTGCAGCAGCCAAGGTACTTAAAGATTTTATGGAGCAGATGGGAGGTGTAGACCCGTGGAGATTTAGCAGACCTAGGAGTAAGGAGTTCTCGTTTTTCTCCTATGTCCATAAAGTCTACTCGCGAATAGACTTTTTTGTGCTGGGAAGGGCGTTGATCCCGAAGGTGAGGGGAACGGAGTATACGGCTATAGCCATTTCGGATCACGCGCCACACTGGGTAAACTTGGAGATAGGGGAGGAAACAGGAGGGCGCCCACCCTGGAGAATGGACATGGGACTAATGGCAGATGAGGGGGGGGTGTCTAAGGGTGAGGGGGTGCATTGAAAAGTACTTGGAACTCAATGATAATGGGGAGGTCCAGGTGGGAGTGGTCTGGGAGGCGCTGAAGGCGGTGGTTAGAGGGGAGCTGATATCAATAAGGCACATAAAGGGAAGCAGGAGAGTAAGGAACGGGAGCGGTTGCTGCAAGAACTTTTGAGGGTGGACAGACAATATGCGGAAGCACCGGAGGAGGGACTGTACAGGGAAAGGCAAAGGCTACATGTAGAATTTGACTTGCTGACTACGGGCACTGCAGAGGCACAATGGAGGAAGGCATAGGGTGTACAGTACGAATATGGGGAGAAGGCGAGCAGGTTGCTGGCACACCAATTGAGGAAAAGGGGAGCAGCGAGGGAAATAGGGGGAGTGAGGAATGAGGAAGGAGAGATGGAGCGGCGAGCGGAGAGAGTGAATGGAGTGTTCAAGACATTTTATAAAAAATTATATGAAGCTCAACCCCCGGATGGGAGGGAGAGAATGATGGGCTTTTTGGATCGGCTGGAATTTCCCAAGGTGGAAGAGCAGGAAAGGGTGGGACTGGGAGCAGAGATCGAGGGAGAAGAAGTGGTGAAAGGAATTAGGAGCATGCAGGCGGGAAAGGCCCCGGGACCGGATGGATTCCCAGTCGAATTCTATAGAAAATATGTGGACTTGCTCGCCCCGGTATTGACGAGGACCTTTAATGAGGCAAAGGAAAGGGGACAACTTCCCCCGACTATGTCTGAAGCAACGATATCGCTTCTCTTAAAGAAGGAAAAGGACCCGCTACAATGCGGGTCCTATAGACCTATTTCCCTCCTAAATGTAGATGCCAAGATCCTGGCCAAGGGAATGGCAATGAGAATAGAGGAATGTGTCCCGGGGGTGGTCCACGAGGACCAAACTGGGCTTGTGAAGGGGAGACAGCTGAACGCGAATATACGGAGGCTGTTAGGGGCAATGATGATGCCCCCACCAGAGTGGGAAACGGAGATAGTAGTGGCGATGGATGCCGAGAAAGCATTTGATAGAGTGGAGTGGGATTATTTGTGGGAGGTGTTGAGGAGATTTGGTTTTGGAGAGGGGTATGTTAGATGGGTGCAGCTGTTGTATAGGGCCCCGATGGCGAGCGTGGTCACGAATGGACAGGGATCTGCATATTTTCGGCTCCATAGAGGGACAAGGCAGGGATGCCCTCTGTCCCCATTATTGTTTGCACTGGCGATTGAGCCCCTGGCGATAGCGTTGAGGGGTTCCAAGAAGTGGAGGGGAGTACTTAGAGGAGGAGAAGAACACCGGGTATCTTTGTATGCGGACGATTTGTTACTATACGTGGCAGACCCGGCGGAGGGGATGCCAGAAATAATGCGGATACTTGGGGAGTTTGGGGATTTTTCAGGGTATAAATTGAACATGGGGAAAAGTGAGTTGTTTGTGGTGCATCCAGGGGAGCAGAATAGAGAAATAGAGGACCTACCGTTGAGGAAGGTAACAAGGGACTTTCGTTACCTGGGGATCCAGATAGCCAAGAATTGGGGCACATTGCATCGGTTAAATTTAACGCGGTTGGTGGAACAAATAGAGGAGGATTTCAAGAGATGGGAAATGGTATCCCTGTCACTGGCAGGGAGGGTGCAGGCGGTTAAGATGGTGGTACTCCCGAGATTCCTCTTTGTGTTTCAGTGCCTCCCGGTGGTGATCACGAAGGTTTTTTTAAAAAGGATTGAAAAGAGCATCATGGGTTTTGTGTGGGCCGGGAAGACCCCGAGAGTGAGGAAGGGATTCTTACAGCGTAGCAGGGATAGGGGGGGGGGGGGCTGGCACTACCGAGCCTAAGTGAGTATTATTGGGCCACTAATATTTCAATGGTGAGTAAGTGGATGGGAGAGGAGGAGGGAGCGGCGTGGAAGAGATTAGAGAGGGCGTCCTGTAGGGGGACTAGCCTACAGGCTATGGTGACAGCCCCATTGCCGTTCTCACCGAGGAACTACACCACAAGCCCGGTGGTGGTGGCTACACTGAAGATTTGGGGACAGTGGAGACGGCATAGGGGAAAGACTGGAGCCTTGGGGGGGGTCCCCGATAAGAAACAACCATAGGTTTGCCCCGGGGGGAATGGATGGGGGATAGGGAATGTGGCAAAGAGCAGGAATAACGCAACTGAAAGATCTGTTTGTGGATGGGAAGTTCGCGAGTCTGGGAGCGCTGACCGAGAAATATGGGTTGCCCCAAGGGAATGCATTCAGGTATATGCACCTGAGGGCTTTTGCGAGGCAACAGGTGAGGGAATTCCCGCAGCTCCCGACACAAGAGGTGCAGGACAGAGTGATCTCAAAGACATGGGTGGGGGATGGTAAGGTGTCAGATTTATATAGGGAAATAAGGGACGAAGGGGAGACTATGGTAGATGAACTAAAAGGGAAATGGGAAGAAGAGCTGGGGGAGGAGATCGAGGAGGGGCTGTGGGCAGATGCCCTAAGCAGGGTAAACTCGTCGTCCTCGTGTGCCAGGCTAAGCCTGATTCAGTTTAAGGTATTACACAGGGCGCATATGACTGGAGCACGGCTCAGTAAATTTTTTGGGGTGGAGGATAGGTGTGCGAGGTGCTCGAGAAGCCCAGCGAATCATACCCATATGTTTTGGTCATGCCCGACACTACAGGGGTTTTGGATGGGGGTGACAAAGGTGCTTTCAAAAGTAGTGGGGGTCCGGGTCGAACCAAGCTGGGGGTTGGCTATATTTGGGGTTGCACAAGAGCCTGGAGTGCAGGAGGCGAGAGAGGCCGATGTTTTGGCCTTTGCGTCTCTAGTAGCCCGGCGCAGGATATTGCTAATGTGGAAAGAAGCCAAGCCCCCGGGGGTGGAGACCTGGATAAATGACATGGCAGGGTTTATAAAGCGAGAGCGGATTAAGTTCGTTCAAAGGGGGTCGGCTCAAGGGTTCACCAGGCGGTGGTAACCGTTCGTCGAATACCTCGCAGAAAGATAGATGGAATGGAAAAAAGAAGGCAGCAGCACCCCAGGATCCGGGGGGGGGGGGAACCAGAAGGACTCTCAGGGTTGTTAATATATACTGTATAATATGTATAGGTCGTTGCTACAGATAATTATATATTGGACTGTTAAATTATATTTTTGGAGAGTGTTACTTGTGATAAGGCAGTTGCCAATTAGGGTTAGTTTTCATTTTTGTTATTTATTATTTATTCATTTTCTGTTTATAAAATAGCCATTGTTATTTGTGTTGTGTAAAGGATGCACAATGTACTGTGATGGTTGACCAAAAATTTTCAATAAAATATTTTTTTTAAAAAGAATGAAATAGTCAGAAGGTCATACAATGTAAACCACTGTCCAGCTGCACATTGCTTTGCTGCCAACATGATTTTATGTTGCTTCGGCATGGAACCCAAGGTTTTGTTATTAAAACATAACTGCGGCCTGCTTCGTTTTCTGTCTCTCGCTAATCTAAAGAAATGCTGTCTGTCCCAGATATCGCTTAATGTATCATATAAATATTTTGCCTTTACCCCTGTAACACAGGGCATTTGTAATGACTGCTGCGTCTCCAGCCCTCCACGAACTTAATGTTTAATTAAAAGACCTTTGTTGAAAACTCGAAGTGCTGACTGATAATTTCCTCGACACAGACAATAAAACAGCATTAATAAGGGAGACTCGAGGGCAGGTAGAAGTAGAGAGGAGTTGAACTGTGACGTCACAGCATGCAGGTAAGTGATTGGCTGGTGACAGGTAAGTAGTTTTTCTTTTCCCTGAGGTGTTATCGAGCGGGGCGCAGTGGTGGCTGAGGGAGTGCTTGCTGAGAAGGGGACTAAATGTTTTTTAAAAACTTACTGTTGGGAGTTTCCAGCTGAATCCAGTCGGAGTGAGGACAGAGTGACTGCTGGGTAAGTAGTAAAATTGAAATTGTTTGCACAGGCCCATAACTGCTGATTGCTGTTCTCGTGTGGGGGGCAGTGGTTGCTGGTTAAGTGTTTTATTTTTGCTTGTATTTAAGTTGGGCAGTTTATAAACGACACGGCACTTGTAGTGTCCCCCACCCCTCCACCTCCTTTAACCTAAGGGGTAGAGTGAATAACAGGTAAGCTCTTTCTTTCTTTTTCTTGTTTTATCTAGAGGGGGTGGCCGGGAAGGCAGTGCAATGTTCCTCCTGCAGAATGTATGAGGTGAGGGACGCCGTCAGTGTCCTTGCTGATTTCACCTGTGGGAAGTGCACCCATCTCCAGCTCCTCAGAAACCGTGTTAGGGAACTGGAGCTGGAGCTGGATGAACTTCGGATCATTCGGGAGGCAGAGGTGGTCATAGATAGTAGCTTCAGGGATGTAGTTACTCCGAAGAATCAAGATATATGGGTGACGGCGAGAGGGGCTGGGAGGAAGCAGTTAGTGCAGGGATCCTCTCTGGTCGTTCCCCTCAGTAACAAGTATCCCGTTTTGGATACTGTTCAGGAGGACGACCTACCAGGGGTAAGCCGCGGTGAACGGATCTCCAGCACTGAGTCCGTCCCTGTTGTTCAGAAGGGAAGGAGGAAGAGCAGGAGAGCAATAGTTATTGGGGATTCGATAGTTAGAGGGACAGATAGACGGTTCTGTGGCAGCGAAAGAGACTCACGGATGGTATGTTGCCTCCCGGGTGCCAGGGTCCGTGACGTCTCGGACCGTGTTTTCAGAATCCTTAAAGGGGAGGGGGAGCAGTCACAAGTTGTGGTACACATCGGTACCAACGACATAGGTAAGAGAAGGGGCAGGGATTTAAAACAGGAATTTAGGGAGCTAGGGTGGAAGCTGAGAGCCAGGACAAACCATGTTGTCATCTCTGGTTTGTTGCCGGTGCCACGTGCTAGTCAGGTAAGGAACAGGGAGAGAGTGCAGATAAACACGTGTCTGCAGGGATGGTGTAGGAGGGAGGGTTTCAGGTACGTGGATAATTGGAGCACATTCTGGGGAAGGTGGGACCTGTACAGACAGGACGGTTTGCACCTGAACCAGAGGGGCACCAATACCCTGGGAGGGAAATTTGCTACGGCTCTTCGGGGGGTGGGGGGAGGGGGTTAAACTAATTTATCAGGGGGCTGGGAAAACGAGCTGTAGTCCAGAAGCCAGTGTCGAGAGTAGTGAGGTAATGAGAAGGGCATCAAGGTCGCAGGTGTGTACCGGCAGACAGAAAGGTGGGTTGAAGTGTGTCTACTTCAATGCAAGGAGCATCCGGAATAAGGTCGGTGAACTTGGAGCGTGGATTGGTACTTGGGACTACGATGTTGTGGCCATTACGGAGAAATGTTTAGGACAGGGACAGGAATGGTTGTTGGAAGTTCCGGTGTATAGATGTTTCAGTAAAGAGGAGGGAAGGTGGTAAAAGTGGTGGAGGAGTAGCATTGTTAATCAAGGACAGTTTAACGGCTGCAGAAAGGCAGTTTGAAGGGGATCCGCCTACTGAGGTAATATGGGCCGAAGTTAGATATAGGAAAGGAGCGGTCACATTGTTAGGAGTTTTCGATGGGCCCCCAAATAGTAATAGAGAGGTGGTGGAAGAAATTGCACAGCAGATTATGGATAGATGTGGAGGTCTCAGGATCATGGGTGACTTCAACGTTCCAAATATTGATTGGAACCTCTGTAGGTCGAACAGTCCGGGTGGGGCAGTCTTTGTACAGTGTGTGTAGGAGGATTTCCTGACACAATATGTGAATAGGCCGACAAGAGGGGGCCACATTGGATTTGGTGCTGGGTAATGAACCGGGCCAAGAGTTCGATTTATTTATGGGAGAGCACTTTGGAGATAGTGATCACAATTCGGTGTCTTTCACTATCGCAATGGAGAGGGATAGGGCCATGCGGCAGGGCAAGGTTTATAATTGGGGGAGGGGTCATTATGATGCGATTAGGCAAGAATTAGGGAGCATAAGATGGGAACAGAAACTGTCAGGGAAAGGCACAAATGAAAAGTGGAGCTGGTTCAAGGAACAAATACTGTGTGTCCTTGATAGGTATGTCCCTGTCAGGCAGGGAGGAAATGGACGCGTGAGAGAACCATGGTTTACAAAAGAGATTGAATGTCTTGTCAAGGGGAAAAAGGAAGAGTATGTAAGGATGAGAAAACAAGGTTCAGTAGGGTCGCTTACAAGGTAACACGGAATGAGCAGAAAAAAGAGCTTAGGAGAGCTAGGAGGGGGCATGAGAAGTCCTTGACGGGTCAGATGAAGGAAAACCCCAAGGCCTTTTACTCTTATGTGAAAAATAAAAGAATGACCAGGGTGAGGGTAGGGCTGGTGAAGGACAGTAGTGGGAACTTGTGCATGGAGTCAGAAGAAATAGGAGAGGCGTTGAATGAATACTTTTCTTCAGTGTTCACAAAGCAGAGGGGCCATGTTTTTGAGGATGAGAGTGTGATTCAGGCGGGTAGGCTGGAGGAGGTAGATGTTCTGAGGAAGGATGTATTAGCAATTTGAAAAAGCTGAGGGTCGACAAGTCCCCTGGGCCAGATGGGATACACCCAAGGATTCTTTGGGAGGCAAGGCATGAGATTGCAGAGCCTTTGGCTTGAATCTTTGGGTCCTCACTGTCCACGGGGATAGTGCCAGAGGACTGGAGATTGGCGAATGTCGTTCCTCTGTTCAAGAAAGGGAAAAGGAATGACCCTGGTAATTATAGGCCAGTTAGTCTTACTTCGGTGGTTGGGAAGATAATGGAAAAGGTCCTGAAAGACAGGATTTATGACGAATGTGAAATATACAGCTTAATCCGGGATTGTCAACACAGACTCGTGAAGGGTAGGTCTGACAAATTTGATTGAATTCTTTGAGGAGGTTACTAGGTGTGTAGATGAAGGTAGAGCAGTTAATGTTGTATACATGGATTTTAGTAAGGCGTTTGATAAGGTTCCCCATGGTCGGCTCATGAAGAAAGTAAGGAGGTGTGGGATAGAGGGAAATTTGGCCAATTGGATAAGTAACTGGCTATCACATAGAAGACAGAGGGTGGTGGTGGATGGAAAGTTTTCAGACTGGAGACCAGTTACCAGCGGTGTACCACAGGGATCAGTGCTGGGTCCTCTGCTATTTGTGATTTTTACCAATGACTTGGAGGAGGGGGCTGAAGGGTGGGTCAGTAAATTTGCTGATGACACCAAGATTGGTGGAGTAGTGGATGAGGTGGAGGGCTGTGTAGGCTGGAAAGAGACATTGATAGGATGCAGAGCTGGGCCAAAAAATGGCAGATGGAATTTAACCCTGAAAAGTGTGAGGTGATTTATTTCGGTTGAAAACATTTGAATGCGGATTACAGGGTCAACGGCAGGGTTCTGAGGAATGTGGAGGAACAGAGAGATCTTGGGATTCTTGTCCACAGATCTGTGAAGGTTGCCACTCAATGGCTAGAGCCGTGACGAAGGCTTACAGTGTGTTAGTTTATTAACAGGGGGCTTGGGTTTAAGAGCCGTGGGGTTATGCTGCAACTGTACAAGACCTTGGTTAGACCACATTTGGAGTATTGTGTGCAGTTCTGGTCACCTCATTATCGGAAGGATGTGGAAGCACTGGAAAGGGTGAAAAGGAGATTTACCAGGATGCTGCCTGGTTTGCAGGATCGGTCTTTTGAGGAAAGGTTGAGAGAGCTAGGGCTTTTCTCTTTGGAGCGGAGGAGGTTTGTAAGATAATGAGGGGGATAGATAGAGTGGACGTTCAGAGACTATTTCCTCGGGTGGATGTAGCTGTTACAAGGAGGCATAACTATAAGGTTCAGGGTGGGAGATATAGGAGGGATGTCCGAGGTAGGTTCTTTACTCCGAGAGTGGTTAGGGTGTGGAATGGACTGCCTGCTGTGATCGTGGAGTCGGACACTTTAGGAACTTTCAAGCGGTTATTGGGTCGGCACATGGAGCACACCAGAATGACAGGGAGTGGGATAGCTTGATCTTGGTTTCGGACAAAGCTCGACACAACATCGAGGGCCGAAGGGCCAGTTCTGTGCTCTACTGTTCTATGTTGTATGTCCTATAACAAGCTGACCAAACACAGGCACTAAAACGAAATTGATAAACGGACCAAACACAGGGACAATCATACATCTTTAATACATGGGCAAATACACTGACACTATAACAACATTGATAAACTGACCCAACACAGACAATAAAAGAGCATTGATTAAAATGACCAAACAAACCGAGACAAAAACAACATTGATAAACTGACCCAACACACAAAGGGACTAACAGAACACATTCATTCGAGATTTCGAAACTCTATCAAACACTGGGGTTTGATACAGATTACAGGTCTCTCTACTGTATCCACGTCAAATACTCCCAGGCAACGTACAGCACAGGATTATAACAGTAAATGCAGGAGCATAGGAGAGGGATATGGGTGTACAAAGCGACGGATCACTGAGAGGGGCAATGCAGGTGACTTCATCGGTTGGGGAATTGAGTATATAAATTGGAGAGATTATATCGGAGAGGGGTGATCATCTCAGCTTCAATGTTCATGTGGGTTCCAGTCACCAGATGCTAATCGCAATCCGAATTAGCACGCAAGGTGGCCGACTTTCGTCTTCCCGGAAAAGCAAGATGGCCGCCGAATGTTTCCCTGGCAACGCAAGGAAATCCACACACTTTCAGACGCATAGATAGAAGTCCCCATACTCACAGACTTAGAGACTCAAATATTCACACATAGACACAGACACTAATACAAACTCAGACACACAAACATACACAAACACAGGGACACGGCCTGGAGGCCGACCGTCTCTCACGATGAGGCAGGATGACAAATCCGGTTGAGGCTGATTGGTCATGGGCAGTATCACCGGCTGTGGGACGAGAGGGATGCCATGCGGGTGGGTTTCCCTCTCAAGGTTTAATAAATTGAATAATCGAGGTAATGGGGATTTCCAGCACATTCTTCAACTGCTGCCTGAACTGAGTCTGTGTCACGGCGTAAATCGCAGTGTTTGTGCAGCAGCTCAAGAGCTGCAGGATGAAACCCAATTCCATAACATAATAATCTAACCATACAGACTTATACCCCAGATATTCCATCCGGCCCCAGATAGAATAAAACATTAACACTGACCATAACACGATGAAATTTGCCGAGATAATAAACAGTAAAATGATGGATTTCCTCCTACTTTCTATCTCTGGGTCTCTGGCACTGTGCCCACTGCTGTGAGCCCGGAGTCTCCTGCGGGCCCTGCTGCTCAGGACAATGTGTCTGACGGTGAGAACATTGAGCAGCAGAATCAGGGCGAATGGAACACCCGGGGTTAGAATGTGGTGGAGGAACTCGATTGGTCCCCAGACCGGAGACAACATAACCTCCATTGTGACAACACAAAACCAGGGGCTGTTCAATAGTCGATACCGACCGGTGAACATAAAATACCAGAAAATGTTCTTCAAACAGCTCAGCGCAGCCACTGTCCCCAGAACCACAGCCGCCGTTTTCTCGCTGCAATATTTACTTTTCAGCCTCGGGCAACAAATGGCCACAAATCGATCAAAGGTAAAAGTGACGGTGAACCAGACAGAACAGTCAGTGGCTGCATAAAGCAGGACGGCGTGGATCTTACACACGGGCATAGTGTTCAGGAAATAAAACTGTTCCCTAAAAACAATGGGAATGTGTCTCAATATCAGGTCGAGAATAACGACCAGCAGATCCCCCACTGCCATGGCCAACAGGTAACAAGTCACACATTTGGACAGCCCACAGTTTCTTCTCTTCAGGATAACAATTGTGATGAGGTTCACTGTGAGGAAGAGAAATAAGCAATGCATCAGGCTGGGGAAGACATCCTCAGTTTAATTGAGATAGTGTTGACAAAGACAGACAAGTATACAGAAATAGAGACGACTCACACTCACACAAATAGTGAGACACTAATACACACAGACTCAGAGAGAGAGGAGAAACTAATACACACACACGCACAGGCACCTGGGGACACTAATATACACACTCCATACACGCAGACACTAATATATACACACACAGTTACAGATAAACCAATACGAATGAAAATGAAAATGAAATGAAACACACTATACACACACTAACACAAAGATACGTTAATACCCACACTCACACAGGCACTAATGCACACATTAAAAGAGAGACACAATTGCACACATTCACAGACACACAAAGACACAAATCCACACACTCGCAGACGCATAGATAGAAGTACCTATACTCACAGACCTAGCGTTTCAAATACACACACTTACACTGACACAGACACTATTACAAACTCATACACACAAACATACACAGACACAGAGACACGGAAAGAAAAACAGGCACTCACAGACACATAGAGAAACAAATCTACACACACACTCAGGGTGGCACTAAAACACACATTCACACACAGACACAAATACACACTCACACACACAGACACAAATTCACACCCTCACACACACAGACACAAATATACACAGTCACAGACATACATAGAAACATAGAGGCACACTCAGAAAGACACAGAGACACGGATACACACGCACAGACACAGACTCACAGAGACAGAGATACAAAAAGACAGTCACAGAGATAGGTGCACACATACAGACTGTGATAGACACAGAGAAAAAAATACACACACACAGATAAAAATATACACGCTCACAACCACAGAGGCACAAACACACAGGCTCACAGAGACACTAGTACAGAGGTTCACAGAGACAGAGATACAAAGAGACAATCACAGAGATAGATACACACATACAGACTGTCACAGACACAGAGTCATAAATACACACACAGACACATAAAACAAATACAATGACTCACGGAGATAGAGACACAAAAACAGTAACTCTATGACAGGCACAGAGAGAGGTACGTACACACACTCAAACACAGAGTGACTCAAATACAGTAACTTAGAGGTATTGTCGCTGGAGTAATAATCTAAAGATCTCGGATAATGATCTGTGGACCTGGGTTCGCGGTATGTGATGGAACTTAATCTCAATAAAATATCTGGAAATACGACGATGAAGCCATTGTCGATTGTCGGAAAACCTCATTTAAATCCCTTTATGTAAGGAAATGTGCCATCCTTACCTGGTCTGACCTACGAGTGGCTCCATACTCACTGCAATGTGGTTGACTCTTAACTGCCCTCAATTATGAAGTGAAGATGACGGCGTTTGACTGGGGTGAGCACAGTAAGAAGTATTTTACCTGGCGCTGTAAGACGTCGTACTGTGCTCTTATTTAAGGATGGGTAATACATGCTCACACAGCCTCCGGCCCTCACGCCCCCTGGACGAATATTAAAAACTCACACACAGACACACAAATACACACTCTGACAGACACAACGAGAGACACATACATAAACACACACAGACACAAATAAACTGGCTGACAGCCACCCAGGGAGATACATACACAAATACAATTCGGGACGGGCAATACTTGCCGACACATCCCATGAACCAATAAAAATACTCACAGATACAGACACAAATACACACACTCACACCACACAAAGAGTCAAATACATACACACACTGACAGACACAGAGAGACACCAACGCTCCCACAAACACACACTCATAAAACGACACATTCACGTACGATGACACCAGCACCCACCTGCAAACACAAACCCGTTCACAGATCCACTCACACAACCACACCCAGACAGGAAACCACGGATTCACATTCATAAAACACCCGCACCTTCCCACACACACATTAAGACGCCCTCGGAGACTCACCCATCCGCACCCATTCACCCTAAGACACCCTAACACACTCACTCATGTCCACACACACATACACAACACCCCTACACATCCACACACATGCCCACAAACGCACGCGTACACTGTCTCACAGCCGCACGCACACGCCCACACTTACACACATACACACACCCAAAACAGGCACACCCATATACACATACACACACACAAAATCACTCACACACAAACACAACCAGGCACAAGCCGCATTACCACACCCACACCAAACACACAGGCACACACATACGCAAAAAAAACACTCACCCACACACCCACAAACAGTTGCACATACATGCATTCTCCCTCACCCACACGCACACATCACACTCTCACACAGTAAAGCACACACCCACACATGCCTACTGCCAAACACACACTTACCCACATAGACATAACCACACACGTACACACACATACATTCACTCCCACCCTCCCACGCACAGACACACACCAACACACAAAGACACACACACATATCCTGCACCCCCACACACACTACCAAACACACAACCATACACATTCGCACCCACTCTCGCACCCACACTCACACACACAGACAACCACAGGCACACCCAAACATGCGCGCGCACACCAAAACACATTCCCCAAAACACACACAAACACGCACACATGAACTCACTCACCACCGCCCCCAAACACAGTCAGACACTCACCCACACACATATATTCCCACACACAGTCACACACACACACACACAATCACCCCCACTAGATACAAACACCCAGACACCTAGACTCACACGCACACCATGCACACACTCACAAACACACAAATCCATATCTAAAATACATACGTACACACACACTCATATCGCCACAAATATGCACAACTCTTTAATTTCCGCCCCATCAGTCTATTATCGAGCATTAACAGTTTAATGGAAGTGGGCAACAGTAGTGCCAGCAAGCAGCACATACTCAGCAATAACCGCCTCACAGACACTGAGTCTCGGTGTGCCAGGATCAATCAACTCCTGACATCATCACATCCTTCCATTAAGCAAGGACAACACACTGAAGTAAGAAGGGAGGTGACATCAAGGCAGCATTTCACCGAGTATGGAATCAAGGAGCGCGAGCAAAACTGGAGTCAGTGGGGATGAGAGTGAGGTCTCTCCGCTGATTTGGAGTCACACCTATCAGAAAGGAGAGGGTTGTGATCCTTGGAGGCTAACAATCTCAGCTCCAGGAAATAACTCCTCGTGTTGATCAGAGGGGGTCTCCTCGGGCCGGCTGCTTCATCGGGGAGCGTCCGTACCTCATACAGTCAGAAGTGGGGATGTTCACTGCTAATTTTACAATGTTAAGCACCGTTTGTGATTCGGATACTGAAACAGTCCGTGTCTGTGTACAACAGGATCTGGGCAATATCGGGGCTATTCAGTGGGCATTTACATGCAGGTCTCACAAATGTCAGCGAATGGCATCCTCAGTCCATTCAATCCCTCTCGTCTGATACTGCGGAACAGGATAATGTTGTTTATTCTGTGGAGCTTCTTACACACTAACATTGGGAGACTGCTTATCTCCAGGCACTCTGCTCAGCAGCGAGCACTTCACATGTATCGTATCCAATCAGGATAAATTAGAATTCTAAAGGGGCAGCACGATGACGCAGTTGTTAGCACTGCTGCCTCACGGAGCCCAAGTCCCAGGTTCGATCCCGGCTCTGGGTCACTTTCCGTGTGGAGTTTGCACATTCTCCCCGTGTCTGCGTGGGCTTCGCCCCCACAATCGAAAAACATGTGCAGGGGAGGTGACTTGGCGGCATTGCCTCTTAATTAGAAGAAATTAAATTGGGTACTCTAAATTTATGAAGGAAAAATGAGAAGTCTCACGTACAGACTGTCTGATTGCCAATCCATCTCCCGACTTACCCAGGAGAAAAGATCTACAAGCTGCTGTAAGTCAGCTTCAGTATGGAATGTCAGCAACAGCAACTCATCAAACGGGTATTACACACTTTGGTATTGCTGTGCAGTCGTCCCAAGTTGAATAGCTTGCTGTCAGTTCTGCCATACAGGTGGATACACTAACTTGTCAAAAGAGTGAAATAGCAACATGTCGCTCAGTCTGTCACAGAGAGTGAGCCCCATGTCCCAGCCCTGCTTTACCCCGGTGCTGATGGTGGAAGTCTCTGATGAAGCTACATTGTCTCTGACTACATTGTGTAAGTTACTGTGGAAAGAACAACTGACGCCAAAGGTCCAGGCGGCAGCCAGTGTTCCGCAGCAGTTTAAAGAGTCCGTCTCTGCTGACAAGGTCGAAGGCCTTGGCGAGGTTTATGAAGACAATGTGGAGAGCTCTGTGCCGCTGACGGCACGTCACCTGAAAATGTCGGACTGAGAAAATCATGTCAACTGTCGATCTGTCCATTCTGAGTCTGCCACATTCACCCCGTGTTTGCGGGGATTTCAACCCCACTACACAAATATGAGCACGGTAGGTAGGTTGAACACACTAAATGACCTGTTAATTGGAAAATATTCATTGCTTGGTGAAGTTATAGATCGTGTCGCGCGACCTTGCAGGTTACAACGGGACATTGACAGGATGCAGAGCTGGGCTGAGAAGTGGCAGATGGAGTTCAACCTAGATAAACGTGAAGTGATTCATTTTGGAAGGTCTATTTGAATGCTGATTATAGGATTCAAGGCAGGATTCTTGGAAGTGTGGAGGGATCTTGCAGTCCACATACATAGACTGCTCAAAGTTGCCACCCTGGTTGCTCGGGTTGTAAAGGAGGCGTGTGGTGTGCTGGCTTTCATTAACAGAGGGATCGAGTTTAAGAGCCGCGAGGTTTTGCTGCAGCTTTATAAAACCCTGGTTGGACCACACTTGGAATATTGTGTCCAGAGAACAGAGAACATAGAACAATACAGCGCAGTACAGGCCCTTCGGCCCACGATGTTGCACCGAAACAAAAGCCATCTAACCTACACTATGCCATTATCATCCATATGTTTATCCAATAAACTTTTAAATGCCCTCAATGTTGGCGAGTTCACTGCTGTAGCAGGCAGGGCATTCCACGGCCTCACTACTCTTTGCGTAAAGAACCTACCTCTGACCTCTGTCCTATATCTATTACCCCTCAGTTTAAAGTTATGTCCCCTCGTGCCAGCCATTTCCATCCGCAGGAGAAGGCTCTCACTGTCCACCCTATCTAACCCCCTGATCATTTTGTTTGCCTCTATTAAGTCTCCTCTTAACCTTCTTCTCTCCAACGAAAACAACCTCAAGTCCATCAGCCTTTCCTCATAAGATTTTCCCTCCATACCAGGCAACATCCTGGTAAATCTCCTCTGCACCCGCTCCAAAGCCTCCACGTCCTTCCTATAATGCGGTGACCAGAACTGTACGCAATACTCCAAATGCGGCCGTACCAGAGTTCTGTACAGCTGCAACATGACCTCCCGACTCCGGAACTCAATCCCTCTACCAATAAAGGCCAACACTCCATAGGCCTTCTTCACAATCCTATCAACCTGGGTGGCAACTTTCAGGGATCTATGTACATGGACACCTAGATCCCTCTGCTCATCCACACTTTCAAGAACTTTACCATTAGCCAAATATTCCGCATTCCTGTTATTCCTTCCAAAGTGAATCACCTCACACTTCTCTTCATTAAACTCCATTTGCCACCTCTCAGCCCAGCTCTGCAGCTTATCTATATCCCTCTGTAACCTGCTACATCCTTCCACACTATCGACAACACCACCGACTTTAGTATCGTCTGCAAATTTACTCACCCTCCCTTCTGCGCCTTCCTCTCGGTCATTGATAAAAATGACAAACAGCAACGGCCCCAGAACAGATCCTTGTGGTACTCCACTTGTGACTGTACTCCATTCTGAACATTTCCCATCAACCACCACCCTCTGTCTTCTTTCAGCTAGCCAATTTCTGATCCAGTTCTGTCCAGTTCTGGTCGCCTCATTATGGGAAGGATGTGGATGCTTTGGAGAGGGTGCAGAGGAGATTTGCCTGGACTGGAGGGCATGTCTTCCGAAGAAGGTTGAGGGGGCTCGCGCTTTCCTCACTGGAGCGAAGAAGGGAGAGATGTGACTTGATAGAGGTGTACAAGGTGATGAGAGGCATGTATGGATTGGATAGCCAGATACCTTGCTCCAGGGCGGAAATGGCTGTCACGAGGGGACATAATTTTACGGTGACTGGAGGAAGGTATAGGGGAAATGTCAGAGATATGTTCTTTACACAGACAGTGTCAATACGCTGCCAGCAGCGGTGGTGGTGTCAGAGTCATTCGGGACATTTAAGCGACTCTTGGACAGGCACATGGACAGCAGTAAATTGAAGGAGTGTAGGTTAGGTTGATCTTAAATTAGGAGAAGTGGTTGGCACAACATCGTGGGCTGAAGGGCCTCTACTGAGCTGGACTCTTCTGTGTTCTCTGTCCTCTAAATTTATAAAAACAAAAAACAAAGAAAATAATCTGAGTCCGCAGTGAGACTCGGGGTACATCTGTGACACCAGGGAGGGCAATGTGGTCAGAGAAACGCGAGCAAAGGTCTTCCCCACAATACCCACAAGAATCTAGATCCATAGAGAGAGACATAGAGTCAGACAGCACAGAAAGAGGCCGTTCGGACCGCCATGTCTATGCTGGCCATCAGGTGTTTAGTAATTGTTCCAGTCTGTGCCATCTCCTTTGCGTTTGTACACGGTGGCCATTTTTACAGCACTGATGTCTTGATTCACCAATCTTTCCTCCTAGCAGAGACCCCAGTGTTCATGGAGGTGCCGCAGTTGACGATTTCAACTGGATGTTATCATTCCCTGAGGATTTCCCACTGTTAAGATGGTCAACAGTCTTGTTGAGGTACGTAGGGAAGAGGTGTTGGCAATTCTGCACAGGCTGAAAATAGATAAGTCCCCGGGGCATGATGGGATTTATCCTAGGATTCTCTGGGAGGCCAGGGAAGAGATTGCTGAGCCTTTGGCTTTGATTTTTATGTCATCATTGGCTACAGGAATAGTGCCAGAGGACTGGAGGATAGCAAATGTGGTCCCTTTGTTCAAAAAGGGGAGTAGAGACAACCCCGGCAACTGTAGACCGGTGAGCCTCACGTCTGTTGTGGGTAAAGTCTTGGAGGGGATTATAAGAGACAAGATTTATAATCATCTAGATAGGAATAATATGATTAGGGATAGTCAGCATGGCTTTGTGAAGGGTAGGTCATGCCTCACAAACCTTATCGAGTTCTTTGAGAAGGTGACTGAACAGGTAGACGAGGGTAGAACAGTTGATGTGATGTATATGGATTTCAGTAAAGCGTTTGATAAGGTTCCCCACGGTAGGCTATTGCATAAAATACGGAGGCTGAGGATTGAGGGTGATTTAGAGATGTGGATCAGAAATTGGCTAGCTGAAAGAAGACAGAGGGTGGTGGTTGATGGGAAATGTTCAGAATGGAGTTCAGTTACAAGTGGCGTACCACAAGGATCTGTTCTGGGGCCGTTGCTGTTTGTCATTTTTTAAAATGACCTCGAGTAGGGCGCAGAAGGGTGGGTGAGTAAATTTGCAGACGATACTAAAGTCGGTGGTGTTGTCGATAGTGTGGAAGGATGTAGCAGGTTACAGAGGGATATAGATAAGCTGCTGAGCTGGTTTGAGAGGTGGCAAATGGAGTTTAATGTAGAGAAGTGTGAGGTGATTCACTTTGGAAGGAATAACAGGAATGCGGAATATTTGGCTAATGATAAAGTTCTTGGAAATGTGGATGAGCAGAGGGATCTCGGCGTCCATGTACAAAGATCCCTGAAAGTTGCCACCCAGGTTGATAGGGTTGTGAAGAAGGCCTATGGTGTGTTGGCCTTTATTGGTAGAGGGATTGAGTTACGGAGTCATGAGGTCATGTTGCAGCTGTACAAAACTCTGGTACGGCCGCATTTGGAGTATTGCGTGCAGTTCTGGTCACCTCGTTATAGAAAGGACGTGGAAGCTTTGGAACAGGTGCAGAGGAGATTTACCAGGATGTTGCCTGGTATGGAGGGAAAATCTTATGAGGATAGGCTGATGGACTTGAGGTTGTTTTCGTACAAAATGATCAGAGGGTTAGATCGGGTGGACAGTGAGAGCCTTTTCCCGCTGATGGAAATGGCTAGCACGAAGGGACATAGCCTTAAACTGAGGGGTAATAGATATAGGACAGAGGTCAGAGGTAGGTTCTTTACGCAAAGAGTGGTGAGGCCCTGGAATGCCCCACCTGCAATAGTAGTGAACCCGCCAACATTGAGGGCATTTAAAAGTTTATTGGATAAGCATATGGATGATAATGGCATAGTGTAGGTTAGATGGCTTTTGTTTTTTGACTTCACATGTCGGTGCAACATCGTGGGCCGAAGGGCCTGTACTGCGCTGTATCGTTCTATGTTCTATGCTTTAATCATGGGTGGTCTCACTGCCCAGCTCCTCCGTGAGAGGAAAGTCTGGAATGGGACTGATAGGGTCTCAGTGACAATGTTCTCCGTGTTTGAGATACTTCTCCACTCACCAATCCAGCTGCTTGCTCCGTTCAATGATAACCATCCCTGTCTGTCTTTTCAATGGGGTTCATTAGTTACTGTTTGGCCAATTGCGTTCTTCATTCCGTTATCCATCCCTCTAACATCCCCGGATTCAGCAGCAGGTTGGTTGTTGGAGCTTTAACCAGTATTGATTGGTGCATTGCTGAACAATCTGCTGAGATCGTTCCTCTTTCTCTTGACTGGTCCACACTGAGCGGGTCCAGTTTCTTACAATTCAGTAATGTCCACATTGAGCCATCATTATCCATCAGAGCTGACTTGAGTGCATCACCAACCTGCAGAAGGTCATTGGTCAGGACAAGGCACAGGGTCCTTATATTCCAGTTTGTGATGTGAAAGACTGCTGCTTTGCTTGTGGAGTTTGCCTTGCCTGGTGCACAGACTAACCCCCTGCCTGTTAAGAGGAGACTCCCTGAGCAATGCTCCATTGAAACCAGTAGGCGGCGTTGAGACAGCAGCCAACGGACTGGGGACGATGGACGGGAGCTATTCCCTGAAACCTGATGCATTCTGCCAGTGTCGACTGGAACCCCTGGTGTTCAGGCTCTGAGCCATTCGAGTGAGAGTTCATAACCAATAACTTCTTCTGCCTGTGTTGTGCCATCGGGAAGCACAAAGCTGGATTGTCCTCTCCAGGGTACAGGCCTGGGTAAATAGTCTGGAGAACCTGTGTGGTCCAAGCATCAGGATCTCTCTCTGGCCATTGCTAGTATTGTTCACAGCAAGCGATGAAATCAGTGATGTTTGGTACCAGATCTTCTGCTGGGCTTGACAGAAAGCTACCTGATAGATGGCAGATTCCAAAATACAGGAATTCACTCCGAAATTTCTGTCAGCATTTACTCCCTCAGAACTCTTACCTCCCGAGACCCCCACAAGGGAGTGCGGTAATTTACCTGTAGCTGGGGTCTGGGTCGAGGATACAATGTTGTAACCACATGTCACTGGGACAGCAGTCCACATGTGTGAGGACCAGGCTTCCTCCGACCCCCCTGTAGCTGAGCCTGGGTTTGGGAGCTGTCCCGTTTAGGTAAGTCACCACGAGGACCTACTAAGCAGGACTAAATGACGGGGAGGCTCCGTACTGACGGGAGACGCTCACACACTCACATCTCCTGCTGTAATAGTCAGACTGTTAGCCAGTAGTAAGAGCTGGAAGCAAGAGGTGACAACCAGACTGAGCACAGCACAAGAACCCGAGACATAAAACCCTCCGGATTGTTACACCGGGATAGTATGAGAGGAGACCATTCAGTCCCTCGAGTCTGTTAGGCCAGAACAAGAGGAGGATGAGCCTATTCAGTCCCTGATGCATTTGCCCCCAGGAGAGGAGGCCACTCAGTCAGTGGAGTCTGTTGCACCGTAACAGGAGGAGGAGGAGCCATTCAGTCCGTAAATTCCAGAACAGGAGGTGGAGGGGTGTATTCAGTGCCACCAATCTGTCACAGCCGAACAGAAGGCCCCTCAGTCCCAGAAGTTAGTTGCAACAGAACAGGTGTAGGATGAGCCCATTCAGTCTCTCATGTATTTTACTCCAGATCAGGGGACCACTCAGTCCCTCGAGTCTGCTCCTCCAGAACAGGAGCAGGAAGCCATTTAGTCATAGAATCATAGAATCATAGAAGTTTACAGCATGGAAACAGGCCCTTCGGCCCAACCAGTCCATGCCGCCCAGTTTTTACCATTAAGCTAGTCCCAGTTGCCCGCACTTGGCCCATAACCCTCTATACCCATCTTACCCATGTAACTATCTAAATGCTATTTAAAAGACACAATTGTACCCGCCTCTACTACTACCTCTGGCAGCCCATTCCAGACACTCACTACCCTCTGAGTGAAGAAATTGGCCCTCTGGGCCCTTCTGAATCTCTCCCCTCTCACCTTAAACCTATGCCCTCTAGTTTTAGACTCCCCTACCTTTGGGAAAAGATGTTGACTATCTACCTTATCTATGCCCCTCATTATTTTATAGACCTCTATAAGATCACCCCTAAGCCTTCTACGCTTCAGGGAAAAATGTCCCAGTCTATCCAGCCTCTCCTTATAACTCAAACCATCAAGTCACGGTAACATCCTAGTCAATCTTTTCTGCGCTCTTTCTAGTTTAATAATATCCTTTCTATAATAGGGTGACCAGAACTGCACACAGTATTCCAAGTGTGGCCGTACCAATGTCTTGTACAACTTCAACAAGACGTCCCAACTCCTGTATTCTGACCAGAACAGGAGGAAGAGGCCATTCGGTCCATCGACCAGGACAGGAGGAAGAGGCCATTCGGTCCATCGACCAGGACAGGAGGAGGAGGCCATTCGGTCCGTCGACCAGGACAGGAGGAAGAGGCCATTCGGTCCGTCGACCAGGACAGAAGGAGGAGGCCATTCGGTCCGTCGACCAGGACAGGAGGAGGAGGCCATTCGGTCCGTCGACCAGGACAGGAGGAGGAGGCCATTCGGTCCGTCGACCAGGACAGGAGGAAGAGGCCATTCGGTCCGTCGACCAGGACAGGAGGAGGAGGCCATTCGGTCCATCGACCAGGACAGGAGGAGGAGGCCATTCGGTCCGTCGACCAGGACAGGAGGAGGAGGCCATTCGGTCCGTCGACCAGGACAGGAGGAAGAGTCCATTCGGTCCGTCGACCAGGACAGGAGTAGGAGGCCATCCAGTCCCTCGAGTCTCTCACACCAAACAAGGAGGAGGAAGACATTCAGCCCCTCGTATTCGTTCTGAACGAACATGAGGAGAAAGGGTCCACAGTCTCTCGACTCAGTTTCACCAAAACACGCGGTGGAGCGGGAGGCTACTCAGGTCGGTGAATCTGTTACACCTCAGCAGGTCACAGGTCGAGGTGGCACAGCCCACCAGTCCCAGAGCTGTTCGAGGGTGTCCTGCAAGACTACTTTCTGTATCCATCAGTGAAAAACAATCATCTTCGCCCAGCTATGCTGCACGTCCTGGGGAAGCGCTGTGTGGGAACGCCGGGCTTGTTAAAAGAATGCACAGAGAGTGACTGGGGAATACTCGGGGGCGGTTTAGTTTGTATAATTGTGTACGCTGGTGGGGAAACACGAGACTGAAAAGGTCTTGTTGCTTTTTTTATTCCTGGATGATGGTCAATGGGAATAAGCGATGAGGTGTCTCAGGTGGACGTAGCAGTCCATATTGGCCGATCCATGATGGGAAAGGGAGGTTGTCCAATGGGAGCAGAGTTGGCCCGTGTTGGATCAAATCAAGAAATCCCTTTACGACCTGCTCCTCGTCCTCGCCCTTCTCCCACTTCTGTCCTGGCTTCTGAAATTCCTGGTGTCAATGCCAACACAGAATAATTACCCTCCCCCTATAGTAATGTCTATTGTGGCATCAGGCTTGTCTGTGAGACATTCTCCCAATGTCCACCCAATCCCCCGGATGTTAATAATGAGGACTTTGCAGGGTCGACAGGGTTGGATTTTCCGTTGTTATTTCCTGTTCCTAAGTTAATTCCGGGCGCTCCGTCCAGTTTTATTTATTTGTGATCTGACAGCACTTTCAGCAAAGTAACTTTCTCGTCCATTTCAGAGGACAACAAATATCCAACCACATTGCAGTCGTTCTGGAGTTGCCTCTGGGGCAGATCAGATCGGGATGACAGATTTTCTCCCCCAAGTGACATTAGTGAACCTGATGGTTTTTACAATAATGGACAATGGTTTTATGGTCATCGTCAGACTGTTAATTTCAGGCTTAGTTTCTTATTTAATTCAAATTACACCAAATGCCGCTGTGGGAATAGAATCTGTGTGCCCACAGCATGGCCCCTTATCACTGGATTACCAGCTCAGAGATAATACCACTGTACTTTTGTAAACCCCAGGTCAGTAGGGAAGAGTCCCTCCGAATCTCTCTTTACAGAACTCACCCACTTTGCAGCCTCTGCTCCATTTTTTCGTCGTGTTCCAGATACAGATACACTATAACTACAGTCCCCGTACCTTGTCTCGAGCTAGGTCCCCAAATCCTCTGTCCTCCATAAATTTATGAAGCAGCTGACAACCGAACTATCAGAAACCCATCCACAGCACCCCCACTAACTTTCCAATCAGAGAAGTCAGTGAAAATCCCCAGCTACAAGTTATATCGTTGATTCATTGAGAATAAGGGCAGCACGGTAGCATTGTGGATAGCACAATTGCTTCGCAGCTCCAGGGTCGCAGGTTCGATTCCGGCTTGGGTCACTGTCTGTGCGGAGTCTGCACGTCCTCCCCGTGTCTGCGTGGGTTTCCTCCGGGTGCTCCGGTTTCCTCCCACAGTCCAAAGATGTGCAGGTTAGGTGGATTGGCCGTGATAAATTGCCCTTAGTGTCCAAAATTGCCCTTAGTGTTGGGTGGGATTGCTGCGTTGTGGGGATAGGGTGGAGGTGTTGACCTTGGGTAGGGTGCTCTCTCCAGGAGCCGGTGTGGACTCGATGGGCCGAATGGCCCCCTTCTGCACTGTAAATTCTATGATGATAATACTCTATGATGAAGATGAGAAGGGGTTCCTCGTGTTGCTGAACACATGTTCAGCTCAGAGTGGCTGACACATATGTTCAGTGGACAGGCACAGCCTAAGTTCGAAGACATATGTCAGAGATGCTAAAATCCTCTGCCCAACATGCAGTCCCACACGCGAGATGCCAGAAATTGAACCCACAGGATTACATTTATTCTCAACTATGTCACACCAGGACCAATGACGATGGAGCCCCAAATCCAAACCAGAACTGATACTGAGGGACAATAATCCACTTTGAACCGGAATGTGGACACATTCTTAAAGGCAGCACGTTGTGGAGTTTTCGAGAAATGAAATGTGACAAATTGGAGATTGAATTGAAAGAGAGGAATCGGGAAATTAATATTCAGTGACTACTCGATTGATTGCAATAGCTCGGTGATGTCACATTCAGAAGCTTGCTCACATTACTAGCCCAAGCAGGACACAACCCGACACGATATCTGTCCTACAGGGGGAGATGGGCAGGCCACACGGGGAGTGGCCAGGAGTGTGGTTGCACAGTTTGTGGATCCAGATGTCCACTGGGGCAAGAGACGCTGTATCAGCCAAAACTGGTGTCAGGTAGAGATATTTTTGGACGGCGCGGTTGTGGGGGTCGGGTGGCGTTCTCAGGCTATCTTTAAACGTGATCAAACACAACAGTTTTTCTAAATGGACAGAGAGTTCGACAATCAGACGCGCAAAGTCATGGAGAAATTTGATCAGATCAGTCAGAAAATTAAGGGTTTGTGAGAGCCGCAGGTGATAGAGGTCAGTGAGCACAAGGATGATGCGTTAAGGCGATTTGCTCAGACATTAGACAGGGATGGCAGGGTTTGGGGTGAGCTTTGAGTCTGCAGCTTTGCAGTGGGAGCCTGGTCAGCAGTGAATTGGAATATCGAGTCTGTTATTCACATCGACAATTGGAGTAAGCCAGAGGATGAGATTCTCTAGTCTCCAGTAGACATTATTAATGATGCGCTGGATTTGGAGTTAGCCATCTGCTCAGGGTTAAAGGGGAACAGACGTGGAAATCTATCTGGACCCGTCTCAGGTACAGGAATGGAGTCACCGGATAGGGAACACAGTCTCTGAGTGTCCGTGTCCCCGTGGCATTAATAAGAAGGAGGTTAATTCATTGGAAAGCGGATTACAAATATAATTGCTGCCTTTATGGACTTTGAAGCATTGCCAATAGGAGCCAGAGGAGAGAGTGAAGTATTAAAAAAAACATTTAGCAGTGTTTTGTAGAGTTAGTAACTGAATTCAGAGACCCAACTGAAACAAGAGCAGCAAACAGGACGGAGTAAATGACAAGACCAGCAACACAGGGTTTGTAGAATAAATATCTGGACAGGGAGCCTTACCAGGTACACCAGCAATAGCCAGAATCGGATAATATCCCGCTTCAATAATCCAGAGTACATATTGGATCCTGAATGCTAATGAAAGCCAATCTTGAGATATAAAGTAAAGGGCCGTGGATAAACCCCTGTACATTGTTATAACGTTCAGATCGACTGTTGTCAGATTCTGCTCCCTCCTCTCGCTATCTCTGGGGCCGCTGATCTCTGTCAGTGTTGGAGTTGATGCTCCCGCTTCCAGTTTGGGATAAAACCTTGAAAGGAATGCTTATTAATAAAAGAGGTGAACCCTCCACTGACACAATTGGAATCCGTGGAGACTGTCTTTAATTACAGTCACTGAACAAACAAATTCAGTTAACCCCTCTCCTTCCAGCACGTTTTATATCAGAATAGAGAATAATATTCACCCACTCTAGAAACGGTGTCTGCGAATCTGAGGAGTGAAAAGGTTAAAACACCTGAGGGACTGACCTTAAACTTAAAGGTCCCCTTGGATACATCAGTGGTCCTTTTGTTATCATGGTTGTGGGTCTTAAATGAAGCAATATTTAGTCAGGATTGACAGAGACTGCTGAAATGTAGGATGTTGTTGAACATTACATTCGTTGAACACACTGTTATGTACAGCACAAACTTAGCACAACGTCACATAGAATTATATACAGTACAATCTTAGCAAGAACATCACACAGAACAATCTCTCAGTGATATGCACAGTACAATAATCGCATGAACTTCACACAGAGCTATCTCTCAGTGTTATGTACAGGACAAACTTCATAAGAAGCTTAAGATAGGACGATCTCTCAGTCTTCGGTAAAGCACAATTTTATCAATACCGTCACAAAGAATTATCTCTCAACCTTACGCGCCGCACAAACGGAGCAAGAACTTCACATCCAATTATCTCTCATAGAACATAGAAAATACAGCACAGAACAGGCCCTTCGGCCCACGATGTTGTGCCGAACCTTTGTCCTAGATTAATCATAGATTATCATTGAATTTACAGTACAGAAGGAGGCCATTCGGCCCTTTGAGTCTGCACCGGCTCTTGGAAAGAGCACCCTACCCAAACTCAACACCTCCACCCAACACCAAGGGCAATTTGGACATTAAGGGCAATTTATCATTGGCCAATTCACCTAACCCGCACATCTTTGGGCTGTGGGAGGAAACCGGAGCACCCGGAGGAAACCCACGCAGACACGGGGAGGATGTGCAGACTCCGCACAGACAATGACCCAAGCCGGAATCGAACCTGGGACCATGGATCTGTGAAGCAATTGTGCTATCCACAATGCTACCGTGCTGCCCTTAAGAACAAATAAATCTACACTATATCATTTTCCCGTAATCCATGTACCTATCCAACAGCTGCTTGAAGGTCCCTAATGTTTCCGACTCAACTACTTCCACAGGCAGTGCATTCCATGCCCCCACTACTCTCTGGGTAAAGAACCTACCTCTGATATCCCTCCTTTATCTTCCACCTTTCACCTTAAATTTATGTCCCCTTGTAATGGTGTGTTCCACCCGGGGAAAAAGTCTCTGACTGTCTACTCTATCTATTCCCCTGATCATCTTATAAACCTCTATCAAGTCGCCCCTCATCCTTCTCCGCTCTCTCTCAGTGTTAGGTACAGTACAATATCAGCAAGAGGCTTCACATAGAACTGTCTCTCAGTGTTTTTATTTTAATTTAGAGTACCTAATTCACTTTTTTACAAATAAGGGGAGGTTTGGCGTGACCAACCCACATACACTGCGCATCTTTCGGTTATGGGGGCAACACCCACACAAACACAGGGAGAATGAGCAAACTGCACACGGAGAGTGGCCCAGGGCCGGGATCGAACCTGGGAAGTCAGCTCTGTGAGGCAGCTATGCTAACTACTGCGCAATCGTGCTGCCTCTACCTCTCAGTGTTATTGCACAGCACAAACTTACCAATAATTTCACATATAAATTAGTCAGTGTTATATACAGAACAGTGTTGGTAAGAACAATTATCTCTCAACTTTATTTACATTAAAAGCTTGGCAGGTAGTTTCATATATACCTATCTTTCGGTGTTCTGCAAAGCACCGACTTAGCAAGAGGCTTCACATAGAACTATCTCTCTATCTCTCTCTCTGTATCTCTGTCTCTGTATCTCTCTGCATCTCGGTCGTCTTTCTCTCTCTAACTCTCTCTCTATCTCTCTCTCTCTCTCTCACACTCACTCTTTCTTTGTATTTCTCGTCTGGGTGCCTCTGCATTCCTTTCTTTCTCTGTCTCTATCTTTACTAGTATATCAATCTGAATCTCCCTCTCTTCCTGTATCTCTTTGTATCTTTCTCAGTATTTATCTCCCGTTGTATCGTCCATTTTCTATACCTCTCTCGGTATCTCTCTCTGTGTCTCTCTCACTCACTCTGTCTCTCTTTCTGAATCACTATCTCTGCATCTGTGTATGCACTATCGCTCTGTACACCTCTCTCTCTATAACTCTCTCTCTCTGTATCTCTTTTTCTTTGTAATTCTCTCTTTGTATCTCTCACTTCTTTGTATCTCTGTATTTCTGTGCAATCCTGTCCCTATTACTCTCTCCATATATACCTATCGCTGTACCTCTCTCGTTCTGTATATCTCTCTCTCGAGTTGTATCTCGCTCTCTGTGTCTCTATCTCTGCATCACTTTCTGTGACTTTCGTTCTTTACGTACCTCTTTCTGTACATACCACGCTCTGTGCATCACTCTTGCTCTGTACCTCTCTATCTTTCTGCCTCTATCTCTGTACGTCTCACCCTTTGTTACTCTCTGTATCTCTATTTCTGTATTTCACACTATTTGTATCTTTCTCTGAAACTTTCTCTGTTTCCCTCTCTCTCCGTATCTCTCTCCCTCTGTTTCTCTCTCGATATCACTTTCTGTACCTTTCTTACTCTGTAACTCTCTCCGTATCTCTCTCTCTATGAAGTCCCTCTCGCTTAGTGAATCTCATTCTCTGTGACCCCATATCTGTACCTCTCTCTGAATATCTCTCTCTCTCTCTGTCTATCTCTCTCTGCCCCACCCCACCCCCTCTGTATCTCGCTCTATATCTCTCCATCTGTATCGTTTTCTCTCTCTGTAACTCTTTCCTTAGATCTCTCTCTATTAAGTCTCTCTCCCTCTGTGTGTGTCTCGCTCACTGGAGATCTCTCTCTGTCTCTCTCTCTCTCTCTGTCTCTCTCTCTCTCTCTCACCCGGTCTCTGTATCTGCATCTCTTCATGTGTGTAACTCTGCAACTCTCTCCCTGTACCTCGCTCTCTTTGTCTCTCTCTGTCCCTCGCTCTCTGTATCTCTCTCGCTCTCTGTTTCCCTCCCTCTGTATCCCTCTCCCTCTGTATCTATCTTTATATCTCTCTCTCTGTTTCTTTTTCTAACTCTGTAACTATCTCCGTATCTCTCTCTCCATGAAGTCCGTGTTGCTCACTGGATCTGTTTCTCTGCATCTCTACATCTGCACCTCTCTCTCTCTATGTATATATATATCTGTATCTCTTTCCCCTTATTTCTCTTCCCCTGGCGCTCTCTCATTCTCTCTCTCTCTCTCTCTCTCTATATATATATATATATATATAAATATATTTTATAGATAAATATATATCTATAAACAGAGAGAGAGTTTCGGATTGAGAGACATAGAGAGACAGGTGCAGATATATATATATATATCTGTATCACTCTCTTTCTGTATCTCTCTCTCTGTATCTCTCTCTGTGTCTCTCAATCCGAATGCCTTTCAGTCTCTCCCGCTGACTGGGTCTCTCTCTCTGTACACCTCTGCCTGGATATCTCTCCATATCTCTCACTCAATGTGTCTTTGTATTTATCTCGCTCTCTTTACCCTCTCTTTCCCTGTATCTCTCGAACAATATTTCTCTCTCTTTGTATCTCTTTCTCTGTATGTCTTTCTCTGCATCTCTCCCTGTATCTCTGTCTCCTTTTTTCTGTATAAGTATCTCTCTCGATCGCGGTATCTCTCTCGGTCGTTGTATATCTCTCTCTGCATCTCTCTGTCTGTATCTCTCTCTCTCTCACTCTGGATCACTCTCTCGATGCCCCTCGCTCTTTCTCTGTATCTCTCCCTCTGTATCTCTCTCTCTGTATCTCTCTCTCTGTATCTCTCTCTCTGTATCTCTATTTATATCTCTGTATCGCTTTCTCTCTCTGTATCTCCCTCTCTCTGCATTTCTATCTGTAGATTTGTCTCTGTATCTCCCTCTCTATATTCATAGAATTTACAGTGCGGAAGGAGGCCATTCGGCCCATCGAGTCTGCACCGGCTCTTGGAAAGAGCACCCTACCCAAGGTCAACACCTCCACCTTATCCCCATAACCCAGTAACCCCACCCAACACTAAGGGCAATGTTGGACACTCCCCAGCCACTCCGAACCATGTCCCCAGCACCTTCAGGTAATCTGACCTGACGGTAAAGGGGACAAAGGGCCGGTCGGCCCAGTTACCAAAGAACACGGCCTCGCCCTTGCCGCGGATTACCTTGGCCAGTTCAAACTGGTCGCAGGCGTTCAAGAGCCTGCGTACCGACACGGGATCTGAGCGGCAGGCGCCGACGTCGTCCCTGTACGGGGAGGCCTTGTCTTGAGTGCCTCCGCTGCCTCGGAGCTGGCTTAGATACAAGAGCACTTTGGCTGGGCAGCAGGAGGTGTTGTGCGAAGCAAAGTGGCAAGGCAGAAAGGAAGGAGAAAGTGCTGTAAAATCTGAGCAAGTCTGGCAGCATCTGTCGGGAGAGGAAAGAGGTTTTGAGTCCGCTGACTCTCTGTCAAAGCTGAGAAAGAGTGGTGATGCAGTGCGGTGCATTGAGTGTGCGGGATGTGGAGAATGGGCAGTAATTTTGTTTTGTGAGTGAAGAGGATGAAAGAAAAAGGAGATAAAGGGCAGCTTTCTGTGTGCAATCTGTTTTTTGACTTGGAAATTCCCCATAAAGGGGTGTGTGCACCATTCCTGGAGATACTGCAATATCAGGTCGATGCGTGGAGTGGACAGAGCAAGTCCCGGGTCCATCTCTCTGCTCTAAAAATCAATTTAATATATGGTCCCCGATAAGGGACATTCCAGATATTAAACTGAAAAGAACAGAATTTTTTTTTTTTTCCCAAAAAATATACTTTATTCATAAAAATTTATCATAAGCATTACAGAAACATTTCAAATTGTCTTGACTGTACATTTCCGGCAGAGTTACACATTGCCTTGACTTTCTTCCATTCAATTTTGATATTATCATACACATATCACTCTTTACATTACAATTCCTTCTTAAATATTTACAAAGTCATGTTTCTTTTGTACATTAGAGTGTTGGTGGCCCAGACCGAGGGGGGTTTACACTGTTACCCACCCCTCGGTGTACATTTGCTGGAGAGACCTTACACAGTGGTCTTTCCCCATTGCGCCTTGGCGGCAGCTGCCCCAAGCTTGAGTGCGTCCCTCAGCACGTAGTCCTGGACCTTGGAATGTGCCAGTCTGCAACACTCGGTCGAGGACAGCTCTTTGCACTGGAAGATCAGCAAGTTTCGGGCAGACCAAAGAGAGTCTTTCACCGAGTTGATGACCTTCCAGCAGCAGTTGACATTTGTCTCGGTGTGTCCCCCTGGAAACAGTCCGTAGAGCACAGAGTCCTGTGTCACAGATCTGTTCGGGATGAACCTTGACAAATACCACTGCATCTCTCTCCAGACCTTCTTTGCAAAGGCACATTCCACAAGGAGGTGTGTGACCGTCTCATTTCCCCCACAGCCACTCCGAGGGCAGCGTGCATTGGCGCAGAGCCTTTGGGTGTGCATGAAGAATCTGACAGGGACGGCCCTTCTCACCACCATCCAGGCTACGTCTTGGTGCTTGTTTGAAAGTTCTGGTGATGAGGCGTTCTGCCAGATGACTCTGGCAGTCTGCTCAGGGAACTATCCAACGTCCTCTACGGTCTGCTTTTCCCCGAGGGCCTCGAGGACATTACGTGCTGACCACTGCTTCATTGCCTTGTGGTCAAAGGTGTTTTTCTGGGGGGAAATATTCCACGAGGGACAGGTGGTACGGTACGGTCCAACTACTTGGAGCGTTCCGCGGCAATGAGGCCGGGCCCATCCTTTGTAACACCGGGGACAGGTAGAACCTCAGTACGTAGTGACACTTGGTGTTTGCATACTGGGGGTCCATGCACAGCTTGATGCAGTCACACACAAAGGTGGCCATCAGGATGAGGGAGACGCTGGATACATTTCTCCCTCCCTTATTCAGAGATTTGTACATGGTGTCCCTTCGGACATTGTCCATCTTGGATCTCCAGACGAACTTAAAGATGGCTCGGGTGACTGCTGTGGTGTGGGGTTGGGTAATGGGCCAGACCTGCGCCACGTACAGCAACACCGAGAGTACCTGACGCCTGATGACCAGGGTTTTGCCCGCAATGGAGAGGGAACGTTGCTCCCACCAGCCCAGTATCTGTCGTATCTTGGCGATGCGCTCCGCCCAGCTTTTGGTGCACGCCCCAGCCACTCCGAACCATGTCCCCAGCACCTTCAGGTAATCTGACCTGACGGTAAAGGGGACAAAGGGCCGGTCGGCCCAGTTACCAAAGAACACGGCCTCGCCCTTGCCGCGGATTACCTTGGCCTGTTCAAACTGGTCGCAGGCGTTCAAGAGCCTGCGTACCGACACGGGATCTGAGCGGCAGGCGGCGACGTCGTCCCTGTACGGGGAGGCCTTGTCTTGAGTTCCTCCGCTGCCTCGGAGCTGGTTAGATACAAGAGCACTTTGGCTGGGCAGCAGGAGGTGTTGTGCGAAGCAAAGTGGCAAGGCAGAAAGGAAGGAGAAAATGCTGTAAAATCTGAGCAAGTCTGGCAGCATCTGTCGGGAGAGGAAAGAGGTTTTGAGTCCGCTGACTCTCTGTCAAAGCTGAGAAAGAGTGGTGATGCAGTGCGGTGCATTGAGTGTGTGGGATGTGGAGAATGGGCAGTAATTTCGTTTTGTGAGTGAAGAGGATGAAAGAAAAAGGAGATAAAGGGCAGCTTTGTGTGTGCAATCTGTTTTTTGACTTGGAAATTCCCCATAAAGGGGGATGGTGTGCACCATTCCTGGAGATACTGCAATATCAGGTCGATGCGTGGAGTGGACAGAGCAAGCCCCGGGTCCATCTCCCTGCTCTAAAAATCAATTTAATATATGGTCCCCGATAAGGGACATTCCAGATATTAAACTGAAAAGAACAGAATTTTTTTTTTTCCCAAAAAATATACTTTATTCATAAAAATTTATCATAAGCATTACAGAAACATTTCAAATTGTCTTGACTGTACATTTCCGGCAGGGTTACACATTGCCTTGACTTTCTTCCATTCAATTTTGATATTATCATACACATATCACTCTTTACGTTACAATTCCTTCTTAAATATTTACAAAGTCATGTTTGTTTTATACATTAGAGTGTTGGTGGCCCAGACCAAGGGGGTTTACACTGTTACCCGCCCCTCGGTGTACCTTTGCTGGAAAGACTTTACACAGTGGTCTTTCCCCATTGCGCCTTGGCGGCAGCTGCCCCAAGCTTGAGTGCGCCCCTCAGCACGTAATCCTGGACCTTGGAATGTGCCAGTCTGCAACACTCGGTCGAGGACAGCTCTTTGCACTGGAAGATCAGCAAGTTTCGGGCAGACCAAAGAGAGTCTTTCACCGAGATGATGACCTTCCAGCAGCAGTTGATGTTTGTCTCGGTGTGTGTCCCTGGAAACAGTCCGTAGAGCACAGAGTCCTGTGTCACAGATCTGTTCGGGATGAACCTTGACAAATACCACTGCATCTCTCTCCAGACCTTCTTTGCAAAGGCACATTCCACAAGGAGGTGTGTCACCGTCTCATTTCCCCCACAGCCACTCCGAGGGCAGCGTGCATTGGCGCAGAGCCTTCGGGTGTGCATGAAGAATCTGACAGGGACGGCCCTTCTCACCACCAGCCAGGCTAGGTCTTGGTGCTTGATTGAAAGTTCTGGTGATGAGGCGTTCTGCCAGATGACTCTGGCAGTCTGCTCAGGGAACCATCCAACGTCCTCAACGGTCTCCTTTTCCCCGAGGGCCTCGAGGACATTACGTGCTGACCACTGCTTCATTGCCTTGTGGTCAAAGGTGTTTTTCTGGGGGAAAATATTCCACGAGGGACAGGTGGTACGGTACGGTCCAACTACTTGGAGCGTTCCGCGGCAATGAGGCCGGGCCCATCCTTCGTAACACCGGGGACAGGTAGAACCTCAGTACATAGTGACACTTGGTGTTTGCATACTGGGGGTCCACGCACAGCTTGATGCAGTCACACACAAAGGTGGCCATCAGGATGACGGAGACGCTGGATACATTTCTCCCTCCCTTATTCAGAGATTTGTACATGGTGTCCCTTCGGACACGGTCCATCTTGGATCTCCAGACGAACTTAAAGATGGCTCGGGTGACTGCTGTGGTGTGGGGTTGGGTAATGGGCCAGACCTGCGCCACGTACAGCAACACCGAGAGAACCTGACGCCTGATGACCAGGGTTTTGCCCGCAATGGAGAGGGAACGTTGCTCCCACCAGCCCAGTATCTGTCGTATCTTGGCGATGCGCTCCGCCCAGCTTTTGGTGCACGCCCCAGACACTCCGAACCATGTCCCCAGCACCTTCGGGTACTCTGACCTGACGGTAAAGGGGACAGAGGGCCGGTCGGCCCAGTTACCAAAGAACATGGCCTCGCCCTTGCCGCGGATTACCTTGGCCAGTTCAAACTGGTCGCAGGCGTTCAAGAGCCTGCGTACCGACACGGGATCTGAGCAGAAGGCGGCGACGTCGTCCCTGTACGGGGAGGCCTTGTCTTGAGAGCCTCCACTGCCTCGGAGCTGGCTTAGATACAAGAGCACTTTGGCTGGGCAGCAGGAGGTGTTGTGCGAAGCAAAGTGGCAAGGCAGAAAGGAAGGAGAAAATGCTGTAAAATCTGAGCAAGTCTGGCAGCATCTGTCAGGAGAGGAAAGAGGTTTTGAGTCCGCTGACTCGCTGTCAAAGCTGAGAAAGAGTGGTGATGCAGTGCGGTGCATTGTGTGTGTGGGATGTGGAGAATGGGCAGTAATTTTGTTTTGTGAGTGAAGAGTATGAAGGAAAAAGGAGATAAAGGGCAGCTTTGTGTGTGCAATCTGTTTTTTGACTTGGAAATTCCCCATAAAGGGGTGTGTGCACCATTCCTGGAGATACTGCAATATCAGGTCGATGCGCGAAGTGGACGGAGCAAGCCCCGGGTCCATCTCCATGCTCTAAAAATCAATTTAATATACGGTCCCCGATAAGGGACATTCCAGATATTAAACTGAAAAGAAATTTTTTTTTTTTTTTTTTCAAAAAAATATACTTTATTCATAAAAATTTATCATGAGCATTACAGAAACATTTCAAATTGTCTTGACTGTACATTTCCGGCAGGGTTACATGTTGCCTTGACTTTCTTTCATTCACTTTTGATATTGTCGTACACATATCACTCTTTACATTACAATTCCTTCTTAAATATTTACAGTGGCATGTTTGTTTTATACATTGGAGTGTTGGTGGCCCAGACCGAGGGGGGTTTACACTGTTACCGGCCCCTCGGTGTACATTTGCTGGAAAGACTTTACACAGTGGTCTTTCCCCATTGCGCCTTGGCGGCAGCTGCCCCAAGCTTGAGTGCGTCCCTCAGCACGTAGTCCTGGACCTTGGAATGTGCCAGTCTGCAACACTCGGTCGAGGACAATTCTTTGCACTGGAAGATCAGCAAGTTTCGGGCAGACCAAAGAGCGTCTTTTACCGAGTTGATGACCTTCCAGCAGCAATTGATATTTGTCTCGGTGTGTGTCCCTGGAAACAGTCCGTAGAGCACAGAGTCCTGTGTCACAGATCTGTTTGGGATAAACCTTGACAAATACCACTGCATCTCTCTCCAGACCTTCTTTGCAAAGGCACATTCCACAAGGAGGTGTGTGACCGTCTCATTTCCCCCACAGCCACTCCGAGGGCAGCGTGCATTGGTGCAGAGCCTTCGGGTGTGCATGAAGAATCTGACAGGGAGGGCCCTTCTCACCACCAGCCAAGCTAGGTCTTGGTGCTTGTTTGTAAGTTCTGGTGATGAGGCGTTCTGCCAGGTGACTCTGGCAGTCTGCTCAGGGAACCATCCAACGTCCTCCACGGTCTCCTTTTCCCCGAGGGCCTCGAGGACATTACGTGCTGACCACTGCTTCATTGCCTTGTGGTCAAAGGTGTTTTCCTTCAAAAACTTTTCCACGAAGGACAGGTGGTAAGGCACGGTCCAACTACTTGGAGCGTTCCGCGGCAATGAGGCCAGGCCCATTCTTCATAACACCGGGGACAGGTAGAACCTCAGTACGTAGTGACACTTGGTGTTTGCATACTGGGGGTCCACGCACAGCTTGATGCAGTCACACACAAAGGTGTCCATCAGGATGAGGGAGACGCTGGATACATTTCTCCCTCCCTTATTCAATCTTTGGCGGGTAGGATCAAGGAAAACCCCAAGGCCTTTTACACATATGTGAGAAATATGAGAATGACTAGAGCGAGGGTAGGTCCGATCAAGGACAGAAGCGGAAGATTGCGTATTGAGTCTGAAGAGATAGGAGAAGTCTTGAATGAGTATTTTTCTTCTGTATTTACAAATGAGAGGGGCGATATTGTTGGAGAGGACAGTGTGAAACAGATTGGTAAGCTCGAGGAAATACTTGTCAGGAAGGAAGATGTGTTGGGCATTTTGAACAACTTGAGGATAGACAAGTCCCCCGGGCCTGACGGGATATATCCAAGGATTCTATGGGAAGCAAGAGATGAAATTGCAGAGCCGTTGGCAATGATCTTCTCGTCCTCACTGTCAACAGGGGTGGTACCAGGGGATTGGAGAGTGGCGAATGTCGTGCCCCTGTTCAAAAAAGGAACAAGGGATAACCCTGGGAATTACAGGCCAGTTAGTCTTACTTCGGTGGTAGGCAAAGTAATGGAAAGGGTACTGAAGGATAGGATTTCTGAGCATCTGGAAAGACACTGCTTGATTAGGGATAGTCAGCACGGATTTGTGAGGGGTAGGTCTTGCCTTACAAATCTTATTGAATTCTTTGAGGAGGTGACCAAGCATGTGGATGAAGGTAAAGCAGTGGATGTAGTGTACATGGATTTTAGTAAGGCATTTGATAAAGTTCCCCATGGTAGGCTTATGCAGAAAGTAAGGAGGCATGGGATAGTGGGAAATTTGGCCAGTTGGATAACGAACTGGCTAACCGATAGAAGTCAGAGAGTGGTGGTGGATGGCAAATATTCAGCCTGGATCCCAGTTACCAGTGGCGTACCGCAGGGATCAGTTCTGGGTCCTCTGCTGTTTGTGATTTTCATTAATGACTTGGATGAGGGAGTTGAAGGGTGGGTCAGTAAATTTGCAGACAATACGAAGATTGGTGGAGTTGTGGATAGTAAGGAGGGCTGTTGTCGGCTGCAACGAGACATAGGTAGGATGCAGAGCTGGGCTGAGAAGTGGCAGATGGAGTTTAACCCTGAAAAGTGTGAGGTTGTCCATTTTGGAAGGACAAATATGAATGCGGAATATAGGGTTAACGGTAGAGTTCTTGGCAATGTGGAGGAGCAGAGAGATCTTGGGGTCTATGTTCATACATCTTTGAAAGTTGCCACTCAAGTGGATAGAGCTGTGAAGAAGGCCTATGGTGTGCTCGCGTTCATTTACAGAGGGATTGAATTTAAGAGCCGTGAGGTGATGATGCAGATGTACAAAACTTTGGTAAGGCCACATTTGGAGTACTGTGTACAGTTCTGGTCGCCTCATTTTAGGAAGGATGTGGAAGCTCTGGAAAAGGTGCAAAGAAGATTTACCAGGATGTTGCCTGGAATGGAGAGTAGGTCTTACGAGGAAAGGTTGAGGGTGCTAGGCCTTTTCTCATTAGAGCGGAGAAGGATGAGGGGCGACTTGATAGAGGTTTATAAGATGATCAGGGGAATAGATAGAGTAGACAGTCAGAGACTTTTTCCCTGGGTGGAACACACCATTACAAGGGGACATAAATTTAAGGTGAAAGGTGGAAGATATAGGAGGGATATCAGAGGTAGGTTCTTTACCCAGAGAGTAGTGGGGGCATGGAATGCACTGCCTGTGGAAGTAGTTGAGTCGGAAACATTAGGGACCTTCAAGCAGCTGTTGGATAGGTACATGGATGACGGTAAAATGATATAGTGTAGATTTATTTGTTCTTAAGGGCAGCACGGTAGCATTGTGGATAGCGCAATTGCTTCACAGCTCCATGGTCCCAGGTTCGATTCCGGCTTGGGTCATTGTCTGTGCGGAGTCTGCACGTCCTCCCCGTGTCTGCGTGGGTTTCCTCCGGGTGCTCCGGTTTCCTCCCACAGTCCAAAGATGTGCGGGTTAGGTGAATTGGCCAATGATAAATTGCCCTTAATGTCCAAATTGCCCTTGGTGTTGGGTGGAGGTGTTGGGTTTGGGTATGGTGCTCTTTCCAAGAGCCGGTGCAGACTCAAAGGGCCGAATTGCCTCCTTCTGCACTGTAAATTCAATGATAATCTATGATTAATCTAGGACAAAGGTTCGGCACAACATCGTGGGCCGATGGGCCTGTTCTGTGCTGTATTTTCTATGTTCTATGTTCTATGTTCTATTCAGAGATTTGTACATAGTGTCCCTTCGGACATGGTCCATCTTGGATCTCCAGACGAACTTAAAGATGGCTCGGGTGACTGCTGTGGTGTGGGGTTGGGCAATGGGCCAGACCTGCGCCACGTACAGCAACACCGAGAGTACCTGACGCCTGATGACCAGGGTTTTGCCCGCAATGGAGAGGGAACGTTGCTCCCACCAGCCCAGTATCTGTCGTATCTTGGCGATGCGCTCCGCCCAGCTTTTGGTGCACGCCCCAGACACTCCGAACCATGTCCCCAGCACCTTCAGGTAATCTGACCTGATGGTAAAGGGGACAAAGGGCCGGTCGGCCCAGTTACCAAAGAACATGGCCTCGCCCTTGCCGCGGATTACCTTGGCCAGTTCAAACTGGTCGCAGGCGTTCAAGAGCCTGCGTACCGACACGGGACCTGAGCGTCAGGCGGCGACGTGGTCCCTGTACGGGGAGGCCTTGTCTTGAGAGCCTCCGCTGCCTCGGAGCTGGCTTAGATACAAGAGCACTTTGGCTGGGCAGCAGGAGGTGTTGTGCGAAGCAAAGTGGCAAGGCAGAAAGGAAGGAGAAAGTGCTGTAAAATCTGAGCAAGTCTGGCAGCATCTGTCGGGAGAGGAAAGAGGTTTTGAGTCCGCTGACTCGCTGTCAAAGCTGAGAAAGAGTGGTGATGCAGTGCGGTGCATTGAGTGTGTGGGATGTGGAGAATGGGCAGTAATTTCGTTTTGTGAGTGAAGAGGATGAAAGAAAAAGAAGATAAAGGGCAGCTTTGTGTGTGCAATCTGTTTTTTGACTTGGAAATTCCCCATAAAGGGGTGTGTGCACCATTCCTGGAGATACTGCAATATCAGGTCGATGCGTGGAGTGGACAGAGCAAGCCCCAGGTCCATCTCCCTGCTCTAAAAATCAATTTAATACACGGTCCCCGATAAGGGACGTTCCAGATATTAAACTGAAAAGAACAGAAACTACACTTGATCTGAGCCAAAAGGCCGAGAAGCGATGCCCAGCGCTTGGAGTTGCCCAAGTGCCTTATGCCTTCCCTCTTTTACAGCGGACTGACAGCATTCAAAGCCTTTCCGATGTCAACACTGAGACCTTCCCTCTTGGCTTATTGCTGCTGGCCTTTCTCATCGGAACAGGAGATTCACATTTACAGAACCGGCCTCTTTCCCCCTTATTCAGCCGGACCGCGTGACACGTATGTAGATGAGGAGCGGGCCGCCAATCGGATGGGCGCGGGCGGTGCCGATCCACACGCACGTCACTGTCGCAGGCCAGCTTTGGGGAAAACCCTTGAATGGGCAGCAGCAGGGGGAAGGAACTCGGCTGCTGCCACTCGCCCTGCCTTCTCCCAGAGCCCCGCGAACATTTCCCCTTCAGATAATTCCCCTTTTGAAAGGCAGGCTTGGAACTCTCAGGATGTGGAGATGCCGGCGTTGGACTGGGGTGGGCACAGTAAGGAGTCTGACAACACCAGGTTAAAGTCCAACAGGTTTGGAAGGAGCAGCGCTCCGGAAGCAAGTGATTTGAAACAAACCTGTTGGACTTTAACCTGGTGTTGGAAGTCTTCTTATTGTTGAAACTCTCAGGCAGCGCATTGCAGATTCTAACCACTCGTGCTGTGCTATTAAAAATAGGAGTGTTGGGGATTCATTTGGCAGTCCTGTCAGCTTCAGGGAGGAGGAATGGACGTATAGGGACACTGCGGAGTGGGGGTGGTTTTGTCCCCTTTGTGTCTGCTGTGTGTTTCCAGCATTTTCTCTTAGAATTCAGAATTCGACCAAGTTATTTTCTCTTTATTTCTACTTGGTCTGTTTCCTGCACCTCCATTCTGGAATGTTTATTTCATGTCCTTCTTCAGACTGATTTCTTTACTCCATTACTGTGCATGCCTTTTCCCTCATGAGGATGGTGCGTGTCCGGCATTCACAGAGATCTCTTCCAACTTTTCAAAATACCTTTCTTTTTTGTTTCCTTGGTTCCCTTCGCTGGTCCCAGTACAACCCCAGCCCTTCCCCACAGTGCTCCCACTGAGCACTGACCTCTGTTCTCCTATTAACACATTCTGATATCTCTCACCTTTATGCCGCTATTAACACCCCCCCCCCACCCCCTCGATGGCACCATTAACACCCCACTTGTCTCATGACCGTGACATCTTTGTCAATCTCTCCTTAGCTCTGGCCTTCCATTCTGCCCCACCCACCTCTGTAATTATTACATTTCTATCCCTCTTCAGCACGGTAGCCTTGTGGCTAGCACAATTGCTTCACAGCTCCAGGGTCCCAGGTTCGATTCCGGCTTGGGTCACTGTCTGTGCGGAGTCTGCACATCCTCCCCGTGTGTGCGTGGGTTTCCTCCGGGTGCTCTGGTTTCCTCCCATAGTCCAAAGATGTGCAGGTTAGGTGGATTGGCCGTGATCAATTGCCCTTAGTGTTCAAAATTGCCCTTAGTGTTGGGTGGGGTTACTACGTTATGGGGATAGGGTGGAGGTGTTGACCTTGGATAGGGTGCTCTTTCCAAGAGGCGGTGCAGACTCGTTGGGCCGAATGGCCTCCTTCTGCACTGTAATTTCTATGAAATGAAAAGTTCTGTGGAAGGGTCACATGAGCTCTATTTCTTCCCTCCACAGCTGGTACCAGACCTGCTGTTTACCCAGCATTACCAATTTTCATTTCAACGTTAGAACATAGAATATACAGTGCAGAAGGAGGCAATTCGGCCCATCGAGTCTGCACCAAACCACTTAAGCCCTCACTTCCACCCTATCCCCGTAACTCAATAACCCCTCCTAACCTTTTGGGACAATTTAGCACGGCCAATCCACCTAACCTTTTTAAAAAAAATAATGTTTATTCAGAATTTTTCAACAACAATTTTCAACCATTCAAACCGCCCCCCCCCCCCGTAACAAAAAAACTGAAAAGAAAAGTACCAGAACAAGACAGAAACATATCAATCCAACATAATACAGAACTTGTACAGTGGGTTCCTCCCGCACAGATTGACTTTCCCATATGTTTATGTTTTTCCTTTTTCAAGTGCCCCTCGGAAACCACCCCCCCCGCACACCCATATACCCCCCCCGAAAGAGACCCCCCACCTCTCCCTGGGTTGCTGCTGCTGCTCCATCTAATGCTCCGCGAGATAGTCTAGGAACGGTTGCCACCACCTGAAGAACCCCTGCACTGACCCTCTCAAGGCAAACTTTATCCTCTCCAGCTTGATGAACCCTGCCATGTCATTTATCCAGGCTTCCACACTGGGGGGCTTCGCATCTTTCCACACTAACAAGATCCTCCGCCGGGCTACCAGGGACGCAAAGGCCAGAATACCGGCCTCTTTCGCCTCCTGCACTCCCGGCCAATCCACCTAACCTGCCCGTCTTTGGACTGAGGGAGGAAGCTGGAGCATCCGGAGGAAACCCACGCAGACATGGGGAGAATGTGCAGACTCCGCACAGACAGTGACCCAGTGGGGAATCGAACCCGGGTCCCTGGCGCTGTGAGGCCACAGTGCTAACTATGCTCTCTCGATTCATGCTCTCCTCTCATGCCCACCATCGTATTTTGATTTGCTGAATCGATTTACCAGTCACCAATCTCACAGGACATCTTCAAGCTAGGGGCAAGATCCCCCTCCCCCCCCCCCCCCCCCCCCCCGAGCATTTTCCAGAAGACCCGACATTGGTCACTGGCGGGATGTTCTGCTCCCATCGATGTCTCAGGCTATTTGCGTGGATCGCTCTTCTCACCGCTGGGGATCCTGTCAAAGGGGAGTCGACTTTGATGGGACGAGAGGATCCCACCAGTGGAAGGTCGGGAAAATGCGGGGTGAAGCGTTGCCTGCAAAGCTTCTCTCTTTAGCCATTGTCTACTTCAAAGTGCTTCTGTTTTTAATTGCAGTTTTCTTCTGTGGTACCAAAATGTATAGTTGCACTGTAATCAACAGGCAATTTGTTATTTGAGTGCTGATTCGTGTCAATCTTACGCTCAATTTAAGCACCATTCTGCTCATTCTTTCGTGGGCCCCAGCACCTCCGATCACGCCGCCGGCTACCCCCAGCTCAGCGCGGTCACCCTGGACCAGTCGCGACCGAAGCACCCCCGGAGCTCCATGATGGCCGTCCGGGTAAACGGGTACGAGACACCTTGCCGTTTCGACTCCGGGAGCACCGAGAGATTCATTCACCCGGACATGGTAAGACGCTGCACGCTCCCAATATTCCCGACGCGACAAACTATCTCCCTTGCCTCTGGGTCGCACTTGGTGCCAATCCAAGGGTGCACTACTGCAACCCTAGCGGGCCAGGGCGCTGAGCACGCTAATTTTAAACTAGATGTGCTCCCAGACCTCTGCGCTTCTCTCCTCTTAGGACTCAATTTTCAGTGCAGTCTCAGGAGCCTAACTCTTAAATTCGGGGGGCCCCTGCCCCCGCTCACCATATGCAGCCTCGCGATCCTAAAAATCGACCCTCCCCCCCTCTTTGCGAACCTCACCGCCGATTGCAAGCCAGTAGCCACCAGAAGCAGGCGGTATAGCTGCAGGACAGGACGTTCATTAGGTCCGAGGTCCAGCCTCTCTTGCGGGAAGGGGTCATAGAGGCCAGCAATAGCCCCCGGAGAGCTCAGGTGGTGGTCGTCAAGACCGGGGGAAAGTTCCGGATGGTGGTTGATTACAGCCAGACCATTAACCGGTTTACGCAACTCGATGCGTACCCCCTTCCCCGGATTGCAGACATGGTAAATCAGATCGCGCACTACCGTGTGGTCTCTACGGTAGATCTGAAGTCTGAATATCACCAGCTCCCAATCCGCCCGGAGGACCGCCACGACACGGCGTTTGAGGCAGACGGCCGCCTTTTCCATTTCCTCCGGGTCCCCTTTGGCGTCACAAACGGGGTTTCGGTGTTCCAACGAACAATGGACCGAATGGTGGACCAGCACGGGCTGAGGGCCATGTTTCCGTACTTGGACAACGTCACCATCTGCGGCCATGATCAGCAGGACCACGACGCCAACCTCCACCGATTTCTCCAAACCGCCCAAAAACTCAACATCACCTACAACAAGGAGAAATGCGTTTTCCACACAACCAGACTAGCCATCCTCGGCTACGTCGTGGAGAACGGGGTCCTAGGGCCCGACCCTGACCGTCTGCGCCCCCTCCTACAACTCCCTCTCCCTCACTGTCCCAAGGCCCCGAAGAGGTGCCTTGGATTTTTCTCCTATTACACCCAGTGGGTCCCCCAGGATGCGGACAAAGCCCCCCCGCGATTTAAGGCCACCCTCTTTCCACTGGCAGCCGAGGCTCGCCAGGCCTTCAGCTGCATCAAGGCGGACATCGCCAAAGTCACGATGCGCACGGTGGACGAGTCCGCCCCCTTCCAGGTGGAGAGCGACGCCTCAGAGGTCGCTCTCGCCGCCACCCTCAACCAAGCAGGCAGACCGGTAGCGTTTTTATCCCGCACCCTCACCACCTCCGAAATTCGACACTCCTTGGTCGAAAAAGAAGCCCAAGCCATCGTAGAAGCCGTGCGGCACTGGGGGCGCTACCTCGCTGGTAGGAGGTTTACCCTCATCACCGACCAACGATCGGTTGCCTTTATGTTTGACAATACGCAGCGGGGCAAGACCAAGAAGGACAAGATCTTGAGATGGAGGATCGAGCTCTCCACCTATAACTACGACATAGTATATCGCCCTGGGAAGCTCAACGAGCCCCCAGATGCCCTGTCCCGCGGCACGTGCGCCAGCGCGCAAGATGACCAACTACGGGCTATTCACGATGACCTCTGCCACCCTGGGGTCACCCGGCTCACCCACTACATCAAGGCCCGTAACCTGCCCTACTCCATCGAGGAGGTCAAAGCTGTAACCAGGGACTGCCAGATCTGTGCGGAGTGTAAACCACACTTCTATCGACCGGATAAGGCCCACCTGGTAAAGGCATCCCGGCCCTTTGAACGCCTCAGTATCGATTTCAAAGGGCCCCTCCCCTCGAATAACCGCAACACGTACTTCCTGAACATCATAAACGAGTTCTCCCGTTTCCCGTTTGCCATCCCCTGCCCCGATATGACCACTCCCACAGTCATCAAAGCCCTGCATAGTGTCTTCACCCTGTTCGGTTTCCCCAGTTATGTCCACAGCGACCGGGGCTCGTCGTCCATGAGCGACGAACTGCGTCAGTACCTGCTCAGTAAGGGCATCACCTCGAGCAGGACTACCAGCCATAACCCCAGGGGAAACGGGCAGGTGGAGAACGCGATGGTCTGGAAGACCGTCCTACTGACCCTACGGTCCAGGAATCTCCCGGTTTCCCACTGGCAGGAGGTCCTCCCCGATGCGCTCCACTCTATTAGGTCCCTCCTTTGCACGGCCACAAACCAGACCCCTCGTGACCGTTTGTTTGTTTTCCCTAGGGGAGCTACCTCAGGGGCCTCGCTTCCATTATGGCTGATGACACCGGGTCCAGTCCTCCTCCGAAAACATGTTCGGAGCCATAAGGCCGACCCCCTGGTAGAGAGGGTCCAGCTCCTGCACTCCAACCCACACTATGCGTATATCAGACACCCCGATGGCCGGCAGGATACCGTCTCCCTCCGTGACCTGGCGCCCACAGGCTCCGACACCACGGCCACTGCTGCATCCCCCACACTAGGTCCCGTCCAACCTCCCATGTTCAGCGCCCCTACCCCTACCCCGATATGGTTCTCGCGCTCCCTCCCAGCCGCCGCACCGGTCCACAGGAATGAAGCTCCGGAAGAGCCGCTCCCGGAGTCCACGCCTGTGCCCGCTCCGGGCCCAGCTCCACAGCTCCCCGAAATGGCTGCAACACCAGTGCTTCGGCTGTCGCAACGTACGATCCGGGAACCAGACCGACTGAATCTGTAAACCCGTCACCCCCGCCGGACTTCATTTTTTAAACAGGGGGTGAATGTGGTGAATGGAACTACTGTTAATTCACCAGTGCACTGTGATATCAGTTTACTGCTGTATCGCGTTACGTTACGTGTTTAACCCTGTGGGCTCCACCTATGGGCCATTGTACGTCTTCACCCACAGGGGGATATGTCGGGGCATGTACGGGCTCGCCCATGGCTCCTCCCCTTACAGGAAGTATAAAGGCAGCTGACCTGCGGGGCCGCATTCATTGTTGTACCGGTCACTTGTTAACTGTAGTCATGCAAACTAATACATGGCACGTGTGAGGGCGTGTGTAACAGATCAGAGTCTCCTTGTGGAAAGTGCATTTTCATGGTGGGAAAACCGTGAGGAAACATCCAAACTGTAATACTGAGAAGTAACTTTAATTGCTCAAAGTGACTAAAGGAATCCGGCTTCAAGCACGATGTTAATTAAATGACCGATAAATGCCAGCATTCATCAGTGACTGTGGGCACAGGTCAGGTCATTGACCAGAGGTGCCAATTGGCCCATCACAATAAAAAGGGGGAGCCAATGGAAATCTGCCACTTCATGTTCAACTCGGCAGCAGAGGTGAAACCAATCACTCACTGGAATAACAGTTTAGGGTGACAACAAGTAGAGATGCCACTCCTCACTAGGGCATAACAACCAATGAAATGAAGATTAAAAAGGTTTGAGTTGAAATGGCAGACATTACAAAATGTAATCCAGAGAGGTGGGCATCTTGCCACACCTCAATGAAGCTAAAGATGCAGTTGGCAGCACGGTGGGTTAGCACTGCTGCCTCACGGCGCCGAAGTCCCCGGTTCGATCCCGGCTCTGGGTCACTGTCCATGTGGAGTTTGCACATTCTCCCTCTCGTTTTTTTCCGTGCGGACGCTTTCCCGCAGACACTGTTCCGCGGTCTGTCACACATCTGACTCGAATCCATCCACTGTCGACATGATTTGGAGCATGCCTATCCCAGAGTAAGGCTTTGGGAGATCCTGGACTATGGATTTCAAGATTAAACTGGGATGCCCTCCAGCGACGTGTCCGCCGTGTTTCCTTGCCAAGCAAACTTCTGATTGGACCACTCTGCCTCGCCCTCCCCTATCCCTCTCTGACTCTCCCCCTCTGACACCCCATCCTCTCCCTGTCTGACTCTTCCCCACCCTCTCACTATTTGACTGCCCAAAACGCTGTGGCCCTTTAACTCTATGCCACCCTCTCCCCCTCCCTTCCCCTTTGACTGCCCCTACCCTCTGCCCCTTTGACTCTCCCCCAATCTCTCCCACTCTGACTCCCCCCATCCTCTCCTGAGCTGACACCCCTCCCTTCTCACTCTGACTCCCCCTATCCTCTCCCTCTCCGACCCCCCTACCTTCTCCCCCCTGACTTCCCCCAGCCTCCCCCCCTGACTCTCTCCCTCCCCCTCTGAGACCCTCTACCTCCTTGTCCTCTGCCTCCCCTATCGTCTCCCATTTTGACTCATCCCTACGCTTTCCCTTGACTTTCCCCCTATCCTATTCGCCTCTGACTCTGCCCTACCCTTGTTAATTCTGACTCCCACCCACCCCATTCCCCTCAGACATTTCCAACCCTTTCCCCCCCTGACTCTCCCTATACTATCCCCCACTGGCACTCCCCTAGCCTCTCTCCTCTGACTCTTCCATATCCTCTTCCCCTCTGACTCTCCCCTACCCTCTCCGCTTCTGACTCCCACCCACCCCTTCCCCTCTGTCTCTCCCATCTCCTCCTCTGTCTCTCCGCACCCTATCCTCCTGTGAATTGTCCCTCACCGTCTTCTCGTCTGACTCTCCACAACCCTCCCCCTCTGTGACTGGGAATTTCTCTCCAGATAATGGGGACTGGGCACTGACTCTACACTGGAGACCAAAAGTAATGCGAGCAGAATTAGGCCCTAACAATCACATATCGAAGGAAATTGTTGGAAGAGAGAGAAAGTTTGAAACAGGTTGACAGAGGAAGGGACATTTATGGCCTCACCTCCAGTAACTTCACAGTAACTTCATTCAAGCCTACTTGTGACAATAAACGATTTTCATTTCATTTCATTTCACATCCACGGTCGGACAGTAGTTAGCACTGTTGCTTCCCAGCGCTCGGGCCAGGAGTTCGATTTCCGCCTTGGGTGCGGAGTCTGCACATTCTGAACGTGTCTGTGTGGGTTTCCTCCGGATGCTCTGGTTTCCTCCCACAAGTCCCCAAAGAGGTATTGTTTGGTGAATTGGACATTCCGAATTCTCCCTTCGTGTACCCGGACAGGCGCCGAAATTTGACCACTAGGGGATTTTCACAGTAACTTTATCACAGTGTTAATGTAAACCTAGTTGGTGAGGGTAAAATATTATTATAATAATAAATATTATTATATCCTCCAACTGTCACCGCCCTGTCCGAAACACAAATCCTCTCTCTGTTATTGAGGACAAGCCTTTCCACTTTTAATTTTAGCCCCATTGCCTCACCCCCTGTCGATTACTTTTCACTCACTGAGCTGTGTTTTTTTTAATTGTGTGGTAACTAGTTACAGTTCAAGGAAGACCGCCGGTCATTGGCGGATCCCACAGGCAGCAATGTGATAATATCAGGTATGGAGAACCGGACACATTGCATTCCCCCATCCTAGTACCTTGTATAATCCTTCCACCCCTCCATCTGAAAGCTATGGGCATTCCGAGTTTGGAATCCCACTCCCTCTGTCCCCAGAAGTAGTAAAACTCACCTCTTTAACCCCGCAAAAAGCCGGGTTCATTCCTTTGCCAGACTTTTTAAAACTCACCCTTCCCAGCATTTATTTCATCATTATAAATGAAAAGGTGTGCTGTGGCCATCTTTTATATTTATCAGTGATTAACATTCGGAACGCCGAAACATTTGGAAGTCAATGTATTGGTGTTTCTAGAGGCAGTGCTGAGCAAGATCGCAGAAACTGCCCTATCAGGAGATCACCCCAGAAACTGTGCCTCTCTCCTAAGAAACATCCCGCGCTTACTCCACTTCAATATGTATTTCAACCGTGCACAGCAGGATCCCACAGACATACCCTGCAATGTGTTATCCGCCAGATTTGAAAACAGGTGTTTTAGACTTGAGAGTTTATGAAATATATTTTAAAACACAACCGGACAGATTCAACATCGTTTACACAGACGGATTTACACAGAAAATGTCTCCACCATAGCCTTTCATGTTTTGATGTAATAATCATAGAGTTGCACAGTACTGAACAGGCCCTTCGGCCCATCAAGCCTGCAGCGATACTTCAGGTGCTCATCCAGCTACTTTTGAAAGATTGGGAGGTTTCCATCCTCATTCCTCTTCCTAAGGCCCGGATTCCACTGTCCCGGATTCCCCATCCCTCTGGGTGAAATTTCTTTCCACAAGGCCACTTTCACCTGAAAGTGATGCCCCCTTGTTATTGACACTTCAGCTGAGGGGAAAGACTGCTTCCTATCCATCATGTCTATGTCCCTCATAATCTTATACACCTCCCCCCTCAGTCTTCTCAGCCCCAAGGTAAACATGATGTGGAGATGTCGGCATTGGACTGGGGTGAGCACAGTACGAAGTCTTACATCACCAGGTTAAAGTCCAACAGGTTTGTTTCGAATCACCATCTGTCAGAGCACGGCTGGAACCTGTTGGACTTCAGCCTGATGTTGTCAGAGTTCTTACCAAGGAAAACAACCCAAGCTTATCCAGCCTCACTCCGTCGCTCAATTGTACACTGACATTATCATTTACACTTATTACACGATCAAATATGGGAAGAAATGGCTGGGAATGTAGAGCGAAAGTTGGAATTATGACAGAGGCAGGGACATTTGACCTTCATTTCGTCCACACAATGCTGCATATCCCTCTCTCTCCCTCTCGCCCTCTCTTTCCACACAATTCTCTCGATGAGGGAGAAAGATGGCGAGACTGAGGGTGATAGAGAGAGAGATACATAGAGAGAGACAGAGACAGATACACTAGAATATTCTACAGTCACAAACCCAATAACGTGACTTAAAATAGTTCTGGTTCCTGTGCTTTTACATGTAAACGTGGCATTAATTACACCATAACACAGGCCCTGTTCTCATTGACAAATTAAACAAGTTTCCATCAGAGCCATTTTTTATTCCAGGCCTTTGGGAGCGCTCGATCAAAATCTCCTCAGACAAGTTCATGTCGTATCATTAGAAATAGATTCCCCCTCACATTGGACATGTCATGTTTCAACGTTTAAAATTACACCATCAGATAATAAAGCCCCTTCAGTCAATGAATTGATTACAGTAGCAATGAAGGCATTTCTGGTACAGCAAGATTATAGTAGCATGCCCACTTCAGAGGAGGACAACCCTTACTCTCCTCGGAATCTAGTCTCTTTCCACTACCGCTCATGAGCCTCTCACACACCCCGGCCTCTCCCTGTTCAGTTTCCCCTTCCTTCCTCCATTTCCCGAGATCTCTCTGCCAGTCGCCCTCTCTCCCAGCCTCCCTCTTTCATTCAATATTTCACGTTTAAAGTGAGTTCGTGGCTGCAGTGCAAGTATTAGGGAGCCCGGCAACGTGCGAACACAGCACGATCCCACACTCACAAACTGGTCACGGCCGGGGTATCAAAGCGATCTAAACATTGAAACCTGGAGCAGGAGGAGACCATTGGCTCTGCTATTTATTATTATGGCTGATCATTCAACTCAGTTCCCGCCTCCCCCGGCAAACATCCTTGGATTCCTTTAGCCCCGAAGAGCTGTCTCTAATTCGTTGAAAACAAGTCGACATTAACCAGCAGCATTGTCCAACGTGGGTCTCTATAAACACAAAATATAGGCTGGCCAAGAGAGTGAGAGAAATCCGCAATTAGCACCTTAATAAACTCGGTTCAAAATGCTTCCTGCACATTGCAATGAATCCCGAAATCCATCGCATTGCGGAGGGGAAACTGTCACCAGCATTATCCAGGAATAACATTTCACCTTAACCAACTTTCAATTCAGGTCCCTCTTCCACCAACTTCACAAGTTGATGACGGATTTAAAAATAAAAACAGCGTGTGCTTCATTTGGCAACATCTTATTGGGTCATCTGTGCACAGCAAGACCCCAAGTTACCGTTTCCATTCTCTCTCCTCTTCCCTCCCTCTCGCCTTCCTACCCATTCTCTCTCTCCCCCTTTTCCATTCTCTCTCCCTTTGCCATTAACTCTCTCTCCCTTCGCCATTCTCTCTCTCTCCCTCTCTCCTCATTTACCATTTTCTCTCCCTCTCCTTGCCGATTCTCTCTCTCCCCTTTCTCATTTCTCTCTCTGCCTATTTCCCATTTCTCTCTTATCCTTTCCCATTCTCTCTCCTCGATTGCCAATCTCTCCCTTTCCTTTCTCATTCTCTCCCCTCTAGACTTCTCCCTCTACGCTTTTCCATTTCTCTCTGTCCCTCTTTCCCATTTCTCTCTCCTCCTGTCTCTTTCTTTCTCTTTCTTTCCCACTCTTTTCTCTCGCCCACCCTTCTTATTCTCTCTCTCCATCTTTCTCTTTCTGACCTCCTTTCACATTCTCTCACACTACCCCTTTCCATTTTCAGTCTCTCTCCCTTTCCCACTTCTCTCTCTCTCTCTCCCCCCCCCCCCCATTTATATTCTCCCTCTAACCACAAAGAAATAAGAGACATAGAGCAGGGAAATCCTCAATAAAAGTATTTAAAGAGGTGTTGCACTGATTAGGAGTTGGACAAATGCAGAAATTCTCCTGAGGCCCTCTCAGATGACGCCTTGTATTGAGGCCTAGTCAGAGAGGTTGAATTAAACATCAGGGGACAAAGAACAGGCCCCCTACTCTTAACTCGCATTTAACCCCGTTACAGTACCAAGGAAGCCACAGGAAGCGCAAGGTTTTTAGCAACTTTGACAGAGCACTTTACTCCACTCAAAGCTAATGCCACAAATTAAAGGTCAAATGGGCTGTCGACATTTTGCTTTGAGCATCATCGTTGATTCCTTCGACTCTCACTATCTCCTACTATTCACACAAAATCGACACATCTTTTCTTTCTTTCATTTGCGAATTAGCACAGCCCTTGCATTGTGGAAGCTTTTGCAAATTAATGTCTCCACTCATTCCCAGCCAATCAAATAACTTCCCTTCAGTCCTTGCTTCTCCCCAACCTCGAACATTTGATCAAAACACACGGCCTGGCCAACTTTTCCTTCTCTGAGAAAATCTCACTGGATGTAAAGTTGAAGACTTTTTCCCCAATAAATTTCGGATCAATCTTCAAATTATCCGCAGCATTTTTGATATTGTCTCGCCTCCCGTCGTCGTGAGAGTGAACACACCCGTGTCCCTGCATTTCACTTCATTCTCTCATTGCATCCTAACTGCAGTCGCTCCACCTGTCTGTAAAGAGTTATGGAGTCACATCCACTGTCTCTGAATCCAATCCAATCGATCGCCCTCAGTAGCAATATCCCAATTCCCGAAGTGACTACATCCCGATCTCTTCAGTCACCATATGCTGCTCCGCACAATCAGTCAATATAACCCACTCCCTACAGACAAAACACCGCACCCCACTGAGAGAGCATCTCATCCTCCGGTTAGGAACGTCCCCCTCCCCCCCCCCCCCCACATCTACATCAGTCACAGCGTACCCTCTGATTTTAGTGTCTCTGCTGTTTTGCTTTTCCCACCTTTTGTTCTCTCTGGGGGCTACCATTAGCACTCTGTTCCCTTAGTTTCGGTGAGTATTAGCACTCTGTTCCCTTGGTTTCGGTGGGTATTAGCACTCTGTTCCCTTGGTTTCGGTGGCTATTAGCACTCTGTTCCCTTGGTTTCGGTGGCTATTAGCACTCTGTTCCCTTGGTTTCGGTGGGTATTAGCACTCTGTTACCTTGGTTTCGGTGGCTATTAGCACTCTGTTCCCTTGGTTTCGGTGTCTATTAGCACTCTGTTCCCTTGGTTTTGGTGGCTATTAGCACTCTGTTCCCTTGGTTTCGGTGGCTATTAGCACTCTGTTCCCTTGGTTTCGGTGGCTATTAGCACTCTGTTCCCTAGGTTTCGGTGGCTATTAGCACTCTGTTCCCTTGGTTTCGGTGGCTATTAGCACTCTGTTCCCTTGATTTCGGTGGCTATTAGCACTCTGTTCCCTTGGTTTTGGTGGCTATTAGCACTCTGTTCCCTTGGTTTCGGTGGGTATTAGCACTCTGTTCCCTTGGTTTCGGTGGCTATTAGCACTCTGTTCCCTTGGTTTCGGTGGCTATTAGCACTCTGTTCCCTTGGTTTCGGTGGCTATTAGCACTCTGTTCCCTTGGTTTCGATGGCTATTAGCACTCTGTTCCCTTGGTTTCGGTGGCTATTAGCACTCTGTTCCCTTGGTTTCGGTGGCTATTAGCACTCTGTTCCCTTGGTTTCGGTGGGTATTAGCACTCTGTTACCTTGGTTTCGGTGGCTATTAGCACTCTGTTCCCTTGCTTTCGGTGGCTATTAGCACTCTGTTCCCTTGGTTTCGGTGGCTATTAGCACTCTGTTCCCTTGGTTTCGGTGGCTATTAGCACTCTGTTCCCTTGGTTTCTCTAACTCATCTTTCATTCCCTCGCGCCACATATAAACATGTCCTACTTGCTACGTATTTTAGCTTTCATAAAGGCTCATGTGGACTCGAAACATTAGCTCTTTTCTCTCCCTACATCTGTTGCCAGAGCTGCTGAGATTTTCCAGCATTTTCTCTTTTCGTTTCTGCCACCACGCTCTCTCTTTCCCCCGGACCGTCACTTTCCTCATCAGCGGTCTTCACAGTGAAAGGATCAAACCCTCTACTTGCACCAAGTCCAGCATGATTCCAGCACAGCAACATCTTCTGCTCTCTCCAAACACGCCCGCCACACATCCCCCCCCCCCCCCCCCCACACACACACACACACATACAGTTATTTGCATTCTGTCGGTTCCGTTCCTCCTTTATAACTTTGCCCACTCATCCATCGCACCAAACACACCTTCCATGTCCCCGTGCCCCTTCGATTGCAGCCGCAGGTTGTGAAACAGCTGCTCATTTACCCCGTACCCGGTTCATGATTCTCGGCAGCAACTCTCCTTTCAGGCAAAGCAGCCATTCACTTTTGCAGCCTGCTATTTGACCGAACCCATTCACTGCTTCCAATAGAGTCTCCTGTGCCTTGGAGGTACTAACCGAAGACATGGTGACCGCTTTGCAGAACACCTTCACGCAGCCCCAAGAATGGCCCAGCCTCCCTCTCGCCTGGCATTGTCACTCAGCACCTTGCTCTGCTGCCCACGTGCCTGTGCTAGCCTGCTGCAAGGATCGAGTGAAGCCCATGTCTGATGGAAAAAGTCAGTCGCTGACAATTAAAACAGTCCTGGTGTGAGAAACTGCTAACTTAAAATCGTTTTTCTCGCGGAACCACATCGAAATGCGTAACTGATTTTTGTTTCCTGCTACATTTGATACACTGAGGCTGGCGGCCTGACTGTTCTGGTGAGAAAATGCAAGTTGACCCATTAGCCCGCCTGCAGTTGGCAGGGACCGAAGAGATGGGCAGCTTCAATCTTTCCACCTCAACACATGAATGTGAGCACATTTTCCATGCCAGTATCTGAGGGCTCGTGTATTAGTCTGGTGCTGAACGTTGTGTAATAATCAGCCAGCTTCCCACTTCAGATCTTACGTTGCAGAGACGGTAACTGATAAAGCAATCGAAGGTGGTTGGGCGACAGAGGGTCTGTGGCTATTTCCTGGAATATCCTGCCTGACAGTGAGGTGAAAGTAGATTCCATCATGACTTCAAGAGCAAATTCTGTGCAATCTCAAAGCATTCCTACAGGGCATGCACGGCGATGGGCGAAGTGCTTGAAAATCGGGTTAGAATGAGTCGGTGGAAGTGTTTGACTGGCGCATTCACAATGGGCCGAAGGGCCTTTTGTATGGTATGTGATTCTGTGACGCTATGTATACAGAAGGTAGCCATTTCGCCATTCGAGTATTCACCAACCTTCCGAAAGAGAACTGTACCTCGGTCCATTCATCGCGCCTCCCGACCCCCATCTCCATAGCCTAACGTGCACATCTCTGTACACGAAAGGCCAATTTAACATGGCCAATCTGCCTAACCATCGCCACCTAATACCCCTGCTGTACCTGTTTGGGGAGAGTCAGAGGGGGATGGATTGTCTGCTGAGATTGAAAGGCCCAGTGCGACACATGATCTTAACCTGATGTCTCTCTGCCTCCGAATTATTCAACACTGGGTCGGAATGTGTACGCCACCGGAAGCACCGGGAGCAAACACATGTCGGTGTTGGTTAAACCCAACTCTTCAGTTCGCCCTGGTGCCCCTTTGACACACCAGGTGAGAGGTGAGTTTGGAATCCCTGTTGTGTTATGAGTCATGGGCAACGTCCAATCTCAGGATCACTTTTTATTTGTTCCAAGGACTTTTCACCTTGGACAGAATCATGCTTTCAATGCTCACCTGGTCAACGGCCATCATTGAGATTTACCTCAACAGGTTAGAAATGTGACGTTGATTCCTGAATCCAGATGCTGTCATTTCCACCGTTTCGGCGTCAAGAGCACCACGGTAGCACAGCGGCTAGCACTGTTGCTTCACAGCGCCAGGGTCCCGAGTTCGATTCCCGGCTTGGGTCACGGTGTGTGCGGAGTGGGAACACTCTCCCTGTGTCTGCGTGGGTTTCGTAGGGGTCCAGCTTCCTCCCACTGGACCCGGAAAACGTCAATAAACGTACTGTTCGGTAGTTTGGACATCTTTAATTCTCCCCCTGTGTACCTGAAGAGCGCCGGAATTTAACGACTACGGGCTTTTCACATTACCGTCAGTGCAGTGTTAATGTAAGTCTCCGTGTGACAATAAAGATTAGTATTATTATCACCGTTTGTGCATTGGTGCTTGTCCACAGTTGGCAATAGAAGAATATTAAATGGACAGTTTGATTGGATGAAATCATCATTTGGATTTACAAAGTGTTACTAGGGCTGGGAAATTGAACTTGCAGGGGGGCACTGCCTCACTCCGCCAGGAACCCGGGTTCAATTCTGGCCATGGGCGACTGATTCTGGAGTCCGTATGTTCTCCCCGTGTCTGCGTGGGGTTTCCTCCAGGTCCAGTTTTTTCACACAGTCCAAAGATGTGCGAGTTAGGCGGATTGGCCACAGTGTCCGGGGATGTGCAGGTTAGGTTGTAGGATCACGGGGATAGGGTGGAGTGGACGGGGGTGTGGATATGGGTACAGCGCTCATCCAAAGTGTCGCCTCTTGGCCCGCACCCCTGCCCGCGTCCGACACACAGATAAAACGCAAGACGGTTGCCGACCGTTTCCCCATGTTCAGATTTGACCGCAAGACCCAAGCAACGCAAGATGGCCACCCACCTTCATTTGCAGGATGGCACATCAGGGTGAGGCTGGCTGGTGTTGGGCAGTTTCACCAGCAGTGGACGTGCGGTTCGGGGGAAGGGAGATGACGCGTGGGCTGGTTTTCCTCTCAGGATTTAATAATCGGACGAAAGGGAATTTTCAGCACATTCTTCAACTGCTGTCTGAACTGAGTCTGTGTCACGGCGTAAATCGCAGTGTTTGTGCAGCAACTCAAGAGCTGCAACATGAAGCCCAGTTCCATAACATAATAATCTATCCATACAGACTTATACCCCAGAAACCACATCCGACCCCATATAGAAAAAAACATTAATGTTGACCATAACAGGATGAAATTAGCCGAAATAATAAATAGTAAAATGATTGATTTCCTCCGGTTCTCCATCTCTGGGTCTCTGAGACTCTCCCCACTGCTGTGAGCCCGGAGTCTCCTGCGGGCCCTGCTGCTCAGGACAATGTGTCTGACGGTGAGAACATTGAGCAGCAGAATCAGGACAAATGGAACACCCGGGGTCAGAATGTTGTGGAGAAACTCGATTATTCCCCAGACACGAGATTTCTGAACATCATCTGTGATATCACAAAACCAGGGATTGTTCCACAGCCGATACCAACCTGTGAACATAAAATACCAGAAAATGTTCTTCAAACAGCTCAGCGCAGCCACTGTTCCCAGAACCGCAGCTGCCGTTTTCTCGCTGCAATATTTACTTTTCAGCTTCGGGCAACAAATGGCCACAAATCGATCGAAGGTAAAAGTGACGGTGAACCAGACAGAACAGTCGGTGGCTGCATAAAGCAGGCCGGCGTGGATATTACACACGGGGATGGACCACAGGAAATAAAACTGTTCCTCAAAAACAATGGGAATGTGTCTCAATATCAGGTCGAGAATAACGACCAGCAGATCGCCCACTGCCATGGCCAACAGGTAACAAGTCACACATTTGGACAGTCCACACATTTTTCTCTGCAGGATAACAATTGTGATGAGGTTCACTGTGAGGAAGGGAAATAAACAATTATATGATACATCAGGCAGCGGAACACAATCAGTTTCATTGAGGTGGTATTGACAAAGGCTAACAGAGAAACAGAAATACACACACTCACACACACAGATACAAATACAGACTCTGACAGAGAGAGACATAAATACACACACTGACAGATACAGAGACACAAGTACAAACACCCAGACACAAGGAAACACAAATACACAATTTCAGACAGACACAAACGCAGTCACACAAAACCATACGCACACCCAGACGCAACCACACACACAGTCACACAAAACAGCACATACCCAAACACAGTCACACACAGTCACACAGACACATTCACACACCCACACACACCAACGCACAAAGACCCTCACGAATATTAACACGCACTCACAAACATTCGTACAAACGCATTCACAACCTCACACTCACACAAAAACAATTCACTCACATTTACGAATGCACACACCAACACAAACACACATCAACCCCACACACATATAGCCACACACAGATACCATCAAATACACTCGCCCACACGCACCCACAAAAAGCACTTCCACATGCCATGCACATGCACTCATACCCAGCCATTCACACACAGAGACACCCACACATACATGCTAATACACAGCCCTTTACGCACGGTCATGCAGTCACAAATTCACATCAATACGTACTCACCCAAACACACACACACACACACACACACATACAAACCCTCATCGACATCCACATACACAAACGCACACAAACCCTGACACACACGGATTCACACACACTTGACGACTGTGATATAAAATAGTTACTTTAGAGATATTAGTTACTGTAATGTAGAGATAGGCCAGTCTCATCCTGGTGAGTTCACAGACAAAGGATTTCAGACCGCATGGCAAAACAAGGAAGAGGTGTGTCCAGCCACAGAGGGGAAAAGGATGCTGGGTAATAGGGGGCCAGAGGAAGGGATTGGAAGTGAGCCAATTAGGATGTATGGCCAGGTCAGGAGGAGTATAGGATGACCTATGGGAATCGTGTATGTGAAACTTGATGCCATTTGTGTTATTAGTAGAGATCCCTTTGTCCTACAGACTCATTTGATTCCCGAGGTGTACGAAGCAAGATGTGCTTTGTACCGCTGTGAATTGAGAAAGACTTGCAAGTCAAATAAAATAACTAATGCTGTACCTGCAAATCGACCTCGACTTTTATTGAGGCCAGACTGACGGGTAAATAAATTTGGGATTTGTCACACTCACACCCACAAAATGACTCAATCACTCCTCCGAATACACACACACACAAGCAATCAGAAAGAAACCCCATCTCGTATTAATTTTAATTATTGTCACAAATAGTTTTGGATTAAGACTGCAATTAAGTACTGTGAAATGCGCTCGTCGCCACACTCCGGCGCCTGTTCGGGTACACTGAGGGGGAATTCAGATTATCCAAATGACCTAACAAGCCTTGTGGGAGGAAACCGGAGCACCCGGAGCAAACCCACGCAGACACATGGAGAACGTGCAGACTCCGCACAGGCAGTGACCCAAGCCGGGAATCGAACCTGGGACCGTGGCGCTATGAGGTAACGGTGCTACGCACGGTCCTACCGTGCCTCCCAGACTCTCACCCTCACACCCGCATCCACAGACAGCATCACTCATACCCGCAGACATACCCACACAAACACACGACTCGCACAGAGGTACACTCACGCACACACACAGCCAGGCACACTCACACGTACAGATACACAGACCCATAACCATACACATGCAGTCGCACATCCAAAGAAGCAGCCGCAACCACACCCTCACACGCACCCACACGCATACACGCCCTCACACACATAAACTCACACACGTACAAACCTAACCACTCACACTTACAAATACACGCCCACAGACACACACACTCACACACAACACCACACACATACCGCCACACATTAACGCCAATATATACATTCACGTATACACACAACTACACACAGCCGCTCACAGAAACACCATCAACACACACACATACCACACACAATTTTCCACACACGCACACGTGCCTCACACATCCACGCACCCACACACAGGTGCATACACATATGCACATACCCATACACAAAGCCATACCCAAACACACACAGTCACACGTCCCCACACAACCACACTCACACATACCCACCCGCACATATAAACACACACACATCCGTACCCACAAACACATTACCAAACACAGATCCACTTACATGAATCCATACAACCACAGAAACACACACATGCATTGTCACACAAATAAAACACACACATACACCCGTCTGCATAAACACAATGCCCAGACACTAGCAGACACACATAAACCTATGCAAACACACACACTCGTAAACACATCCACCCGCAAACACCCACACGCCCTCACACACAGGCACACACACCACCAAACACCGCCCCGAATCAGGGGTAACCAAGAAGATGGATGACGGCAGTGTAGGCCACGTTGTCTACATGGAACTTTGCAAGGCCGTTGACAAAGAAGCGCTTGGTAGGTTGTTGCACAAGGTTAAGTCTCACGGGATCCACGGTGAGGTAGCGAATTGGATACAAAACTAGCTTGCCAACTGAAAACTGAGGCTGGTTGTAGAGGGTTGTTGTTTTTTTTTCAAACTGCAGGCCTGTGACCTCAGAGATCAGTGCTGGGACCACTGTTATTTGTTATTCATGTTATTGATTTGGGCGAGTATTTTGTAGGCATGGTTAATAAGTTTGCAAGTGGCACAGTGGACGATGAAGAAGGCTATATTATATTTGATTGAAACGGGATCTTGTTTAATTGGGCCAAAGGACCGATGAATGGCAGATGGAGTTTACTTCGGATAAATGTGAGGTGATGCATTTTGGTAGATCTAATTGGGGCACGACATGCATATTTAATGGTAGGGGGTTGGGAAGAGTTAGAGACCAAAGAGATCTAGGAGTAAAGGTTCAAAGCTCCTTGAATGTGGTGTCAAAGGTGGACAGGGTGGTGAAGAAGACACTCGGCACGCTTAATTTCATTGGTCGGAGCATGAATGCACGCGTTGGGATGTCATGTTGAAGTTATATTAGACATTAGTTAAACCATAATTGGACTAGGGTCGACAGTTCTGGTCACCCTACGAGAGAAAGGATTTATTAAACAAGAAACATTTACTAGGATGCTACCGAGACTTGATTGCTTGTGCTATTAGAGGAGGCTGGATAGATTGTGCCTTTTTACCTGCAGCGTAGGAGGCTTAGCGTTGAACTTGGGAGTGATGATATCCCATAGAAGCAGTTCAGGGAGTTAGATCGTAAACTAAACAGCACGAGCTCTTGGGTTGTGATCTCAGGATTATTCCCTGTGCCACGTGCCAGTGAGGCTTGAAATAGGACGATCGTGCACCTAAACACCTAAAATAACTGGTGGTGTAGGAGGGAGGGTTTCAGATATCTGCACGATTGGGATCTCTTCTCGGGCAGGTGGGACCTGGCCAAGAAGGTAAGGTTGCATCTGAACAGGGAGGCACCAATATACTGTCTGGGGAGTTTGCTCCAGTCACTCGGGAGGATCAAAATTGGTATTGTGGGGATTAGTGAGGAATGAAGTTAAATCGATAGCAAGGAGCGATACAGTTTCAGAAGGCATAGAATCTCTATGGGTAGAGTTGAAGAATCACAAAGGTGAAAAGACCCTGATGGGAGGAATGTACAGCCCTCCTATCAGTAGCCAGGATGTGGGACAAAATAAATCAGGAAATAGAAAAGGCATGTAAAACAGGTAATATTACAATAATCATGGGGGATATGAATATGCAGGTGGACTGGAAGAATCAGGTTTGCAGTGGATTTCATCAAAAGGAATTTGTGGGATGACTAAGGGATGTTTTTTGGAGCAGCTTGCGACAGAGCTTACAGGGAACAGGCAATTCTGGCTTTATTGATGTGCAATGAGGCATACTTGATTAGGGAACTTAAGGTGAAGGAACCCTCCGGGAGCAGTGACTAAAATAGAATAGAATTTACCCTGAAGTTTGAGAGGGAGAAGCTGGAATCAGATGTCATGGTATTACAATTAAATATGGGTAACTACCAATTAGGGAGGAGCTGGCCACAGTTCATTGGAAAAGGAGCAAAGCAGGGAAGACAGTGGAACAGCTATAGAGGTTGTTTTTAGGGGTTATTCGGGAGGCGCAACAGAAATTCATATCGAGGAAGAGGAATCATGCTAAGGGGAGGACAAGGCATCGAAGGCTGACTAGGGAAGTCAAGGACAGCATCATAGCAAAATAAAAAGCATTCAACGTGGCAAACTTTAGTGGGGAGCCAGTCGACTGGAAAACCATTAAAAGCGAGCAGAGGAAACTATAAAAATAATCGTGGGGGGTAGGGGGAGAAGATGACATATGAGTGCAAGCTAGCTAACAACAGAGAAGATGATATATGTGGTGTATATGGATTTCAGTAAAGCGTTTGATAAGGTTCCCCACGGTAGGCTATTGCAGAAAATACGGAGGCTGGGGATTGAGGGTGATTTAGAGATGTGGATCAGAAATTGGCTAGCTGAAAGAAGACAGAGGGTGGTGGTTGATGGGAAATGTTCAGAATGGAGTACAGTCACAAGTGCAGTACCACAAGGATCTGTTCTGGGGCCGTTGCTGTTTGTCATTTTTATCAATGACCTAGAGGAAGGCGCAGAAGGGTGGGTGAGTAAATTTGCAGACGATACTAAAGTCGGTGGTGTTGTTGATAGTGTGGAAGGATGTAGCAGGTTACAGAGGGATATAGATAAGCTGCAGAGCTGGGCTGAGAGGTGGCAAATGGAGTTTAATGTAGAGAAGTGTGAGGTGATTCACTTTGGAAGGAATAACAGGAATGCGGAATATTTGGCTAATGGTAAAGTTCTTGAAAGTGTGGATGAGCAGAGGGATCTAGGTGTCCATGTACATAGATCCCTGAAAGTTGCCACCCAGGTTGATAGGGTTGTGAAGAAGGCCTATGGAGTGTTGGCCTTTATTGGTAGAGGGATTGAGTTCCGGAGCCGGGAGGTCATGTTGTAGCTGTACAGAACTCTGGTACGGCCGCATTTGGAGTATTGCGTACAGTTCTGGTCACCGCATTATAGGAAGGACGTGGAGGCTTTGGAGCGGGTGCAGAGGAGATTTACCAGGATGTTGCCTGGTATGGAGGGAAAATCTTATGAGGAAAGGCTGATGGACTTGAGGTTGTTTTCGTTGGAGAGAGGAAGGTTAAGAGGAGACTTAATAGAGGCATACAAAATGATCAGGGGGTTGGATAGGGTGGACAGTGAGAGCCTTCTCCCGCGGATGGAAATGGCTGGCACGAGGGGACATAACTTTAAACTGAGGGGTAATAGATATCGGACAGAGGTCAGAGTTGGGTTCTTTACGCAAAGAGTAGTGAGGCCGTGGAATGCCCTACCTGCTACAGTAGTGAACTCGCCAACATTGAGGGCATTTAAAAGTTTATTGGATAAACATATGGATGATAATGGCATAGTGTAGGTTAGATGGCTTTTGTTTCGGTGCAACATCGTGGGCCGAAGGGCCTGTACTGTGCTGTATTGTTCTATGTTCTATGTTCTATGATAGGAAGAGTATATTTTAATCATATAAAAGGTAAGAGAGAGGCAAATAGACAATGGACCGTTGGAAAATGTCGCTGGAGAAGTAATAATAGGAGACAAAGGAATGGCAGAACAAGTAATTTGCATCAGTCTTCACGGTGGAAGACGCCAGTGCTCCAGGATAATCAGAGGTGAGTGCAGTGGCCATGAATAAGGATAGACTACACCCCAGGCTTCTCACAGAGATAGCTGAGGAGACTGTGGAGGTACTGGAGGTTATCTGTCAGGAATCACTGGAGACAGGAAGGTCCCAGAGAACTGAAACGCGGCTAATGTAACACCACTGTTTAGGAAGGGAGGGAGGCAGAAGCCGGAAAATTATAGACCAATCAGCCTGACTTCGGTCATTGGTATGGTTTTAGAGCCCATTATTACAGATGAGATTCCGAGGGCAGCACGGTGGTTCAGTGGTTAGCATTGCAATCTCCCGGCGCCGAGGTCCCAGGTTCGATCCCAGCTCCGGATCACTGTCCATAAGACATAGGAGCGGAAGTAAGGCCATTCGGCCCATCGAGTCCACTCCACCATTCAATCATGGCTGATTTCAACTCCATTTACCCGCTCTCTCTCTCCATAGCCCTTAATTCCTCGAGAAATCAAGAATTTATCAACTTCGGTCTTAAAGACACTCAACGTCCCGGCCCCCACCGCCCTCTGTGGCAATGAATTCCACAGACCCACCACTCTCTGGCTGAAGAAATTTCTCCTCATCTCTGTTCTAAAGTGACTCCCTTTTATTCTGAGGCTGTGCCCCCGGGTCCTAGTCTCCTCTGCTAATGGAAATAACTTCCCTACGTCCACCCTATCTAAGCCATTCGTTATCTTGTAAGTTTCTATTAGATCTCCCCTCAACCTCCTAAGCTCCAATGAATATAATCCCAGGATCCTCAGACGTTCATCATATGTTAGGCCTACCATTCCTGGGATCATCCGTGTTAATCTCCGCTGGACCCGCTCCAGTGCCAGTATGTCCTTCCTGAGGTGTGGGGCCCAAAATTGCTCACAGTATTCTAAATGGGACCTAACTAATGCTTTATAAAGCTTCAGAAGTACAACTCTGCTTTTATATTCCAAGCCTCTTGAGATAAATGACAACATTGCATTTGCTTTCTTAATTACGGACTCAACCTGCAAGTTTACCTTTAGAGAATCCTGGACTAGGACTCCCAAGTCCCTTTGCACTTCAGCATTATGAATTTTGTCACCGTTTAGAAAATAGTCCATGCCTCTATTCTTTTTTCCAAAGTGCAAGACCTCGCACTTGCCCACGTTGAATTTCATCAGCCATTTCTTGGACCACTCTCCTAAACTGTCTAAATCTTTCTGCAGCCTCCCCACCTCCTCCATACTACCTGCCCCTCCGCCTATCTTTGTATCATCGGCAAACTTAGCCAGAATGCCCCCAGTCCCGTCATCTAGATCGTTAATATATAAAGAGAACATCTGTGGCCCCAACACTGAACCCTGCGGGACACCACTCGTCACCGGTTGCCATTCCGAAAAAGAACCTTTTATCCCAACTCTCTGCCTTCTGCCTGACAGCCAATCGTCAATCCATGTTAGTACCTTGCCTTGAATACCATGGGCCCTTATTTTACTCAGCAGTCTCCCGTGAGGCACCTTATCAAAGGCCTTTTGGAAGTCAAGATAGATAACATCTATTGGCTCTCCTTGGTCTAACCTATTTGTTATCTCTTCAAAGAACTCTAACAGGTTTGTCAGGCACGACCTCCCCTTACTAAATCCATGCTGACTTGTCCTAATCCGACCCTGCACTTCCAAGAATTTAGAAATCTCATTCTTAACAATGGATTCTAGAATCTTGCCAACAACCGAGGTTAGGCTAATTGGCCTATAATTTTCCATCTTTTTTCTTGTTCCCTTCTTGAACAGGGGGGTTACAGCAGCGATTTTCGAATCCTCTGGGACTTTCCCTGACTCCAGTGACTTTTGAAAGATCATAACTAACGCCTCCACTATTTCTTCAGCTATCTCCTTTAGATGTAGCCCATCTGGGCGCGGAGATTTATCAATTTTTAGACCTCTTAGTTTCTCTAGCACTTTCTCCTTTGTGATGGCTACCATATTCAACTCTGCCCCCTGACTGTCCTGAATTGTTGGGATATTACTCATGTCTTCTACTGTGAAGACTGACGCAAAGTACTAATTTAGTTCCTCAGCTATTTCCTTGTCTCCCATCACTAGATTACCAGCGTCATTTTGGAGTGACCCAAATTTTGCCTCCCGTTTGTTTTTAATGTATTTAAAGAAACTTTTACTATCATTCCTAATGTTACTGGCTAGCCTACCTTCATATTTGTTCCACTCTTTCCTTATTTCTCTCTTTGTTATCCTCTGTTTGTTTTTGTAGACTTCCCAATCTTCTGACTTCCCACTACTCTTTGCCACATTATAGGCTTTCTCTTTTGCTTTGATGCATTCCCTAACTTCCTTTGTCAGCCATGGCTGCCTAATCCCCCCTCTGATAACCTTTCTTTGCTTTGGGATGAACCTCTGTACTGTGTCCTCAAGTACCCCCAGAAACTCCTGCCATTGCTGTTCTACTATCTTTCCCACTAGGCTCTGCTCCCAGTCGATTTTCGTCAGTTCCTCCCTCATGCCCCTGTAGGTACCTTTATTTAACTGTAACACCTTTACATCTGATTCTACCTTCTTTCTTTCAAATTGGAGATTGATTTCTACCATATTATGATCACTGCCTCCTAAGTCTTCCCTTACTTTAAGATCTTTAATCAAGTCTGGCTCATTACATAACACTAAGTCCAGAATGGCCTGTTCCCTCGTGGGCTCCATCACAAGCTGTTCCAAAAAGCCCTCCTGTAAACATTCAATGAATTCCCTTTCCTTGGGTCCACTGGCAGCATTATTTACCCAGTCCACCTGCATATCCACTGTCAGTGTGGAGTTTGCACGTTCTCCCCGTGTTTGAGTATGTTTTGCCCCACAACACAAAGGTGTACAAGGTAAGTGGATTGAACATGCTAAATTGCCCCTTAAATTGGAAAAAAAATGAATTGGGCACTCTAAATGTATTTTTTAAAAAGATGAGATTGCGGAGTACTTGGAACTGCCTGATAAAACAGGACTGTAAGCACGGCTTCATCAAGGGGAGGTCATGTCTGACAAATCAGTTAGAGTTCTTTGAGGAGCTAACAAGGAAGGTGGACAAAGGAGAACCAGTGGATGTGATTTATTTAGATTTTCAGAAGGCCTTTGACTATATGTCTCACAGGGGACTGTTAAATAAATTCATGCTCCATGGTGTTGCGGGTAGGGTTCTGGCATGCAAAGAGGATTGGTTGACTGGCAGAAGGCAGAGAGTGGGTATAAATGCATCTTTTTGAGGGTGGCAGTGAGCGAATAATGTTGTGCCTCAGGTGACTGTGCAGGGACCACAACGTTTCCTAATATATGTTAAAGATCTGGAAGTAGGAACTGAAGGCGCTGTTGCTCAGTTTGCAGATTATACAATGGTCTGTGGAGCGACAGGTAGTATTCAGGAAGCAGGGGGGCTGCAGAAGGACTTGGACAGGCCACGGGAGTGGGAAAAGAAGTGGCAAATGGAAAACAATGTGGAAAAGTGTGAGGTCATGCACTTTGGAAAAAGAAATTGAGGCATAGACTATTTATTAAATGGGGAAATGCTTAGGAAATCAGCAGCACAAAGGACTTGGGAGTCCATATTCACGCTTCTCTTAAGGTTAATGTGCAGGTTTAGTCGACAGTAGAAAGGGAAATGTAATGTTAGCATTCATGTCAAGAGGGCTAAAATAAAAGGCCAGGATGCACTTTTGAGGCTGTGTAAGGCTCTGGTCAGACTCCATTTGGAGTATAGTGAGCAGTTTTGGGCTCCGTACGTAAGGAAGAATGTGCTGGCCTTGGAAACGGTCCAGAGGAGGTTCACAAGAATAATCCCTTGAAAGGCGAGGTTGCCGTTTAAGCAACTGTTGAGGAATCTGGGTCTGTACTCGATGGAGTGAAGGATGAGGGGGGATCTTATTGTCAGCATATGGGATACTGCGCGGGTGGAGTGGACGCACAGAGCAAGTTTCCACTTGTAGGAAACACTAGAAGCAGAGGGCACAATCTCAGACTAAAGGGACAATCCTTTAACGCAGATATATGGAGAAATGTCTTCAGGCAGATTGTGATGAAGCTGTGGAACTCTGCCTCAGAAGACTGTGGCGGACAAATAACTGAATATCTTTACGACAGAGATAGTTGGGTTGTTGGTTAATAAGGGGATCCGGGGTTGTGGGGAGAAGGCAGGGGTTGGGGATGAGAAAAATATCAGCCATGATATCATGTCGGAGCGGAGTAATGGGCCGAGTGGCCTAATTCTTCTCCTCTGTCTTCTGGCCTTATGGTCTTATATCCATGGACCGTGCATAAGAACACGAGAGAGTGTTCCTCGCATTGCTGAACCTTAGAGTGTTGACACAGATGCCCAGTGGACCAACGCACACTAAGTTTCAAAAACATGTGTCAGAGCTGCTGAAAGCTTTTGTCCAACATGGAGCGCCACACGGGAGGCGGCGGGAACTAAAGCCTGAGGATTTCATGTTTTCTGAACTCTGTCACACCAGAACCAGTGACTCCATGGAGGCCAAAATCAAACCCATGGAGAGATAATGAGGGACAGAAATTCACTTTTGACTGGGATTTGGACACATGGTTAAAGGGGACACGTTGAGGAAATCCGGCAAAGTGGAATGTGTTAAATTGGTTGTGGAATTGACAGACAAGAATGGGGAAATTGTAATTCAGGGACTGCCAGATTGATGTAAACAAGCTGGTTTGTATCACATTCAGAAGTTGCCTCGCGTTCATAGTATCGTCATAGGGTCAGAGAATTTACAGTGCAGCAGGAGGCTATTCGGCCCATCGAGTCTGCACCGACTCTTGGAAAGAGCACCCGACTTAAGCCCACACCTCCACCCTGTCCCCGGAACCCCACCTAACCTTTTTGGAAACGAAGGGCAATTTAGCGTGGCCAATACTCGTTGACTGTACATCGTTGGCCTGTGGTAGGAAACCTGAGCAGCCGGCGGGAACCCACGCAGAAACGGGGAGAAACGTGCAGGCTCCGTACTGGCAGCGACCCAAGCCGGGAGTTGAACCCGGGACTCTGGAACTGTAAAGCAACAGTGCTAGCCACTGTGATATCGTACCGCCCATTACCTGACCAAACAAGATACAACGCGAGTCAAAGTCTGTCCAGCACGGGGAGACGGCCAGGCCACACTGGAAGTGATCAGCAGTGTGGGTGCAACATTTATGGATCGAGATTTCCGCGGCACAGGGCAAGAGGGGCTGTATCAGAGAAAACTGGTGCCAGTGAGATATAGGGGGCGGGGTTGGAGACGGGGGTATTATGGGGATCGGGATCTTTTCAGGCTCTGCTTCAACGTGAACAAACAGAAACGTTTTGGGACATGGACAGAGTTGGACAATCAGACTGACACAGCCATGTGATTGGTTCAGAGCAGTGAGCAACTTAAGGCTTTCAGAACGGCTGGTGATGGAGGTCAGTCAGCACAAGGGTGATGAGTGAAGGGGACTTTGTCAGAGATTCGGAGGCGGACAGCAGAGTTTGAGATGACCTTTAATTCTGCAGCGTTGTAACTGGGAGTCTGGTCAGCTGTGAATTGGAATAGTTGAATCTGGAATTCACATTGAGAGCTGGGGAAAGCCAGAGGATGATATTCTGGAGGTGACAGTAGACATTATTGTTAATAAGGTGGATATGGGGTCATAAATCTTCTCAGGTTTAAAGGGTAACAGAGGTGGTAATTAGTGTGGGCTAGCCTCAGGTACAGGAAGGGGGCCAGTCCACAGGGAGCAGAGTATATGCTGGGAACTGAAGTCTCTGTCCATGTTCTCGTGACTTTTTTAACAGGGAGAATAATACATCGTAAAGTCGATTCCAAATATAACAGCAGCATAGAGACACTTAGCAGCAATTCCACTGGACGTCAGACGAGAGAGTGAAGTCTAAAACATTACAACAGTTACCAGTGTTTTCCAGAGTTAGCTGTGAAGAAGGCCTATGGAGTGTTGGCCTTTATTGGTAGAGGGATTGAGTTCCGGAGTCAGGAGGTCATGTTGCAGCTGTACAGAACTCTGGTACGGTCGCATTTGGAGTATTGCGTACAGTTCTGGTCACCGCATTATAGGAAGGACGTGGAGGCTTTGGAGCGGGTGCAGAGGAGATTTACCGGGATGTTGCCTGGTATGGAGGGAAAGTCTTATGAGGAAAGGCTGATGGACTTGAGGTTGTTTTCGTTGGAGAGAAGAAGGTTAAGAGGAGACTTAATAGAGGCATACAAAATGATTAGGGGGTTAGATAGGGTGGACAGTGAGAGCCTTCTCCCGCGGATGGAAATGGCTAGCACGAGGGGACATAGCTTTAAACTGAGGGGTAATAGATATAGGACAGAGGTCAGAGGTAGGTTCTTTACGCAAAGAGTGGTGAGGCCGTGGAATGCCCTACCTGCTACAGTAGTGAACTCGCCAACATTGAGGGCATTTACAAGTTTATTGGATAAACATATGGATGATAATGGCATAGTGTAGGTTAGATGGCTTTTGTTTCGGTGCAACATCGTGGGCCGAAGGGCCTGTACTGCGCTGTATCGTTCTATGTTCTATGTTCTATGAAACAACAGCAGCAAACTGGGCGGAGTTAATGAAAAGTTCAATAATACAGTTAAACAGGGTTTACAGAATTAATGTCTGGACAGGGAGACTTACCAGGGACACCAACAGTAGCCAGGATCGGATAGTATCCCGCTTGAATAATCCAGAGTACACATTGAATCCTGAATGATAATAAAATCCCATCTTGAGAAATGAAGAAAAGACCCATGGATAAAGCCCTGTCCATTGCTGTAATGTTCCGATCGATTGTTCGCAGATTCGGATCCATTGCTGGAATATCCCACTCGATCGATCTCGGATTCTGATCCCACCTCCCGGTCTCTCTGAAGCCGCTGATCCCTGTCAGTGTTGGAGTTGATGCTCCCGCTGACAGTCTGGATAACTCATAGAAATGAATCGCTTTTAATGGAAGAGGGACATTCTCCAGTGACACAATCAGAATCCATGGAGACTGACATTAATTGCAGTCACTGAACAAACAGGGTATGTTAACCCCTTCCGATCCAACACTTATTATACACAATGAATACACGATTAACCGGGTCCAGACTGGCTGTGAGTGAGTCAGATTTGATTGGATTTGTTTATTGCCACGTGTACTGAGGTATTGCGGGAAGTATTGTTCGGAGTCCAGTCCAGACAGATCATGCATAAAAAATAATCATAGGGTAAAGATAAATACACAATGTAAATATACAGACACAGGCATCGGGTGCAGCACACGGGAGGTTAGTACTACTCAGTAGAGTAGATGAGTGAAGATATCATATCAGTCCATAAGAGTGTCATTCAGCAATCTGGTAACTGCGGGCAAGAAGATGTCTTTGAATCTGTTAGTGCGTGTCCTCAGACTTTTGTATCTCCTGCCTGATGGCACACGTTGGAAGAGGTTACAGAGGGACATAGATAAGCTGCAGAGCTGGGCTGAGAGGTGGCAAATGGAGTTTAATGTAGAGAAGTGTGAGGTGATTCACTTTGGAAGGAATAACAGGAATGCGGAATATTTGGCTAATGGTAAAGTTCTTGAAAGTGTGGATGAGCAGAGGGATCTAGGTGTCCATGTACATAGATCCCTGAAAGTTGCCACCCAGGTTGATAGGGTTGTGAAGAAGGCCTATGGAGTGATGGCCTTTATTGGTAGAGGGATTGAGTTCCGGAGTCAGGAGGTCATGTTGCAGCTGTACAGAACTCTGGTACGGCCGCATTTGGAGTATTGCGTACAGTTCTGGTCACCGCATTACAGGAAGGATGTGGAGGCTTTGGAGCGGGTGCAGAGGAGATTTACCAGGATGTTGCCTGGTATGGAGGGAAAATCTTCTGAGGAAAGGCTGATGGACTTGAGGTTGTTTTCGTTGGAGAGAAGAAGGTTAAGAGGAGACTTAATAGTGGCATACAAAATGATCAGGGGGTTGGATAGGGTGGACAGTGAGAGCCTTCTCCCGCGGATGGAAATGGCTGGCACGAGGGGACATAGCTTTAAACTGAGGGGTAATAGATATAGGTCAGAGGTCAGAGGTAGGTTCTTTACGCAAAGAGTAGTGAGGCTGTGGAATGCCCTACCTGCAACAGTAGTGAACTCGCCAACATTGAGGGCATTTACAAGTTTATTGGATAAACATATGGATGATAATGGCATAGTGTAGGTTAGATGGCTTTTGTTTTGGTGCAACATCGTGGGCCGAAGGGCCTGCACTGCGCTGTATCGTTCTATGTTCTATGTTCTAAGAGTGAGTAAACCGGGTGGGACGCGTCTTTCATTCCGCTGCCCACTTTCCCAAGGCAGCGGGAGGTATGGACAGTGTAAATACATGGGACGCGGGTTCACAGAGCGGGCGGCGTTCACGTCCCTCTGCAGTTTCTTGTGGTCTTGGACGAGCAGTTGCCATTCCAGGTTTTGATTCAGCCAGATAGGGTGTTTTCCATGTTGAATCTGTAGACATTGGTAAGAGTCAAGGTGGTACTTCTGAATTTCCTGAGATTCTTTAGGAGGGAAAGGCGCTGTTGTGCTTTCTTGTTCGTAGCGTTAACGTGGGTGGGCCAGGACAGATAGTTGGTGATGTGCACACCTAGAAATTGAAGCTGTCAACCATCTCCAATTAGGCCCTACTGATGGAGAGAGTGGTGTGTACGACACTTCGATTCCTGAAGTCAGTGACCAGCCCTTTTGTTTTTCTGACATTGAGGGATCGATTACTGTCGTTACACCACTCCCCTGGGTTTCCTCCCTCCCTCCTGTACTCTGATTCAAACTTATTCGATAACCGACCCACTACGGTAGGGTCACCAGCAAACTTGTTGACACATGTAGAGCCAAAGTTTCCCACACAGTCGGGTGTCTACAGCGGGGATAGTAGGAGGCTAAGTATGCAGCCTTGCGAGGCCTCGGTTCTGAGGAGTATCTTGAGGGAGGTGTTGTTTATTCTTACTGATTGTGATCTCTGTGTCTTGAATCGAGGATCCAGTTGCAGATGAGGAGGCACGTCTTCGTTTCTAGAGCTTTGATATGAGCTTGGCTGGGATAATGTTGTTGCAGGTGGAGCAGTAGACAATGAATTGAAGTCTGCCATAGGAGTGCGTGTTGTCAAACTGCTCCACGGATAAGTGAAGGGCCAGGGAGATGGAGTCTGCTGTGACCGGTTGTCGCGGTATGCAATTTGCAGTGTATCAAGGCATTCTGGGAGTGTGGAGTTGATGTTCCTCATGACCAGTATCTCAAAGCATTCTCCACTATGTTGTAGATTGGTAAACACACATTTACCACATTACTCCCCAGTGGAGAACGTCAAATATATTTTGTTCCCTTTTCACTGAGATTATTCCTGTCAGTGTGAAAATGCCATTGCGGTGATCGTCCAGAAATTAGCCCCGTTGGCAGCCTGCACACTGAAAGCCTACGAAAACCATCGATATTCCTGACATGGCGAAGGTCAGCAATTCATTATTCACTAATGTGTACGTGGATTACGAAGTATTCATGGCAGCGAAAAAATAAAAATACAAAGCTGAACTCATTCCATGAACAAGTCAATAATTAATTCTGGTGGAGACGGCCAATCGAGCCATTCCTTCAACCCAATGGTCTACAGTTGACGTGATGAGGTCCATTTATGAGCAAGACTTGTATAAAAAACAGAGATTGGCAATCAGTCAATCCTGGATGATTCCTTCGTAACCGCAGCAGAGTTGCAGGGACTGGTCGCACCGAATCTCCTGTGTCAATGGTGTCTTTCCCATTCTCAGGGGTTGGCCCAAAACATTGTGGCTGATGCTCAGTTAACCACTGACATGTCCGAATAGCCGGTCCTCATTGTTGTTGCAAAGGAAATATTTATGATCACGAAAGTAGATGGACATAAGCTTTAAATGTTAATTTTTACCATTTGGCATTTCCATCCACATAAGGTTTTTTCTCTTGAAGCAAGCTGGGTGGTGTACCCGTTCCATGGTGATGATTCCGTCCTAATGCAGCAGATAGTAGGAATAAGGTCATGTGTAATAAGGCTCTTTGTGGTGTGAAAAATATACAAATCTTACTTTGCTTGAATAATTCAATGAGGGACACTCCCTGGCAAAATGGAACATATTTACCCATCGGCAGGAGCACGGTTCAGTCAGTGACTATAACCTCCGCACATTTTGGTAGATTTCAACATAATCTGAAGACCTTCCTTCCTCTTCCTGTCGGGGCACCAAGTCGCCATCCCTTTCCATTTGTAGATGGTTCAGAGTCGCGTAAGTGACATAATAATCGGCCTTGCCCTGAAAGGGAGTGGAGAGGATATCAATACACACGCTGCCTGCTCGAATTTAAACCGTATCGGTCAGAACCTCCTCCTCCTCCAGGTACTGTATGCGGTCAGAGCACTGGGACTAATACGTTTACATAGGGACAGCTTGTGTGTGTAATTTTGTATCTGTTTGTGTCTCTGGGAATAAAGAACAAAGAAAGTTACAGCCCAGGAATAGGACCTTGTGCCCTCCAAGCCTGCCCATCTAACATAAAACCGTCCACATTTCCGCGGTCCGTATCCATCCAGCCCCATCTTATACCTGTTTTGTTTTATTCGTTCAGGGGACGTGCGTGTCGCAGGCTGGGCCAGCATTTATTGTCCATCCCTAACTGCGCTTGCAGGGCAGTTAAACGTCAAGCACATTGCTGTGGGGCTGGGGTCAGACCAGGCAAATTTGGCAGATTTCCTTCTCTGATCCAGATGGAGTTTTACGACAACCAGCAATGGTCATCATTGCACATTTAATTCCAGATTTTTATTAAATTCAAACTTCGCCATCTGCAGTGCCGGGATTCGAACCCGCATCCCCGGAGCATTACCTTGGGTTTCTGGTTTAGTCGTCCAGTGATAATACCACTACGCCACTGCATCCCAGTGCTTACAGCATTGGCTATTCTCCAGTCCTCTGGGACCTCCTCTGTAGCCAGTGCGGAGACAAGGATTCGTGTCAGGGTCCCAGCGCTTACGTCCAGTGCCTCCCTCAGTATTCTGGGGTACATCGCATCCGGCCCTGGGGACTTATCGATATTAATGTTTTTCAAGACGCCCAACACCGCCTCCTTTTTGATATTAACTTGACCCAAACAATCTTAACACCCTTCCCCAGTCTCCACATCCATCAAGTCCTTCTCTTTGGTGAATACTGACACAACGTAGTCATTCAGTACCTCGCCAATTTCCCCTGGTGACAATCATAGATTCCCTCCCGTGTCCTTGAGTCGGGCAACCCTTTATGTTGTGAGAGTTTTCCTCCTCTGACACTCTTTGTGACAGTGAGTTTTTGATCCGCTTATCTACCTGCCCTGCTGCCTTCAACAAACTATGGACATGTGCCCCAAAATGTTGCTCTCCTCTGACTCCCTCCAACATTAATGATGTGGTTAAATAAGACACTTACTGGGATTCTTCCAGCTCCATTTCCATTGTCACCTATAGGGAACAAAATACTCAACTTTGAGTTTGCGCTCCGGGTGATATTCCAATTCCAGCCCCCCCTTCCCTCCCCTCCCCCCATTATCCTCGTTAATATGTCAGTAAACATGGCTGTTCTTCCCACAAGGAGACAGAACCTCTGCCGTTGGTGAAGTGGGATTGCAATAGATATGATAAATAGGGGCTGGTTTAGCACAGGGCTAAATCGCTGGCTTTGAAGGCAGGCCAGCAGCACGGTTCAATTCCCGTACCAGCCTCCCCGAACAGGTGCCGGAATGTGGCGACTAGGGGCTTGTCACAGTAACTTCATTTGAAGCCTACTCGTGACAATAAGCGATTTTCATTTTTCATTTCATGAACGAGTTCAGACAAGTGACTTGGAAAACACTTTATTTTACATTTGGAGCTTGGGTGCGCGGGGGGAGAGGGGCGGGGGGAGAGGGGCGGGGGGAGTGCACCACTTTGGCCAATGAAAGCAGCACACAATGCTGTTGGCCGATTGAAGATCAAAGTAAGGAGTCACCTTTATTTCATGGGGGTGTGGGCAGTGGCGGCAATGGCAGAATTCATTGCAATTCCCTTACTGGTCTACAGGAGGTGGCGCTGAGCCACCTTCCTCTGCATTACCCGTGGTGCAATAAGGGTCAGGGCTCCATTCCTTTATTGCAACCTCTCTCGAGTGGCATTCTCCGCCACTTTACCAGCACAGTTAGGGGGTCAAGCAAATCCCTGTGGATCTGGATGAGAACAGTCAGGACGGCAGACATACCTCCGCTCATGGAGGGGCAGCAGTGGATCACATTTCTGCTGCAATTGCTAAATGCTCACCGTCACTCAGACTTTCCAATCCCACATACTCATCATTTGTCACAGTTGATCTCCGCGAATTCCTGTGGTGGATTGTGAACCCATATCCAGAGATTATTGGGCAGGACCTTTGGGTTACTATATTGATCTTATAAAGCTGTGACCATCTCCCCAGTGGGAATTTTCGGTGTGCGACTACCCCCCCACCCACTTCCCCACCCCACCTTATTGTGAGGCCCAGTCAAAAACGCCAATAAACTGGTCATCCCCAAATCATTCCAATGCAATAACACATGAAAGTAAGAGTGTGAGCACTCCTTGAATGATGGAAGCACAGCATTCCTACTATGCTAAAGTAAGTCATTTGGACCATGGAGTCTGCAGCGATCCTCTTAAAGAGCCACTAAACCAGACAGCCTCCTGTAAGACAAAACTAGACACAACTGCACATGTTTGGACACTAAGGGGCAATTTAACACGGCCAATCCCCGTAACTTGCACATCTTTGGGCACTAAGGGGCAATTTAACACGGCCAATCCCCGTAACCTGCACATGTTTGGGCACTAAGGGGCAATTTAACACGGCCAATCCCCGTAACCTGCACATGTTTGGGCACTAAGGGGCAATTTAACACGGCCAATCCCCGTAACCTGCACATCTTTGGGCACTAAGGGGCAATTTAACACGGCCAATCCCCGTAACCTGCACATGTTTGGGCACTAAGGGGCAATTTAACACGGCCAATCCCCGTAACCTGCACATCTTTGGGCACTAAGGGGCAATTTAACACGGCCAATCCCCGTAACCTGCACATGTTTGGGCACTAAGGGGCAATTTAACACGGCCAATCCCCGTAACCTGCACATGTTTGGACACTAAGGGGCAATTTAACACGGCCAATCCTCGTAACCTGCACATGTTTGGGCACTAAGGGGCAATTTAACACGGCCAATCCCCGTAACCTGCACATGTTTGGACACTAAGGGGTATTTTTAGCATGGTCAATCCCCGTAACCTGCACATGTTTGGACACTAAGGGGCAATTTAACACGGCCAATCCCCGTAACCTGCACATGTTTGGGCACTAAGGGGCAATTTAACACGGCCAATCCCCGTAACCTGCACATGTTTGGACACTAAGGGGTATTTTTAGCATGGTCAATAAAGCTAGCAGGTACATCCGTGCATACTGTGAGCGATATCCAGCCCTATATCTGAGGCAGAATGTGCTGGCCTTGTAAAGGGTCCTGGGAAGGATTACAAAAACGATCCCTGGAATGAAGAGTTGGCAAACGGTTACTGTGCAACTCGTCTGTACTCCTTAGAGTTTGGAAGGATGAGGGGATGGGGGGTATTATTCAACTTATAGGATGATGTGAGGCCTGGATAGAGTGAAGGTGGAGAGGATGTTTCGACTAGTAGGAGAAACTAGAACCCGAGGGCACAGCCTCAGACTGAAGGGCGATCCTTTAAAACAGAGATGAGGAGGAATTTCTTCAGCCAGAGGGTGTTGAATCTGCGGAACTCTTTGCCACAGAAGGCTGTGAGGGTCAAATTGCTGACTGTCTTGAAGACAGATAGATATTTTTGATGAATAAGGCGATCAGGGTTTGTGGGTGAAGGCAGGAGAACGGAGTTGAGAAACACAGCAGGCATTATTGAACCGTGGAGCAGATTCGATGGGCCGAATGGACTAATTCTGCTCCTATTCACGGCACCGAGGTCCCAGGTTCGATCCCGGCTCTGGGTCACTGTGCGTCTGGAGTTTGCACATTCTCCCCGTGTTTGCTTGGGTTTCGCCCCCACAACCCAAAGATGTGCAGGGGAGGTGGATTGGCCGCGCCAAATTGCCCATTAATTGGAAGGCATGAATTGGGCACTCTAAATTTATATAATTTATATAAAAAGAATAATTCTGCACCCATGTCTTATGTTCTTATCTTTGGACACTAGGGACAATTTAACATGTCTAATCCCCCTACGGTGCACATGTTTGGACACTAAGGGACAAAATAGCATTGCCAATCCCCATAACCTGTACATCTTTGGACACTAAGGGACAATTTAACACGGCCAATCCACCTAACCTTTACATCTTTGGACACTAAGGGACAATTGAACACGGCCAATCCACCTAACATGTACATCTTTGGACATTAACGGGCAATTTAACACGGCCAATTCACCTAACCTGTACATCTTTGGACACTAACGGGCAATTTAACACGGCCAATCCACCTTCAAACCTTCGTAGACTTCTATCAACCTCCATCGCCCATCAACCTCCATCGTTCAATGAGAACGAAACGAGTTTATCCAACATATCCTCACAGCTAATGCCCCCCGTACCAGGCAACATTCTGGTAAACCTCTTTTGTACCCTCTGCAAAGCCTCCACATCCTTCCGCTGGCGTGGTAACCAGCATTAGACCCAATGTTGCAAGTGTGCAATTAGGGATCTGTACAGCTGCAACATGACTTGCCAATTTTTATACTCAATACCCAGGTCGATGAAGGCAAGCATGCCGTATGCACGGTAGCACAAGTGATTAGCACTGTGGCTTCACAGCTCCAGAGTCCCAGGTTCGATTCCGGATTGTGTCACTGTCTGTGCGGAGTCTGCACATCCTCCCAGTGTGTGTGGGTTTCCTCCGGGCGCTCCGGTTTCCTCCCACAGTCCAAAGATGTGCAGGTTAGGTGGATTGGCCATGATAAATTGCCCTTAGTGTCCAAAATTGCCCTTAGTGTTGGGTGGGGTTACTGGGTTATGGGGATAGGTTGGAGGTGTTGACCTTGGGTAGGGTGCTCTTTCGAAGAGCCGGTGCAGACTCGATGGGCCGAATGGTCTCCTTCTGCACTGTAAATTCTATGAATGCCTTCTCGACCTGCGTTACCCCTTTCAGTGACCTATGGACCTGGACACCCAGATTCCCCTGTCAGTCAATAATCTTAAGGGTTCTTCCCATTTACTGAATATTTCCCACCTGTATTAGCCCTTGAAAAATGCATTACCTCACATTTGCGTGGATTAAACTCCATCTCCCATCACTCCTCCCAAATCTCCAACTGATCTATATCCTTCTGTGTCCCCTGACAGTCCTCATCGCTATCCGCAATTCCACCAATCTTTGTGTCGTCCGCAAACTTACTAATCAGACCAGTTACATTTTCCTCCAAATCGTTTCCATAAATATGCTACTTTCGATGTGGGAGGCAATGATTTCACGGTTTCGAGTTCAACCAGAACATTGTGCCAAACGCCAGCCGGCTAAAAAAGACAACGTTTGCTTCAGGGCTACTGATCAGGGGTCCTTCAGTAATTATTTACCCCCTAGTACAATGTTCTGAAGAGTTCCAGCTCCTTATGTTTCCTGTTTGCTTTAAGTGCAGACCTGTGCAAAAAAATAGATTTCAATGCATATTACCAGCCGCCTTCCTCTTCACTTGGACTTCGGCGTATACAATTCCACCAGCGGACGGCACTTTGTGTTCTAAAAGAGAGAAGAGATTGAAGGGTTACATGTCAAGCAGCTGTCCCTCACCGCCTGATTCTGGCCTGCTACACTTTCACAGCACTGAGCAGTTTGGAATCATGCTTGAATTAAATGTACGTCAACATGACCCAAATGCTTGATCAAAGGAATCCTCAATCAGAGATATCAAATTGAGATAAGACCATAAAACCATAATGCACGGTAGCAGAATTGGGCAACTCAGCCCATTGAGTCTATCCGACATCCAATCGTGGCTGATATTATTCTCATCCCCATTCTCCTGCCTTCTCCCCATAACCCCTGATCCCCTTATCAGTCAAGAACCTATCTCTCTCTGTCTTAAAGAAACCCAGTGATTTGGCCTTCAAAGGCAAAGAGTTCCACAGACTCACTCGACTCTGGCAGAATGAATTCCTCCTCATCTCTTTTTAAAAGGAGCGTCCCTTAAGCCTGATATTGCGCCCTCTGGTTCTCGGTTCTCCTCCTAATGGAAACATCCCCTCTATCTCCTCTCTCTCCAGGCCTCGCAGTATCCTGTAAGTTTCTGTAAGGCCCCCCCTCATCCTTCTAAGCTCCAACGTGTTCTGATCCAGAGTCCTCAGCCCCTCATCATATGACAAGCACTTCACTCCAAAGTTAATTCTTGTGAACCTCCTCTGGACCATTTCCAGGACCATCACAACAAATACCCGGGCCCAAACCTGCTCACAATCCTCCAAATGGGGTCTGACCAGAACCTTATACACCATCAGAAATACATCCTGCTCTTGTATTTTACCTATCGACATGAATGGCAACGCCCTGGTTAGCTGAGTTCTGTATAAAAGACAGACAGAAAGCGCACTTATTCAGCTTTGCGCAGGTGAAGGAGACACATCCAGAGTGGGGATTGGAACTGGGTAATTTGGTGCAGTGAGGTAATTCGGGGCAGTGGGAGAAGGTGCTTTTTCAATACTGTTTCGTTCTCTTTCTTCACCTGTTATTCCGGTCACACCCAAGGTGCAGGCAGAGAGATGGGTGACCACCAGAAAGGGCAGGCACTCAGTGCATGAATCCCCTGTGGTTGTCCCCCTCTCGAATAGGTATACCCCTTTGGATACTGTCGGGGGTGATAGCCTATCAGGGGAAAACAGCAGCAGCCAGAGCAGTGGCACCACGGCTGGCTCTGATGTTCAGAAGGGAGAGTCAAAGCGCAGAAGAGCAAGTCATAGGGGACTCTAAAGTCAGGGGCACAGATAGGCGCTTCTGTGGACGTGAAAGAGACTCCAGGATGGTATGTTGCCTCCCTGGAGACAGGGTCCAGGATGTCTCCGAACGGGTAGAGGGCATCCTGAAGGGGGAGGGCAAACAGGCAGAGGTCGTTGTACATATTGGTACTAACGACATAGGCAGGAAGGGGCATGAGGTCCTGCAGCAGGAGTTCAGGTTGCTAGGCAGAAAGTTAAAAGAGTAAAGTAAAAGTTACTCTAGGGTGGTAATCTCGGGATTACTCCCTGTGCCACGTGCCAGTGAGGCTAGAGATAGGAAAATAGAGCAGCTAAACACGGGGCTAAACAGCTGGTGCAGGACGGAGGGTTTCTGCTATCTGGACCACTGGGAGCTCTTCCGGGGCAGGTGTGACCTGTATAAGAAGGACGGGTTGCAACTCAACTGGAGAGGCATAAATATCCTGGCCGCGAGGTTTGCTAGTGTCACATGGGAGGGTTTAAACTAGTATGGCAGGGGGGTGGGCATGGGATACTGGGCACCATACCCCCCGTCACGAGGAGGCAACACACAACCGCTGGGAGGAAGAACTGGAGGGGGACCGCAGGATCTCACGACAACGAAGCATCGGGAACTAGACCTGGTTGGTGGACACGGAGAGAGAGCTCCCGAGATGGAGGTCGGCCTAACGCGAGCAAGTGAGGCCCAGCTGAGTGACAGTTCCCCATAGCAAGTGTAGACCGACACCCCACCCCCACAACCTCCACACCTTCCCCCACCAAGACCCACAACACCCGCCACAACATCTCCACACCCCCAACACCCCGAATCACCGCCAAACCAGCCACCCCCACCACCCCCACCACCCCATCGCCCAACACCACCCCAACATGCGATTCAATCACGTGTCATACCTATATATCCTTTTGGGTGTGGGGTTGGGGTGATCTTTGTGCGGGGTTTCCAGGCTGGAAGGCATAGTGATCACAAAGATACACAAAGCTCTTTTGAAGAACTTAACTAATTTTATTAGTACTACTAAATTTGAGTTCTACACTTATTCTAAATATCAAGCATACATGTAAGAATTAAACTGCACTCACCAACACTATCTCCATCTACTAATTATAGCTATTATATCTGAGCTAATTCTGCAATGCAATGAGAATCTTCTTCAGCTCCAGTCTAATGAGCTCCCCCCAGCTGATGAGTCAGTGCAATTTATAGTAGAGTCCTCTCGCTCCCTCTAGTGGCTAAGCCCAATATAACATTAACTCTTCACATGCTGAACATTTGTATAATGTGACATGGGGGAATGTGGGAACTCGACACGGACAGTGCCATGGGTCCGGATCAGCGCCAGTTCCTTGGCACGGTGAGGCAGCAGTGCTAACCACTGTCCCACCGTGCTGCACGATAGGATTCCGAGGGTTAATGCGCTGACAACGGTTCTCCTCGATTTTACGAGGTGGATTATCCCCAAGTGCCTTTAAACACTGAGAAACTAATGTTTGCATCAGCACTGTGAACTCCATCTGGCTATCTGAGACTCAACATCCTGAACTCAGATTCTCCTGAAACCTCCTTAAACGTGGTTATTCTGGCTCCATTGTCGTGTGAAGTGAGTTTTACCTTTGTTGTGACGACGCCGTTTGCAGCGAAACAGTAGAATCAGTAAGGCGAGAATCAGGAACGAAACCCCCACTGCCACGTAGATCACAACGAGGGACCGTTCAGAGGTAACTGAAAAATAAAATCGGTAAAAGAACGGGTATTAATAATTGAACAGAAAGATGAAGTCGGTGCAGACTCGATGGGTCGAATAAACTCCTTCGTTTGGCATAAATTCGATCTTTTATTCTGTCCTCGCCAACATATCAGAGGTTTGTAATATTAGGTTTAAAAGGGTGGCACAGGGATTTGCACTGCTGCCTCACAGCTCCGTGCTGCTCTTGAGAGTCGCAGAGTTAACATCTATTTGGACTAATCCGCTCGAATAGTGTCTCTGTTCCACTGCTGTTATTCCCCACTCCACTCTTTGTCCCAGACACACCCTGAAGTCCCCGAACCTCTGAAGTGTGCATTGCAGAAAATAGATATCTTGCCTATTTCATCTCTGGCCCTATGCTATCCTGAGGTGTAGGCCTGAAACTTCTCCACACTTTTCCTTTACTCCATGAATGATCGAGTCGAGTAAATGTATGTAATGGAAAAAGAGGTCGCAGATTGCTCCAGTGCCGGACACCATTCGATCCATGAGCAACAGATCGGGTGTTAACCACCCCGACATCTCCCCCTACGTATGCACATCGTTTCTGATCATATAATCATCGGAATTCCACTAGAATGCCGCCATGAAACCTGCCTCCACCACACTCCCAGCAAGTGCATTCTAGATCCTGAACCACACGATGTATAACCCCCCCTCCCCACCCTCATATCTATGTTCCTTTCCTTTGCCAAATACTTTCAATCCATGATTTGATCCACCTTGATCCATACGTCAATGGGAACAGTTCCCCACACCCATAATTCTCGAGATTCCTCTTGATTTTGAATACCTATACTCACCCCTATTATTACATCTGAGGATCTGTAAGCTCTAATAACTGTTCTCTGCTCCTCTCCCGCCATCTTCAGTGACTGATCCACACAGCCGCCTGTGTCCCTCTGCGTCTTTTAGAATAGTTAAATATATTAAATTATGTATCTCCATGCTCCTCCCGCTAAATTGTATATGTCTCCATATTGAATTTGATCTGCCATCCTGCTGTCCATCCCACCAATATGTCTACCCCAATCTAATGCCTGCACATATCAACCAATCGTGTCCCTTGCAGGTAACGCCGTTCACCAGAAGGCTACAATTCGCCGACTTCCCAATTCAAAACGTAACGTCTGATCTACTTGAAACAAACGGATCCAAGCTCTATGAGATTGGTCCGGAATCGACTTCCCAACAGAGGTGGCTGATTATCCTTGGCTCTTCACTGACACACAATGTTTCTTAAACCCATCAAACGTCCAGCAGTTTAAATGGTAACAGCTGGGAAGCCCCACCTAAAGAAAAAATGCTATTTTCGTTATCTCAAGGAATGGAAGTGTCACACTATATTAATGATTTGGATGAGAATTTAGGAGGCATGGTTAGTAAGTTTCCAGATGACACCAAGATTGGTGGCACAGTGGATAGTGAAGAAGGTTATCTAGGATTGCAACGGGATCTTGATCAATTAGGCCAGTGGGCCGACGAATGGCAGATGGAGTTTAATTTAGATAAATGTGAGGTGATGCATTTTGGCAGATCGAATCAGGCCAGGACCTACTCAGTTAATGGTATGGCGTTGGGGAGAGTTATAGAACAAAGAGATCTAGGAGTACAGGTTCATAGCTCCTTGAAGGTGGAGTCGCAGGTGGACAGGGTGGTGAAGAAGGCATTCGGCATGCTTGGTTTCATTGGTCAGAACATTGAATACAGGAGTTGGGACGTCTTGTTGAAGTTGTACAAGACATTGGCACGGCCACACTTGGAATACTGTGTGCAGTTCTGGTCACCCTATTATAGAAAGGATATTATTAAACTAGAAAGAGTGCAGAAAAGATTTACTAGGATGTTACCGGGACTTGATGGTTCGAGTTATAAGGAGAGGCTGGATAGACTGGGACTTTTTTCCCTGGAGCGTAGGAGGCTTAGGGGTAATCGTATAGAGGTCTATAAAATAATGAGGGGCATAGATAAGGTAGATAGTCAACATCTTTTCCCAAAGGTAGGGGAGTCTAAAACTAGAGGGCATAGGTTTAAGGTGAGAGGGGAGAGATTCAGAAGGGCCCAGAGGGGCAATTTCTTCACTCAGAGGGTAGTGAGTGTCTGGAATGGGCTGCCAGAGGTAGTAGTAGAGGCGGGTACAATTGTGTCTTTTAAAAAGCATTTAGATAGTTACATGGGTAAGATGGGTATAGAGGGTTATGGGCCAAGTGCGGGCAACTGGGACTAGCTTAATGGTAAAAACTGGGCGGCATGGACTGGTTGGGCCGAAGGGCCTGTTTCCATGCTGTAAACCTCTATGATTCTATGATTCTATGTATGAAGGACCTGAGGAAATGTGTGACAGATACGGGTGAGCTCTGGCCAGTCATGTGCACACGTTTTGGTCGTGCCTGAAACTGAGGAAATTCTGACACACCTCCTGAAGCCCCATTCTGACAGTTAGACCTAGAACCCGGTCTCCCAGGAGCCTTGGGTCCCAGGGTGTCCGACTTTGCTGCAGCTCCAGGCAGGGGCGGATGTCTTAGCCATTGCCTCGATGGTGACGAGGAGGGGAATGTGTGGTCAGTTTCTCCAGCCTGTGTCTCAGCGGGCTGGTTTAGCACAGGGCTAAATCGCTGGCTTTGAAAGCAGACCAAGGCAGGCTAGCAGCATGGTTCGATTCCCGTACCGGCCTCCCCGAACAGGTGCCGGAATGGGGCGACTGCGGCTTTTCACAGTAACTTCATTTGAAGCCTACTTGTGACAATAAGCGATTTTCATTTTTCAATATGGCTGGGACATTTAGTGGAGTTTCTCAGCCTGGATAAGGTTACATTTAATTGAAGAGGGAATGAGGACGGGTTCCATAAAAAATGGCGCCTGTTCACATCTCACTTTCAGGAATTAACCGCAGTCAGCAGCTAAAAGGGGATAGGGTGGTAGTTAGTTATTTAACTGTTTTATGGTTGAGGACGGGATTGTTAAATGTTACTTAAATATGTCAAATGGAATTTCTGTGAAAAAAAATTTAAAAAGCTAATCAAAACATTTCTGAAAACAGGACTTTAAGCCTCGCAGGCCACAACTAATTGACAATTACTCAGAATGCTGTTGGTTAACTTAACCAACAGCTGACAAGTCAACTGTGCGCACTTAAGCTGACTTGTCTCAATACATCAATCTGCTTTGAGGTACAGAATACTGAGAATTGCGGACACAACTCACGAGGATACTAAAGGAAGAAATCCCTTGGCGAGGGATGTGTACGGCCAGACACATGACTATCTACTGAGTCATTTCGTCAACTGAAATATGTAATGCCAATTGGATGCCGAAAATGTCTGCACACACGTTTTGAACGAGCAGCCTACTCGGGCCCAATCCCCCCTCCTATCCCGATAACTCCACTTAACCTGCCCATCGTAGGACACTGAGGGGCAATTTATCATCGCCAATCCACCTAACCTGCACATCTTTGGATGCTAACAGTCAATTTTAGCTTGACCAACCCAGCGACCTTTGGTATTAACAGAACTGTCAGAACTGCAAGGGGTAATGAAGTGTCGAGAGTAGCCACTAGAGGGAGCTACTGTTACATCTATATAAGGCATTGATGCTAAGTATTGTTGGAGAATGTGTTCAGCAGTTAGGTAGTAAGAGTCAGATGTAAATATAGTATAAGTGCGTGCAGGTCATAGTGTAAACCAGTATTGAGATTTGGTGTAGATAAGTGTAATTTAGATGTAATTAATAAACTGTGCATTCTTTACGAGTACGTGTCGAATCATGGTTAGTAGTGATAATAAATATATAGCTTTATTTAAGTTAAAGCTATTTTGTGGTCTTTTGAACACTACGCCAACCATGCTGAAATAAACAACACAAAGAACACCCCAGAACCTGCACGTATTTGGACACTCAGGGTCAATTTAACATGGCCAATCAATCAAACCTGCACATCTTTGGACACCACGGGACAATGTTAGCATGGTCAATCCATCGACCTGCACAGCTTTGGACGCTAAGTGACAATGTTAGACAATTACTAGGGGGCATAGATTTAAGGTGAGAGGGGCAAGGTTTAGAGTAGATGTACGAGGCAAGTTTTTTACGCAGAGGGTAGTGGGTGCCTGGAACTCGCTACCAGAGGAGGTGGTGGAAGCAGGGACGACAGTGACATTTAAGGGGCATCTTGACAAATATATGAATAGGATGGGAATAGAGGGATACGGACCCCGGAAGTGTAGAAGATTGTAGTTTAGTCGGGCAGCATGGTCGGCACGGGCTTGGAGGGCCGAAGGGCCTGTTCCTGTGCTGTACATTTCTTTGTTCTTTGTTCTTTCTTTGTTAGCATGAGCAGTCCACCAAACCTGCTCATTTTTGGACACTAAGGGAAATTTAACATGACCAATCCACCTAACCTGTGACAAATGTTTTGCCAAATGGTTATTTGGACTCGAACGTAGCTCCTTTCTCTAACCGACAGATGCTGCCAGACCTGTTGAGATTTTATAGCATTTTCTCTTTGGTTTCAGATTCCAGCATCAACAGTAATTTGCTTTTATCCACCTAATCTGTACATCTTTGGACACTAAGGGGCGATTTAACACGGCCAATCCACCTAGCCTGCACATATTTGGACACTAAGGGGCAATTTAAAACGGCCAATCCACCCAGCCTGCACATATTTGGACACTAATGTTTAATTCCACATGGCCAATGCCTCTAAATTGGATATCTCTGGGCATTACGGGACAATTTAACAAGACCAACCCATCGAAACTTCACATCTTCAGACACTCGGGGGCAATTTAAATTGGCCATTCCACCTAACCTGCACACCTTTGGACTCTTTGCGGTATATTTTTTGCCTGGCCAATCCACGTATGCTGCTGATCTTTGGACGCTTTGGAGTAATGTTAGCTGGGCTAATCCGCCTAATCCATTGACTGCAGGATGGAACCAGGGGCACCCCTAAGAAACCCATGCAGGCACAGGAGAAAGTCCATACTCCACACAGACCGTCACCCAGGGTAGGAATCGAACCCGGGTGAAGCAACGCTAACCATTGTGCCAGTGTGCTGGCCAACATGTTGGACTATATGTGCTGAAAGATAGGGCAGAATGGTTGATGGGACTTCCAGAAGCGAAATTAGTCCATTCAGTTTGAGATGTTGATTCCCAAATTTCTTTCTCCGTCAGTCTGGCCTCAATAAAAGTCGATATGGATTTGCACGTAAAAATAAGTTATTTTATTCAGCTTGCAAGCTTGATTCATTTCACAGAAACATAAGAGACATCCAGTCTCCTACATCCCAGAAAGTGAATGAACAAAGAGACAAAGGGATCTCTGCAAATCAATTCAAATGGTATCAAGTTTCACATACTCGACGCCCATAGGTCAGCCTATATCCCTCCTGACCTGTTTGATCTATTCTGATTGGCTCACTTCCAATCCATTTCTCTGGCCCCTATCAATGCAGCATCACTCTCGTAGACACACCTCTTCCTGCTTTCCCCATGCGGTCTAACATCCTTTGTCTCTGAACTAACCAGAGTCAAAGTGGCTTATTTCTACATTACATTAACTAATATCTCTAAAGTAACTATTTTATATCACATTCGTCAGAGATAGCAACCTAAAAATGTGTTCTAACCTCTTCCCATCAGTGGTCGTTGGTTCTGAGTCATACCTGCTACTGTGAGACGCATTGGTTCTCCACATTGGTCCATACGCCCAAACCCATTGTCAGCACCACAGGAGTACAGGCCTCCATCCGCCACTGACGCCACTGTAAAGGTGAAGTTCCCTGTTCCGGAGTTAGTGACTGTCCTGTTGTCAATGACCTGGCCATCACGGTTCAGCAGGTATTGGATGGGTGGCGTTCCTCTTTTGCACTTGCATGTGAGTCTCGCCCTGTCTCCAATAGCAAAGGTTGAATTACCCCAAACTGAGATGAAGTCTGGACAGCTTACTGGAACTGTAAAACAATGGAAATCAAATAAGCACATTTCAGAATGAATAATCGCAACATGGAATACCACAAGGTCTGCACAATGTGGGCTGGTGGTAGATATTCACCATGTTGTCTTAAAATAGTCCTGTGAAAAATTAACTTGACATGTATTTAAACAGAAATTTCCATTATAATAGTGTTTTAAGTGTGGGCGATAGTGTAAAATTGGGTGTCACCTTAATGTTCCCTAGTAAGCCTCAACTAGTGCGACCATGTCCTACATTCCTCACCCTCACAAATTAAAATCACACCGCAATGATTCCTACACATCCTCGATCTTTAAAAGATCAAAGGCTAAGTCATTAATAATTAATTCTCTCACTCCCTCTCTTCCTATATTCTGTCTCTTTTTCTCTCGCTCGTTTCTGTGTTCTCTCACTCTGTTTCCATATTTTAACTCACACTTTATCTTCCCTTTTCCACGTTGTCCCCTTCTATCATTCCTTATTCTCCTGTCTCACTCTCCCTCACTTTCTCACTCTCACTCTTCCATGTTGTGCCTATCTCTCCTCCCATATTCTCCTCTATCACTCTTCCTCTGTTTCTCTCCCTCCCTCATCCATGTTGTCTCCCTATATCCTCCCATATCCTCTTCCTCTCTCACTCTATCTCTGGTTCCCTCTCTCCCTTTTGCGTGTTGTCTCCCTCTCTCCTCTCATATTCTCTCTCACACACTATATTTCTTTGTCTCCCTCTTTCCATGTTGCCTCTCTCGCTCTGCCTCTCTCTCTCTCTTTCTGTCTATCTCTCGGTCTGTCTCTCCCTCTCTCTCTCACTCTCTCTCTCTCTCCAAGCTCTTCCTCCTCCTATATTGTTTCTCCCACACCCCATCAGTCTCTCCACTCATGCTCTTACGCCCTCATAGAGAGACACATTTATCTGCTCTGACGCAGAAAGTTAGTTTCACACGGGTGCACTCTGGATAATGTATCGCCGGCCACATTGTACGTACCGAGTTAGAGGTTTGAACCTTAAATGAATAATGGGCAATGGCGCCACTGCATTTTCATCAACCACGTAATGCACTAATAGTAGTAATTGTCAAAGGAACCACATTGATAGAGTTGGCTGCAGTGGGGGATTACAATGCGAGACAATAAAATAGTAGTTGCAAATTAATTTATAATCGTGGGGGCCTCAGGTTGAAATAGTTTGGATTGTCTAATCCATTCGCCATACTGGAGGTTTCAATGCAAGTGGCAGCCGGAGGGCACTGTGCTACGCTGGTTAGCACTGCTACCTCGCAGCGCCAGGGACCCGGTTTGAATTCCGGTCTTGGGTGACTGTCTGTGTGGAGTTTGCACTTTCTCCACGTGCCTGCCGTGGGTTTCCTCCGGGTGCTCCGGTTTCGTCCCACGGTCCAAAGATGTGAAGGTTAGGCGGATTGGCCATGCATGTTAGATGGGGTTACGGGGATAAGGCAGGAGAGTCATCCAAGGCCGGGGTCTCTTTCAGAGGGGCGCAATGGCCTCCTACTGTCCGAGGGATTCTAAGGGATTCTATAATGAAGTACATTTCAAGTGAGGTCGGGAGTTGAGCAAATTGGATTTGCATGCTCTGGATTTCGGAAGATTTGGAGATGATCTCTTTGGGGCCTGCAAGATTCTGAAATGCTGTGATAGGACAGGCACGAGGAGAATGTACCCCCAATGGTCAGGGAATCTGAAACAATGGGAAATGATGCTCGGGATAATGGGGTTGGTCATTTTGCGCAGAGCTGAGCAGAAATCTCTCCGCTCAAAGGGTTGAGAATCATTGCAGATGTCCATCCCTAGAGGGTTGTGAGTGTTCCACCGCTGGCTATATCAGAGGCTGGGATAGAGAGATTGTTCATCTCGAGGGTTGTTAGTCAGGAATGCGGGTAGCCACCGGGAAAAATGTAGCTGGAAGACGAGGATCAGCCTCGTATCCAATTGGGTGCCTCCTTGGGTCATATACTCTACTCCTTATCTCATTTCATGTCTTACATCATGGACGCTGACAATGTTAATGCAATTGTTGCCCTCTTCAGATTAGAATTGGAGCCATTCCTGATGTATAAACTGATAGAAACAGAGAGTAGGAGCAGGAGGTGGCCATTCGGTCCGTCAAGCCTGCTCCACATCCCGTAGATTCATTCTAGTGCATAATATGAACAAATAATTTGGGGCAGCACGGTAGCATTGTGGATAGCACAAATGCTTCACAGCTCCAGGGTCCCAGGTTTGATTCCGGCTTGGGTCACTGTCTGTGCGGAGTCTGCACATCCTCCCCGTGTGTGCGTGGGTTTCCTCCGGGTGCTCCGGTTTCCTCCCACAGTCCAAAGATGTGCAGGTTAGGTGGATTGGCCGCGATAAATTGTCCATAGTGTCCAACATTGCCCTTAGTGAAGGGTGGGGTTACTGGGTTATGGGGATAGGATGGAGGTGTGGACCTTGAGTAGGGTGCTCTTTCCAAGAGCCGGTGCAGACTCGATGGGCCGAATGGCCTCCTTCTGCACTGTAAATTCTATGAAATAAGAATATAGCACAGGATCAGTCTCTTTGACCCTGCAGACCGCTACTGGTCATGATACCACACTTGGCCAAAACCGTCAGCACTCCCTATTGTAATATCCCTCTCTCTGCATCATATCCATGTATTCGTCGAGATGCCTTTTGAACGCCATTAATGTATCTGCATCCACTGCCTCCCCTGGCAACGCGTTCCAGACACTCACCACCCTCTGTGTAAAAAACATGCCTCGCACATCTCCTCTAAACTTTGCCCCACGAACCTTCATTTTGATCACGGCTGATCATCCAACTCAATAGCCTGTTCCTATCATCCCCTCATATCATCTGATCCCTATTGGTCCACGTGCTATATCCAGGCTGACTTGAAAGCATACAATGTTTTGTCGGACATAAAAACCTACATGAGTTAGCGGCATGGTCAGATATTTGCACAGTCTTCTGGACAATGTGAGTAACCAACAATTTCCAATGAAAGACTCTTTCTCTTCCAGATGTACCTGCTGCAGTCAGCTCCATTGTCTCGTTGCAGTTTGTAACAGCAGCCACCCCATTGACAGCACCACAGGAATAGACGCCTCCTTCCTGTAATGCAAAGTTGAAGATTCCAGGTCCAGAATCGAGGACTGTCATGTTGGCAAGGAGACGATGGCCACAATAGAGCTGGTAGCGTACTGGGGGGGTGCCTCTGTGGGACTTACACGTGAAGGTCACCTCGTGTCCAAGGGCAACAAGCGAGCTGTTCAAGTTTGAGATGAGCGAAGGGCAGCTCACCGCGACTGGGAAGACAAGAAGTACGTGCGTGAACGGGTTTCGAGGAATAAAACATACAGCAATGCGAGACATGGCATTTACACAACACGGCTAACACACAAATGTTTAAAACAGGACCAATGCACTTAAACACAGAACAAATTAATGTGAATGAAAATCTTTTACTGATGTGATGTGATACACACACAGAAGTGCCCCTTTGCGTCTCATTGCCCAACAATACATCGCAAGTAAATAACCGTGTTTGATCCCCAAGCTTCAATGGTTATGATCCTGAATTTATCGTGTTCTTTATATTATTCATAGAAATATTATCAGACAATCCCTGCAGTGCAGAGGGAGGTTCTTCAGACCATGAAGGCTGCACCGACCCGCTGAAAGAGCCCCTTACCTAGGCCCACACCCCCTCCCTACCCTATCCCCAACCCCACCGAACATTTGGACACGAAGGGCAATTTAGCGTGGCCAGTCCACCCAGTCTGCTCAGGTTTGAACTGTTGGAGGAAACCGGAGCACCCGGAGCAAACCATGCAGATATGGCGAGAAAATAGAACCTCCACACAGACAGTCGGCCGAGGGCGGAATTGTACCCTGGTCCCTGGTGTGGTGCAGCATCCGTGTTAATCACTGTGCTATAGGGAGGGTTCCTCGCACAAGTCCCAGAAGGATGTGGAGAGGGCCGTTTACCAGGATATTGGTATGAGGTTGAAAATGTGTCTTACAATTACCAATATTGTGAACAGCCTTCGATCCCTTATCTAAGGAGCGGTGTGCTGACATGTATAGGAGGTGGCGGCATCGCGGCGTTGTCACTAACTTGTATTCCAGAATTCCAGAGTAATGATCTGGGGTCCCAGTTTCAAATCCCACCATGGCAGTGAAAGAACATAGAACATAGAACAATACAGCGCAGTACAGGCCCTTCGGCCCACAATGTTGCACCGAAACAAAAGCCATCTAACCTACACTATGCCATTATCATCCATATGCTTATCCAATAAACTTTTAAATGCCCTCAATGTTGGCGAGTTCACTACTGTAGCAGGTAGGGCATTCCACGGCCTCACTACTCTTTGCGTAAAGAACCTACCTCTGACCTCTGTCCTATATCTATTACCCCTCAGTTTAAGGCTATGTCCCCTCGTGCTAGCCATTTCCATCCGCGGGAGAAGGCTCTCACTGTCAACCCTATCTAACCCTCTGATCATTTTGTATGCCTCTATTAAGTCTCCTCTTAACCTTCTTCTCTCCAACGAAAACAACCTCAAGTCCATCAGCCTTTCCTCATAAGATTTTCCCTCCATACCAGGCAACATCCTGGTAAATCTCCTCTGCACCCGCTCCAAAGCTTCCACGTCCTTCCTATAATGCGGTGACCAGAACTGTACGCAATACTCCAAATGCGGCCGTACCAGAGTTCTGTACAGCTGCAACATGACCTCCTGACTCCGGAACTCAATCCCTCTACCAATAAAGGCCAACACTCCATAGGCCTTCTTCACCACCCTATCAACCTGGGTGGCAACTTTCAGGGATTTATGTACATGGACACCTAGATCCCTCTGCTCATCCACACTTCCAAGAACTTTTCCATTAGCCAAATATTCTGCATTCCTGTTATTCCTTCCAAAGTGAATCACCTCACACTTCTCTACATTAAACTCCATTTGCCACCTCTCAGCCCAGCTCTGCAGCTTATCTATATCCCTCTGTAACCTGCTACTTCCTTCCACACTATCGACAACACCACCGACTTTAGTATCGTCTGCAAATTTACTCACCCACCCTTCTGCGCCTTCCTCTAGATCATTGATAAAAATGACAAACAGCAACGGCCCCAGAACAGATCCTTGTGGTACTCCACTTGTGACTGTACTCCATTCTGAACATTTCCCATCAACCACCACCCTCTGTCTTCTTTCAGCGAGACAATTTCTGATCCACATCTCTAAATCACCCTCAATCCCCAGCCTCTGTACTTTCTGCAATAGCCTACCGTGGGGAACCTTATCAAACGCTTTGCTGAAATCCATATACACCACATCAACTGCTCTACCCTCGTCTACCTGTTCAGTCACCTTCTCAAAGAAACCCAAGCCGGTAATGGAACCTGGGACCCTGATGCTGTGAAGCCACAATGCTAACCACTTTGCTGTCAGGCCGCCCCAAATGTCTGGCCAACATGCCAGTCCAGTTCCATGCAGCGATGCGGTTAACTATTAACTGGCGTCACAAACCACTCCATTTGAAGGCTGGACTTACCCGGGATGGTCATGAAGCAATCTCTAAAAGTAAATGTTCCGCACTTCAAATATAGACAAATTGTGGTTGACGTTTTTCAGCACAACACGTGGTTAGCCTACCTTTCTGCTGTGATGACTTTATTACTACACTGAGCACTTTGGCAATGAGGCATTGATCTGTTCACACAAGGATGCTGACTGAAGATATTCCTCACCTTCAGCCTCCACTTCGACAGCTGGGCTGTGGACAGCGGTGCTCATGTTATTGTAAACACTGCAGCTGTAATTGCCATCGATCCCTTCATGGAAATTGGAGAGTTGGTGAGTGACCTCTCTGCTGGATGAGATTTCCTTGTAGATCTCCATCTCTCCCCTGTACCAGGTGAACTCTATTGGAGCAGAGCCTGCAGTGACGCTGCACCTCAGTGTCAAATTGCCTCCTTCCCTGACGCTCCCGTTCACCGGATTGATGCTCAAATGTGGGTTGGTGACCGGAAGTCCTGTGGGAGATACAACCACAGATCAGAGCCTGGGTGACTTCAATTTACAGAAAGATGGGGCGGGATTCTCTCTCGGCTGATACCTAAATCGGGAAACGCGATTGGCTGGAGAATCGAGGCTGAAATCGTGGCGGGCGGCCTTTTTCTCGCCAAATCGCAATTCTCTGCTGCCTCGACAGCCACGTCAATGTGCTCCACTCCACACGTACACTAAACGGCATTCGCATACCATTAATGGACAAGACACAAGGGGCCTCCTTGATGCTCCTCATCCTCTGCGGCGAATTCCAGGGTAACAAGATGGCATTGGTTACCCTGGAGCGCGCCCATGCCGCTTATGGGTTGGCTGGGACCAGAGGGCATCTACAAGGGTGGCCCGGAGGTACACCCACACGACCGGTGCCCATGCGTTCACAGTGGGCAATCAGCAGCGTGCGCAGCTGCGTGGCAATGGTAGTGCGCATCCACCCCGAAACCACAGCCAACCTCCTGGCCATCAGTCGCTACTCCAACCAGTGGCACAAGTGACAGAAAACTATGGCGATGGTGGGCACTCTCCGGACCCCCCCCCACTCAGCAGCCACAGCGCCTGGTTCACGATTTCTAAAAGCACAAGTTGACGGGATGAGTGTGTGGGGGGATTATAATGTAGAAATGCGACTGCGGTTTGCCAGTCTTCCAAGTGTCAACCACGGACCCTGCAAGTCCCACACGTTTCCTCATTGGAATCGATTCTGTTCCATGTGGTGTCGATGCTATGAAATGAAAAAAGAATCTTTATTGTCACAAGTAGGCTTACATTAACACTGCAATGAAGTTACTGTGAAAAGCCCCTAGTCGCCACATTCTGGCGCCTGTTCGGCAACACAGAGAGAGAATTCAGAATGTCCAATTCACCTAACACCACATCTTTCGGGACTTGTGGGAGGAAACCGGAGCCCCCGGAGGAAACCCACACAGACACGGGGAGAGCGTGCAGACTCCGCACAGACAGTGACCCAGCGGGGAATCGAACCTGGGACCCTGGAGCTGTGAAGCGGCTGTGAAACCGTGCTAGTCCCTCACCAGTCCAGGTGCGGCGTCAGGTTCGCTGTCGCGGAAGTCCATGAATCCTGCCCGGCATCAGCACTTCGGGCGGGATTCTCCGGTCGCCCACTCCGGAATCGCGTTAACCTATTGGCCGCGAGAAATCGAGGGTGGCGCCGCTTTCGCGATGCTCCGCCCCTCCAAATCGGCTTACTCTAGGAGTACGCCGGATGCCGTATGGACAGCCTCAAGAGGTTCCCTGAGGCCCTTCCCCCTATTCTCCGCCCCCGACCGGCCGAGTTCTGGACGGCGTGGGTCTCTATGCTATTACTTATCGGGAACTCGGCGTGGCGCCTGCGGACTCAGTCCAGCGCCGCCACCGTCGGGGAAGAGCCTATCCCCGGGCAGGGGCGGTGAGGGGTGGTGGGCTTTGGAAGGGGCTGGGTGCAATTTCGGGGGGTGGTCCGTCTTTAGCCAGCCAACCACATAGTGGGGGACACTATTTGGCATTGTGGTCTGCACTCAGCTGTGCACATGTGCAGTGACGGAACCGGCAATTCTCCGGGCCATGTTAGCAGCTGGAGCCTGGTGCTCTGCACGGCCTTGGTGCTCGGCCCGCACCAAACCGAGACCAGCAGCTGTTCTGCACCAAATCTTCGGTCGTAAAACGCCACCGTTCCCAAGCTGGCGTGAGGACTGGGCCTGAAAATCGGATTATTCCAGCCCTCAGTCTGTGCAACAGAGAATTCCGCCAATAAATTTTATTGAGCCGAAGGTAGAGGCAAATAGGAAACATTAGAGAAGTTCAAAGAGGACATAGAGAAAAACGTGGATGCATATTTAAGGAAAGGGTTGCCGCTGAGTTGCCGTGCGTGGGGGACGCCCAGAAGGCCAGATCTGTTATCTGTGAGTGTCAGAGAAGCTGTGAGAGTTCTGATTTGGAGAGAGCCGCTGAGCGTTTATCCAGAGATCTCTTGGTTTCAAGAAACAGTTTGTTAAAGGACCTCTTTTAGAATTCCTCATTAGAGTGGGTGTTTGTGCTTTCATGTATCATTCCTTTGTGAATGGAGCAACACTTCCTTGCCTTGTGCAACATTTCAGGAGTTTTGTGGTTAAAAATATCGACAAGATGTTTGTTGCCAGGAGGGTAGTTTCTTGTGTACATTGGATCAAACAGTCAGTTTGGGGCACGTCTTTTTAAGACTGTTTCAACCGTGTAACTTTAATCCTGTGCACTTAAGTTTGTCTTCAATGAAGAGTTTCATTTTTCAAATTCTAAGGGGGTTCCTGGAGTTCTCCGCTGATGAGATCATTGGTGCTTTGTCCTCACTTTCACAACGAAAACAATATTTGTGAAGAGTTAAACAAACCTCTCTGTGGTCTACCTGCTCAGCAACAACATCTACTGGGCCACAAGAACTGTTTTAATCTGTTTGGTAGTAGTCATTTTGGGGGGAAAAAACATTCTCACTTAATTTGTGATGGGGGTCTGGGAATCGTTCTCCGTAAATAAAGCACGGGTGCAAACCGGCATAGATTTTTTAAAAATGGATATACACCACAACTGTGGTAACCTGCAGTGTTACAGTCCGAGTAATGGGTCGTAGGCTTTCTAGATAGATAGGCAAGTGAGCTACTTCAGTGCCAGAAACCGTGTTATCATTCGATAAAGTCACATGTTTCGCCAAATCAAATGACTCGGAAACACAACGTGTAATTTTCTGAGGAAAATATGTCAGATTTGCGTCTCAATGTGTTTTTTTTTTACAGTATTTATTTTTCACATCAATGAAGGTGAATTAAGGGCAACACAGAGATTAGCACTGCTGTCTCACAGCGCCAGCGATCAGGGTTCCATTCTTGCCTCGGTGACTGTCTGTGTGGAGTTTTCACATTCTGCCCGTGTCTGTGTGTGTTCCCTTCGGGTGCTCCGGTTTCCACCCACAGTCCAGGGATGTGCAGGTTAGAGGAATTGGACGGGATAAATTGTCCCTTAATGTCCAAAAGGTGACGGGGTTAGAGTTGGTGCCGACTCGATCAGCTGAATAGCCTCATTCTGCTTGTAGAGGTTATTTAATTCTATATTTTCCACGTGCTCTGCGCAGCCAAGACCGTTTGCAAACTTAAAACCAAGCAATAATAGGAAAGTGGCATGAATCAACATTAGGCTCTCGGGTTAATTCAACAGCACAGTTCACACACGATATGGGTGGAGAATCAGAGGTAATTGTACATGTAGAGGACATTCTGTGAAAATGCAAGGCCAGTTCACCAGTTGTACTGCTGATCCAATTTATATTATGCCATATCAGTTCAGATCAGTATCCCTCTTTCACAGTTTTTGCTATATTCTTTCCACAGAACCACAGACTTTCTACAGTGCAGAAGGTCATTCGGCCCACTGAGTCTGCAGCGACCCTCTTGAAGAGTGCCCTACCTCTGCCGATTCCCTTGCCTTATCCTTGGAACCCCATTTGAGCTGCACATTAATGGGCACTAAGGAGTAATCCATGAGGCTAATCGACCTAACCAGCACATCTTTGTACTGTGGGAGGAAACCGATACAGGCACGGGGAGAACGTGCAACTCTACAAAGACCGTCTCTCAAGCTCGGAATCGAACCCTGATTTCTAGAACTGTGATGCAGCAGTGCTAACTACTGCGCTAACGAGCCGCCCAATTTATTATCGCATGAACTACCAGGCCCTGGGGAGGAAGCTCTCATATATCTTGCCCATGCCCGCGGACAAAGATATATTTGTTCAACCATTGGCCAAACACCAACAGATGTTTTTGTACTCACTCCTCACAGTCATTTCCACACTTTTGGCCGTGTGTGTTAAACTGTTGCTGAGAACGCTACAATGATACCGTCCAGAATCCATCACGGTGGCTTGTGGGATGAGATAGTCATTGTGACTGACCGAATCAGAATTGAGAAGACTGTTGTTTCTGTAGAATGAATATTGTCCGCTCCCACAGGCATCTGAATCGCTGCACTCACAGCTCAGCGTTATAGTGTCGCCATCCTTTGGCGTTTCCGGTTTTACAGACAGCCTCACTGGAATATCTGAAATTGAAGAGGAAAAGGAGGTCACTGTTCATGATCGCTCGGTATTCCAAAATATGTGCCTAAGAGATGTTGCTGTGTTCAAAAGGGGTGGAGTGGGGGTGGGGGGGGGGGGGTGTTGTTCTTATGCAGGAATGCATTCGGAAACAGTGAGAAACGGACGGTTTTGGCCATTTTATTTCATCGATGTGTTTGAAACGTACTTTTTATCCGTTAATGTGATATGGACGTCACTGGCTGGGGCAACATTTATTGCCCATCCCTAACTCCCCTTGAGAGGTTGGGTGGTGAACTGCCTTCTTCAACCTCTGCAGAGGGGAGTAGGTGCACCCACTGTGCTGTTAGGGAGGTAGTTCCAGGATGTTGATGTATTTCCAAGTCAGGGTGGTGAATGACTTGAAGGGGAACATCCAGGTGGTCGGGTTCTACGGTATATGATGCCTTGTCCTTCTAGATGGTGGTGGTCGTGGGTTTGGAAGCTACTGCCTAAGGATACTCAGTGAGTTCCTGCATCTTGTAGATGGTGCACACGGCTGCCACGGTGCGTCGGTAGTGGAGGGTTTCAATGGTTGTGGAAGGGGCGGGGGAAGGGGGGATTCAAGCGGGGCTGCATTCTCCTAGATGCTGTAGAGCTTCAATGTCATTGAAGCTGCACTCATCCAGGCAGTGGATCAGAAATTGGCTAGCTGAAAGAAGACAGAGGGTGGTGGTTGATGGGAAATGTTCAGAATGGAGTTCTGTCACAAGTGGAGTACCACAAGGATCTGTTCTGGGGCCGTTGCTGTTTGTCATTTTTATCAATGACCTAGAGGAGGGCGCAGAAGGGTGGGTGAGTAAATTTGCAGATGATACTAAAGTCGGTGGTGTTGTCGATAGTGTGGAAGGAAGTAGCAGGTTACAGAGGGATATAGATAAGCTGCAGAGCTGGGCTGAGAGGTGGCAAATGGAGTTTAATGTAGAGAAGTGTGAGGTGATTCACTTTGGAAGGAAAAACAGGAATGTCGAATATTTGGCTAATGGAAAAGTTCTTGAAAGTGTGGATGAGCAGAGAGATCTAGGTGTCCATGTACATAGATCCTTGAAAGTTGCCACCCAGGTTGATAGGGTGGTGAAGAAGGCCTATGGAGTGTTGGCCTTTATTGGTAGAGGGATTGAGTTCCGGAGTCAGGAGGTCATGTTGCAGCTGTACAGAACTCTGGTGCGGCCGCATTTGGAGTATTGCGTACAGTTCTGGTCACCGCATTATAGGAAGGACGTGGAGGCTTTGGAACGGGTGCAGAGGAGATTTACCAGGATGTTGCCTGGTAAGGAGGGAAAATCTTATGAGGAAAGGCTGATGGACTTAAGGTTGTTTTCGTTAGAGAGAAGAAGGTTAAGAGGAGACTTAATAGAGGCATACAAAATGATCAGAGGGTTAGATAGGGTGGACAGTGAGAGCCTTCTCCCGCGGATGGAAATGGCTAGCACGAGGGGACATAGCCTTAAACTGAGGGGTAACAGATATAGGACAGAGGTCAGGGGTAGGTTCTTTACGCAAAGAGTAGTGAGGCCATGGAATGCCCTACCTGCTACAGTAGTGAACTCGCCAAAATTGAGGGCATTTAAAAGTTGATTGGATAAACATATGGATGATAAAGGTATAGTGTAGGTTAGATGGCTTTTGTTTCGGTGCAACATCGTGGGCCGAAGGGCCTGTACTGCGCTGTATTGTTCTATGTTCTATGTTCTATAAGTGGACAGTATTCCATTGCATTCCTGACTTTTGCCGTGTAGATAGTTTTGCGGAGTCAGGAGGTGAGTTCCACCCCCCCCCACACGCCCCCTTCCAATTCCTGACCTCTGATCTCCTCTTTTAGCCACAGTATTGACATGGTTAGCGCAGGTCAGTGTCCTGCCACTGGTAACCACCATGGTGTTGATAGTATCTTGGGGCGTCGTATAAACTGGCTGTAGCGCACAAAGACTCCGAGAGACGAATAGAGTGAAGTCGATGAGGCTTTATTAAGCGTGACTGTTCCCCCGCAGTTCAGTAACAGACTGGCCTGCGGGGGAGAACTCCTGGTTCTTATACTCCGCCTTCAGGGCGGAGCTAGGGGCCAACAGCCAACCAGGACCCGGGATCTGTCAGCCAATGACATCACGGCTTCACAGTCCCACATGACCCCTAATGCATACTACCACACTGGCGCTATCCAATGTGCGATTCACCTAACGTACAGCTCCAGATCAGTCATGGTTCTCACTAAAGGGTGACGGATTATCCCTCTGTTCAAAGGAGGGGAATACTGTCGATAAACTATTGTGGATCATGCAATTCAGCCCTTTGCAATCGTTTAATGAAGAGGGATAATTGGGCAAATTCTAAGAATGACGGCCAGCGCCGATTCTGCACCAACGACAAAGCGAATAGCTGCATTCAATGGTCAGAGGTAATGTCTTCAAACAGGTGTTTAGAAGGTTGTATATTTCAGAAGATGAAGGGGAAACCTTGGCGACTGTCCAGGGCATTCCTCTTCATCCGCCTCTTGGGTAGAAGTGTGTGTTAAACAATGAAGCAACCCGCCATTTAGCCTGCTTGGTAAAGACATTGGACTGTCGTGTTCATCCCCATTTGCACTTTCCCAGTTTCTTCCTTCCAAACATTCCTCCTTTTTTCCCAATAACTTTGCTTTTTTTCTCTTACTTGTTGCTAATGTACAGTGGCACATACCTTTAATGTCCACAAATTTATATGCTGATGAGTAGATGGGTCCATTGGGAAAGTTAACAAAGTGCAATTCGCAGCGATAACGTCCTTTATCCTCCACAGAAACACGCTGAATTTCAAATGTACCACTTCCATTCGAAACTGTTGCCTCGCCCAAACGAAAACCTTCTCGGTAAAATGTGTAAATTGCATCCTTCGGGAAGGGGAAATGACATCTTAATAGCAGATTTTCGTTGACCCACAGAATTTCTGGAAGAGTCTCAATGGTCGTTGTGCGATCTGGCTCTATTGGATAGAAATAATGGAAATTAACAACAGGGCAGGCACTCGTTCCTTAAAACATAATCACACATTACATTTTTTATAGCAATCCAAACCCCGACCACTACCATCTCGAAGTACAAGAGCAGAAGACACTTATGAAACCCTAGCATCTGGAGGTTTCCCTCCAAGTTACTCACCACCCTTGCTTGGAAATATATCACCTTTCCCTCACTGTCACTGGGGCAAAATGCTGTAACTCTCTCCATAGGTTGTACCTACATTTCAAGGACTGCAACGTCTCAAGAAGGCAATTTTCTGTAGGCAACAAGGGATGGGAGTAAATGTTGGTCTAACCAGCGACGTCCAAGTCCCGGATATGAAAAACAATCATTCAGAGGTGTACGGTCGGGAGTTTGGTACATCCAAATTGGCAATGGGCCCAAACTAATCTTCAGTAACCTGGACCACATCCAAAAATCATACAATCCTCAATGATGGAGGGTATGTAGCAGAGATATCTAAGTACATAGCCAGTAATACAGAGAGACATAGTTTGTTTCTTTGTGTGATAATCTCATTCTGAACAGCAGACAGTAGGATTGATTGATTAACAAAAGTGACCGTGCACAGCAGATTGAAGGAACATGGTAACAGACAGATCACGGGGAAAGAGTAGTGCGAGTGTGGTATTACTATGATTAAATACGTACCTAGCAGGAGAAACAGCTTCCAGATTTTCGGCAGGGGAGCAGTGTCCAGGGGCCTGTAGGAAAGGTAAGAATAACTTTAAATACTTACCTGTGCAGCTGCAGGAAGCCGGCCGTGGGAATTTCTGGGAAGATTTGTTCGTACCTGTGTATAAGTTGGGCGGTTGCTAAACCCGAGACACTACACTTGTAGTGTCCCCCACCCTTCATCTCCTCTAACCTAAGGGGTTGAGAGAATATCAGAGAAGCTCTTCTTTTCTTTTTCTTGTTTTATCTAGAGGGGATGGCAGGGGAGGCAGTGCAATGTTCCTCCTGCAGAATGTTTGAGGTGAGGGACGCCATCAGTGTCCCTGCTGATTTCACCTGTGGGAAGTGCACCCATCTCCAGCTCCTCAGACACCGCGTTAGGGAACTGGAGCTGGAGCTGGATGAACTTCGGATCATTCGGGAGGCAGAGGTGGTTATAGATAGAAGCTTCAGGGATGTAGATACTCCGAAGAATCAAGATAGATGGGTGACGGTGAGAGGGGCTGGGAGGAAGCAGTCAGTACAGCGATCCCCTGTGGTTATTCCTCTTAGCAACAAGTATTCAGATTTAGATACTGTTTGGGGCGGGGGGGGGGGGGGGGCTTACCAGGGGTAAGCCATTGGGTGCAGGCCTCTGGCACAGAGTCTGTCCCTGTTGCTCAGAAGGGAAGGGGGGAGAGGAGTAGAGCATTAGTCATTGGAGACTCCGTAGTTAGAGGGATAGATAGGAAATTCTGTGGGAACCAGAGAGACTCGAAGTTGGTGTGTTGCCTCCCAGGTGTCAGGGCCGCGATGTCTCGGATCATGTTTTCGGGATCCTTAAGGGAGAGGGGGAGCAGCCCCAAGTCATGGTCCACATAGGTACCTACGACATAGGTAGGAAAAGGGATAGGGATGTAAGGCAGGAATTCAGGGAGCTAGGGTGGAAACTTAGATCTAGGACAAACAGAGTTATTATCTCTATGGAAGAGTGCCAGAAGACTGGAGGATAGCAAATGTTGTCCCCTTGTTCAAGAAGGGGAGTAGAGACAACCCCGGTAACTATAGACCAGTAAGCCGTACTTCTGTTGTGGGCAAAGTCTTGGAAAGGTTTAGAAGAGATAGGATGTATAATCATCTGGAAAAGAATAGTTGGATTAGAGATAGTCAACATGGTTTTGTGAAGGTTACGTCATGCCTCACAAACCTTATCGAGTTCTTTGAGAAGGTGACCAAACAGGTGGATGAGGGTAAAGCAGTTGATGTGGTGTATATGGATTTCAGTAAAACGTTTGATGAGGTTCCCCACGGTACGCTATTGCAGAAAATACGGAACCATGGGATTCACGGTGATTTTGCAGTTTGGATTAGAAATTGGCTAGCTGGAAGAAGACAAAGGGTGGTGGTTGATGGGAAATGTTCAGACTAGAGTCCAGTTACTAGTGGTGTACCACAAGGATCTGTTTTGGGGCCACTGCTGTTTGTCATTTTTATAAATGATCTGGGGAGGGTGTACAAGGATGGGTGAGTAAATTTGTAGATGACACTCAAGTCGGTGGAGTTGTGGGCAGTGCGGAAGGATGTTACAAGTTACAGAGGGACATAGATAAGCTGCAGCGCTGGGCTGAGAGGTGGCAAATGGAGTTTAATGCGGAAAAGTGTGAGGTGATTCATTTTGGAAGGAATAACAGGAAGACAGAGTACTGAGCTAATGGTAAGATTCTTGATAGTGTGGATGAGCATAGAGATCTCGGTGTCCATGTACAAACATCCCTGAAATTTGCCACCCAGGTTGAGAGAGTTGTTAAGGCGTACGGTGTGTTAGGTTTTATTGGGAGAGGGATTGAGTTTCGGAGCCATGAGGTCATGTTGCAGCTGTACAAAACTCTGGTGCGGCCGTATTTGGAGTATTGCGTGCAATTCTGCTCGCCGCATTATAGGAAGGTTGTGGATGCATTGGAAAGGGTGCAGAGGAGACTTACCAGAATGTTGCCTGTTATGGAGGGATGATCTCATGAGGAAAGGCTGAGGGACTTGAGGCTGTTTTCGTTGGAGAGAAGAAGGTTAAGAGGTGACTTAATTGAGGCATACAAGGTGATCAGAGGATTGGATAGGGTGGACAGTGAGAGCCTTTTTCCTCGGATGATGATGTCTAGCACGGGGGGGACATAGCTTTAAATTGAGGGGACATAGCTATAGGACAGATATCAGAGGTAGGTTCTTTACTCAGAGAGTAGTAAGGACGTGGAATGCCCTGCCTGCAACAGTAGTAGACTCGCCAAAACTAAGGGCATTCAAATGGTCATTGGATAGACATATGGACGATAAGGGAATAGTGTAGATGGGCTTTAGATTGGTTTCACAGGTCGGCGCAACATCGAGGGCCGAAGGGCCTGTACTGCGCTGTAATGTTCTATGTTCTATTTTCCATGAATAGAATGGTTAGTGCTGCTCCAGTTGCAGTGTTCTAGATGATTAAATACATTTACCAATAATATAGGTAGAATTGGTTGTTATACTACTGAGGGTTGGACAGAGATCTGAGGGACAATATTCAATTCACGAGCGAGGAGTTGCAAGAAGAGTGAAACTCTGGAAAGGTCTCCAAAACAAATCGTCATTGAGTGCTGTGGTGGAGCCGGCAAACCATAGTTTCAAAACAGATAGAGATCCATTTTGATCACCAAGATGAGTAGGTGTAGTTTAGGCACAGCTGAAGCATTGTTGTAGATATTCCAATTTCTGAATGGCCTGCTCCTCTTCCCCACTTACAATGCAACGTGCAAAATGGACTGAGTATTTTCTGAAAATTCAAAGCCGGGGGAATGAGCCATCAGACACATGGTGCGTCATTCTCCCAGAAGATGACATTGCAAAACGTTTGCCTCTATTGTGAGTAACTTCTCCATGGTTAATTGGTATAGAAGATCCATAACGATTCTAATTATTCCTTCATGCAGCTAGATCATCTCACCAGGCCAGCTCGTTTGGGAGTATTGGTCAGGATTTTCTGAATGGAGGAATGTGACTAGTGGTGTTCCGCAGGGTTTCAGTGCTCGGACCTTTTCTGTTTGCAGGATATATAAATGATCCTGGGATATATAAATGAGAAAATGTAACTGGTCTGATTAGTATGTTTGCAGATGACACAAAGCTTGGTGAAATTACAGATAGCGATGAGTTTCGTCAAAGGTTACAGCTGGATGTAGATCGATTGGAGACTTGGGCAGAATGATGGCGAATGGAGTTTAATCCACACAAATGGGACAGCAGGGTAGCACAAGTGGCTAGCACTGTGGCTTCACAGCGCCAGGGTCCCAGGTTCGATTCCCTGCTGGGTCACTGTCTGTGCGGAGTCTGCACGTCCTCCCCCGTGTCTGCGTGGGTTTCCTCCGGGTGCATCGGTTTCCTCCCAGAGTCTTGCAGGTTAGCTGTATTGGCCATGATAAATTGGCTTTAGTGAACAAAAAAAGAGGTTAGGAAGTTTAATTGGGTTACAGGGATAGCGCAAAAGTGTGTCGGTGCAGACTCGATGGGCCGAATGGCCTCGTTCTGCACTGTATGTTCTATGTTTTCTGTTCTAAATGTGAGGAAATGCATTATGGAAGGTCTAATGCAGATGAAAAATATACAGTAAACGACAGAACCCTCAAGAGTATTGACAGGCAGAGGGATCTGGATGTACAGGCCCACAGGAAACTAAGAGTGGCAATGCAGGTCCAGAAGGTAGTCGAGAAGCATACGGCATGCTTGCCTTCATCGGCCGAGGCACTGAGTATACAAATTAGCAAGTCATGCTGCAGCTGTATAAAACATTAGTGAGGCTACACTTGGAATTTAGTGTCCAATTTTGGTCGCCACACTACCAGAAGAATGTGGAGGTTTTTTTGGGGGGGGATACAGAACAGGTTTACCAGCATGTTGCCTGGTATGGAGGACATTGGATATGAGGAGAGGTTGAATCAACTCGGTTTGCTGTCACTGGAACGACGGAGGTTGAGGGGCGACTTGATAGAAGTCTCCAAATTTATGAGGGGGATGGACTGAGTCGGTAGTCAAAAGCTACCAACTAAAAGAGTCAATTACTGGGGGACATATTCAACGACCCAGCCTCTACAGCTCTCTGTTGTAAAGACTTCCACAGATTCACTGCCATCTGAGAGAAGAAATTACTCCTCACCTCTGTCAGAAATGGGCGACCACTAACTTTGGTCCTAGACTCTAAAACAAGAGGGAACATCCTCTCATTATTTACTCTGCCAGGCGCCCTGATAATTAAGTACCTGTCAATCAGCTCACGTCTCATTCTTTTGACTTCCAATGAGAATAGGCCCAATCCACTAATCTTCTCCTCAAAAGAAAATCCCTGGATTCCCGGGATCAACCTAGTTAAATCATCTTTGTACAACTTTCACTACCATTATATATTCCCTTCGATCAGGGGACCAAAACTGTTCACGGTATTAACAACAACTGACCCGAATGTTAACGATTGAAACCCACAAGTTCGATATCAGCTACAAGATTGTGCCCAGTTCTGGATGCTGGGTTTTTGGAAAGTCGTGAAGGCATTGGTGAGTGTAGAACTGATTCACTAGAATGGTGCCATGGAGGAGGGATTGGAGAAGTTGGGACGCTGTTCCTTGGAGAAAAGGACGTCGAAGGGAGATTTGATAGATGCATTCAAAATTCAGGGGTCTCGGCAGTGTAGAGAGAGGGGAGTACTTTTCACACTCCTGAAATTATGTGGACGAAGGGACCCAGATTTAAGTGATTGGAAAGAAATAGCAAAACCGACTGAAAAGACAATTTTAACCACACGGGAATGCCTGTCGCCTGAAATGCTCTTACCGAGTGTATGATGGGGATAGGTTCACTCTCCGCTCCCATCAAAGAACTGAAATAAAGCAATATTCAAGGCTGTGCGGAGAAGGTGGGAGAATGGTGAAAGGCTCATTGGGAGATACAGTGAGTAAAGATGAGCCGAATGGCCTACCTATGTTCTGGAAGCGTCCTGTGATTCTATGTGATTGTGTGGTTGAGCCCACAAGGGAACAGTCAATTCTGGATTTGGTGATGTATAATGGGCAGACTTGATTAGCGGTCTCAGGGTGAGGAAACCCTAAGGGACCATTGACCACAATATAATAGAATTTATCCGGCAATTTGAGAGCGAGAAGCTGGAGTCAGATGTAGCGGTATTACAATTAAATAAGGGGAACTACAAAGACATGAAGGAGGAGACGGCCAGAGTTGATTGGAAAGGGAGACTAGCAGGGAAGGCAGTGGAACAGCAATGGCAGGAGTTTGGGGCGTTATTCGACAGGCACAGCAGAAATTCATCCCAAGAAGGTGGAATCATGATAAGGGGAGGACACACATCCATGGTTGACGATGGGAGTCAAGGACAGCATAAAAGCAAAAGAAAAAAGCATACAAAGTGGCGACGTTTAGTGGGAAGCCGGAGGATTGGGAATCAATTAAAAACGAGCAGAGGACAGCAAAACAGCAATAAGGAGAGGGAAGATGAAATAGGAGTGGCAGTTAGCTCGGAATATGAAAGATGATAGGAAGAGTTTCTTTCAAACAGTAAAAGATAAAAGAGAGGTAAAAATATATATTGGACCACTGGAAAACTTGGCTGGAGAAGTAATAATAGGAAACAAAGAAATGGCAGAGGAACTGAATAGTTACTTCGCATCAGTCTTCACGGTAGAAGACACCAATGGGATGTCAGAGCTCCAGGGGGCAGAGGTGAGTGCTGTGACCATCACTAAGGAGAAGGTTCTGGGGAAACGGAAAGGTCTGAAGGTGGATACGTCACCTGAACCGGATGGACGACACCTCAGTGTCCTAAAAGAGACAGCTGAGGACATTGTGGAGGCATTGGTGGTGATTTTGCACGAATCACAGGAGGCACATAGGGTCACAGAGGACTGGAAAGTGGCTAATGTAACACCACTGTTTCACAAGGGAAGTCATCGGTCAGTTAGCCTGACTTCGGTCATTGGTAAGATTTTGGATTATGTTATTAAAGATGAGATCGCCAAGTACTTGGACGGCAAAGAAGTACTGAATCAGCACGGCTTTGTCAAAGGGAGGTCATGTCTGACAAATCTGTTAGAGTTCTTTGAGGAGGTAACAAGGAAGTTAGACAAAGGAGAAACAGTGGGCGTGATTTATTTAGATTTTCAGAAGGCCTTTGACAAGGTACCGCATAGGAGACTGTTAAATACGTTAAGAGCCCATGGTGTTACGGGTAAGATCCTGGCGTGGATAAAGGGTTGGCTGACTGGCAGAAGGCAGAAAGTGGGGAGAAAGTGATCATTTTCAGGATGGCAGCCGGTGACTAGTGGTGTGTCTCAGGGGTCTGAGCTGGTACCACAGCTTTCCACAACATGCATTAATGATCTGGCAGAAGGAACTGAAGGCACTGTTGCTACGTTTGCAGCAGGTTCGAAGATCTGTAGAGAGACAGATGGTATTGAGGAAGCAAGGGGGCTGCAGAAGGATTTGGACAAACTAGGAGAGTTGGCAATGAAGTGGCAAATTAAATACAATGTGGAAATGTGTGAGGTTATGCACTTTGGAAAGAGAAATTTAGGCATAGACTATTTTCTAAATGTGGAAATGCTCAGGAATTCAGAAGCACCAAGGGACTTGGGGGTCCTTGTTCACGATTCTCTTAAGGTCAATGTGCAGGTTCAGTCGGCAGCTAAGAAGGCAAATGCAATGTTAGCATTCATAACAATAGGGAGAGAATACAAGACCAGGGATGCCCTTCTCAGGGTGTATAACGTTCTAGTCAGACCCCATTTTGAATATTGAGCAGTTTTGGGCCCCTTATCTGAGGAAGAATATGCTTTGCCTTCGAAAGGGCCCAGAGGAGGTTCACAAGAATGATCCCTGGAATGAAGAGCTTGTCGTATGAGGAACGTATATGGGTCTGTCCTTGTTGGAGTTTAGAAGGATGAGGGAGATCTTATTGAAACTTGCAGGTGACTGCGAGGCCTGGATAGAGTGGACGTGGAGAGGATGTTTCCATTTCTGGGAAAAACTAGAATCAGAGGACACCATCTCAGAGCAAAGGGACGATCCTTAAAAACAGACATGAGGAGGAATTTATTCAGCCAGAGGGTGGTGAAGCTGTGGAACGCTTTGTCGCAGAAGGCTGTTGAGGCCAGCAGTAATTTTTCAGTTTACTGTTCGTGTTTTTTGGTTAAAAAAATGTAGCCCATTTCTTCCCACTTCATTCGCTACACCTCGACCTGACGTTTAGGAGTTTAATCCTTTTTGCTTACTTTTTAACCCTCACGGGGTGAGCTGACGACGGCGGTATATAGACGTTAATGGCAAGAAGTGGTGAGGTTTAACGGGGATTATCGGTTATAGAACAGGCTCCTCTAGGTGGGTGTGGGGCACCACCAAGTCCTTTGGGTTTTAAGCTAGCGCTTGTAGTACTCTGGCGGACAATATAGTAGATTATTGTCTAAGTTTATGGTAGGGCATAGTAGGGTATCTAATCCTAGTTTGGGGCCCAACTGTCGTGACATCAAGATTTCTGGTAATTTAGAGTCACTTTCGTCGTTGATTATTCTGTTCATGAGTGCGTATAACAGCTTGATGAGTTCATAACTGTATTTAATTGGAGATTAATCCTTAAATCACACTTTACGCCGGGAAATGTTAATATGAGTTACTCGTATAACCGCGGTGGCTGGCACGAGATTTACCAGCTCTGTTGACTTTAACTGATTCAAGCTTTCGCTTATGTTATCAATGTTTATTACTGCTGAAGTCCCTTGGGGGTGTGGCTTAGCAAGGCGCCTTGGGCCACGTGACGTGTGCCTGATGCCCGCTCCTAATTATTTAATAGAATACTTAGGGCATTCTCACGGGGATGCTGAAACTTGCATGTATAATTTTAGTTATAATTAACACTCAGGTCAGGACCAAACCTAACGTGCCCACGGAAAATTTTATTTCCCATCTTAGCATCTTCAGTGCCATGCTTTAAATTAAGCTACGTTAGCATCACATTATAACACTATACAGTGATTTTTCCACATGCTTAGTAAAATAATATATGTCGGCCCTCGTTTTCGGGGTTTTTCGAGGTGTCCGTGTATATTAAGGGTTTTTTACCAAAAAAAAGGTTTTGAAATTTTATTTTTTATTTTTCTCTCAAAGCCGGGTAGAACATAATAATTATCAATTATGCCAGATATATAGCTTTATGCCCCATATAATGATATACCAACCTACACTAATTAATTACGGTGGTGGATTTTTTGTGGATTAATAGTATGTTTTCCTTAAACCATAGTTACACTAATCAAAAAAATCGAAACGTGACATATATGACGTCATTATCTCTATTCCTTTCAGATATGGTCTTTTGACAATCATACCGAAAAAAAAAAGCTGGGAGGGAGATAAATCTTGAGACAGTCAAGGATTATGTGTCATTAAAGGGAGCTAGCGTAATACCAGTTTGATGCAGTTAAGGGTGATATGTATATCGAGCATTAATCAGATGCCAGATTTGATCAATTAGTGGGGATTAATCAGTAATGTGCCACAAACCGAACAATTTTTTCCATTAAATAGGGAGATACGGGTTTCTATCCAGCCCTCGTTAATTATAATTAAGTAAATGAGGGTTAAATGAATAATATAATGGAATGGAAATTTTGATCATATATGAATGAGGGTTAAATATTTAATGTAATGATATAGTTGGCAGTAACTTAATGTGTATTAAACATAGTATGTAATGATATAGTTGATTATAGATTAATGGGGACTAAGCATAGATATATGATACTAGTAGGGGATAGTCTATTAAAGTTGATATATGAATGAGGGTATTATGTATATATTAAGGTATGTGGGCTATGTCATATATATGTTAAACTGAGCAGCAAAAATCAAAATTTGCAAATAATCATTTTTTATTCAAAAATCAGGTGGTTGGGAAAAGCATAATTGTTGGAATTAAAATTTTTAGCATTGAAGAAGATTTAGATTTTGTAAATTGTCAGAGCCGTGTGAGCGTGAGGCTGCGACTAGGATTGCTAGACCTGCACTAGCTTCGCAGGCTGAGAAAGTAAGGAGAATCATAGGTCAAATTGAACTAGAAGTAGAATTCAATATTAAGGATCAGGTTGCGGTAGCAACAAAGAGGGTTAGTATTATTCCTTCTAAACATAAGAGTGCGGATAAGAGGTGTGAGCGGTTAAATGCGAGGCCTATCAGGCCCAGTATAAATGCTGAACTGAAGCTAAAATATATTGAGGACATAAAGTGTTTATGGACTCTCACCATAATTTACTAAGCCGAAATTAGTGGTCTTAATTTTGGACTAAACACTTATTCTGCTCATTCCAGTCCTCCTTGAAGTCATTCAAGGTAAGAAGGTAAGAAGAACTAGAATAATTGCCGTTCAAAATATTGTGGAGAATGGTGAAAATAGTTGATTTCCTCATGGAAGGGGGAGAAGAAGGGCAATTTCTAAGTCAAAAAGTAGGAAGAGGATGGCTACAAGAAAGAATCGTAGGGAGAATGGTAGGCGTGCGCTACCTAATGGGTCAAAACCACATTCATATGGAGACAATTTTTCGTTATCAGGTTTTAATGATGGAAGTCAAAATGCAATAAAAGCAAGGATTAGGGAAACCAGGGCCGTGATTGCGACACAAAACATGATGAGGCTCATTACTTTTCCTTGGGTTTTAACCAAGATTAAGTAATTGGAAATCACTTGTACTAATTTATACTAGAAAAGTAATTATGAGCCTCATCAATAAATAGACACATAGAGGAATAACCATACTACATCAACAAAATGTCAGTATCATGCGGCAGCTTCAAAGCCAAAATGATGTTCAGATGTAAAATGATATTGGAGTTGTCGTAGAAGACAAACTGCTAAGAATGTTGTGCCAATGATAACATGGAGGCCATGAAAGCCTGTGGCTACGAAGAATGTTGTTCCATACACCCCATCAGCGATGGTAAAGGGCGCTTCATAATATTCTATGGCTTGAAGGGCTGTAAAATAAGCACCTAAGATAATAGTTAGGCTAAGTGCTTGAATAGTTTCTTTTCGGTTCCCCCCTATTAAACTATGGTGGGCCCAAGTTACGGTTACTCCTGAGGCTAGAAGCACTGCAGTATTTAGAAGTGGTACTTCGAATGGGTCTAGTGGACTAATTCCAGTGGGTGGTCAACACCCCCCTAATTCAGGGGTAGGGGCTAAACTTGAATGGTAAAAGGCTCAGAAAAAGCCTAGAAAGAAAAACACTTCTGATACAATAAAAAGAATTATTCCGTAACGGAGCCCTTTTTGGACAGGAGGTGAATGATGTCCTTGAAATGTGCCCTCACGAATAATATCTCGTCATCATTGGATTATGGTGAGGAGAAGGAGGGTAAGTCCTCAGTCAAGGAGGAGTAATGTGTGAAAGTGAAATCAGATGGCTAGGCCTGATGTTATAAGAAGAGCAGCGGTAGCTCCGGTTAATGGTCATGGGCTTGGGTCAACTATGTGATATGCATGTGCTTGGTGAGCCATTATACATTTTCTTGTAGATATAGGCTTAAAAGGAGAACAAATACATATGCTTGAATCATTGCTACAGCTACTTCCAAAATAGTTAATAAGAGCAGTACGAGAGAGGTTAATATAGCTACGGTTGGCATTATAGTTAAAAGTACAAAGGCTGCAGTTGCGATTAATTGTATAAGAAGGTGACCAGCTGTTAAATTGGCTGTTAATCGGACTCCTAAAGCTAATGGTCGAATAAATAAGCTGATAGTTTCGATAATAATTAATACTGGTACTAAAGGAGTTGGTGTACCTTCAGGTAATAAGTGTCCGAGAGCAATGGTTGGTTGATTAAGTATGCCAATTAATACAGTTGTAAATCACAAAGGTAAGGCAAAAGCTATATTAATGGAAAGTTGGGTTGTAGGGGTAAAAGTGTAAGGGAGGAGTCCTAGAAGATTGATGGTAATTAAGAATAATATTAGGGCTGTAAATAAAATAGCTCATTTATGACCTCCGAAATTTATAGGTTGTATAAGCTGATAAATAAATCGGTGAATAAATCATGCTTGAAGAGTCAATAGTCGGTTATTTAATCATCGAGAAGTTGGGGTGGGGAAAATTAATCATGGGAGTGAAATAGCTAGGGCAATTAGTGGAATTCCTAGAAGAGAGGGACTTAAGAATTGATCAAAAAAGCTTATAATCATGGTCAGTTTCAGGGGGCTGGTTTAGATTTTTCTGTACTTTTCAAGGTAGGTTCATTATTAAATAAGTGGTTTATCACTTTATTTGGGAGAATGGTTACGAAAATAACTCATGAAAATAAGAGAATAATAAATCAAGGGCTAGGATTTAATTGAGGCATATCACGAAGGGTGGTAGGGAATCACCAATATTTAGCTTAAAAGGCTAATGCTTGGCCCGGTTTAGCTTCTTAGTGAAGCTTCTTCTAATATTAATGAAGATCAGGTTTCGAAGTGTTCAAGGGGAACTGCTTCTACAACAATGTGTATAAAACTATGGTTAGCCCCACAAATTTCAGAACATTGGCCGCAGTAAACACCCGGGCGAGAAATAATAAAGGCGGTTTGATTAAGCCGTCCAGGGACAGCAGCTATCTTTACTCCGAGGGCTGGAACAGCTCATGCATGAAGGACATCTTCTGCTGATATTAGAACTCGGATGGGGGATTCTATAGGTACAACTATTCGATGATCTGTTTCTAATAAACGAAATTGACCCGGGGCGAAGTCTTGTGTTTGAATTATATAAGAGTTAAAGCCCAAGTCTTCATAATCTGTATATTCGTAGCTTCAATATCAGTGATGGCCTATAGCTTTAATAGTTAAGTGAGGGTCATTGATTTCATCTATGAGGTATAGAATCCGCAAGGATGGTAGAGCAATTATGATAAGAATAATAGCAGGGAGAATAGTCCAGACAATTTCGATTTCTTGAGAATCAAGAATATATTTATTTGTGAGTTTAGTCGAAACTATTGCTGTAATAATATAGAGGACTAAGGTGCTAATTAAAAATACAATTATTAATGTGTGGTCGTGAAAGTGAATAAGTTCTTCCATAACTGGGGAGGCTGCATCTTGAAATCCTAATTGTGAGGGGTGTGCCATTATTAATTAAGATGCGCGAGGTTTAAACTCACAATTCTGCCTCGACAAGGCAGTGTAATATGTTTTACTAGAATCTTATAAAGAAAGTGGCAGAGTGGTTATGTAGTTGGCTTGAAACCAACTTATGGGGGTTCAATTCCTTCCTTTCTTGTTAAAATGATCGTTGGATTTGTACAAATGCTGGTTCTTCGTAGGTGTGGTAGGGGGGTGGACAACCATGAAGTCATTCTACATTTGCGTTAGGGAGTTCAATGGATAACACTTCTCGTTTTGAAGCAAAGGCTTCTCAGATAATAAATAGTAATATAATTACGGCTACAAGGGAAATTAAAGAGCCGATTGATGAGACTGTGTTTCATAGGGCATATGCATCTGGGTAGTCAGAATAACGTCGTGGCATTCCTGCTAGGCCTCGGAAATGTTGTGGGAAGAAGGTTAAATTTACTCCAATAAATATAATTATAAATTGGATTTTTGTTCAAGTCGAGTGAAGGGTAAAGCCTGATATTAAAGGAAATCAATGAATAAAACCTGCTATAATAGCAAAAACTGCTCCTATGGAAAGAACATAGTGGAAATGGGCTACTACGTAGTAGGTGTCATGAAGAACAATATCTAAAGAGGAATTAGCTAAAACAATCCCTGTTAGTCCTCCAACAGTAAATAAGAAAATAAACCCAAGTGCTCATAATAAGGGTGTTTCTCGTTTGATAGATCCCCCATGAAGTGTTGCTAGTCAGCTAAATACTTTAACACCTGTTGGAATAGCAATAATTATTGTTGCTGAGGTAAAGTAAGCTCGTGTATCTACATCTATTCCTACTGTAAATATGTGGTGAGCTCAGACAATAAAACCAAGTAGCCCAATTGCTATTATTGCTCAAACTATTCCTATATAACCAAAGGGTTCTTTTTTACCTGAATAGTAGGCTACTACATGGGAGATTATGCCGAACCCAGGTAAAATTAAGATGTAGACTTCTGGATGACCAAAAAATCAGAATAAATGTTGATAAAGCATTGGGTCTCCACCTCCTGCAGGATCAAAGAATGTTGTATTAAGATTTCGGTCTGTTAATAGCATTGTAATCCCGGCTGCAAGGACAGGGAGAGATAGAAGAAGAAGAACAGTCGTTACAAGAATAGATCATACAAATAAGGGAGTTTGGTATTGTGAGACAGCTGGGGGTTTTATATTAATAATAGTTGTAATAAAATTAATTGAGGCCAAAATTGATGAAATGCCAGCTAAGTGAAGAGAGAAGATGGTTAAATCAACGGATGCTCCGGCATGGGCTATATTACCAGCTAATGGGGGATAAACTGTTCATCCAGTCCCTGCACCAGCTTCTACTCCAGCTGAAGCCGGTAGAAGAAGGAAGGAAGGAGGAAGCAATCAAAAGCTTATATTATTTATACGAGGAAAAGCTATGTCTGGTGCACCAATTATTAATGGTACTAATCAGTTTCCAAACCCACCAATTATTACTGGCATAACTATAAAGAAAATTATTACAAAGGCATGGGCTGTCACGATTACATTATAAATCTGATTACCACCCAAGAGTGAACCCGGTTGCCCGAGTTCAGCTCGGATAAGAAGACAAAGCTGTCCCAACTATGCCTGCTCATGCACCAAAGATTAAATATAGGGTACCGATGTCTTTGTGGTTAGTAGAAAAGAGTCAACGATTAATTGCCACAGGTAAGATGGCTGAGAGTCAAGCGGCGGATTGTAGCTCCGTGCATAGAGGTTAAATTCCCCTTCTTATCACAGCTCTGCAGTATTTGTTTATGTTGGATTGCAAATCCAAAGCAGGAGACTAAATTCTCCCGGGGCTTTCTCCCGCCCTACCGGTATGACGCGGGGGAAAGTTAGATAAAATTTCGTTGGATTAAACGCTTAGCTGTTAACTAAGACTTTCATAGGATCGAGGCCTATTTATCTAGAAGATTTTAGCTTAATAAAAGCATCTGGGTTGCATTCAGAAGATGTGAGATAAAGTCTTGCAAATCTTAGCAGAAATTAGAGGGGTTTCACCCCTATTTAAAGCTTTGAAGGCTTTTGGTCTAATTAACCTAAATTTCTTATGTTAAAAGTATAAGAATTAGGGCAGTTATTGGGAGGAGGAATATGGAGATGGAGGCGGATATTAATAAAATTAAGTCGGGGGCATAAGATTTTGTTCGTCATGTAGATAATATATTAATGGGACCGGGGACATAAGTTAATGTGGTAGCATAACATAGGCGGATATAAAATAAACTGAGGAGGGTTATTAAAGCTATAGCTGTGGCTGGGATAATTAGGTTCTGTTTTGTTAATTCTTGTAAAATTAATCATTTGGGTATAAAGCCTGATAGGTAAACCACCTAATGAGAGAAGGGTTATTAAGGCAATGACTGATAATAGGGGGGATTTTAAGGAGGAAGAGGAAATGGAGTTAATTTCTGTTGAGTTAAGCATTTTAAATAAGAGGAATGTTGTAAGTGTTATAAATATGTAAAGGATCAGATTTAATAGGGTTAAACCAGGTGAATAATGTAGAATTGTAATTATTCAACCTAAGTTGGCGATTGATGAGTAGGCTAGAATTTTTCGCAGTTGTGTTTGGTTAAGACCCCCTCATCCACCCACAATTGTTGATGTTACACCAAATAAGAGTAGGAGGTTAGGATTTAATAAAGGTGATAGTTGAAGGAGAATAGCGAATGGGGCAAGTTTTTGTCAAGTTGACAGGATAAGGCCTGTAGTTAGATCTAATCCTTGAAGAACTTCTGGTAATCAGAAGTGGAGGGGGCAAGACCAATCTTTAAGGCTAGTGCTGCTGTTGCTAGTGTGGCGGAGGTGGGATTAATTAATTCAATTAAACTTCATTCTCCTGAAGTTCAAGCGTTTGTGACACTAGCAAACAAAAATAAAGCTGAGGCAGTTGCTTGGGTGATGAAGTATTTTGTGGTGGCTTCTACTGCTCGGGGGTGATGTTGACGAATTATAAGGGGAATAATAGCTAGAGTATTAATTTCTAGTCCTATTCAGACTAATAATCAATGGGACCCAATGAATGTTAAAGTGGTCCCGAGCCCTAGGCTTGAAATAATAATGGTTAGTATGGTTGGATTCATTAGTAAAGGAAGGAATTTAACCACCATGGCTGGGGTATGGGCCCAAAAGCTTTAATTAGCTGACTTTACTTAGGAATGGTATAATAGGAAGTACATAGAGTTTTGATCTCTAAGATATGGGTTCAAGCCCTATTTTTCTAGGAGGAAGAGGAAAGATTTTAACTTTCATTATCCACTCTATCAAAGTGGCCCTTTGTTCAGGCACGCTTCCTGATTAGGTTAGGGGGGGGGTAGACTTGTTGTGGCAAGGGGTAGGGCTATATGTCATAAAATAATTGCTAAGGTTAATGGCAAGAAATTTTTTCATACTAAGTGTATAAGTTGATCATACCGGAATCTATGCTCGGATTCATAAGAAAAATACGGTGAGTATTGTGGCTTTAATTATTAGGCTAAATGAGGAGATTTGTGGTATGAGGGGATTATAGGAGGTTCCTATAAATAGAATGACGGAAAGGGTATTTATTAGTAAAATGTTTGTATATTCAGCAAGGAAAAATAGAGCAAAGGGTCCCCCTGCATATTCAATATTGAACCCGGAAACTAATTCTGATTCCCCCTCAGTTAAGTCGAATGGTGCTCGGTTGGATTCTGCGAGTGTTGAAATGTATCATATTAGGGCTAATGGTCATCCTGGAATTAAAAGTCAAATTGTTTCTTGAGCAAGATTAAAGGTATGTAGGGTAAAGCCTCCAGCGAAGATGATTATTGAAAGGAGGATTAAGCCCAAGCTAACCTCATAAGAGATAGTTTGTGCTACGGCTCGTAGTGCCCCTATTAGGGCGTATTTCGAATTAGATGCTCATCCGGAGCCTAAGATGGTAAATACGGTTAGGCTTGAGATTGCTAGAATAAATAGGAAACCTAAATTAAGGTTAATAATAGAGTGAGGGAGGGGGAGTGGTATTCATATTAAAAGGGCTAGGGCTACTGTTGGGGTAATTAAAAATAGGAAGGGGGAGGATGCTGAGGGGCGAATGGGCTCTTTAATAAATAATTTTAACCCATCAGCAATGGGTTGAAGGAGGCCGTAGGGGCCTACAATATTCGGGCCCTTGCGGAATTGCATGTAGCCGAGAATTTTTCGTTCAATTAAGGTAAGGAAGGCTGTAGCAAGGAGAACAGGGATAATATAGGCAAGAGGGTTAATTAAATAGAGTATTGTGGACTGGAGCGTAGTTGAGAAGAGGATTTGAACCTCTGAATTAAAGGACTTAGGTCTTTTGCACTTACCAGGCTCTGCCACCTCAACCCTTTTCTTGGGCAATAGATAATCTTTTCTTATCTATTTTAGTTTGGTTCAATAGATGAAAATGGGGCGTGCCAATAGTATTGGCCCCATTTCTCCGGTCATTTCGTACTAGGAAAAATAAATTCATAGATAGAAACTGGCCTGGATTTCTCTGGTCTGAACTCAGATCACGTAGGACTATTAATCGTTGAACAAACGAACCCTTAATAGCGGTTGCACCATTAGGATGTCCTGATCCAACATCGAGGTCGTAAACCCTTTTGTCGATAGGAACTCTGAAAAAGGATTCCGCTGTTATCCCTAGGGTAACTTGGTTCATTGATCAGGAAATCCTGGGTCATTTTTCGATAAAAATTTTATCGGTTAGAATTGTAATTCTAACTTTTAAGTACTTGAGTACTCAGTCGATAAGGGGGATTTATTTTTCCCCTTGGTCACCCCAACCAAAAATAGTTAAATTAGAAGTATTATATTTTTTGTTTATGTCCTTGGATTATTAATATTTACATAATTAATTTATGTATTTGAAGCTCCATAGGGTCTTCTCGTCTAATGATGTTATACTCGCTTCTGCACGAGTAGATCAATTTCATTGATTAGAAAGTAGAGACAGTTAAACTCTCGTGGTGCCTTTCATACGGGTCTTCATTTAAAAGACAAGTGATTACGCTACCTTTGCACGGTCAAAATACCGCGGCCGTTGAACATTGTCACAGGGCAGGCGGGACCTCTTATAGGGGGCAAGAGGCGATGTTTTTGGTAAACAAGCGGAGTTTATGTTTGCCGAGTTCCTTTACTTTCTTTTAATCTTTCCTTAAGACATTCCTGTGTAGGGTTAACGAATGGTAAAATAGGCTTTTCTAGTTAAGAAATAAAATTATGATGGCCTCAGTCTGGGATCGTTTAATTATCAGTGATTTAATTCTTTCTGACATACACTTGTGTCGGGAGAGGTTTATCCTCCTATTACTCATTTTAACAAAAGTTCTTTTATAATCTTATTAAAAAAACCAATAGGGTTAAGGGGGTTTTGAGTAAATATCTAAATTATGGGTTTTTATAAAACTAGAGCTGTGACGCTTTCTTAATAGGTGGCTGCTTTTAGGCCCACTTAAGAAAAAACCTTAATAACTATGATCATTAACCACCTTAAAAAGTTGTATCTTAATTTAGAAGGGCTGTTCCTCTTCTAAATAACTATTAATTTCTATGTTTAACTTTGATAAGAAAGTTCTTATTTAGTAGAAAGGAAATTAATGCAGAATTAAAGTTCTTTTCTTGGGTAACCAGCTATCACTAAACTCGGTAGGCTTGTCACCACTACCTGGAAGTCTTCCCACTCTTTTGCCACAGAGATGGGTTAGCTCTATTGTGCTGCTTCGAGGTAGCTCGTTTAGTTTTGGGGGGGTAGACTTAAAGGGCGTCATTCTCCGACCCCCCGCCGGGTCGGAGAATGGCCGTTGGCCGCCGTGAATCCCGCCCCCCGCCCCCGCCGAAGTCTCCGCTCCCGGAGATTGGGCGGGGGCGGGAATCTGGCCGCGCCGGTTGGCGGGACCCCCCGCTGGATTCTCCGGCCCGGATGGGCCGAAGTCCCGCCTAGGAATTGCCTGTCCCGCCGACGTAAATCAAACCTGGTATTTACCGGCGGGACCAGGCGGCGTGGGCGGGCTCCGGGTGGGGGTGGGGGCGCGGGGCGATCTGGCCCCTGGGGGTGCCCCCATGGTGGCCTGGCCCGCGGTCGGGGCCCACCGATCCGCGGGCGGGCCTGTGCCTTGGGGGCACTCTTTCCCTTCCGCCTCCGCTACGGCCTCCACCATGGCGGAGGCGGAAGAGACTCTCCCCACTGCGCATGCGCGGGAAACTGACAGCGGCCGCTGACGCTCCCGCGCATGCGCTGGGAAACTGACAGCGGCCGCTGACGCTCCCGCGCATGCGCCGCATTTCCGCGCCAGCTGGCGGGGCAACAAACGCCATTTCCGCCAGCTGGCGGGGCGGAAATCCCTCCGGCGTCAGCCTAGCCCCTCAATGTTGGGGCTCGGCCGCCAAAGATGCGGAGACTTCTGCACCTTTTTGCCGGCGCGATGCCCGTCTGATTGGCGCCGGCTTTGGCGCCAGTCGGCGGGCATCCCGCCGTTGGGGGAGAATTTCGCCCAAGCTCTCTTCGCCTAATTTTTCTAATTAAATCATGATGCAAAGGGTACGAGGGTTAACCTCTGCTTTTTAGTACTTTAATTATTTGTTTCATTTCTTTTTCAGCATTCCCTTGTGGTACATAAGCTATTGCGCTATGGTCCTTGTTCTGTCGCCCATACTTAAGGGTGAAGAATGTTTTAGTTTAAGGTTGTGGTATAAGTGAAATTAATATAGTTAGGATTTAATAATTAATTAGGCTAGCTTTAAGGTTCAAAATGACCCGAATTGCACGGGTATTTCCTCAGTGTAAGGGAGGTGCTTTGCTAGTTTAGCCACAATTTGGTTCCAAGTGCACTTTCCAGTACACTTACCATGTTACAACTTGCTTCCTCTTGTTTAAGTAAGATGTTTTATAAAAAATAAGTGAATTTATTGAGGAGAGTGACGGGCGGTGTGTGTGCGCCCCAGAGCCAATTTCAGAGAAGTACTCTGTCTTACTGCTAAATCCACCTTTAGGTTTGACATCCAACGTAAGCCATCCACCAGTTCGACGGCTGCCACCGAGAAGGTAGGCCTCTCATTTAATAGACTTAGCATCCTGGAGATAATGGATAAAGATTTACTAGCGAGACATTTTCACGCTTCCTGAAGCACATCCAAACCGCCGTAGACCAAACTTTCTCAAACGTTGTGGCGGAACGAGCAGGGCAGACTTTCAAGAGGGAATTGTAGAAAGAGTCCATGCGATCCGTAGATACGAGGTTGGCATGTTTTTTTCTTCAGCCACCATAACACACCACACATTACGACCAGAGCGGCATCGGTACAACTGCTGATGGGCCGCAGGTTGATAATCTGCCTTAGTTTGGCGTTCCCGAGATTGGCGGGAAAGTGCAAAGGAATCCAGATCTCCAGAGGCAGTATTGAAGCAGGCGGATGCAGGACAGAGGTGTTCAACCGGGAGACACTTTATACGTCTGAACCTGTGGAGACAGTGATACTGGGGATACTAGGAACGATGATGGAATGGACGCGAACGGTATCTTGCATGGCGTAAACACGGGAGGGGACGGTGTGGGAATACCTACAACCGCTGAAGCAGGGAGACAGCGTCAGGACCAATTTCACCATTTTCCAGCCCCGCTTGGCCTGGCGCGATTACCCCCCCCCCTCCCCACCCACCCAGTGGCTTGAACACTGAGAACGGACTTAGACGATAAGATATAAGCACAGAATTAGGCCTGTCGGCCCATCGAGTCTGCTCCGTCATTCAATCATGGCTGATATTTTTCTCAACCCCATTCTCCTGCCTTCTCACCATAACCTCTGATCCCCTTATTAATCATGACCTACCTATGTCTTATAGAAGCTCAGTGAATTGACCTCCACAGCCTTCTGCGGCAAGGATTCCACAGATCCACCACCCTCTGGCTGAAGAAATCCTTCCTCATCTCTGTTTTAAAGGATTGTCCCTTTAGTCGGAGATGGTGTCCTCTGCTTCTAATTGTTCCTACAAGTGGAAACATTCTCTCCACGTCCACACTACCCAGGCCTCACACTGTCCTGTAAGTTTCAATACGCCTCCCCCCCCCCCCCCCCCGCCCCTCGACTTTCTAAACTCCATTGAGTACAGATCGAGTGTCCTCAACCACTCCTCATATGAGCAGTGGACCTTTGGGGAGACGGACTTTGTAAGCACCACGGAACCACGGGAACGATCCGATCGCTCTCCCCAGGGGGCTTGTGGAATACAATTTGCTCTGCTTAGGGACGGAGGCCCAATTTCTGGTCTCGTTAATTCCCCGAGATAAGAGCCAATTCAGAAGGGAATCGACAGCTCTGGCTGACCCTGGATAGGTCTTGCGGTGCTGTTAGCTGTTGTGATCGGAAATCAGTTACTGTTGACTTCCCTTTCGGGATTAATCATCGACGACGATATCTCAACTTGCACTTGTCAAAGAAGCAACATTGGAGGGGATGGATTCACCTCGTCGGTATATTTTGTCAGACACCAATTTCAAAAGTTTTTCAGAACAGTTCCTCCATTCAATTGTTAATTGATAAAAAGTTCGGATGTAAAAGTGAGAGCAACTTAACTTACCAGTGATGTTCACGTGAATGGTGTTGCTGTAGGGGGTGCTGGGACCAGATGAATCTGTTTTGGTTTTACATTTATACACTCCACTATCGTTCTTTGAAGCATTCATGATGGTATAACTTTCCTCCCCAGGTCTGTCACCCCGATCACTTTTATGCCATATATAATTCTTGGAGCGAGAACGCCTTCCAGCATCGCATGTGAGAACGATTCTGTCACCAGTCAGGAATCTAACCCATGGTGGTTCCATTGTCAGGACCGGTGCTGTGGTCTCACCTGTGGAGGCCAATGGAAAACAAGGAGGACATTTAAGTCTGTCAATCGATAGAAGTGTGTGTTGTCCATTCACTAACGTTCACCACACCGACCCCAAATAGTGACTTTCGATTCAGACAAGCAACAACACCTAACACGATGTATGTTACTTCATTATTGCGCAAATAGAGATGTTAGTCAATCCGGGTCATTGCTGTTAGCACAAGGTGATATGAACTGAGTATTTATCTTCAAAAGGAATGATGAGACTGGGGTCTTACAGTGGTAACTGGATACACACACTAGCATACCTCAAATCCCATCCAATTCACGCGCTGTATCATCTGTTTTGAGTTTAACCCCAAAATGAAGTTTAAAAGCAATTATTCAAAACGATTTATTTAACCAACAGATTGCCAACTGTCTTCTAGTTACGGTGATCAATGTCAAAATAGCCCAGTTGATTAGCACCACTCAAAAACAGGACAGCGTCTGAAGTAATAATAGACATTGATACGTGGGTTTAGTTCATGTGTTATCGTGGCTGAGAACTGGCCCTGGACGGTGGGTGGATGGGTGGCGCAGACGTTAGCACTACTGCCTTACAGTGTCGAGGACCAGGGTTCGATTCTGGCAGGATGTCTGCCTGCGCGGGTTTCCTCCCGGTGCTCCCGTTTCCTCCCACAGGTCAGTTGGATTGGCCATGTTCAATTGCCCCTTAGTGTCCAAACATGGACAGGTTAATAGAATTCCTATAGTGCAGAAGGAGGCTATTCGAGTCTGCATCATAGGGATGAAAGTGCACACTACCTAGGCCCACAGCACCACACCATCCCCATAGGCCAATAACCCCCCTGAACAAGAGGACAGTAAGGGGCAATTTATCATGGTCAATCCACCTAACCTGCACCTATTTGGTCTGTGGGAGGAAACCGGAGCACCCGGAGGAAACCCACGCACACACGGGGAGAATGTGCAAACTCCAACCCAACAGTTACTCAAGGCTTGAATTGAACCCTGGACTCCGGCATAAGTGCTAAATCTGCCCTCCCTAACCACAGAGTTACTGCGCCTGAACTTCCACTGTCATTACCTAGGCTGGCCTACATGATGGTCATCACCATGTGGTTGACTCTTACATTGTGGGCTAGGCGCTAAATACATATATTTTTTTAAATGCACCTAAGGTGAGATCCTTAGTGATTTCACACAGATGAAATCAGCGCTAGGCAGAATGATACCTGTGGTAGATTTTCCTGTAATCAATGCGAGGTAGATCAAACTTCACCAAGGGGACAATTCTAATCTAACCGGCAGAATGGATGGGGAATATGAGAGTTCGAGACCCACTTTGCAATCCACCTTTGTTTACTCCCCACAGACTGAGAAACATAGGAAACTGCAGCTCAGCAGCAGGCCAATATAATCCTATTACGCCATTCAATAAGATCATTCCTGATCTATTCGTATCTGATCCTGACTACCCCCACCCTTCCCAGTCCAGCCGATTAACCTTTGTCTCGTAAAATAAGTTGCAGATCTCAGCCTTGGATATATTCAATGACGCTGCATCCACGCCCTTGTCCGAAAGAGAATTTCACAGATTAATGACCCACCTGCGCCAACCATGCTGTCCATCTAACCTGAAACCTTCTGTATTTCCGGGGTCCGTCGCCCTCTATTACCATCCCATTCATGTATTTTTAAAAGTCACTATCGTACCTGCTTCCGTCCCCTTCGGCAGATAGTTCCAGGCACAATTGTGCAAAAACACCTTCCCTCGCTCACCTTTCGAAATGTTGCCCCTTGCACTTTATACCTATGTCCCCTAGTATCTGACTCTTCCACACTTCGAAAAAAACTTCTGACTATCCACGCTGTCCATGCCCCTCATAATTTTGTAGATTTCTACCAGGTCGACCCTCGACCTCCATCATTCCAGTGAGAACAAACTGAGTTTATCCAACCTCATAGCTAATTGGATAGTCAGAGGCTTTTCCCCGGGGTAGAGGGGTCAATTACTAGGGGGCATAGGTTTAAGGTGAGAGGGGCAAAGTTTAGAGTAGATGTACGAGGCAAGTTTTTTACGCAGAGGGTAGTGGGTGCCTGGAACTCGCTGCCGGAGGAGGTGGTGGAAGCAGGGACGATAGGGACATTTAAGGGGCATCTTGACAAATATATGAATAGGATGGGAATAGAAGGATACGGACCCAGGAAGTGTAGAAGATTGTAGTTTAGTCGGGCAGTATGGTCGGCACGGGCTTGGAGGGCCGAAGGGCCTGTTCCTGTGCTGTACATTTCTTTGTTCTTTGTTCTTTGTTTTGTCCTAAGGGTTCTACCATTTACTGTTATTTCCCACGGAATTAGACATTCCAAATGCATCACCTCACATATATCCCGATTTAACTCCATCTGTCATCCCTCCCCCAAAACCGATATACACCCTGCTGCTCATCGCTATCCGCAATCCCACCAAACGTTGCGTCTTCCGCAAATTTGCTGATGAGACCAGTTAACTGTTCCTCTAAATCATTTATTTATACTACAAACAGTAAAGGTCCCAACATGCGGAACATCACTCGTCACAGCCCACCATTCAGATGTGCATCTTCCACTGCTGCCCTCTGTCTTTTATGACCGAGCCAGTTCTGTATCCACCTGACCAGCTCACCTCTGAACCCGTGCGACTTCACTCCTCTGCGCCAGTCTGCCCCGAGTGACCTTTCCAGAGGCTTTACTAATGTCCATGTAGACAACATCTTCTACCCTCCCTAAACCAATCACCTTCGTCACTTCTCGAAAAACTCGATCAAGTTAGTGAGACATGACTTCCGCTTCACAAAACCATGCTGCCTCTGCTTAACTCGCTTCATAAATGGGAGTGAATCCTGTCTGGAAGAATCCTTTCCAAAAGATTCCCTACCAGACGTGGATGTCACTGGCCCATAATTTCTTGGATTATTCTTGCTGCACCTCTTAAACAAAGGAACAGCATTCGCTATTCTCCAGTCCTCTGGGGACTCATCTGCAGCCAGGGAAAAGTACAAATATTCAGACAAGGCCTCAGAAAGTTTCCTACCTTGCCTCCCTCAGGTTCCTGGGGAGATCCCATCAGGCCGTGGGGACTTACCTACCTGAACGTTTTTCAAGACGCCCAACACCTCCTCCTTTTTGATCTCAATGTGACCCAGATAATCTCAGAGCTTTGTTGCAAATATATATTTGGTGCACTGAGGCCCGAAGGTAACCTCCCCTCTAAAACTGCCAGGCTGACTTTTTACTGCAGGCACGCAGCATTGTGATTGGCTCTGAACTGCTGTTAATAGTGGCCCACAATGCCACTCAGTTCCAGGGATTGACAACAAATGCTGATGCCATCAATTCCGCCCACATCCTGTCAACGACAAAATCGCACTATCTGATTTGTTCGGTCTCCTCTGGATTTTTGATTGACCTTTCCTGACTATTGCAGCATTACGTTTGGAGAATTCTTCATGACACAAGAGAAAGACAGACCTGCAATTCAGAAGCTTCCTGACCACACAAGAGAAAGGAGACGTCTGCACAGCGTCAACTGGTGTTTGCTGATGGGAACTGAACTCACTGACATGACCGCGTCAACTCGAGATGGCTGTTGTACAATCATCAGCAGTAGCTCCAACATAAGCATTTAAAACCGCCTTCAATGCAATTAAAAATGTACCCCAGCACTTGATGGGGACTTTGAATAAATATAACTTGGATATGAATTCAGGTTTTTGAAAAATGCATTAATGGGACGTGAGCAAGCATGTTAATTGGCCATTTCTAATTGTCCATGAGAATATGGAGGTGTACCACCTTCTAGAACGGCTGTTGTCCGTGTGGAGTAGGCACATCCACAGTGCTGTTAGTGAGGGAGTTCCAAACTTTCACCCAGCTGCAGCGAAGTAACAGCCGATATAGATCCACGTGAATGTGGATTTGTAGCAAATGCTTGTGTCCCCATCCTGCCCGTGCAGTTCTCGTAGAAGACGTGTGTTTGCAAGGTTTTGGCGAAGGAGCTTGGTGGTTTCTTTGAGTCCACTTTTTTCAGAATTTACGTGGTCCCGCCACCGTGTGCCGATGGTGGAGGAAAAAACGTTGAAGGTGGTGGATGGGGTGCCGACTACTACACATGTGTGTGTGTGGGAGAGAGTGAGTGTTGCACCGGAATGTGTGAAGCTTTGCGTGTGTTATTTTTATAGAGGGATTGGGAAACATGATAGAAAGTGGAAAAGGTTTTCGGGGGCATTCCAGGGAAAACGGCCGAGGGAACAGAAGGTTAAACTCAGAACGATGAAGCAATGCATATGGGGGACGCACAAACGACCAGGATTAGAGAAATTCAGTAAAGCACCCTTCCTTTGCTACTGTCTGTCGTCTGTGACCGAGCCAGTTCTGTATCCACCTCATCAGCTCACCTCTGACCCCGTGTGACTTCACAAAACCATGCAGCCTCTCGCTCATACGTCCACTTGTTTAGAAATTGGAGCAAATCCTGTCTCGGAGAATCCACAGCAAGAATTTCGCTACTTCTGACGGAAGGCAAACCGGCCTGTAATTTCCTGGATTAATCTTGCTACCCTTCATGAACAAAAGAACAACAATAGGTTTTTCCAGTCCTCTGGGGCCTCACCTGCAGCCAGTGAGGACAGAAAGATTTCGGTTCTGGCCCCATAAAGTTCTTTTTACTGCAGACACACAGTATGTTTCTGGCTCGAAACTGCTGTTTAAAATTATCAACAATGCCACACATTCCCAGTGATTGGCAAAAGCTGTTGATGCCATCATTAGAACACAGAACATGGAACATAGAGTGCAGAAGGAGGCCATTCAGCCCATCGAGTCTGCAGCAATCCACATAAGCGCTCACTTCAACCCTATTCCCTTAACCCAATAACCCCTCCTCACCTTTTTGGCCACTAAGCGTAATTTAACATGGCCAATGCACCTAACCTGCACGTCTTTGGACCGTGGGAGGAAACCTGAGCACCCGGAGGAAACCCACGCACACACGGGGAGAAGGTGCAGACTCCGCACAGACAGTGACCCCGTGGAGGACGAACTTGAGACCCTGGCGCTGTGAAGCCACAGTGCTAACCACTGTGCTACCGTGCTACCTGTGCGCCCACATCTTGTGAATGAAAACTTTGCAGTAAATGTTTTGTTCGGTCTCCTCTGGATTTTTAATTGACCTATTCCAACTATTGCAGGGTAACTTTCGGAGAATGCTTCATGACACAAGAGAAAGACAGATCTGTAACTCAGAAGCTTCCTGTCCACACAAGAGAAAGGAGAAGTCTGCACAGCCTCAACTGGTGATGGGATGTCAACTCACTGACATGACCACGTCAACTCGAGATGGTTCTTGTGTAATCAACAGCAGTGCCTTCAACACAAGCATTTAATACTTCCTGAAATGCAATTAAAAAGTGTACCACAGCACTTCATGGGGACCTTGAATAAACATGACCTGGATATGACTTCAGATTTTAAAATAAATTCTTTCATGGGACGTGGGTTAGCATTTCTTTGGGCAAGTACGAATTGTCGAAGAGAAAATGGAGGCGTATCATCTTCTTGAACGGCTGCAATCCGTGTGGAGTAGGTCGACCCACAGCGATGTTAGTGAGGGCGTTCCAGAATTTCGACCCAGCGACAGCGAGGGAACGCCGATTTAGATCCAAGTGAGGATGGGTTTCTGGTAAATGACTGTGTGTGCCCATCCATTTGCTGTCCATGCAATTCTAGACGGTAGAAGTCGTGTGTTGGGAAGATGCTGGTGGAGGAGCTCTGGTGGGTTCTTCCTGTGCACTTTACTTCACATTGTATGCGTTCCTGTCACTGTCTGTCCATGATGGACGGAATGGACTTTGAAGTTGGTGGATGGCGTGCCCAGTCACGCCATGTGTGTGTCTGAGATTCAATGATTGTGTGTGTTCTATCGGAATGTGTGCAGCTTTGTGAGTGTAATTTCTATGGAGGTATTAGGCAACTTGATAAAAGTGAAAAAGTTTCAAAGGGCACATTCCAAGGAGAATGACCAATGGAACTAAAGTTAAACTCAGAACGATGAAGCAATGATGCACAAGATGCACAAGAAAGAAGAGTTAGAGGAATGTTTATATCCCTGGCGTTCTGGGTCCAGAGGAATTTACAAATAGATAATAGGACGGCACAGTGGCTGCAGTTATCATGTTGCTTCACAGCGCCTGGGAGCCGGGTTCGATTCCCCGCTGGGTCACTGGCTGTGCGGAGTCTGCACGTTCTCCCCGTGTCTGCGTGGGTTTCCTCCGGACGCTCCGGTTTCTTCCCACAAACCCCCAAAATATGCTGGTATGTGAAATGGACATACTGAATTCTCCCTCTGTGTCCCCGAACAGGCGCCGAAATGTGTTGGCCAGGGGATTTTAGCATTATCTTCATTGCGGTAGCTTCAGTCGGGTGGCACGGTGGCACAGTGGTTAGCACTGCTGTCGCACAGATCCAGGGACTCGCGATAAATACCGGCCTCGGGTAAATGGCTGAATGGAGATTGCATTTTCTCTCCCCATGACTGCGTGGGATTCCTCCGTATGATCTCGTTTCCTCCCAAAGTGCAAAGGTGTGCAGGTTAGGTACATTGGCCATGCTATATTGCCCGTCGTGTCCAGAAATGTTAGGTTGGGTTACTGGTTTAGGGGGATCTGATGGAGGTGTGGGCTTAAATAGGGTGCTCTTTCCAACAGCCGGTGCAGACTCCATGGGCTAAATGACCTCCTTCTGCACTGTAAATCGAATGATTCTGTTGCAATGTTAAGGTAAGACAGCTTGTGACACTACTAACAATTATTATTATTAGTTGAGGCATGGAGAGAGATCAAAAAAAAGCAATGAAGTTAGGAGTAGTGCACATGTATAATATTCTGGGCATGATCTTCCAGCCTCGTTACGCTGTTGCCTCCCCAAAATGAGGCCAGTGAACAGCGGGAGAGGTCAAAACCGAGATCCGGGCCAGACACCAAACTGTTTGCGATGCAACTGCCCAGCTCCCATAGACAAAGTCAGGATGTCGCCAGAGCCTGCTGAGCAAGCAGTTGTCACAACTTAAACCCCATTTCCAAAGGAATAATGCCAGCCACCGTTTATCCATCGGCCTCCTGTCATTCTGAGGCGTCTCCAGGAAGTGCTCACGGTGGCTCCGATTCATTCTCCTTTCTAAAACGTGGAGCAGGCGGAATGGCATCAGGGACGGGGTCTCCCAGGTCATCAGAGGCCCCTTGATGGGCTTCTACGGGACATGTCCTGCTCTCAGGTGGGAATGGCCGAGTTGCTGCTGAGCTTGTCCCAGTCGCAGGTCAGCATGGCTCAGGCACTGCCGAACATGGCCCGGTTACTGGGCGATGTGTCCCAGTTTCTGAGGAGCATAGCCGAGAGCAGTGACACGGATGTGGAGAGCCACCAGGGGTGGCAGTGGGCACCGACCGGGAGAAGGGGGCGCTGAGTGCCAACCGGGGCCCGTCACATGGACTGGAGACGGTGACCACTAACACAACTAAGTTGCACCCTTCTGATGAGACCGTGTCTTGACGTCTACACGCGGGATAGGGGGCACGGCTCTGAATGTGTTGTCGACAGGTGAGCCGCTGCCCTCCTGCCCCAGCACCTCTAGATGACGCCCTCCAGCCACACCGAAGGCCACGGATCAGCTAAGCATAAGACCATAAGACATAGGAGCAGACAGGCCACTCGGCCCATCGAGTCTGCTCCGCCATTCAATCACGGCTGATATTTTTCTCGATCCCATTCTCCTGCCTTCTCCCCATAACCGCTGATTCCTTTATTGACCAAGAACCTATCTATCTCGGTCTTAAAGACACTCAGTGAATTGGCCTCCACAGCCTTCTGCGGGGAAGAGTTCCACAGATTCACCACCCTCTGGCTGAAAAAATTCCTCCTCATCTGTTTTAAAGGATCGCCCCTTTAGTCTGAGATGGTGTCCTCTGCTTCTAGTTTTTCCGACAAGTGGAAACATTCTCTCCACGTCCACGCTATCCAGGTCTCACACTGTCCTGTAAGTTTCAATAAGATCCCCCCTCCCAGCCCCTCGAACGTCTAAACTCCATCGAGTACAGACCCAGAGTCCTCAAACACTCCTCATATGAGCAGCGGACTTAATCCAGGCCTCGCAGTATCTTGTATGTATCAATAAGATGCTTCTAAGCTCCAACGAGTACAGACCGAGAGTCCTCAAACGTTCGTCATACGACAAGCTCTTCATTCCACGGATCATTCTTGTGAACCTCCTCTGGACCCTTTCCAAGGCCAGCACACCATTCCTTAGATACCGAGCCAAAACTGCTCACAATACTCCAAATGGGGTCTGACCAGAGCCTCATACAGCCTCAGAAGTACATCCCTGGTCTTGTATTCTCGCCCTCTTGACATGAATGTTAACACTGCATTTGCCTTCCTAACTGCCGACTGAACTTGCACATTAACCTTAAGAGACTCGTGAACAAGGACTCCCAAGCCCCTTTGTGCTTCTGCTTTCCGAATCATTTCCCCATTTTGAAAATAGTCTGTGCCTAGATTCCTCCTTCCAAAGTGCATAACCTCACACTTTTCCACATTGTATTTCATTTGCTACTTCATTGCCCACTCTCCTAGCTTGGCGAAGTCCTTCTGCAGCCCCCTTGCGTCCTCAATACTACCTGTCCCTCTACAGATCTTTGTATCATCTGCGAACTTAGCAACAGTGCCTTCAGTACCTTCTTCCAGATCATTAATGTATATTGTGAAAAGTTGTGGTCCCAGCACAGACCCCTGAGGCACACCACTAGTCACCGGCTGCCATCCTGAAAAAGACCCCTTTTCCCCACTCTTTGCCTTCTGCCAGTCAGCCAATCCTCTATCCATGACAGGATCTTACCCTTAACACCATGGGCTCTTCACTTATTTAACAGTCTCCTATGCGGCACCTTGTCAAAGGCCTTCTGGAAATCTAAATAAATCACGTCCACTGGTTCTCCTTTGTCTAACTTGCTTGGTAACTCCTCAAAGAAAGTTAACAGATTTGTCAGACACGACCTCCCCTTGACGAAGCTGTGCTGACTCAGTCCTATTTTACCATGCACTTCCAAGTGCTTCGTGATCTCATCTTTAATAACAGACTCTAAAATCTTACCAATGACCGAAGTCAGGCCAACCGGCCTATAATTTTCCTTCTGTCTCCCTCCCTTCTAAAACAGGGGTGTTACATTAGCAACTGTCCAGTCTTCTGGGACCATTCCTGCCTACAGTGATTTATGAAAAATCATCACGAATGCCTCCACAATTTCCTCAGCTATCTCTTTTCAGACCATGGGGTGTAGTCCATCCGGTCCAGGTGATTTATCCACCTTCAGACCTTTCAGTTTCCCCAGAACCTTCTCCTTAGTAATGGTCACTGCACTCACCTCTGCCCCTGGATCTCCTGGAGCTTGGGCATCCCACTGGTGTCTTCCACCGTGAAGGCAGATGCAAAGTAACCATTCAGTTCGTCTGACATTTCTTTGTTTCCTAGTATTACTTCTCCAACCACACGTTCTAGTTGCCCAATGTCTATTTTTGCCTATGTCTTACCTTTTAGATCTTTAAAAATCTCTTCCTATCTTCTTTTATATCACTCGCTAGCTTTCACTCGTCCTTCATCTTCCCCCCCACCCCCCCCCCCCCAACCCCCCACGCTTATTGCTTTGTAGTTCTCCGTTCTCCTCTGCTCGCTTTTAAAGGCTTCCCAATCCTTTGGTTTCCCACTAATCCTCGCCACTTTGTATGCTTTGTGCATCCCGGGGAAACACCGAAATATAGTGGTAGAGCTGGGAAGGCAAAGCACGTTGAGGATCACTGAAGGCACAGAGGTAGGGGTGTGTGGGTTAGGTAGAGGGTGGGAAGGGGGTGGGTTTTGGGGCCGCGAAGGTTGGGGTCGGCACTCTCGGGAATGGAGTATTGGACAGCACATTAAAACACCTTTTTGCACAATCATTACGATGCCTCTGACACTTTCTTCCGCACTGCGGGCTGACCCCTGACCCTTTACCTGTCTCTCCAAGCAACGCGCCCCTATGAGCGATTGCCTTCAGCTTCGCGGCCGAAGGCCTCCGCAGCCCATGTGGGGTTATGGTGGGGCAGACGGGCAAGGTCGGGGGTTGTCCCCGGAATGGGGTTAGGATCCAAGGGTGGGCACGATGTTACCCGAGTGATTCCCCCCCCCACACACAGTTTCCCCAGCCCCATGTCTCCCCCACCCTCACATGGTGGCCCACGCCTGGGGAGGCCTTGCCATTGCCAGGGTGCAATGCCGAGCTGGGCAGTGCCAGGATAAAAACATTCCGGGGGCAGTAGACGGAGCCATTCTGCACTTCCCCAGACCATCAAGGACCTCCGATGGCCTGGGAGACCCCCGTAGCCATTATGCCTTGTCCACGTTGTTAAAAAGGAGTTCGAATCGGCGCCAGCGTGACCAATTGCTGGGGAAGCCGCTGAATGACGGGAGGCTATTGGATAACGATGGCTGTCGTTAATTGTATGGACATGGGGCAAAAGTGTTAATAATTGACTTCACACCACGCTCCGCTGAATCCTGAATTCGCCTACGGGAGAGTGCCGGTTTCATAGCAAACTCTTCAGTGCATTGGTGCCGATTAATTTTTTGGCCCTGTTCCGTTATTCACTGGCCTAGTTTTTCTTGAGCGAGAGCGAGAGCGTGATGAGGCCGGAAGCTCCCGCAAGTCCGTAATTCAGCCCTGTGAACCTGCTCCACAATTCAATCAGATCATTACTGATCTCTTCCTGGTCTCAAATTAACCTACCTACCCATTTCCCATATCACTTTAACCCGTTTATTTTTCATCAGAATTACATATTTTGCTTCTCGAAACCATTTAATGATTCAGATTCCACCGCACTCCGGGGCAGCGAGTTCCACAGGTTTACCATCCTCTGTGAGAAGTAGTTCCTCCTCATCTGAGTTCTACATCTACCGCCTCGCAACCTATAGATTGGCACGTGAGCACAATGGTTAGCACTCTTGCTTCACAGCACCAGGGACAAGGGTTCGATTCCTGGCGCATGTCATTTTCTGTGCGGCATCTGTGCGATAACCCCATGTCTGCTTGGGATTCCTCCGGGTGCTCCGGTTTCCTCCCATAGGGTGCGAAAGACAATCTAAATTCTCCCTCCGTGTAGCCGAAAAGCCGTTGGAGGTTGACGACGAGGGGCTTTTGAACGTAACGTCGTGACAGTTTTAATGTAAGTCTACTTGTGATACTAAGAAAGATTATTGGCATCTGTGAAGCTCATGATGAATATTGACTATCATGTCGTTGCTTTAAAAGGTTGCGAATAGTCGTTCAAAATTCAACGTACCTTGTGCTGCCGACTGAGATGCCATTCCCACTGAAAAACATAACGAGAAATATAATTTTTAAGACTCTGTTGATTTGCTGCAATCTTGCGTTGAGAGACAAGAGGAAGCTTGAATCAACCTAGAGAAGTGACACATTCCTGTTTGCTTTTTCTCAGAGCCATGTCCTGAAATAGAACTTTTGACCAAAAGTGATCTGTTGAAGATCGTGACTGTCAATAATCATGAGACTAACATTCGGGAGACAAAGTGCTGGTCGTTGCTTTAATCTGTAAAACGGAGTTAATTGCAAATGGATTGGTGCTGAGGTGTGAGTTTCTCCAGCACCTTAATAGTCAGTTGGTGATTTGTGTGAGGGAGACAGAGAGCAGGGATGTCTCTGATCCTGAGTGTGTGAGTGTTGGTTGTGTGTGAGAGAGAAGAGATAGATATAGATATAGATAGAGAACAAGAATTTCGCTGTCCCTGTGGGTGCGCGTGTGTGAGTGCAGTTTGTGTGTGTGTGAGAGAGAGAGCGAGAGATAGGTAGAAAGACATATAGATAGATGGATGGATAGAAAGGTAGATAGATAATTGATAGATAGACAGACAGTTAGATAGAATGAAAGAACAAACAAAGAACAAAGAAATGTACAGCACAGGAACAGGCCCTTCGGCCCTCCAAGCCCGTGCCGACCATACTGCCCGACTAAACTACAATCTTCTACACTTCCTGGGTCCGTATCCTTCTATTCCCATCCTATTCATATATTTGTCAAGATGCCCCTTAAATGTCCCTATCGTCCCTGCTTCCACTACCTCCTCCGGTAGTGAGTTCCAGGCACCCACTACCCTCTGCGTAAAAAACTTGCCTCGTACATCTACTCTAAACCTTGCCATCTCACCTTAAACCTATGCCCCCTAGTAATTGACCCCTCTACACTGGGGAAAAGCCTCTGACTATCCACTCTGTCTATGCCCCTCATAATTTTGTATACCTCTATCAGGTCGCCCCTCAACCTCCTTCGTTCCAGTGAGAACAAACCGAGTTTATTCAATCGCTCCTCATAGCTTATGCACTCCAGACCAGGCAACATTCTGGTAAATCTCTTCTGCATCCTCTCTAAAGCCTCCACATCCTTCTGGTAGTGTGGAGACCAGAATTGAACACTATACTCCAAGTGTGGCCTAACTAAGGTTCTATACAGCTGCAACATGACTTGCCAATTCTTATACTCAATGCCCCGGCCAATGAAGGCAAGCATGCCGTATGCCTTCTTGACTACCTTCTCCACCTGTGTTGCCCCTTTCAATGACCTGTGGACCTGTACTCCTAGATCTCTTTGACTTTCAATACTCTTGAGGGTTCTACCATTCACTGTATATTCCCTACCTGCATTAGCCCTTCCAAAATGCATTACCTCACATTTGTCCGGATTAAACTCCATCTGCCATCTCTCCGCCCAAGTCTCCAGACAATCTAAATCCTGCTGTATCCTCAGACAGTCCTCATCGCTATCCGCAATTCCACCAACCTTTGTGTCGTCTGCAAACTTACTAATCAAAGCTTGAGAATCATAGAATTTACAGTGCAGAAGGAGGCCATTTGGCCCATCGAGTCTGCACCGGCTCTTGGAAAGAGCACCCTACCCAAGGTTAACACCTCCACCCTATCCCCATAACCTAGTAACCCCACCCAACACTAAGGGCAATTTTGGACACTAAGGGCAATTTATCACGGCCAATCCACCTAATCTGCACATCTTTGGACTGTGGGAGGAAGCCCACGCACACACGGGGAGGACGTGCAGACTCCGCACAGACAGTGACCCAAGCTGGAATCGAACCTGGGACCCTGGAGCTGTGAAGCAATTGTGCTATCCACAATGCTACCGTGCTGAATAGAATAGCATGTGTGTCTGTGGCTGTGTGTGTATGAAAGAGGGGGAGCGATAGATAGAGATAGATAGATAGATATGAAGAGAGAATTAATGCCACTGTTCCTGCGTCCATGAGCGTTGTCTGTTTGTGTATATGAATGATATATATATATATATATATATATACAGAGAGAGAGGGTGGGGGGGGGGGAGTGCATTAATACAACTGGTCCTTTGACCGTGGTTGTCTGTGTGTGAATGAAACAGAGAGAGAGAGATAGAGAGATAGAGAGATAGATAGAGAGAGAGAGAGCATCAATGCCTCTGTGTCTGTGTATGCGCGCGAGTGTGAATCTTGTTTGTGTGGATGGAATAGAGAGATCGAGAGCTAGATAGACAGTCTGTACGCCTGTGCGTGTGAGCGTGAGTGAGTGCTGTTTGTGTGTATGAAAGAGAGAGAGAGAGATAGAGAGAGAGTATTGATGCCTCTGTGCCTGTGTGCGCGGAATACAGTGAGTATTGTATGTCTGTGTATGAGAGAGAGAATGGATGGAGAGATACTTAGATAGAGTGATAGACAGAGAGAGAGAGAGAGAAAGCGCCCGGAGAGAGAGAGACAAAGAGGGCGAGAGAGATAACAATACCCAAAGGTACCATTTGACAATACACTGACACAGTCTACAGTAGTATGAGAGGTGGGCAGAGTAAGGCCAAAGAGACTGAGTGAGAGAGGAAGTTAAGGACTGAGAGACAAGTTAGTCACAGAAATGACACATGAGATAGAGATAGGGAATGTGTGAAAAAAACTTATTTTTCTTCCAGGAGGTGATTGAGTGTATTTATGAGGGTAATGAGCTTGATCATAACTGCCAGGCGCAAGGACAGAAAACAAAGGGGAATATTGAATGATTTACATTGGAGAATGTGCAGTGATGTTTCGCACTGATTAGTCTTTGTATATACTATTGACTTGAACTTGTACATTGATCGGAAGTTAAGTGTTTGCAGTTTTGATATTAATTGCAAAGGGATTTGGGGCCCGGAGTAAAGGTTTCCTGCTGCGATTGTACAAAACGTTGACGAGTCCAAACATGGAGCATTGTGGACAGTTTTGCTCTCATGCGCTCAGAAACGCATGACTGCCCTGGAGGGAGCGCTGGACAGGTTCACCAGGCTGACTCCTGGGATGACAAAGGAAAATGAACCCAAGAACAGTACAGCACAGGAAAGGCCCATCGGCCCCCCAAGCCTGCGTCCACCACACTGTCCGTCTAACCTAAAAGATTTTACATTTCAGGGATCGGAATGGTGCTGTTACCACCTTATTCATGTATTTTCAAGACGCTCCTTAAACATCAATGTTGCCTTCTCCGGCAGCGAGTTCCAGGCCCCCACTACCATCTGTGTAAGAAATCTTCCTTCCCACATTTCCTCTAAAGTTTGCCACGTGCATTTTAAACTTATGCCCCCCTCGTAATTGACACTTCCACCCGTGAAAAAGCATCTGACAATCCTCTCTGTCCATGCCCTTCATAATTTTGTAGACTTCTATCAGGTCGCCCCCCAACTTCCGTCGTTCCAGTGAGAACAAAACAGTTTTATCCAACCTCCCTCATAGCTAATACCCTCCATACTAGGCAACATGCCGGTAAACCTCTTCTGTACCCTCTACAAAGCCTTAACCATTCTGGTAGTGTGGCCACCAGAATTGAACACTATATTCCAAGTGAGGCCTAACTATGGTTCTGCACAGCTGCAACATGACTTGCCAATTATTAAACTCAATGACCGGGCCAATGAAGGCAAGCATGCCGTATGCCTTCTGGACTTCTTTCTCCACCTGCCTTGACACATTCAGTGACCTGTCGACCAGTGCACTCAGATCCCTCTACCTGTCAGTATTCTAAAGCTTTCTGGTATTTACTATATTACCTGATTGTCTTCTGAGAGGCAATTATCGATTGGGCGCTGGAGTGGGCCGAGGAAGGCGCACATTAAAAGGTTCGGTGCAGACTCGATGGGCCGAATTGCCTCCTTCAGCACTGTCGCAATTCTTTGGTTGCAAGACATTAGGCGTATTTTGGCGTACTTGGGTGATCTGAGCTCATTGTCAAAACTTCTTACATGTCATGACTGGGAACATGCGCATCGTCCCCTTTCGCTTTTGCGGCTGGGTCCAAAACCACTCGAAATAAGGGGCAGGTCATTTAATACTGAGGTGCGAAGGAATGTTTTCACTTAGAAGGTGGTGCATCTTTAGAATCCCCCCACCCATTCCATCCCAAGGGATATTGAATGCCAATCAATCAGAGTCGGATTTCGATGGATGTGTGGATACCCATGACATTAAGGGACGTGGGGAAAGTGGGGAATTCTTGTAGCAGCAGACGATTTTATGACCGTGCAGATTAGGCCAGACTAATTAACAACCTTTGCTTCAATGTTCCTTTGAGAAATAATGCAATAAGAACGCGTCGATAGCAACAGGTCTCTGGTAGCCCGTTGGCAGTTTGCTAACATTGGCCTACATCTATTTGGTTGAGATAAACACAGGAAATTGTGCAGGGTTAAATCTTGGTGGGATATAGGGAACAGGCTAGAAGGACTGAATGGCCTACTCCAGCTGGTATTGTCGGTGTTTCTATAATAAGAAAGCGTTTATGATGACTAAATACCGAAATTTCAGTTCCAGTCTGATGGGAGGAATGGGGGGATAAGCTTTGCCAAAGACGCTTCTAGACTCAAAACATTAGCTCCGTTCTTTCCCCACAGATGCTACAAAAGTATGAGGGACAGAGCGGATGCTCCCAAAAACATTTACCAGGGTGGAAGAATTAATTACAAGGAGATAGAGGTTTAAAGTGCGAATGGCAAAGTTGAGAGGGGATGTGCGAGAGAAGTTGTTTTTTACACAGAGGGTAGGGGGTGCCTGGAACTCGCTTTTCGAGACGTGTTGGAAGCAGGGACGAAAGGGACGTTTAAGAGGCGTCTTTACAAATACATGAATAAGATGGGAATAAGGGGATGCGGACCCCGGAAGATTAGAAGGTTTTAAGTGAGGCGGGCGTCATGTTCGGCGTGGGCTTGGAGGGCTGAAGGACTTGCTCCTGTGCTGTACCGTTCTTTGTTCTTTTTTCATTGGAAAAGTCAGGAGCAAAAGCAGTGGCGACATTAGTTGACCAACATGTTTTCAGCCAAGTGCTAGGGCTGGTTTAGCACACTGGGCTAAACAGCTGGCTTGTGATGCAGAACAATGCCAGCAGCGTGGGTTCAATTTCCGGACCGGCCTCTTGCAACAGGTGCCGGAATGTGCCGACTAGGGGCTTTTCACAGTAACTTCATTGAAGCCTACTTGTGACAATAAGTTATAAAACAAAGAAAAACAGCCATTCCCATGTAAAAAATTGGGGCAAGTGTCGCATATATTACCTGGAAGGAATCTGAGGAACAATGATCACAATATATTCAGCATTAGAACCGTTCTAGATAAGGAACACGTGAGATTAAATGGATTTGAGTAAAAGACAAGAGAAGATTTGGTACATTTGTACAAAGTCAGGTCCAGGTTGTCTCTGGAGTACCATGTGAAGTACTCATCATTCGGAAAAGGTCTGCTTACATTAGAGGCTGGACAGCCAAGTTTCACGAAACTTAACCCATGGATGAGTGGATTTCCGTATCATGTGACGCTGAGTAAATTGCACAATATTCTATGAAGTTTAGTAGAATGACAGGCCACCTCACTGAAACATTTAAGCTTCCGATGATGATCGGGTATCTCTTGTTGTTTCCTCTGGTGGGGTAATCGAGAACACGGGACTCAGCCTCAGGAGGAAGCACAGTTCGTGTAGCATTGAGATAAGGAGGCATTAGTTAACGCAGAGGGTTGTGAAACTTTAGAATTATCTGCTCCAGAAGGTTGTTAAATCTCCATTGCCGAATTGATTTCAGGCGGGGATAGGCAGATTATTGGCGTTTTGGGAAAATAAGCGATACGGGTAGAGGGCGGGAAAATGGAGTTCAAAATCTAGCTAAACCATGACCACATTGAATGGAACGCCAGGCCCTATGGGCCGAATGGTCTCCTCCATCAACTGTATCATATGTTCATTATTTACTGAGAGCAAAGATGAGAATAATTATTGGATGTGGGCTAATCACAATGGTTAGAACAAGAATCTGTCCCAGATAAAATGCAAGGAACAGCCACAAGGGCGGCACTCTAGCATAGTGATTATCACTGTTGCTTCACAGCGCCAGGGTCCCGGGTTTGATTCCCGGCTTTGGTCACAGTCTGTGCGGAGTCTGCACCTTCTCCCCGTGTCTGCGTGGGTTTCCTCGGGGTGCTCCGGTTTGTTCCCACAAGTCCGCAAACACGTGCTTGTTGGGTGAATTGGACATTCTGAATTCTCCCTCTGTGTACCCGAACAGGCGCCGGAATGTGGCGACGAGGGCTTTTTCACAGTAACTTCATTGCAGTGTTAATGTAAACCTACTTGTGAAAGTAAAGATTATTATTATTCTCATTATTATAAAAGAGTAAAGGGATAATATTAGGCCTTCAAACAACGGGTAGCTGATGTACAGACCAGTTACATCACAAGGCAGAAGGTTGGTACTCCACGGTGGCACAGTGTTTAGCACTGTTGCCTCGCAGCACCAGGGTCTCAGGTTCGATACCCGGTTTGGGTCACTGTCTGTGATTTGTTTGCACGTTATTGCCGTCTCTGCACGGGTTTCTTCCGGGTTCTCCCGTTCGACCCACAGTCCAAAGATATCTGGGTTAGGTAGATTGGCCAGGACAACTTGCACCTTCGTGCCCAAAGATGAGAAGTAAAATAAAAGGGAGCTTGAGAGGCTTTTAATGAGCACCAATAACCAGATGACTCACTGATCGATACATCCCTGTGGTTGACTTTCTGAATCTATATTTTGCATTTCCTTGCAATGAAAATTAAAACTGACAATTTTTGCGGTCAACAGGACATGAAGAGGCATTGTAAAGGATGATTAATATCAGGAGGGAATTAAAGATCTGCAGTGACTCAATCTAGAATAGAGAATGGAAAGGGCACTTTCGCTGTTGAGGGATCAAAGAGGAATCGTGAAATTTCCGTTTTCCGCATACAAAGGGCAAAGAAAAGTACAGCATAGGAACAGGCCATTCGGCCCTTCAAGCCTGCGCTGGCCATGCTGCCCGTCATGCCTAAAATATTCTACATTTCTGGTGTCCGTATCCCTCTATTCCCATCAATTCTTGTGTTTGTCAAGTCGCCCCTTCAACGTCACTATCGTACGTGCTCCTACCACGTCCTCCCGCAGTGAGTTCCAGGTACCCACTACCCTCTGTGGAAAGCACTTCCCTCGCACATCTGCTCTAAGCCTTGCCGGTCGCACCTTAAACCTATCTCCCCTAGTAATTGACTCTTCCACCCTGGTTAAAAAGCTTCTGACTCTGTGCATGCCCTTCAAAAATTTGTTATCTTCATCAGGTCCCCCATCAACCTCCATCGGGCCAGTGAGAAGAAACCTAGTTCATCAAACCTCTCCTCATAGCTAACGCCCTCCATAACCAGGCAACACATTGGTATACCTATGCTGTACCCTCACCAAAGCCTCCGCATCCTTCTGGTAGTGTGGCGACAGTATTGAACACCAAATCCAAAGAGTGGCCTAACTCAGGATCTAGACAGCTGCAACCTGCAAATTATTATAAGGAAGTCCAGTTTGATGAAGGCATGTATGCCGTATGCCTTCTTGACTACATTCTACAACAGCGTTACCACTTTCGTTGGCCAGTTGACGTGTACGCCCAGATCTGGTTGCTTGTCAAAACTCTTAAGGTTTCTGCCACACATCATAATGATGCCGGAAAAAAAGGAGATTTTCAAATGTTGAAAAGCTCATGTGAATATAATAACGAACGGCGAGTCAAATTCTTATTTGTGGGGGTCGAGGGTTGGGTGATGTGGGCGGGGAGTGTGGGCCAGTTTAAGAGTCATTCATCCAGACAAAATGAATTGTCCCATGTTTCAAATTGTAGTCTGCAAGGATTTGATTTTGAGACAAATTAAGGTTTAATAATTCAATTGCGTTCTCTGGTAGCAGTGGAGGGAGTTAATGAGGGCAGTGTGTTTTGAATCAAAGACGTACATAGTCATTTCTGGGAGAGAACAATGCCATTTTCGGTCACTGAGCCCAGGATGGGACTTCATAGAGAGACCCAATTCATTCCTTTTCCCCCAGTCACTCGCCCCAGCGAAATGTAGGAGTATTTTCTTCAAGGGCCCATTCAATTTCCTTTCAGCATCATCCATGACATCCCCATCTACCAGCCTCGTGTGCAGTGAGTTGCAGGTTACTAAACTCAATGAATTAAAAACTCGGAATCGCGCGGTACCTTTTACTGAGAATCTGGTCCTTGTGTCTTCAGCATTTAACATATTTTCTTCGTCTACCTCAACCAAACTTCTTATACTTTTGCACACTTCTGTCAAATCTATCTTCAGCCCATTTTTTTCAAGTAGAGCAATTTCAGCTTTCCCAAACTAAAACTCGAACTCCCAACCCCCAGCCTTCGAAACATTCTGAACCCTCCCCATTCACCTGACATCCGCCCTAAACTGTGGCTGTCGGCAGTGGATTATGTTCAATCTCAGAAAGAGTTTGCTAAAAAAGAAATGAAATATGAAAATATGAAAATAGCTTATTGTCACAAGTAGGCTTCAAATGAAGTTACTGTGAAAAGCCCCTAGTCGCCACATTCCGGCGCCTGTTCGGGGAGGCTGGTACGGGAAATGCACTCCGCCTGGCTGACATTTGAGGAAAACACTGTCGGCCCATTGAAGCTCTGGACGCGGTGTTTACTTGGAGGTGATATTTGTTTAAAGAATGCAGAGACCAGACTGGATGCAAGTGTGACGTTCTGCAGGCCCTAATCCGGACGAAGAGGTACCCGACACCTCAATAACACCGACCCCCACACCTCCAGGATTCGATGGCGGTAGCTTCCGAGCATTATACTTATGAATTTGTGGCTGTAACGGGAGATAGGGAAGTGGAAAGATCGTCAGACACCCGGAAAGTTAGGTATATCAGTGCAAAGGTAGGCAGGCATTTGGAATAGTTATATCTGTGGAACGTTGGCTCGGTGTTTGGAAAGGTGGGTGGACAGGTGGAAAGTTAAATAGGTATTTGAAAATGTAGATATATAGGTGGAAAGTTAATTTAATCTATAACCTGTATTAGTGTCATAAGAAGGCGTACTTATGAAGTTAAGTCATGGATTTGCTGTGAAAATCCATTCATCACCACACACCAAATCCTGTTCGGATACACTGAGGGAGAACTCAGAATATCCAATTAATCTAACAAGCAGGTATATTGGGACATTTGGGAGGAAAACCGGAGCACCAAGAGGAAATCCATGCAGACGGGGAGAACGTGCATACTCCGCACAGACAGTTCCTGAAGCCGGGAATCAAACCCGCGTATTTGGCGTTGTAAGGCAGCATTGCTAACCACTGTGCTACCGTGCCGCCCATTAGGTGGGTAGGTAGTTATGTAGGCATTTGGAAAGGTGGGTGTTTAAATGGAAAGTTAGATGGGTATTTGGATAGATGGATGTATAGGTGGAAAGTTAGATGGTTATTTGGTTAGATGGGTGTATAGGTGGAAAGTTAAGATGGGTATTTGGATAGATGGATGTACAGGTGGAAAGTTAGGTGGGTATTTGGTTAGATGGGTGTATAGGTGGAAGGTTAGATGGTTATTTGGTTAGATGGGTGTATAGGTGGAAAGTTAGGTGGGTATTTGGTTAGATGGGTGTATAGGTGGAAGGTTAGATGGTTATTTGGATAGATGGGTGTACAGGTGGAAAGTTAGGTGGGTATTTGGTTAGATGGGTGTATAGGTGGAAGGTTAGATGGTTATTTGGATAGATGGGTGTACAGGTGGAAAGTTAGGTGGGTATTTAGTTAGATGGGTGTATAGGTGGAAGGTTAGATGGTTATTTGGATAGATGGGTGTATAGGTGGAAAGATAGATGGATATTTGGTTAGATGGGTCTATAGGTGGAATGTTAGATGGGAATGTGGATAGATGGGTGAAGAGGTGGAAAGTTAGATGGGTATTTGGTTAGATGGGTGTATAGGTGGAATGTTAGATGGGAATGTGGATAGATGGGTGAAGAGGTGGAAGGTTAGATGGGTATTTGGATAGATGGGTGTATAGGTGGAAAGTTAGATGGATATTTGGTTAGATGGGTGTATAGGTGGAAAGTTAGATGGGTATTTGGATAGATGGGTGTATAGGTGGTAAGTTAGATGGGTATTTGGTTAGATGGGTGTAGAGGTGGAAAGTTAGATGGGTATTTGGATAGATGGGTGTAGAGGTGGAAAGTTAGATGGGTATTTGATTAGATGGGTGTATAGGTGGAAAGTTAGATGGGTATTTGGATAGATGGGTGTATAGGTGGAAGGTTATATGGGTATTTGGCTAGATGGGTGTATAGGTGGAAAGTTAGATGGGTATTTGGTTACATGGGTGTATAGGTGGAAAGTTAGATGGGTATTTGGTTAGATTGGTGTATAGGTGGAAAGTTAGATGGTTATTTGGTAAGATGGGTGTATAGGTGGAAAGTTAGATGGGTATTTGGATAGATGGGTGTATAGGTGGAAAGTTAGATGGGTATTTGGATAGATGGGTGTATAGGTGGAAAGTTAGATGGGTATTTGGTTAGATGGGTGTATAGGTGGAAGGTTAGATGGATATTTGGTTAGATGGGTGTATAGGTGGAAAGTTACATGGGTATTTGGATAGATGGGTGTATAGGTGGAAAGTTAGATGGGTCTTTGGATAGATGGGTCTATAGGTGGAAAGTTAGATGGGTATTTGGATAGATGAGTGTATAGGTGGAAAGTTAGATGGGTATTTGGATAGACGGTGTATAGAGGGAAAGTTAGATTGGTATTTGGATAGATGGGTGTATAGGTGGAAAGTTAGATGGGTATTTGGATAGATGGGTGTATTGGTTGAAATTTAGATGGGTATTTGGATAGATGGGTGTATAGGTGGAAAGTTAGATGGGTATTTGGATAGATGGGTGGATAGGTTGAAAGTTAGATGGGTATTTGGATAGATGGGTGTATAGGTGGAAAGTTAGATGTGTTTTTGGTTAGATGGGTGTATAGGTGGAAAGTTAGATGGGTATTTGGATAAATGGGTGTATAGGTGGAAAGTTAGATGGGTATTTGGTTAGATGGGTGTATCGGTAGAATGTTAGATGGGTATTTGGATAGATGGGTGTTTAGGTGGAACGTTAGATGAGTATTTGGATAGATGGATGTATAGGTGGAAAGGTAGATGGGTATTTGGATAGATGGGTGTATAGGTACAATGTTAGTTGGTTACTTGGTTAGATGGGTTTATAGGTGGAAAGGTAGATGGGTATTTGGATAGATGGGTGCATAGTTGGAAGGTTAGATGGGTATTTGGTTAGATGGGTGTATAGGTGGACAGTTAGATGGTTATTTGGTTAGATGGGTGTATAGGTGGAAAGTTAGATGGGTATTTGGTTAGACGTGTGTATAGGTGGAAAGTTAGATGGTTATTTGGATAGATGGGTGTACATTTGGAAAGTTAGATGGGTATTTGAATAGATGGGTGTGTAGGTGGAGAGGTTAGATGGGTATTTGGATAGATGGATGTCTAGGTGGAAAGTTAGATGGGTATTTGGATAGATGGGTGTATAGGTGGAAAGTTAGATGATTATTTGGATAGATGGGTGTATTGGTGGAAAGTTAGATGGGTATTTGGATAGATGGATGTCTAGGTGGAAAGTTAGATGGGTATTTGGATAGATGGGTGTATAGGTGGAAAGTTAGATGGGTATTTGGTTAGATGGGTGTATAGGTAGAAAGTTAGATGGGTATTTGGATAGATGGGTGTTTAGGTGGAGCGTTAGATGATTATTTGGTTAGGTGGGTGTACAGGTGGAAAGTTAGATGGGTATTTGGTTAGATGGATGTATAGGTGGAAGGTTAGATGGTTATTTGGATAGATGGGTGTACAGGTGGAAAGTTAGGTGGGTATTTGGTTAGATGGGTGTATAGGTGGAAGGTTAGGTGGTTATTTGGATAGATGGGTGTATAGATGGAAAGATAGATGGATATTTGGTTAGATGGGTCTATAGGTGGAATGTTAGATGGGAATGTGGATAGATGGGTGAAGAGGTGGAAAGTTAGATGGGTATTTGGTTAGATGGGTGTATAGGTGGAATGTTAGATGGGAATGTGGATAGATGGGTGAAGAGGTGGAAGGTTAGATGGGTATTTGGATAGATGGGTGTATAGGTGGAAAGTTAGATGGATATTTGGTTAGATGGGTGTATAGGTGGAAAGTTAGATGGGTATTTGGATAGATGGGTGTATAGGTGGTAAGTTAGATGGGTATTTGGTTAGATGGGTGTAGAGGTGGAAAGTTAGATGGGTATTTGGATAGATGGGTGTAGAGGTGGAAAGTTAGATGGGTATTTGATTAGATGGGTGTATAGGTGGAAAGTTAGATGGGTATTTGGATAGATGGGTGTATAGGTGGAAAGTTATATGGGTATTTGGCTAGATGGGTGTATAGGTGGAAAGTTAGATGGGTATTTGGTTACATGGGTGTATAGGTGGAAAGTTAGATGGGTATTTGGATAGATGGGTGTATAGGTGGAAAGTTAGATGGGTATTTGGATAGATGGGTGTATAGGTGGAAAGTTAGTTGGGTATTTGGTTAGATGGGTGTATAGGTGGAAGGTTAGATGGATATTTGGTTAGATGGGTGTATAGGTGGAAAGTTACATGGGTATTTGGATAGATGGGTGTATAGGTGGAAAGTTAGATGGGTCTTTGGATAGATGGGTCTATAGGTGGAAAGTTAGATGGGTATTTGGATAGATGAGTGTATAGGTGGAAAGTTAGATGGGTCTTTGGATAGACGGTGTATAGGTGGAAAGTTAGATTGGTATTTGGATAGATGGGTGTATAGGTGGAAAGTTAGATGGGTATTTGGATAGATGGGTGTATTGGTTGAAATTTAGATGGGTATTTGGATAGATGGGTGTATAGGTGGAAAGTTAGATGGGTATTTGGATAGATGGGTGGATAGGTTGAAAGTTAGATGGGTATTTGGATAGATGGGTGTATAGGTGGAAAGTTAGATGTGTTTTTGGTTAGATGGGTGTATAGGTGGAAAGTTAGATGGGTATTTGGATAAATGGGTGTATAGGTGGAAAGTTAGATGGGTATTTGGTTAGATGGGTGTATCGGTAGAATGTTAGATGGGTATTTGGATAGATGGGTGTTTAGGTGGAACGTTAGATGAGTATTTGGATAGATGGATGTATAGGTGGAAAGGTAGATGGGTATTTGGATAGATGGGTGTATAGGTACAATGTTAGTTGGTTACTTGGTTAGATGGGTTTATAGGTGGAAAGGTAGATGGGTATTTGGATAGATGGGTGCATAGTTGGAAGGTTAGATGGGTATTTGGTTAGATGGGTGTATAGGTGGACAGTTAGATGGTTATTTGGTTAGATGGGTGTATAGGTGGAAAGTTAGATGGGTATTTGGTTAGACGTGTGTATAGGTGGAAAGTTAGATGGTTATTTGGATAGATGGGTGTACATTTGGAAAGTTAGATGGGTATTTGAATAGATGGGTGTATAGGTGGAGAAGTTAGATGGGTATTTGGATAGATGGATGTCTAGGTGGAAAGTTAGATGGGTATTTGGATAGATGGGTGTATAGGTGGAAAGTTAGATGATTATTTGGATAGATGGGTGTATTGGTGGAAAGTTAGATGGGTATTTGGATAGATGGATGTCTAGGTGGAAAGTTAGATGGGTATTTGGATAGATGGGTGTATAGGTGGAAAGTTAGATGGGTATTTGGTTAGATGGGTGTATAGGTAGAAAGTTAGATGGGTATTTGGATAGATGGGTGTTTAGGTGGAACGTTAGATGATTATTTGGTTAGGTGGGTGTACAGGTGGAAAGTTAGATGGGTATTTGGTTAGATGGATGTATAGGTGGAAAGTTAGATGGGTATGTGGATAGATGGGTGTATAGATGGAAAGTTAGATGTGTATTTGGATAGATGGGTGCATAGGTGGAAAGGTAGATGGGTATTTGGATAGATTGGTGTATAGGTGGAAAGTTAGATGGGTATTTGGTTAGATGGGTGTATAGGTAGAAAGTTAGATGGGTATTTGGATAGATGGGTGTTTAGGTGGAGCGTTAGATGATTATTTGGTTAGGTGGGTGTACAGGTGGAAAGTTAGATGGGTATTTGGTTAGATGGATGTATAGGTGGAAGGTTAGATGGTTATTTGGATAGATGGGTGTACAGGTGGAAAGTTAGGTGGGTATTTGGTTAGATGGGTGTATAGGTGGAAGGTTAGGTGGTTATTTGGATAGATGGGTGTATAGATGGAAAGATAGATGGATATTTGGTTAGATGGGTCTATAGGTGGAATGTTAGATGGGAATGTGGATAGATGGGTGAAGAGGTGGAAAGTTAGATGGGTATTTGGTTAGATGGGTGTATAGGTGGAATGTTAGATGGGAATGTGGATAGATGGGTGAAGAGGTGGAAGGTTTGATGGGTATTTGGATAGATGGGTGTATAGGTGGAAAGTTAGATGGATATTTGGTTAGATGGGTGTATAGGTGGAAAGTTAGATGGGTATTTGGATAGATGGGTGTATAGGTGGTAAGTTAGATGGGTATTTGGTTAGATGGGTGTAGAGGTGGAAAGTTAGATGGGTATTTGGATAGATGGGTGTAGAGGTGGAAAGTTAGATGGGTATTTGATTAGATGGGTGTATAGGTGGAAAGTTAGATGGGTATTTGGATAGATGGGTGTATAGGTGGAAAGTTATATGGGTATTTGGCTAGATGGGTGTATAGGTGGAAAGTTAGATGGGTATTTGGTTACATGGGTGTATAGGTGGAAAGTTAGATGGGTATTTGGATAGATGGGTGTATAGGTGGAAAGTTAGATGGGTATTTGGATAGATGGGTGTATAGGTGGAAAGTTAGTTGGGTATTTGGTTAGATGGGTGTATAGGTGGAAGGTTAGATGGATATTTGGTTAGATGGGTGTATAGGTGGAAAGTTACATGGGTATTTGGATAGATGGGTGTATAGGTGGAAAGTTAGATGGGTCTTTGGATAGATGGGTCTATAGGTGGAAAGTTAGATGGGTATTTGGATAGATGAGTGTATAGGTGGAAAGTTAGATGGGTCTTTGGATAGACGGTGTATAGGTGGAAAGTTAGATTGGTATTTGGATAGATGGGTGTATAGGTGGAAAGTTAGATGGGTATTTGGATAGATGGGTGTATTGGTTGAAATTTAGATGGGTATTTGGATAGATGGGTGTATAGGTGGAAAGTTAGATGGGTATTTGGATAGATGGGTGGATAGGTTGAAAGTTAGATGGGTATTTGGATAGATGGGTGTATAGGTGGAAAGTTAGATGTGTTTTTGGTTAGATGGGTGTATAGGTGGAAAGTTAGATGGGTATTTGGATAAATGGGTGTATAGGTGGAAAGTTAGATGGGTATTTGGTTAGATGGGTGTATCGGTAGAATGTTAGATGGGTATTTGGATAGATGGGTGTTTAGGTGGAACGTTAGATGAGTATTTGGATAGATGGATGTATAGGTGGAAAGGTAGATGGGTATTTGGATAGATGGGTGTATAGGTACAATGTTAGTTGGTTACTTGGTTAGATGGGTTTATAGGTGGAAAGGTAGATGGGTATTTGGATAGATGGGTGCATAGTTGGAAGGTTAGATGGGTATTTGGTTAGATGGGTGTATAGGTGGACAGTTAGATGGTTATTTGGTTAGATGGGTGTATAGGTGGAAAGTTAGATGGGTATTTGGTTAGACGTGTGTATAGGTGGAAAGTTAGATGGTTATTTGGATAGATGGGTGTACATTTGGAAAGTTAGATGGGTATTTGAATAGATGGGTGTATAGGTGGAGAAGTTAGATGGGTATTTGGATAGATGGATGTCTAGGTGGAAAGTTAGATGGGTATTTGGATAGATGGGTGTATAGGTGGAAAGTTAGATGATTATTTGGATAGATGGGTGTATTGGTGGAAAGTTAGATGGGTATTTGGATAGATGGATGTCTAGGTGGAAAGTTAGATGGGTATTTGGATAGATGGGTGTATAGGTGGAAAGTTAGATGGGTATTTGGTTAGATGGGTGTATAGGTAGAAAGTTAGATGGGTATTTGGATAGATGGGTGTTTAGGTGGAACGTTAGATGATTATTTGGTTAGGTGGGTGTACAGGTGGAAAGTTAGATGGGTATTTGGTTAGATGGATGTATAGGTGGAAAGTTAGATGGGTATGTGGATAGATGGGTGTATAGGTGGAAAGTTAGATGTGTATTTGGATAGATGGGTGCATAGGTGGAAAGGTAGATGGGTATTTGGATAGATTGGTGTATAGGTGGAAAGTTAGATGGTTATTTGGATAGATGGATGTATAGGTGGAAAGTTAGATGGGTATTTGGGTAGATGGATGTATAGGTGGAAAGTTAGATGGATATTTGGATAGATGGGTGTATAGGTGGAAAGTTAAATGGGTATTTGGATAGATGGGTGTATAGGTGGAAGGTTAGATGGGTATTTGGTTAGATGGGTGTATAGGTGGAAAGTTAGATGGGTATTTGGATAGATGGGTCTATAGGTGGAAAGTTAGATGGGTATTTGGATAGATTGGTGTATAGGTGGAAAGTTAGATGGGTATTTGGATAGATGAGTGTAGAGGTGGAACGTTAGATGGGTATTTGGATAGACGGTGTATAGGTGGAAAGTTAGATTGGTATTTGGATAGATGGGTGTATAGGTGGAAAGTTAGATGGGTATTTGGATAGATGGGTGTATAGGTTGAAATTTAGATGAGTATTTGGATAGATGGGTCTATAGGTGGAAAGTTAGATGTGTATTTGGATAGATGGGTGTATAGGTTGAAAGTTAGATGGGTATTTGGATAGATGGGTGTGTTGGTGGAAAGTTAGATGGGTATTTGGTTAGATTGGTGTATAGGTGTAAAGTTAGATGGGTATTTGGATAGATGGGTGTATAGGTGGAAAGTTAGATGGGTATTTGGATAGATCGGTGTATAGGTGGAAAGTTAGATAGGTATTTGGATAGATGGGTGTATCGGTGGAAAGTTAGATGGGTATTTGGTTAGATGGGTGTATAGGTAGAAAGTTAGATGGGTATTTGGGTAGATGGGTGTTTAGGTGGAACGTTAGATGAGTATTTGGATAGATGGATGTATAGGTGGAAAGGTAGATGGGTATTTGGATAGATGGGTGTATAGGTACAATGTTAGATGGTTACTTGGTTAGATGGGTGTATAGGTGGAAAGTTAGATGGGTATTTGGATAGATGGGTGTATAGTTGGAAGGTTAGATGGGTATTTGGTTAGATGGGTGTATAGGTGGACAGTTAGATGGTTATTTGGTTAGATGGGTGTATAGGTGGAAAGTTAGATGGGAATTTGGTTTGATGGGTGTATAGGTGGAAAGTTAGATGGTTAATTGGATAGATGGGTGTACATTTGGAAAGTTAGATGGGTATTTGAATAGATGGGTGTATAGGTGGAGAAGTTAGATGGGTATTTGGATAGATGGGTGTATAGGTGGAAAGTTAGATGGTTATTTGGATAGATGGGTGTATAGGTGGAAAGTTAGATGATTATTTGGTTAGATGGGTGTATAGGTGGAAAGTTAGATGGGTATTTGGATAGATGGGTGTAAACGTGGAAAGTTAGATGGGTATTTGGATAGATGAGCGTATAGGTGGAAAATGAGGCGGTTATTTGGATAGATGGGTGTATAGATGGAAATTGAGGTAGGTGTTTGGAAAGGGAGGTAGATAGGTGAATAGTTAGGATGATGTTTGGAAAGTGGTTTTATTGGTGGAAAGTTAGGTAATTATTTGTAAAGGTGGGTGTTTCAGTGGAAAGTTAGGTGGGTATTTGAAAAGATGGGTACATAGGTGGAATGTTAGGTAGCTATTTGGAAAGATGGGTGCATATTTGACGTTAGGTGGGTGTTGGGAAGAGGCGGTAGATAGGTGGAAAGTTATGTGGGTATTTGGAAAAGTCTATGACTTCCATATCTATGGCCATCAGTTCTTGAGTGTACCGCAGCACATCTCTTCACTGCTACCGATTACTACAAGCTGTGTTTTACCTGTAATTCCATCCCCCACCTCTTTCTAACGTTCTGTCATTGTTATCGTGTGAACGACGTGTGTCGAGGGTGCAAAGTTTCCTGTTCAAACATTAATCCACCCTCGCTGTTCACGTGTGGATTGACTCGTCTCTACCTCTGGAGCAATCTCTTGTCACATTTAGCCTCCATTTGGAGAAGTCCTCTAATTTCAATTCAGTACTAGAAGCAGCGGTCACTCGCACACGTCAGATATCTGTAGCTTCAGCTACCACTGGAAGCAATGTCAATGGAATATAAGCACAGGAATTGTCAAATAGAAGAATACCTTTCTGCTAATGAATGCCTACCCTGGGCCTTTTGCTATAATGTATGGGCTGCCCTTAAACAATACGATGCCGGTTCACAGCTAATCCTGCTCGGGATCCTTTGCAGGCTGTCTCATTCCTTAAATATAATCACACGCACACTAGCACAAATACACACATAAACAGACTCACACACACAAGTTCACACCTGTACATACATACCTATATATAAACACACATACAAATGACTCCAGACAGATTCCCTCTCTTATACACACAATCACAGAGAGTGTGGGAGTGTGTGAGAGGGAGCATGTGGGGGAAAGAATGTGTGACTGTGTGTGTGTTACTGTGTGGGGGAGAGAATGTGTGTGAGGGTGTGTTTATGCGAGAGAGATTGTGTGTGGGGGCAGAGCGGGAGAGAGTTTGACTGCGTGTATGAGACTCTGTGGTAGTGTGTGTGGGAGAGAGTGTGTGATGCGTTGGAATGTGTGCGAGAGAGTGTGGGGGGAGAATGTGGTGGGAGGTGGTATGTGTGTGTGTGAGAGACAGTATGTGGGAATGTTGTCGAGAGAGTGTGTGACTATGTGTGTGACTGTGTGTGGCACGCTATGAGAGAAACTGTGTGAGAAAGAGTGTGTGAAGGAGTGAGTATGTGGGGGAGAGAGTGTGTGACTCTGCGTGTGACTGTGTGTGTCACCTCTACGAGAGACTGTGTGTGGGAGAGAGCGTGTGGGAGAGAGTGTATGTGACAGACAGTATGTGGGGGAGAGAGTATGTGGTGGAGAGAGCGAATGCATATGAAGGTGTATGTGAAGTGCGTGTGGGAGGAAAGCGGGAGTGTTTGGCTGCATGTGAGTGATGAATTGGGTGAGAGAATATGTGTTCGTGTGAGGGAGCGTTTCTCGGTGCATGTCTGTTAGACAGACAGAGAGAATAGGTGTGCTTGTAATTCCCCCTCCGGTTCTCTGTATTACTATTCCAGTTATAATACCACTGCGCTACTGTCTCCCCGTGTGAGAGATTGAGTGAAAGGCGACAATGTGTGTGTGAAAACATATCAGTACAAGAGAGTGTGTGGTTATGTATGTGTCTGTGAACATATGTGTACATAGAACATAGAACATAGAAAATACAGCACAGAACAGGCCCCTCGGCCCACGATGTTGTGCCGAACCTTTGTCCTAGATTAATCATAGATTATCATTGAATTTACAGTGCAGAAGGAGGCCATTCGGCCCTTTGAGTCTGCACCAGCTCTTGGAAAGAGCACCCTACCCAAACTCAACACCTCCACCCAACACCAAGGGCAATTTGGACATTAAGGGCAATTTATCATTGGCCAATTCACCTAACCCGCACATCTTTGGACTGTGGGAGGAAACCGGAGCACCCGGAGGAAACCCACGCAGACACGGGGAGGACGTGCAGACTCCGCACAGACAATGACCCAAGCCGGAATTGAACCTGGGACCATGGATCTGTGAAGCAATTGTGCTATCCACAATGCTACCGTGCTGCCCTTAAGAACAAATAAATCTACACTATATCATTTTCCCGTAATCCATGTACCTATCCAACAGCTGCTTGAAGGTCCCTAATGTTTCCGACTCATCTACTTCCACAGGCAGTGCATTCCATGCCCCCACTACTCTCTGGGTAAAGAACCTACCTCTGATGTCCCTCCTATATCTTCCACCTTTCACCTTAAATTTATGTCCCCTTGTAATGGTGTGTTCCACCTGGGGAAAAAGTCTCTGACTGTCTACTCTATCTATTCCCCTGATCATCTTATAAACCTCTATCAAGTCGCCCCTCATCCTTCTCCGCTCTAATGAGAAAAGGCCGAGCACCCTCAACCTTTCCTTGTAAGACCTACTCTCCATTCCAGGCAACATCCTGGTAAATCTTCTTTGCACCTTTTCCAGAGCTTCCACATCCTTCCTAAAATGAGGCGACCAGAACTGTACACAGTACTCCAAATGTGGCCTTACCAAAGTTTTGTACAGCTGCATCATCACCTCACGGCTCTTAAATTCAATCCCTCTGTTAATGAACACAATTCAATCCCTCTGTTAATGAACGCAATTCAATCCCTCTGTTAATGAACGCAATTCAATCCCTCTGTTAATGAACGCAATTCAATCCCTCTGTTAATGAACGCAATTCAATCCCTCTGTTAATGAACGCAATTCAATCCCTCTGTTAATGAACGCAATTCAATCCCTCTGTTAATGAACGCAATTCAATCCCTCTGTTAATGAACGCAATTCAATCCCTCTGTTAATGAACGCAATTCAATCCCTCTGTTAATGAACGCAATTCAATCCCTCTGTTAATGAACGCAAAGATTCCATGGACAGAATTACTCAGTATATCTTGTGATCAAACGCTCCATCAATAAATATATCAGTCGGCTTGTTACATCAGTAGTAACAATGAAGTTACTGTGAAAACTCCTTAGCCGCCACTGACATACTGATACTTACAAATGAGAAGAAAAGACCAGGGGCGATCCATAGAGACTCCTGCCTCTATCTCGTCTTGCTCCCAGTGATCGATTCCGATTCCGGCCTGGGACAGCGAGGACAGGGGGCCTGAAGGAGATAGAGGGGGAGCAGTGTATTACCTTATACCCCACACTTGCATAAAGTTGCAGTCGCTATTCCTGTGAGATGCTGCTGTCTGAACAGATGGTGACAGTTATTTAACAAAGTGTCCCCCAGGAGTTTAGACGGGGTGAGTAGGTTTTTTCAGAGCAGAGAGAGAACTTCTTCAAAAAGGTTTCCGTTCCTTTTTCGTGGTCTCCACTAGCAGCAGAGGCGAGAATGTGGCATCACACTACCCTGTCAGGCTGGGAATGAGAAATAAGACACTCAGGCCAATGATTCACAGCGCAACCAAGTAGGAGGAAGTGTGGAATTGAGTCTGCAAGAGTCCAACTCAGAAGTGTAAATCTAAACGGAAACATGTGCAGCGGTTGACTGGCTATCTTGTGACTTCAGGAAACAGCAGAGGGGCAAAAGGAGGAAGCTGTTCCTTTCTGATATCAACTCTCATCTTAAAGTGAACTGGTTCCAAACCGCAGCTGGGCTGATAAAGAAGAGTTTCCAACTCCCAGCTGGAGAAAAGAAGAAACGCTTTTCACCTCTTGTTCTCATCCTGGGGGGATTGATACTTCCACTTTTAGTCTTCCAGTTCCTCGTTCGGACCATCTCTCTGGAGACGGGGCCAATCTGCAGTTACTTAATTTATTTTTGATTGTTTAATTCTTTGGCATGTTGCCAACCAGGCCAGAATTCTTTTTTTTACCGGGGATAATCAAGGAAATTACAGGCTGGTGATCCTTAGGTCAGAGGGAGGGAAATTATTGAAGAGGATTCGTCTAGACAGCATTCAGTCCTTTTTGGAAGTGATTGGGCGTTTCAGAGTGAGGCAGCAAGGTTTTGTGAAGGGGAAGTCGTGCCTCACTAACTTGATCGAGTTTCTCGAGGAAGTGACAAAAGTGCTTGATGTTGTCCACAGTCCTTTGACAAGGTCCCTCATGGCAGGCTGGTACAGAAGATCAAGTCACATGGGATCAGAGGTGAGCTGGCAAGAAGGATACAGAACTGGCTCTGTCATAGAAGGCAGAGGGTAGCAGTGGTAGGGTGTTTTTCTGAATGGAGACTTGTGACTATAGGTGTTTCTCAGGGATCAGTGTATGACCCTTGCTTTTTACAATATCTATAAATGATTTCAAACAAAATGTGACTTTCTGATGAGTAAGTTTGCGGGCGACGCAAAGGTTGGTGGAATTGCGGATAGCGATGTGAACTGTCAGAGGTACATCAGGTATAGATCGGTTGGAGACTTGGGAGGAGAGATGCAAGATGGAGTTTAATCTGGATAAATGTGAGGAAATGCATTTTGGAAGGTCTAATACGGGTGGGGAATGTAGTGTAAATGGCAGAACCATTAAGAGTATTGACAGACATGTGACGCAGTGGATAGCTCGGGGAGTGTGGTGCTGAGGTCCAGGGTTCGAATCCCGGCCCTGGGCCACTGTCCGTGTGGAGTTTGCACATTCTCCCCATGCCTGCATGGGTTTCACCCCCACAACCTAACGATGTGCAGGTTAGGTCGATTGGCCAAGTCCCTTACTTGGAAAAACAAAAATTGGGTACTCTAATTTAAAAAAAAGAGTATTTAAAGACAGAGGTATCTGTGTATACAGGTCCACAGGTCACTGACAGTGGCAACGCAGGTCGAGAAGGTAGCGAAGAATGCATACGGCATGCTTGCCTTCATCGGCCGTGGCATTGAGTATAAAAATAGGCAAGTAATGCTGCAGCTTAGTTAGGCCACACTTCGAATATCGTGTCCAATTCTTGCCGCCACACTACCAGAAGGATGTGGACGCTTTGGAGGGGTTGCAGAAGAGATTTACCAGAACATTGCCTGGTATGGGGGCATTAGTTAATAGGAGAGGTTGGAGGAATTTGTTTTGTTCTCACTGGAACAACGGATGTTGAGGGTTGACATGATATAAGTCTACAAAATTATTACGGGCATGGAAGAGTGGATTGTTAGAATGTTTTTCCCAGGGTGGAAGATCAGTTACTTGGGGGCATATGTTTATGACGCGAGGGGCCAAGTTTAGCGGAGATGTGCGATGGACGTTTTTTTACACAGAGGGCAGTGGGTGCCTGGAACTCGCTGCCGGAGGAGGTGTGGAAGCAGGAACGATAGTGACGTTTAAGGGGTGCTTGATAATGACATGAACAAGATGGGAAAAGAGGGATACGGACCCGGAGTGTCGACGGTTTTAGGTCAGATGGGCAGCACGGTCGGCGCAGGTTTGGAGGGCCGAAGGGCCTGTTCTTGTGCTGTAGTTAATGTGTTCTTTGTTTGTTTACTCATCACTAATTGCCCTTGAACTAAGTGACCTTGCTAGGCGATTTCAGAGGGCAGTCAATCATACTAATATGGGCCTGAAGGAACATGTCGGCCTGGCCAGGTAAGGATGGCAGATTTCCTTTCCTGAAGCATACCAGTGCCTTCAAAAGAGGAGCTGCGTTTAACCGTTCAGCATTTTGTCATCATTTAAACTAACATTACATCCCAGACAATTCCATGTTGGAATATGAATCCATGCCAAACAAGACATCAATTCTTGGGATCTGGTGATCCTGCCACACGCCAGCTTCTGTCCCTCAATGTGCAGTATCAGTTACAATTGATGCTCTTTTCACCCACCACACCACCTCTTCCCATCTTATAATCATGGAACGTTCCAGCACAGCCATTCTGCCCATCATGTCTGCACCGGCTCCCGAAAGAGTTCCAGAGCTCGCCCCATTCCCCAGTTTGATCTCCTTGGCCTTTATAATCAGCACTTTCAAGTATAGAACCAGATCTCTTCTCAAAACCTCCTATTGAATTCACCTCCGACACTCTCCCGGCACCGAATACCAAACTCCAACAACTCTCTGAGTAAATAAGTTTATCCTAAACTCATTCCTAGCTCTCTCGCAGGTCATCTTGAAATTCTGACCCCCCTCGTCACTGACTTACCAACTGGTGGAAATAGAATATCCGTCATTTCCCTTTGAAATGTTTTCAGTCTTTTGCACACTTCATTAAAGTGGCCTTTTAATCTTCCCTGATCCAAGGGTTACATAGTGTGGAAGGAAGTAGCAGGTTACAGAGGGATATAGATAAGCTGCAGTGCTGGGCTGAGAGGTGGCAAATGGAGTTTAATGTAGAGAAGTGTGAGGTGATTCACTTTGGAAGGAAAAACAGGAATGTGGAATATTTGGCTAATGGAAAAGTTCTTGGAAGTGTGGATGAGCGGAGGGATCTAGGTGTCCATGTACATAGATCCCTGAAAGTTGCCACCCAGGTTGATAGGGTGGTGAAGAAGGCCTATGGAGTGTTGGCCTTTATTGGTAGAGGGATTGAGTTCCGGAGTCAGGAGGTCATGTTGCAGCTGTACAGAACTCTGGTACGGCCGCATTTGGAGTATTGCATACAGTTCTGGTCACCGCATTATAGGAAGGACGTGGAGGCTTTGGAACGGGTGCAGAGGAGATTTACCAGGATGTTGCCTGGTATGGAGGGAAAATCTTATGAGGAAAGGCTGATGGACTTGAGGTTGTTTTCGTTAGAGAGAAGAAGGTTAAGAGGAGACTTAATAGAGGCATACAAAATGATCAGAGGGTTAGATAGGGTGGACAGTGAGAGCCTTCTCCCGCAGATGGAAATGGCTAGCACGAGGGGACATAGCCTTAAACTGAGGGGTAATAGATATAGGACAGAGGTCAGGGGTAGGTTCTTTACGCAAAGAGTAGTGAGGCCGTGGAATGCCCTACCTGCTACAGTAGTGAACTCGCCAACATTGAGGGCATTTAAAAGTTTATTGGATAAACATATGGATGATAATGGTATAGGGTAGGTTAGATGGCTTTTGTTTCGGTGCAACATCGTTGGCCGAAGGGCCTGTACTGCGCTGTATTGTTCTATGTTCTATGTTGTATTGCGAATTTCTCCAATCCTTCCCTACCTAAAATTCCTCGTTCCTGGCATCACTCTAGTTAATCTCCGCTGCAGGGCTTTTGCATTGTTCCTTAAATAAATTTCCCAGAACTGAACACAATACTACAAAAGTGATGTGGCCAATCATTTGCAGAGGTGTCCATCACTTCTTGCATTGATACATGTTGCCCCTATTTATAACCCAAGAATCCTGTTAGCATTCTCGACAACTGTGACAACTTGCCTGGCCAACTTCAGTGAATTATGTACTTGAACCCCAGCTCCCCTGCTCCTGTACTTCCTTCAAAGTTGTACAATTGAGTTTGTATACTCGCTCTTGTTTATGCTCCCAAAATACATTTAAACCTACAGTAATATTGGGGCAAGGAACATTTATATTACAACAGTTACAGCTTAAACTGAATCGAACCGACTCCCCTTGACATTCATAGAATTATACAATCCCTAAAGTACAGAGGGAGGCCATTCAGCCCATCAATTATGCACCAATCCTCTGAAAGAACATTCTGCCTAGGCCCACCACCCCACCACATTCCTGAGACCATGTTACCAAACGGACACACCGTTGGACATTAAGGGACAATTTATCATTTGTCTGGATTCTCCGATTGCCGATGCCGAAATCGCTTGGCCGTTTGGCCGGAGAATCCCTTTGGAGGCCGAATTCGGGGCCGGCGCCTGTTTCCGGTACCCCGCCTGCTCCAAAACGGCATCATTGGTGGGTACGCAGCACGCTTTTGGGACCTTTTCAGGACCTCAGCTGAAGGCCCTCTGCCTTGCACCGTCCCCGATGGGTCTACTTCCTGCTGGTGTGGATCACTCGTGGTCTGAGGTTTCGTCAAACTCGTATGCAGCTGTGGACTCTGTCCGGCGCCGGCACAGGCGGGGGGGGGGGGGGGGGAATTGGCGGGGGTTGGTCCGGTGGTGGCGAGGGTGTTACAGGAGGGCACGATTTGGCAGGCCAGCTCCGCGCACGGCTCGCGCCACGTGTCCAGTGCGATCGGTGGGGGCGGTCACCGTGCGCATGCGCAGCCACAGGTCCGGGCCTTCTCCGTCCAGTGCAGCCACAGTCGGGAGAGGGGGGAGCCGCTCCGCTGGGGCGGGGGCAGGGGGAATCACACTTGTAACCAGCAGCTCCTGGCAGCAGAGACCTTAGTGTTACCGACTGAGCCACATTACACAGATTGAGGTAGATGTGCTCTGCTAATGGCGGAATAGCACAGGAAACCGCAGCAGCTGTGTTCCTTCAGCCCCTGGTGCCTACATTTTGCCACTCTTACCAGTAAGAGGAGGTGGTGGGCATACATGTAATATTGGGGCGGGAGGGGAGGGGGTGAGAGGGAGAGAGGCAGAGAAAAGGGGGAGACAAAACAAGATCTAAATGTGTTAAAAATCTAAACAGAGTGAAGTCTATGGGTGTCATGGGAAAATAGAACCAATAGTGCTGAAGCAGGCCATTCGGCCCATCCAGTCTGCACCGACCCACTTAAGCGCTCACTTCCATAGAAACCCAAAAACCCTCCCAACATTTTTGGTCACTAAGGGCAATTGTTCATGGCCAATCCACCTAACCTGCACATCTTTGGACAGTGGGAGGAAACCGGAGGAAACCCACGCAGACACGGGGAGAAGGTGCAGACTCCGCACAGACAGTGACCCAGCAGGGAATCGAACCTCGGTCCCTGGCGCTGTGAAGCCACAGAGCTATCCACTTGTGCTGCCCAGCTCACTGACTTGATTTGATAAAAGCTCGTGTTAATATTCTGTGGGGAAGTGTTCAAGTCTTCCACTCCGTGACGCACTCCAACAGCAGCTCGTGGAAATTTAAATTCAGTTAATAAAATTTGGAATTGAAAGGAAGTTCCAGTAATTCTGACATGAATCCAACATAAATTGTTGATGTTGTTTTCATATTCGATACGGGATGTGGGCATCGTTGGCTGGGCCAGAATTTATTACCCATCACAAGTGGCCCCTTGAGAAGGTGGCGGTGAGCTGCCTTCTTGAACTGCTGCAGTCCCTGAGATGCAGGTGCACCCATTGTGCTGTTAGAAAGGGAGTTCCAGGATGTTTCCCCAGTGACAGTTAAGGAACGGTGCTGTATTTCCAAGTCAGAGCGGTGAGTGACTTGGCGGGGAATCTACAGGTGGTGGGTATCTGCAGCTCTTGTCCTTCTAGATGGGCTGTGGGTTTGTAAGGTGCTGTCTCAGGTGCCTTGGTGAGTCCCTGCAGTGCAGCTAGTAAATGTTACACACGGCTGCCACTGTTCATCAGTGGTGGAGAGCACAAATTATTGTGAATGGGATAGCAATCAATGGGCTGCTGTTTCCTTGCATGGTGTCAAACTTCTTGAGTGTTGTTGGAGTTGCACTTACCCAGGCAAGTGGAGAGTATTCCATTGCACTCCGTGTACGTTTAGATCGTAGATGGGCTTTCGGGAGGTGGGAAGTTAGTTCTCCATCCCAGGAGTCCCAGCCTCTGCCCTCCTCTTGTATCCACACAATTCCTGTGGCTAGTCCAGTTGAGTTTGTGTTTGCAAAATAAATGGAGGGTTGATTTCTTCGATTTTGAGACTTTTTTGAGTGTCTAGTTTTACAATGAAAAGGTTGGTGCAGCCCCCGCATCGATGCTCCGCCCAGTGGGGGGCCAGCGGTGGATCCGAGTAAAACTCAGCACGTTCCCGACAGAAACGGCCGGAGAATTGCCAGGTCCGTGGCCACGGATAAGGGAGGCACGATGACAGAAGGGGCTACCACTGTGGCTTCACAGCACCAGAGGCCCAGGCTCGATTCCCCACCGGGACGCTGCCTGTACGGAGTGTGCACGTTCTCCCCGTGTCTGCGTGGGTTTCCTCCGGGTGCCCCGGATTCCTCCCACAGTCCAAAGATGTGCAGGTTCGGTGGATTGGCTATTCTAACTTGCTGTTAGTGTCCAAAAAGGATTAGGGGGGTTATTGGGTTATGGGGATTGGGAAGAAGTAAGGGCTTAAGGGCAGCATGGTGGCGCAGTGGTAGCACTGTGGTCTCCCGGCGCCGAGGTCCCAGGTTCGATCCCAGCTCTGGGTCACTGTCTGTGTGGAATTTGCACATTCTCCCCGTGTTTGTGTGGGTTTCGCCCCCACAACCCAAAGATGTGCAAGGTTGGTGGATTGAACTCTCCTGAATGCTCAATAGATCTGCCCCCTCAAACCTTTGGGGCAGCACGGTAGCATGGTGGTTAGGACAATTGCTTCACAGCTCCTGGAACCAGGGTCCCAGGTTCGATTCCGGCTTGAGTCACTGTCTGTGTGGAGTCCGCACATCCTCCCCGTGTGTGCGTGGGTTTCCTCCGGGTGCTCCGGTTTCCTCCCACAGTCCAAAGATGTGCAGGTTAGGTGGATTGGCCATGCTAAATTGCCCTTAGTGTCCAAAATTGCCCTTAGTGTTGGGGTAACTGGGTTGTGGGGATTGGGTGGAGATGTGGGCGTGGGTAGGGTGCTCTTTCCGGGAGCCGGTGCGGACTCGATGGGCCGAATGGCCTCCTTCTGCACTGTAAATTCTATGATATTAAGTGGGTCGCTGCAGAATAGATGGGCCGAATGGCGTCCTTCTGCACTGTGTGTTCTGTGTTCACGCGTGCGCACGGTCATGACCTCATTTACATTTTGCAGCTGCACGGACCCGGCCCGCCAAACAGTTTCCCCCTAAACCACTCCCCCACCCTCCTCCACACCCCACCACTCCTCCGCACCCCGGCAACACACCCCACCACTCCTCCCAGCCCCCTCCGACACCCCAGTGGCCAGCAGCTCGGCTCTCTCCCGGCTGTGGCAGTGGGGGACACAGTCTGCATCGCCACGCCGAGGCTCGGAAAACTGAGACCACACAGGATCCACCGGTCATGAACTCGGCCCATCGGGGGCGGAACATTGATGGGTTTCAGCGTCGGACAATGAACAATGCCACCTCTAATATTCTCTTGGAAGTAAATGTGCCAGCCTATCGGAATCTCGACTGCACGTGACTGCAGATCTATAGCAATGGAGCTGAGTCCACAAAAGTTCAGCCATGATCTCATTGAATGGTGGAGCAGGCTCGAGGGGCCAGATGGCCGACTCCTGCTCCTAGTTCTTATGTTCTTATGTGTCTGACCCTGACTTGCCCTCTCACATTGCCGAGTGAGCCACCCATGTCTGGCTCACAGCAATGAGTCCAAATTGAAGGCACTCGGGCCTCCCACGTCCACTCAACTCCGCTCCACACAGACGGGATGTTCCACTGAAAATCACGGCAGTAAGACATCCCTGTGAAGAAAGGAGAGGAGTACCCGGAGATCCTGCAGTTGACATTTTGTCTGCCAATTGGGCAGGCTTCTCATAATCGAGAAAAAGTGGGGCAGCCCCTTTCTTCTCCATGTTGTAGTTATTGTGCTAACCAGTTGTGCTAGCCACAGTAGCACAGTGGTTAGCTCAATTGCTTCACAGCTCCAGGGTCCCAGGTTCGATTCTGGCTTGGGTCACTGTCTGTGCGGAGTCTGCACATCCTCCCTGTGTGTGCGTGGGTTTCCTCCGGGTGCTCCGGTTTCCTCCCACAGTCCAAAGATGTGCAGGTTAGGTGGATTGGCTGTGATAAATTGCCCTTAGTGTTGGGTGGGGTTACTGGATTATTGGGACAGGGTGGATGTGTAGGCTCTTTCCAAGAGCCAGTGCAGACTCGATGAGCCGAATGGCCTCCTTCCATACTGTCAATTCTAGTATTCTAAATTCTAGCACTACTCTGTCTGCAGGAGGTGTCCTTTTGAACAAGTGTGGGGCGGAGTTCAGGGGAGACGGAGGCCCCAACTGAGGTAGTAATAAATGCGAATTGCATTTGGGAGCATGGGTTCAAGGGCAAAGGACAGAATTTAAATTTATCTCATTGAACAAAATCTGGAATTGAAACCTAGTCTCTAACTGTGATCAAAACACTACCATTGCATTCAACACGCTTTGAAACTTAATTGCTCCATCGTTCTCTGGGCTGGAGCGTATGCGAATATCCATGTGGACATCGATGTGCTTGTTATCGTTCACGGAGATTGGCGAGGCTGGCCCTTAGTGAGAGTTCGACCTCCATTGACGACATATGAAAAATAAATCTTTATTTTATTCGTTCGTGGGACGTGCCGCAGGCTGTGCCAGCTTTTATTGCCCATTCCCAATTGCCATTGAGAGAACATAAGAACATAAGAACTAGGAGCAGGAGTCGGCCATCTGGTCCCTCGAGCCTGCTCCACCATTCAATGAGACCATGGCTGATCTTTTGTGGACTCAGCTCCACTTTCCGGCCCGAACACCATAACCCTTAATCCCTTTATTCTTCAAAAAACTATCTATCTTTATCTTAAGAACATTTAATGAAGGAGCCTCTACTGCTTCACTGGGCAAGGAATTCCATAGATTCACAACCCTTTGGGTGAAAAAGTTCCTCCTAAACTCAGTCCTAAATCTACTTCCCCCTATTTTGAGGCTATTCCCCCTAGTTCTGCTTTCACCCACCAGTGGAAACAACCTGCCTGCATCTATCCTATCTATTCCCTTCATAATCTTATATGTTTCTATAAGATCCCCCCCCTCATCCTTCTAAATTCCAACGAGTACAGTCCCAGTCTACTCAACCTCTCCTCTTAATCCAACCCCTTCAGCTCTGGGATTAACCTAGTGAATCTCCTCTGCACACCCTCCAGTGCCAGTTCGTCCTTTCTCAAGTAAGGAGACCAAAACTGAACACAATACTCCAGGTGTGGCCTCGCTAACACCTTATACAATTGCAGCAAAAACTCCGTAGTCTTAAACTCCATCCCTCTAGCAGTGAGGAAAGAGTAAACTACACTTTTGTGCGTCTGCACTCGAATCGTGGTTCGTGGACACAGAATGTCCAAATTACCGAAGAGGACGTCTCTCAGGGTTTGCAGAAGGAAACCAGAGCACTCGCAGGAAACCCACGCTGACACGGGGAGAACATGCAGACTCCACCCAGACACTCACCCAAGCTGGGATTCGAACCTGGGGTCCTGGCACTGTGAAGCCACTGTGCTAACCACTGTCCTACTGTGAGAGTGAGTTCAATTCAGCTGTTATCACAGCGGACTACATCCCACCCCAGCAGGTGAAGAAGGCACTGGACAAACTGTACACTGTTGTGAATAACAAAAAAACAAAACACTTGGACGCCTTGCTCATCGCGGCCGGGGACTTCAACAAGTCCAACCTCAAGAGTGTACCGCCAAAGTTCCACCAACACATCTCCTGTTCCACCAGTGGCGGCAACACGCTCGGCCAAAACTACACAAAACTCAAAGGTGCCTACTGTTCCATCCCCGACAGCACTTTTGAAAAGCAGACTATAAGACGGTTCTCCCTTTCCTGGCATACAAACAGAACCTTAAGTGGGAGAATCCGGCGAGGAAGGTCATGCAGTGTTTGTCCGAGGAAGCAGAAGAACTCCTGCGTGACTGCTTGGAGACAGTGGACTGGTCCACATTTAAGATTTCGGCAACAAACGTAAACGAGTATGCCACCCCCATCACAGACTTCATCAATAAATGTGTGGACGACTGCGTGCCAAAGAGAGCAGTACGTACGTTCCCGAACCGGATACCATGGCTCAGTCGCGAGATTGACTCGCTACTAAAGGACAGGTCTGAGGTGCTCAAAGTAGTTGACCCTGACCTATACAAGAAATCCACTGCAAAGCCATCCAGGATGCCAAGCGACAATATTAGACCAAGACAGAGTCACAGACCAGCGTTACAGAATCTAGGGGGCTGTGGCAAGGCCGGAACGACATAATGGTCTGCAAAGCCAAGCTGAGCACTATCTCCACCAGCAGCGCTCTCCTCCCGATGAACTCAATGCATTCTATGCTCGATTCGAGCAGGAAACCATCGATCAGCTGTCTAATGCTCCAGCAGCCCAGGACACATCCATACCCACCATCACAGCTTCCAAAGTCAGATCGGCTTTCCTGAAAGTGAGCCCTCGGACGGCGACGTGTCCAGTCGGGATCCCTGGTCATGCACTCAGAGTCTGCACCGCCCAGATGTGTTCGATGACATCTTCATCCTGTTCCTAATCCGCTCCGAGGTCCCACCTGCTGCAGGAAGACACCATCACACCGGTGCCAGAGAATAACCAGGCAACGTCCCTCAATGACTACCATCCATTGGCCCTGGCATCAAGCGCAATGAAGTGCTTCGAGAGGTTGGTCATGAAGCGCATCACCTCCATACTCACAGAACGCCGTGATGCACTGCAATTCGCATACCGCTGCAACTGGTCCGCAGCAGACACCATCTCCCTGGTCCTACCCTCACCCCTGGAGCATCTCGATGACGAGGACTCCTAGTTGAGTCGGAAACATTAGGGACCTTCATGCAGCTATTGGATAGGTACATGGATTACGGTAAAATGATATAGTGTAGATTTATTTGTTCTTAAGGGCAGCACGGTAGCATTGTGGATAGCACAATTGCTTCACAGCTCCAGGGTCCCAGGTTCGATTCTGGCTTGGTCACTGTCTGTGCGGAGCCTGCACGTCCTCCCCGTGTCTGCGTGGGTTTCCTCCGGGTGCTCCGGTTTCCTCCCACAGTCCAAAGATGTGCAGGGTAGGTGGATTGGCCATGATAAATTGCCCTTAGTGTCCAAAATTGCCCTTGGTGTTGGGTGGAGGTGTTGAGTTTGGGTAGGGTGCTCTTTCCAAGAGGCGGTGGAGACTCAGGGGGCCGAATGGCCTCCTTCTGCGCTGTGAATTCCATGATAATCTATGATCAATCTAGGACAAAGGTTCGGCACAGCATCGTGGGCTGAAGGGCCTGTTCTGTGCTGTATTTTCTATGGTCTATGTACATCCGACTCCTATTTATTGAATACAGCTCCACCGTCAACACCATAATCCCAGCCAAACTCATATCAAAGCACCAAAACGGAGGAATTGGCTCCTCACTCTGCAACTAGATGCATGATTTGCTGACCCATGGAACACAATCAGTAAGAATAAAGAAGAACACATGCTTTACAATAGTCCTCAATACCGGGGCGGCGCAAGGCTGCGTACTTACCCCCCTACATACCTCCTCTACACACACAACTGTGTGGCTAAATTTGTTTCCACCTCCATCTACAGGTTTGTTGATGGCACGAAAATAGTGGGTCGGATCTCGAACAACGCCGGGTCAGAATACAGGAGGGAGAGAGACAACCTCGTGGCGTGGTGCAGCGACAACAATCCTTCCCTCAATGACTGCAAAACTAAAGAACTGGTCATAGACGTCAAGAAGCAACACACTGTACACACCCCTGTCAGCATCAAGGGGGCCGAAGTAGAGATGGTTAACAGTTTCAAACAGGTTCGGAGGAGGAGGAGCAGTTTTTTTGTCTATTTTCCATCTGTAGAAGCATGGGCACAAGACGGAGAATGGGTGATGGATGGCCGGTCTGATTGTTTCATGTTCAGTTGGGATTGGAGGTCAAAGTTGGAACAATAAGAGACAAGTGAAGGGAGATACATTTCTGTGTGTACTGTGTGCAATTCCGCTAGCCACATTATAGAAGGATGTGATTGCACTGGAGGGAGTGCAGAGGCGATTTACCAGGATATTGCCTGAGATGGAAGGTGTTAGTTATGAAGTGAGGTTGGATAGGCTTGGGGTGTTTTCGAAGGAGCAACGAAGACTGAGGGTCGACCTGATCGAGGTGTGGAAGATTATGGTTAAGTGGTATGACAATTTTCCACACGGGGATGGCGCGATAGTTATACATTCCTATGTGTTCATGTTAGAATTAGACACTGTTGAGGTAATTTGGACATTCTGAATTCTCCCTCTGTGTAACGGAACAGGTGCTGGAATGTGGCAACTAGGGGCTTTTCACAGTAACTTCATTGCAGTGTTAATGTAGGCCTACTTGTGATACTAATAAAGATTTGTATTGTTATCATGAGGGGCATGGACAGGGAGGATAGGTGCCGCTGTTCCGCTGAGTTGACGGGTCATTTACGATGGCACAATTTCCAGGTGAGTTTAGGGGAGATTGGAGGACACCCAAAGAGCGGTGACGATCTGGAATGCACTGCCTGGAAGTGGGGTAGAGTCAGGCCGCCTGACCTAAGTTTTTAAAAGTACCGGGATGAACACTTTGCACGTCGCAACATTCAAGGCTATGGGCCTTGAGTTGAGCTATTGTTCATCAAAGCCTTCTGCATTCCAAACTCCAAATCGAGGCAAAACTCTGACTACAGATCATGATAATAAATACACAGATTACACTAAATAACCTACATCATACAGGCCATATATGTTCCTCCATGGGCCTCAATGGGGACATGATAATATTTCATTACAAAATCAGTTTCCTGTAAAAATATGGCTGAAAAATGGACTAATTCTAACATGAACAAATCGATCATAGAATTTACAGTGCAGAAGGAGGCCATTCGGCCCATCGAGTCTGCACCGGCTCTTGGAAGGTGCACCCTACACAAGGTCCACACCTTCACCCTATCCCCATAACCCAGTAACCTCACCCCAAACTAAGGTCAATTTATCATTGGCCGATTCACCACCTTGCACATCTTTGGACTATGGGAGGAAACCGGAGCACGCGGAGGAAACCCACGCACACACGGGGAGGACGTGCAGACTCCGCACAGACAGTGACCCAAGCCGGAATCGAACCTGGGACCCTGGAGCTGTGAAGCAATTGTGCTATCCACAATGCTACCGTGCTGCCTACGGTAGGCATATTTGGTATGTCCCTGTAAACTGTAATATTGTCATACCAGTTAGCCAGTTGGATAGACTGATAAAACGCTGAAGGGAGTTGCAGCACCCTGGGCGTAATAATTGGTCTCGACCAGAAGGCAAGTGGACAGCAAGACAGTGCGGAATGAATTATAATAACCCAGAACCAGGAAGAGTATTGACCAGTACGGCTACGGCAGTACAGACACTGATCACAGGCCTGTCCAAGTTTATATACATATTTGGAACAACATGAATCCATTACCCGGTCTGCTGTACAGATTCCCACATGTAATTCACAAAGTACAGGTTGTACTCATCGGATTTTATAATTACAGAACGAGGAAAATTTATACTCCTGCGCCAAACATTTCATTTTTACTTCATTAAGTGTTACTGACGCCCGAGTATTGTGGGGTTCGTCGCACTGTGGTCGTTATTGGGCTAATTAGTCACAGATCCGGATATAACAGTGAGAACTTTCAGAACAGATCGTCCATGATAAAGATCTGAAATATCTAGATGCCGGTCGACGCATTCAGAGGTGCTTGTTCTTTTAAGCTCTTATGGAATGGCATCATATCATTGGATTCCCTGGGTCCAACTAAAGGTATCTTTTCCAGCTGTTAGGACGAGTGTGAGCAGTTGTCTCAGCTGAAGATGCTTCCGGAGATAAGACATCGTGTTCGACTTCAATCATTTGCGAAGCAAATTCCGTTTTGGAAACTCGGTGTTGATTTGAAAACGTGTCTCTGCTGGAGGAAACCCGGCTCAGCTTTACATTGTCAGCTCACGGCAGCCCTTCACTTTCACTCCTCCTCAGAGTCAGGCTCTGCAGTGAGCTAAACAAGGGCTTCCATCTGGGGACATGGGCTCCAGCACAGGGGACATTGCGGTAGGAATCAATCACATTTAACATCAGTTTCCAGTGAGGCCAACTTTGCAACTGCTTTCATTCGGTCAGGTTTTTGTACTTGAACTGGCAGGGCTAAGTTCCCCTTTCCACTGCAGCACGGCATCCGCTGGAGCTTCCCCTGGTTGCAGAAGCAGCAGGAGAGGCTGAATTTGTGAGGCTGCGTTCTCAGGAGCAGGAACTGCCCATCGGCCCAAGCTGTGTGTGAGCGACTGATTTCTTATGTCTCTCCGTCACAGTATGATCCTCACCTGCCTTAATGGGAGCTGCATAGAAGTAAAAAGAATATAGCAGTTTATTTTGCATTTGTAAGCTGATGTTAGTAACGCGAGCTATTGATCCCAGTTAAATAAGCACATAAAACAGTTCAAATGCTGCGGGAAGGAGCCTGGTGTCCAGTTGCAAAGCTGGACGAGCAGCCGGCAGGCATGCCGAGGATAGAATCCCCTCCTTCCATCCTCAATGATTCTCAGATTGGATGTTTTTCAGGAAACCGGATCACACAGCAGTTGGCCGGAACAGCGTGTCCTCCGAAACATATTGAATTTCAGCTCAGAATCCTCCTCGCAATCAACACGAGTGACTGTTGCCTCCTTCTGACCTCCAGTAAGTGAAATATTTCTGGGCTCTGTGGCAATAATTTTGGAAAGCCACCATTGGCAATAATCACTGTATATAGATACATCACTTCGACTAATCTTAACAGGACCTAATCATCAGTATATGCAGTGAAATATCTTGAATGTTGGACGGGATTGTCAGAGGAACGATACCTCATTCTAATGTACAAAGAATATAATTCCATAACCTCAATCGGGACAATTTAAATTCAATGGATTGAAGTATCAGGATTGGAAACATAACTGATCTCCCAGAATGCACAGAATTTTCAGTGCAGAAGAAGGTCATTCGGTGCATTGTGCCTCCGCCTGTGCCGAGAAAGAGCAGGGCACTGAAACTCATGCCTCCACATCATATTCACATCACCCAGTAACCATACTAGCGTTTTAAATTAGAGTACCCAAATCAGGGGCGTCATTCTCCGACCCCCCGCCGGGTCGGAGAATGGCCGTTGGCCGCCGTGAATCCCGCCCCCGCCCCCGCCGAAGTCTCCGAAGGGAGAAAAGTCGGCGGGGCGTTAATGGCGCCGCTGCCGCGGAGAATGTCACGGGTCTGCGCAAGGCAGCCGAATTTCGGCCTGCCGATATTCTCCCTTCCGGATGGGCCGAAGTCCCGTCGACGTGATGACCGTTCACGTCGACGTGAATCAAACCTCCTTTTCATCGGCGTGACCTGGTGCTCCAGGCTCACGCCGACCAGCGAGGAGGTGAGTGAAGGCCTGGGGGGTTGGCTCTGGGCAGGAAATGGCGTGGCCGCAGACGGATTGCCTGAGGAGAGGTGTGTCTCGGCTTGTGTGTGTGTGCGGCGGGGGGGGGGGGGTGGTTAGAGTAGGCTGGGCTCCGGGGGAGTGCCAGGAGGGGGTCCGTGCCGGGGTGGAGGTTGGGGGGGGGGGTCCGTGCCGGGGTGGAGGTTGGGGGTTGGGGAGGGGGTGGGTGCCGGGGTGGAGGTTGGGGAGGGGGTCCGTGCCGGGGAGGAGGTTGGGGGTTGGGGAGGGGGGCCGTGCCGGGGTGGAGGTTGGGGGTTGGGGGGGGGGGGTCCGTGCTGGGGTGGAGGTTGGGGAGGGGGTCCGTGCCGGGGTGGAGGTTGGGGGTTGGGGAGGGGGTCCGTGCCGGGGTGGAGGTTGGGGGTTGGGGGGGGGGTCCGTGCTGGGGTGGGTGATGGGAGGGCAAATGAGTTGGTCCACCTGGCCAGGTGCCAGCCTCCAACAATTGGACCCATGCGGTCCATGCCACCTGGCTGGGGGGAGGAGGGGATATGGGCAATGATGACATGTCGTCGTTCCCCTCCCCCCCACCAGGCCGTCATGTTTTCAGACCATCCACCGATGTTGGCCGCCGTGGTGGCAGCCGCTCATGTCTATGTTGCCCTGGATGAGGAGGAGGAGGAGGAGGAGGAGGAGGAGGAGCGTGCCAGAGAGGCGGCGCAGGCTGCCGCAGAGGGGCAGGCGGCAGCCGCCCAGGCTGGAGGGACACCTGACCGACAGGACGAGGAGGGGGAGGAGGACGTCGCGGCCCCACGGCAACGGACGCACCCGAGGGCGCCCCGTGTGTACCGGCCCCGGCAGTCATACCAGGACCTCACGGACCGGGAATGCAGGAGGAGACTCCGGATGAGCCGGGAAACCGTGGCACACATCTGCCACCTGCTGGCACACCTGTCATCGCGTGGCACTGGCGGGGGACACCCTCTCCCCGTGTCCGTCAAGGTTACGGTGGCCCTGAACTTTTATGCAACGGGGTCATTCCAGGCACCGAGTGGGGACCTGTCCGGCATATCGCAGACATCGGTGCATCGGTGCATCCGGGCAGTGACAGATGCCCTTTATGCCATGGCGCACCGCTACATCCGCTTCCCCGTGGACCGGGCCAGCCAAGATGCCCGGGCCGTGGGCTTCTCTGCCATTGCCGGGTTCCCCATGGTCCAGGGCGCGATCGATGGGATGCACGTCGCCGTGCGGCCACCTGCAGATAACAGGGCCGTGTTCACTAATAGGAAGGGGACCTATTCGATGAACGTACAGGTGGTCTGCGACCACCGCATGATGATCCTGCACGTCTGCGCCCGTCACCCAGGCAGTGTACACGACTCATTCGTGTTGTCGCGGTCATCCATCCCCGGCATGTACGAGGGACGCGATCCCCGGCTGAGGGGCTGGTTGCTGGGCGACAGGGGCTACCCATTGCGATCGTGGCTGATGACGCCTATACGGAGGCCACGCAATGAGGCGGAGAACCGCTACAATGATGCCCATGTAGCGACAAGGGGAGTGATCGAGAGGTGCTTTGGCGTGCTGAAGATGCGTTTCAGGTGCCTGGACCTCTCTGGGGGCGCCCTCCAGTATCGGTCAGATAGGGTCGGCCGCATCATTGTGGTGTGCTGCGTCCTGCACAACATAGCCCAGCAGAGGGGCCATGTGCCGCAGGCAGAGGAGGGCGGAGTGGAGGAGCAGCAGGAAGAGGCCCAGTCCTCCCCAGATGAGGGGGGTGGGGGCAATGGTCAGGGCAGACGGGGTAGACACAGACGGGTGGCTGTCCACCGTTACCGGCTGGCCCAGCGGGCACGGAACAGACTGATAGACGCCCGCTTCACTGACTAGATGGGCGTGGGAATCGGGTAGTATGGCCACAGACCGCACACCATGGCAACAGCCGACCACCCACACCCCCCACCCATCCACCCACCCAGCACCCTCACCCCCCTCCCCAACCCCACACACCCCACCCGCATGCACACCACCCCCCCACCCCCAATTGCCGATCCACCGGCGGCACAACGGGTCGGGCTCACCCAGTTGCGGGTGGACGCGTGTCTATCGCAGGCCATGGAGAATTATGACAACCCGCCTCCAATGAGCTCCTGGCTCTACATCGTTGGACTATGTCTGACCCATGGCCACAGTACCACCATCCACCCGGACCATCCCTGCATGCGGCTGTGACACTGCAGCGCACGGTCCCGTCCTCTGCCCGGGGGATGTTGATGGCGGCCCAGGGGGAAGGGGGCAGACTCACCTGGGGCTGAGGTAAGACCACCCCTCACACACACACTTGCGCTCAACGTACATGACACCCCCGAACACTTTGGACAGAGCACAAAGGCAGCTTCGGTAGGTGTAACATTGACTTTAATAACCAAAGGAGTTCATGCACGTGCCTTAGCGCCTAAAACTCATCTGTGCCCTGCACCCGTGCCAACTTACTCAGTGTCTAATTGTTTGGCCTTACGGGCCCTTTGACTACGTCTACGTGGTTCCCCAGACGGTACAGCAGAACTGGAGGTGGACTCCTGTGATTCCTGCCCTCTGACACTGGATCCCTTTGGCGGCCGTTTCCTGGGGCGTCCTGGCCTAGATGGGCCAGGCTGCGGCCCGGGTGACTGGGATGGCGAGCTGCCAGCCTGTCCTGCCCGTTGCCCAACCGATGCACCTGGGACGGAAGGGGGGGAGTCCGAGGTGTCGTGGTGTACCGGGACCTCCCCTACAGAGGGAGCCGGGACGGACCACACCATCTCCTCCTCCCTCGGGGTGCCCGATGGCCCCCAGGCCTCTACATGGGTGGGGGATGCGAACGGACTGGCCATCCGACGCGCCCCCGACATCTGGCGCTGCCAGTCCTGGAGGCCCGTGCTGGTATCGACAGGAGTCTGCAGATTTGCAGCCATGGAGCCCAGGGGGTTGTCGAACCCTGTCTGCGACAGTGCGACGCCAGCTCGCACATGGCCACTGGCGCCGATGCCCTCAGCGATGGCCTGCTGAGACTGGGCCATGGCCTGCAGAGACTGGGCCATGGCCTGCAGAGAGTGGGCTATGGCCTGCTGAGACTGGGCCATGGCCTGCTGAGACTGGGCCATGGCCTGCTGAGACTGGGCTATGGCGTGCTGAGACTGGGCTATGGCGTTGAGCGCCTCTGCCATCTGGCGCTGGCACTGGCTCATGGCCTCCTGTGAGAGGGCAGCCATTTCCTGGGCCACAGACGCCGCCTGCACGGAAGGCCCCAGGCCTCGCAAACCGTTCCCCATGTCTGACACCGTCGCACCCATTGCCTCCACCGCGGACGCCACCCGTGCGGTGTCAGCCTGGGTGGCACGCATGACCGGGACCACTCCCAGCTCCTGGACGCGGGTGGACTCCTCCACCTGCGACCGCAGCCGCCGCAAGCCACCCGTCACCCTATTCGCTCGTCTCCGTGTCGGTGGTTGCATCGGATCTATGTGTGGGTGTGGTAACTGCAGGAACCCGGGATCCATCTGGGCGGCAGATGTTCGCTTGGCCTGGGCTGCCCTCCGACCGCCCGGTCCCTCTGCTGCTCCTACCTCCACCTGCTGTACCGGGACGGCTGTGTTGTGCGCACCAGTGAGTGTACCAGACGCCTCATCACTAAAGTGCCCAACCGTGGTGAGTGTTTCTGCGATGGTGGAGGGTGTTGGTGACAGCAGTGGCGTTGTGTCGTGCTCTTCGTCCCACTCTGAGTCCATGGCACTTTGGGGTGGGGGTTCGTCTCCACCCATCCACTCTGAGTCACTGTCCGGTATTTCGTCTTCCCGGGTAGGGGTGTCCTGGGTAGTGCTGACCCGGGTAGTGCTGTCCCGGGTAGTGCTGTCCCGGGTAGTGGTGTCCCGGGTAGGGGTGTCCCGGGTAGTGGTGTCCCGGGTAGGGGTGTCCTGGGTAGTGGTGTCCCGGGTAGGGGTGTCCTGGATAGTGGTGTCCTGGGTAGTGGTGTCCTCTCTCGGATGTGACGGGGGCCTGTGGCTGCCCCCCTCATCGCTGGTTGGTCGCTCCCGCACGTGACGGGGGTGTCGTCTCCCTGTTGCTCCAGGTCTCTCCGTCTCCCGTGGTGTGCGAGGGGCATCCTGCGGGCATCGCATGCTGGAGGGTCCGGGTCTCTCCGTCTCCCGGGGTCTCCGAGGGGCATCCTGCGGGCGTCGCATGCTGGAGGTTGCGGGTCTCTCCATCTCCCGTGGTCTCCGAGGGGCATCCTGCGGGCGTCGCATGCTGGAGGGTGCGGGTCTCTCCGTCTCCTGTGGTCTCCGAGGGGCATCCTGCGGGCGGTCTGCATCTGCGGGGATGGGTGCCTGGACGTTTGGTCCTGCGATACACAATGAAGCATGCATGGGTAGACATCAGGCAGTGATCAGGTGATACGGGGGAGGGGGATATAGGGGAGGGGGGATATGGGGACGGGCTGTTGGTGGCTCACTCGCTCGTGGGGCCCCGACCTCTGCATCAGCAACCTCCCGGCCCTCAGGTCCGCCAGCCAGTTCCAGGGCCCTTTCCTCGTGTTCGGTCAGTGGCCTCTCATCAGCGGGCCCTCCTCCAGTCCTCACATGCTCCCTATTGTTGTGTGCGCGCTTCTCCTGGGGGGGGGGGGGGGGTGGTGGCAGGGGTAAAAGGCAACAGTGTTAGGCAGGTACATGAATGCACGCCATCGGTTGCGCGTGCATTGCAGAGGTTAAGGTTAGGGCTGGATTCACTTGGGGATATGGGGGATATGGGGGAGGGGGGGATATGGGGGAGGGGGGATATGGGGGAGGGGGGATATGGGGGAGGGGGGAATATGGGGGATATGGGAGAGGGGGGATATGGGGGGGGGGGATATGGGGAGGGGGGATATGGGGGATATGGGGAAGGGGGGATATGGGGGATATGGGGGGGGGAATATGGGGGATATGTGGGAGGGGGGGATATGGGGGATATGGGGGAGGGGGGATATGGGGGAGGGGGGATATGGGGGATATGGGGAGGGGGATATGGGGGAGGGGGGAATATGGGGGATATGGGGGAGGGGGGATATGGGGGATATGGGGAGGGGGGATATGGGGGAGGGGGGATATGGGGGATATGGGGAGGAGGGATATGGGGGAGGGGGGAATATGGGGGAGGGGGATATGGGGGATTTGGGGAGGGGGGATATGGGGGAGGGGGGATATGGGGGATATGGGGGAGGGGGGATATGGGGGAGGGGGGATATGGGGGATATGGGGGAGGGGGGAATATGGGGGATATGGGGGAGGGAGGGATATGGGGGATATGGGGGAGGGGGGATATGGGGGAGGGGGGGATATGGGGAGGGGGGATATGGGGGAGGGGGGAATATGGGGGATATGGGGGATATGGGGGAGGGGGGATATGGGGGAGGGGGGGATATGGGGAGGGGGGAATATGGGGGAGGGGGGGATATGGGGGAGGGGGGATTTGGGGGAGGGGGGATATGGGGGATATGGGGGAGGCTCATCCTGCCTGCTCTGACGAGGTCGTTCACCTTCTTGTGGCACTGGGTGCCTGTCCGTGGTGTTAGGGCCACAACGGTGACGGCCTCTGCCACCTCCCTCCACAGACGCCGGCTGTGGCGTGGGGCAACTCTGCGGCCGTGCCCGGGATACAGGGCGTCCCTCCTCTGCTCCACCGCGTCCAGGAGCGCCTCCACATCGCGTGACTCGAACCTCGGGGCTGAGCGACGGCCAGCCATCAAGTCGGGTGTTGCGGTCGGGTGTTCCGGTCGGGTGGGGGGGAGCTGCGCGGCCTTATGAGCCGTCACGCCGTGCAGCGCGTATGACGCTGCACGGCGTGAACCACTGCGCAAGCACGGATCCCATTACTTCGCTGCTAGCCCATTTCGGGCCGCAAACTATCGGCCCATTTTTATGACGTGACGCAAGTGGGATTTGCGCCGTTTTTTGCGCCGATCGGCGGACTTTCCGCCGATAATGGAGAATTTCGCCCCAGGTTTTTCCAATTAAGGGGCAATTTAGCGCGGCCAATCCACCGAGCCTGCACATCTTTGGGTTGTGGGGGCGAAACCCACGCAGACACGGGGAGAATGTGTCGATTCCAGCGGGAGCGGAGCAGGTGAGTCAATGTCAGCGGGAGCAGTGCGCAAGTGATTTCTGGGAGACCTTCACAGGAGCAGGCCAGTCGATTTCAGCGGTAAACACTTACCTGGTGCCTTTTTCGGTCCCTCTTTGCTGTTTTTAAATTTTTTTTAGTGTTTTAAGGCGGGAACAGGAAGTCGACCCGCGGACGTCTGGGAAGACCCTCCCCAATAAATTCTGGTGGAGAGGAAACCCGAGACACTACACGTGTAGTGTCGCCCACCCGCCCTCCTCCTCTAACCTAATAATAAAACCCATTGGTCTGAGGTAAGTGCCATATTATATTATTATTATTTTAAAAAAAAATTTAAGTTAGTTGTTAGCCAGATCTTGGTAGAAAGTTAGAGGGATGGCAGGGAAGGGAGTGCAATGTTCCTCCAGGATGTTTGAGGTGAGGGATGCCGTTAGTGTCCCTGCTGATTTTACCTGCAGGATGTGCAGCCATCTCCAGCTCCTCCAAGACCGAGTTAGGGAACTGGAGCTGGAGTTGGAAGAGCTTTGGATCATTCGGGAGGCAGAGGGGGTCATAGATAGCAGCTTCAGGGAATTAGTTACACCAAAGATTGGAGATAGATGGGTAACTGTAAGAAGGACTGGGAAGAAGCAGTCAGTGCAGGGATCCCCTGCGGTCGTTCCCCTGAGAAACAAGTATACCGCTTTGGATACTTGTGGGGGGGACGACTTACCAGGGGTAAGCCATTGGGTGCAGGCCTCTGGCACGGAGTCTGTCCCTGTTGCTCAGAAGGGAAGGGGGGAGAGGAGCAGAGCATTAGTAATTAAAGAGTGCATTGCCTTGGCCACTCTGTACAGGGACACGTTTAGTGAAAGGATTTTTTCCATTTTGATCCAGTGAAAAGCGAAAATAATGTGATTTCGAAAAGATCTCTAATATTCATTAATTGTAGCTTATAATATGCAATCTACACCATAAAGGCGGCGTCTGTTTCCTGACGCAGACGTCTAGGTCGACATGAAAATCTAAAATAATACTGCTGCAAAATAGTGCAACAATAAGTTGGTTCTAATTCTAAACTCTAACTTATAGGACAGTGCAACTATCATTACTGTCCAAAAACCTACAGGATTGGCATATACCCAATACCAAATGACTGGTCATTTGATGGAGATATTAGAAATAGGCGAACACATAGGAGCAGGGTAATATTGATTCCAATAACAGGCCTCATCTAGTTGGCTGTTAAAGTGGTCAGTGCCACAGTAAAGGTATAAATGTACTGATGAATCTGGAATGTATGCAACTGCAGCAAATTTAACATATAGGAACTGATTCATGCACGGCTCTGTATATCTTCATGGCAATATAAAACATCGAGATACTAATCGTACAGGTTCCGTCTAGATATTCATACTTAGAATGTAAATATACATTGAACTCATGGGCATACATAACTGCATTATAAGTATGATTTATACTCAGCCACCCAATATTTCATTATCATGGCTACTAAGTTCAGACCAAGATGGCACGATATGCTCTCGGTAGCCCTTGGAACACCAATTGTTCCATAAGTCACAGATATTAGCATATGACAAGCAACACAACAAAACCAGTGCTGCAAGTTTGACAGGTCGCAGGACTATCTCCTCGGAGTGCCGCATATTTTCGAGACGCAACGCTTCTTATGGTGCGGAATAATATCTTTCTAGCCTTTGGGATGGTGTAAAGTATTGGCAGGAGCGAGGCTGAGTCGGAAAAAGCCCACGAGGTTCAAGGCCCCTGATGGGCCCGATTTTAGGCTTCAGTAATTTGTCAGCCGAAACATGCTTTTGCGAAACGCTGCGGGGACTTGAATAATTAGTTGTGCAACATGACATCTGATTCAGCTATCAGAATGTGCAGTGAGCACAGTCCATCACTCTCGCTTCCACCTTTGCGTTTCGACAACTTGGCGCTGCAGGAAGTTAAACAGGAACGTCCATCTGGGCCATAACTGAGCTCGAACAAAGGTGACATTGAGGTTGGAGTAAGTCATAATTTAAACGCCTTTTACCTTAGTCCCTCCAGCCAACTGTATCACTGTTTATATCGGATCAGCGTCTTTATTTAGTTGGGTACGAAGTCTTACAACACCAGGTTAAAGTCCAACAGGTTTGTTTCGATGTCACTAGCTTTCGGAGCGCTGCTCCTCCCTCGGGTGAATTTATTTAGTTGGCGAGCAGCACAATTGCCAAGCAATACAAGGTTTGGGGAATTAATTGGTTATGTCTCAGACTTTAAATGTTGATGCCAACCTTCCTAAACGCAATCTGCATAATCTGCAAAGAGCAGTGAGTTTGCTGCCTCCTCGTGTTTGATTTGTATTTGACAATTGCTATCATTAACGCGAGCTAACGGCTTGGAAATGTAAAAGTAATCTATGCATAACTGTTCAAAGCGAAGGAGAGCCCTTCATGGCCAATGCAAACGTCCCTACCGACAGAACTGACTCCTTCCATGCTCACTGAAGCTCTGATTCATTTCTTCAGGAAACTGCAGCACACAAGAGCTGATCGGAAGAGGATGTCCTCACAAGGGAATTCAATTTCAGCTGTAGATTTGTAATAGGCATGGGTACCTTTTGCCTCCTTCTACTCATTGGTACGTAAAAGATAAACACGTCGTGTATGAGAACAATAAGCAGTGTTGGGGCAGCACGGTGGCACAATGGCTAGCACTGGTGTCACACGGCGCCGACGTCCCAGATTCGATCCTGATTCTGGGTCACTGTCCGTCTGGAGTTTGCACATTCTCCCCATGTTTGCGCCCCCACAACCCAAAGAATTGGGTTGGAGACATGGATAGAGCAGGGACAGGAATGGATGTTGCAGGTTCCGGGGTTTAGGTGTTTTAGTAAGCTCAGAGAAGGAGGTAAAAGAGGGGGACGTGTGGCGCTGCTAGTCAAGAGCAGTATTACGGTGGCGGAGAGGATGCTAGATGGGGACTCTTCTTCCGAGGTAGTATGGGCTGAAGTTAGAAACAGGAAAGGAGAGGTCACCCTTTTGGGAGTTTTTTTATAGGCCTCCTAATAGTTCTAGGGATGTAGAGGAAAGGATGGCGAAGATGATTCTGGATAAGAGCGAAAGTAACAGGGTAGTTATTATGGGAGACTTTAACTTTACATAGAACATAGAACAATACAGCGCAGTACAGGCCCTTCGGCCCACGATGTTGCACCGAAACAAAAGCCATCTAACCTACACTATACCATTATCATCCATATGTTTATCCAATAAACTTTTAAATGCCCTCAATGCCTTTCCAAATATTGACTGGAAAAGATATAGTTTGAGTACAATAGATGGGTCGTTTTTTGTACAGTGTGTGCAGGAGGGTTTCCTGAAACAATATGTTGACAGGCCAACAAGAGGCTAGGCCACGTTGGATTTGGTTTTGGGTAATGAACCAGGCCAGGTGTTGGATTTGGAGGTAGGAGAGCACTTTGGGGACAGTGACCACAATTCGGTGACGTTTACGTTAATGATGGAAAGGGATAAGTATACACCGCAGGGCAAGAGTTATAGCTGGGGAAGGGCAATTATGATGCCATTAGACGTGACTTGGGGGGGATAAGGTGGAGAAGTAGGCTGCAAGTGTTGGGCACACTGGATAAGTGGGGCTTGTTCAAGGATCAGCTACTGCGTGTTCTTGATAAGTATGTACCGGTCAGGCAGGGAGGAAGGCGTCGAGCGAGGGAACCATGGTTTACCAAGGAAGTGGAATCTCTCGTTAAGAGGAAGAAGGAGGCCTATGTGAAGATGAGGTGTGAAGTTTCAGTTGGGGCGATGGATAGTTACAAGGTAGCGAGGAAGGATCTAAAGAGAGAGCTAAGACGAGCAAGGAGGGGACATGAGAAGTATTTGGCAGGAAGGATCAAGGAAAACCCAAAAGCTTTCTATAGGTATGTCAGGAATAAGCGAATGACTAGGGAAAGAGTAGGACCAGTCAAGGACAGGGATGGGAAATTGTGTGTGGAGAGATAGGCGAGATACTAAATGAATATTTTTTGTCAGTATTCACTCAGGAAAAAGATAATGTTGTGGAGGATAATGCTGAGCCCCAGGCTAATAGATTAGATGGCATTGAGGTACGTAGGGAAGAGGTGTTGGCAATTCTGGACAGGCTGAAAATAGATAAGCCCCCGGGACCTGATGGGATTTATCCTAGGATTCTCTGGGAGGCCAGGGAAGAGATTGCTGGACCTTTGGCTTTGATTTTTATGTCATCATTGGCTACAGGAATAGTGCCAGAGGACTGGAGGACAGCAAATGTGGTCCCTTTGTTCAAAAAGGGGAGCAGAGAAAACCCCGGCAACTATAGACCGGTGAGCCTCACGTCTGTAGTGGGTAAAGTCTTGGAGGGGATTATAAGAGACAAGATTTATAATCATCTAGATAGGAATAATATGATCAGGGATAGTCAGCATGGCTTTGTGAAGGGTAGGTCATGCCTCACAAACCTTATTGAGTTCTTTGAGAAGGTGACTGAACCGGTAGATGAGGGTAGAGCAGTTGATGTGGTGTATATGGATTTCAGCAAAGCGTTTGATAATGTTCCCCACGGTAGGCTATTGCAGAAAATACGGAGGCTGGGGATTGAGGGTGATTTAGAGATGTGGATCAGAAATTGGCTAGCTGAAAGAAGACAGAGGGTGGTGGTTGATGGGAAATGTTCAGAATGGAGTTCAGTCACAAGTGGAGTACCACAAGGATCTGTTCTGGGGCCGTTGCTGTTTGTCATTTTTATCAATGACCTAGAGGAAGGCGCAGAAGGGTGGGTGAGTAAATTTGCAGATGATACTAAAGTCGGTGGTGTTGTCGATAGTGTGGAAGGAAGTAGCAGGTTACAGAGGGATATAGATAAGCTGCAGAGCTGGGCTGAGAGGTGGCAAATGGAGTTTAATGTAGAGAAGTGTGAGGTGATTCACTTTGGAAGGAATAACAGGAATGCGGAATATTTGGCTAATGGTAAAGTTCTTGAAAGTGTGGATGAGCAGAGGGATCTAGGTGTCCATGTACATAGATCCCTGAAAGTTGCCACCCAGGCTCATAAGGTTGTGAAGAAGGCCTATGGAGTGTTGGCCTTTATTGGTAGAGGGATTGAGTTCCGGAGTCGGGAGGTCATGTTGCAGCTGTACAGCACTCTGGTACGGCCGCATTTGGAGTATTGCGTACAGTTCTGGTCACCGCATTATAGGAAGGACGTGGAGGCTTTGGAGCGGGTGCAGAGGAGATTTACCAGGATGTTGCCTGGTATGGAGGGAAAATCTTATGAGGAAAGGCTGATGGACTTGAGGTTGTTTTCGTTGGAGAGAAGAAGGTTAAGAGGAGACTTAATAGAGGCATACAAAATGATCAGGGGGTTGGATAGGGTGGACAGTGAGAGCCTTCTCCCGCGGATGGAAATGGCTGGCACGAGGGGACATAATTTTAAACTGAGGGGTAATAGATATAGGACAGAGGTCAGAGGGAGGTTCTTTACGCAAAGAGTAGTGAGGCCGTGGAATGCCCTACCTGCTACAGTAGTGAACTCGCCAACATTGAGGGCATTTAAAAGTTTATTGGATAAACATATGGATGATAATGGCATAGTGTAGGTTAGATGGCTTTTGTTTCGGTGCAACATCGTGGGCCGAAGGGCCTGTACTGCGCTGTATTGTTCTATGTTCTATGTTCTAATTGCAGGGTAGGTGGATTAGCCACGCGAAATTGCCCCTTAATTGGAAACAATGAATCGGATACTCTAAATGTATTTAAAAAGAAATAACATTAATCAGTGTTAAAACGCCCATTCTTTTGGGTAGAGCTAATTTACTCCGAATTGAATCTTCACGTTGAGTATTCACTTCAAATGTCTGTAACAGGGACGACAGCATAATTTGAATGCGACTGGAACACGGGGACTAATAGTCCGAGAATACAATTCTATAACGCGTCTGTGGTAATATAAATACAATTAATTGACAAACCTGGAAATAATATGTAACTTTTCACGATAACATTAATTAGGCAATGAAATAGAACCATCAAGCTTTTAAATGTTACGCCACATATAGAAATAAAGACAATTCATAGACTCCTTTCAATGGAGAATGCGGCCATTCGGCCCATCATGTCTGCAGGAACTCTCCGAAAGAGCACCCTACACGGGGCCAACCCCTTTGCCCTCCCCACGTAATTCCACGTTTGGAAATTCAAGGGCAATTTTGCATGGCCAGTACACCTAACCAGCACATACTTGACATGTGGGAAGAAATCAGAGCACACGGAAGTGAAGCACGCAGACATGTGGGGAATGTGCACACTCAAAGAACAAAGAACAAATAAATTTACTGCACAGGAACAGGCCCTTCGGCCCTCCAAGCCCGTGCCGACCATGCTGCACATCTGAACTAAAACCCCCGACACTTCTGAGGACCATATCCCTCTATTCCCGTCCTATTCATGGAGTTGTCCAGACGCCCCTTAAAAGTTAGTATTGTGTCAGCTTCCACTACTTCCCCCGGCAGTGAGTTCCAGGCACCCACCACCCTTTGTGTAAAATACTTGCCTCCTACATTAGCTTTAAACCTTGCCCCATGCAACATAAAACGATGCCCCCTAGTAATTGACTCTTCCACCCTGGAAAACGACCGGACAAAGGACAATTTTAATGACACCTCGAGTGTATTAAGAAGGTCCAAGAGGAAAAGGGAACAACCTGCTGGTCTAAACTTGTAAACAATAATAACCTATAATTCTCTAATTGTGATATTAGTATATCTGTCATGGCATTGAACATGACAGACAAAAATTAATTCCCGTACATGTATTAAACGTTTGAAAGTGTTTCAAACATTTTTCAAAGAAAAGTGGATGTTACATTACGCAGAATGTCAAGTATATAAAGGGTTAATGTAATATCATAACTGGCCACCAGATGGAGCTGGGAATAGAATTTTATGAAGCACTGACTCGAAGACAGTCACCTGAGCTGTGAAAGGAACCACTTTACCATTGTGCCGCTCTTTACAATTACAAATTGAAGCACCAATTAGCCTTTCCAGTCGATTCAGCCAACACAGCCATTCAATATGATACGGGCAGATCCCAAAACTCAGCGTCATATCGCCAAGTACTCCCGAAACCACTGACGCATTTAATTTCTAGGAGTGTATCTATTTCCTTCCCACATGCATTATGCGAATGACACCGCATAGCCTTGTGTTGTGCCGAATTCCACACGCTCACCAGCCTCTGCGAGGAGTAAGTACTCCACATCTGAGGCCTCATTCTGAGATTTTTCGTTTCCTGAGACCGTGGCCAACTCTTCTAGATCACGCAGACGAGGAAACGTAATTTGTGTTTCAATTCTGACCCCCGCCCGTCAGAATTGTATTCGTTTCATTCAGATCCCCGCTCATTCTTGCACACTCCATTGATTGCCATTTCCCGTACCACAATCCTGCCATCACAATAATAAATCGGGGGAACCTTCAGTACAAGTTCTCTGCTGAATGTAGATAATTTATAAGAGACGGCGACCAATTTGTCGCAAAATACTGAACATCATAGTTTTGAACCTTCGACTACTGTTTTAAACTCCACGGCGGCAAATTGGCGCTGTGGCGAGTACAGCTGCCTCACGGGGCTGAGGTCCGGGTTTAATCCCAGGCCCGGCTCACTGTTTGTGTGGAGTTTGCACATTCTCCCCGTCTGCATGTGTCTCACCCGCACAACCCAAAGATGTGCATGGTAGTTAGATTGGCCACGCTAAATTGCCCCTTAATTGGGAAAAAAAAGAATCGGTTACTCTAAATTTATTTTTATAAAATAAAATAAACTCCACTTGAAAATAAAACACTCCCCCTCCCCCCCCCCCCCCCCCACACTCATTAAGACCCCCATCTTTGACATTCTAAGGCCTACAGCTCTCTTATAGAATCATAGAAGTTTACAGCATGGAAACAGGCCCTTCGGCCCAACCAGTCCATGCCGCCCAGTTTTTACCATTAAGCTAGTCCCAGTTGCCCGCACTTGGCCCATAACCCTCTATACCCATCTTACCCATGTAACTATCTAAATGCTCTTTAAAAGACACAATTGTACCCGCCTCTACTACTACCTCTGGCAGCCCATTCCAGACACTCACTACCCTCTGAGTGAAGAAATTGACCCTCTGGGCCCTTCTGAATCTCTCCCCTCTCCCCTTAAACCTATGCCCTCTAATTTTAGACTCCCCTACCTTTGGGAAAAGATGTTGACTATCTACCTTATCTATGCCCCTCATTATTTTATAGACCTCTATAAGATCACCCCTAAGCCTCCTACGCTCCAGGGAAAAAAGTCCCAGTCTATCCAGCCTCTCCTTATAACTCGAACCAACAAGTCCCGGTAACATCCTAGTAAATCTTTTCTGCACTCTTTCAAACATCTTTGAAATCCAGGTAAAAATACTTGATATGCTTCGACCAATCAAACAACCGTTAAAATAAGTCGATCAAATTATTAATACATTGATTTATTATTCACTTAGAGTTAGTGCCTTATCTTATTTGTTGGACCGTAGTTAACCAAATCATTCTTCTTTCTAAAAGACTCGCCACTACAACCCAGCGGCACAGTGGTTAGCACTGCTGCCTCACACCGTCAGCGACATGGTTCAATGACGATTGTCGGTGTGGAGTTTGACATTTTCCCCATGTCTGCGTGGGTTTCCTCCGGGTGCTCCGGTTTCCTCCCACTGTTAAGAGCTGTGGAGGTTAAGTGGATTGGCCATGTTAAACTGCCGCTCAGGGTGGTGTGACATGCATAAGGTGGGAACACGGGCCTCGGTAGGATGGCCTTTCGAACAGTCGGTCCAGAAAGTGGGACGAATGACCACCTTCCGCACTGTAGTGATTCTATGATTCACCAACATTGAATTCTCCCCATGATTTTACGCCACTTAACAGTCAGTCCTCGAACGTCTGGCTGTGCATCAAAAGGAAACTGGAAATTGTGGCGAGCAGACCTGAATTTGTACACTTCTCACCCACGGCAATGGAAGCGATGTTTAATGTGTGTGACCTGACGGATGTGCTTTATCAGTTCACAATGTTTCAGAACCTCGCATGTAGAACACAGTTGCATCTGAAAATGAGAAGATTAACATCTGTGACCTTGTATTCACTTCCGCAGTATCAGGTTTTCGTCACATCACCAGCAAAGGTATGTTAATATTGCAGTGTGATAATTATTTTGTGAAAGTTAATGAAAGGACGGCGTGGGGGAGGTGAGGGAATGGGTGGCGGGATTGCTAGGTTTATCGGCGGTTAGCTGACTTGCAGTTGGTGACATTCCCCTTTAATTCACATTCAAATAGAACAATGTTACGTTCAGATACATCTCCTTCCAGACATGTGTTTCGGTAGGATTAAATAAGTGGGGGCAGGGTGATTTGATGAATCACTAGCTTTCCAATCCTTCTCGCTGAACTTGACATTACCTGGAGTATACAAGTAGCCTTGTGGATAGCACAATTGCTTCACAGCTCCAGGGTCCCAGGTTCGATTCCGGCTTGGGTCACTGTCTGTGCGGAGTCTGCACATCCTCCCCGTGTGTGCGTGGGTTTCCTCCGGGTGCTCCGGTTTCCTCCCACAGTCCAAAGATGTGCAGGTTAGGTGGATTGGCCATGATAAATTGCCCTTAGTGTCCAAAATTGCCCTTAGTGTTGGGTGGGGCTACTGGGTTATGGGGATAGGGTGGAGGTGTTGACCTTGGGTAGGGTGCTCTTTCCAAGAGCCGGTGCAGACTCGATGGGCCGAATGGCCTCCTTCTGCATTGTAAATTCTATGTAAACAGAGCAGTGAGGTTCATTCTCAAGTTTCAACAAACCTGTTGTCCTTGTTTTGCCAGCGTCATCGCGGGAACCGGCTGCCCGGTTACATTCTATTCAGGCATCCCAATTCGAACAACAAGGTCAGGAATTTGCGCTTAGTTGACCACACACCTGAACGAATTCAATATGGTGGCGAAACATAAGGCCGTGCGGGGGAGAGGGGGCCGGGGGGGGGCTGTTGGTGTTGGTGGTGGTGGTGGCAGGATGATCTATGCGATTATGCTGGTGGAGCACTGTAAGTTTTGAAAAGCCGGTTGTCGTAATGTTACCAGACAAGCTGGCCTTGCGCATTGGATCAAATTCAGCAGCTGGTGGAATTTAATAAGTTAAACTAGAATCCAACAACTCCGCTCTGTAATGGTCTAAAATCACTCTTGTTCATTAGTGACTTTTCATAAGAAAATCTACCGTCCTAACCTTGTCTGACACATGTGAATCCAGGTCCAGTTAATAGTGCATCAAGAGAGATTGGAAAGGTTGGGGTTACTATTCTGGCTACAAATGAGGCTGAGTGGTGAATCACTTGAGGTGTACATAATTATGAGGGGAAGAGATAGGGTGGATTGGATTTTTTACCTCTTAGTGGAGAATTCTAGAACCCAGGGACAGAGATGCAAGATAGGCAGAAGGTTCAGAGTGGACGTGAGGAAGAAATACATTTGTTCAGTGCGTCGTGGGGGTCTGGAATTCCCTGCTCGACTCGGTGATAGAGGCCGAGACCCTGAGCTGTTCCAAAATCACATGCATCTGCACCTTCAGTGCGCCAAGCTACTGGGCTGTGGACTAGCTGCAGTAAGGTGGGATTAGAAAGGACACCATGATGTCCTGTGGCTGGCATGGTAAGCTGGGTCCAATGGCTTCATCCTGTGCAGTAACCTTTCCATAATGCTGGGATTCTAAGCCAGTTGGTTGAGCTGACATGGCTTAAATTAGCACCCTTGCCTCCTTTAGCCTATATGTAACAAGCAGACCCACAGCAAGTTGGTTCACTGGCCCTGAAATGGCCAAGCGAGGAACTCAGTGAAAAGGCGATTTTATGATTGGCAACAATGTTGACGTCCACATCAATTGAACTTTTGTTTTTGAAGTTTCCACTGGACCGAATATACGGTTATTCTTATCAATTCATAAAGTTAGGCACTGGAGAGTGAACTGTTTATCTTGACTGCGATCTCCACTGATAGCGCTTATGTTGAGGCAACATTCGGCTGAAGTAATGTCGAGGACCATAAAACTCTTGCATGGAACTCTCTATTTCCAGACCCAGGTCTGCTGAGGCATTTTCAAATGAACACGTCTCCAAATAGACTGCCTGCCGCTTCCATGCGATTCTGGATCAGAAGCGTCAGGGTAGCAGGATCTCAGTTTAGATATTCTGGAACACGAAGAGAATTCCTGCTGCCTCTGATCCCCCTGATTCAATAATGGCAATGTGACTTCATCTGTTAATACATCATGTGGACATTGACGGCCGGGGAACGAGGGTGCATTGGATTTCAGGAACTGCCAGCTTGAAGCATCCAGCTCCCATATTGCTTCCAAGATAGCCGTTATTCATGTAACATACCTGCCCAGTAATAAATGCCCCAGACCAAGTATTTTGAAAGGTCCCGGCACGAAGTGAATGCTGTGACCGTTCTTATTGTTTTCTATCGTCTCCTAATTTGAAATGATGATTATTAAATACTTCACAAGTAGCACTTGTACTTTCACCGTGTAAAATGATCCATGACATTAACTACAATGGAGAGTGAAAACCATCGGTTCAATATTTCTAATCATTTGTATCTGTCATTGTCTTTCAAACAGCAGAAGTCCCAAAGGTGGTGATTATTGTTCCCAGTGATCAAATTATAAAAGAAGGGTTCTATTTCGAAATGCAGTGCCTCTACAATAACAGATATACGAAATACTCCTGGTACAAAGATAACCAATCATTTGGAAATAATAGTTTCACATTCTCAGGAACTGCAGACCCTCGCACTGGAGGATCATACAGCTGCAGAGTTGGATGGTGGGCAAAATATCGAAGGAGTGAACCTCTGAACGTTGTCACTGTTGGTATGTTAACTCTGGACGTTATGATAAAACCTTATTCTCGGTCAAGAAAACTATCGTTTTCAAAGACATCCAACATTCAAATGTAATATCGAACACACATCATACTCGGATGAAGTAGGGGCAGCACGTTGGCGCAGTGGTTAGCACTGCCGCCTCACGGCGCCGAGGTCCCAGGTTCGATCCCGGCCCTGGGTCACTGTCCGTATGGAGTTTGCACATTCTCCCCGTGTCTGCGTGGGTATCGCCCCCACAACCCAAAGATGTGCAGGGTAGGTGCATTGGCCACGCTAAATTGCCCCTTAATTGTAAAAATGAATTGGGTACTCTATTTTGTTTTTAAATACTCAGATGAAGTTGACAATTGGCGACAGGTCAGAGATGTACTGAACTCTATACCCTCTGCCAAATAGGCAGAGACCCGCTGTTCCACAGGGGCAGAACGTACAAACCCACAAATTACATTTACCTTAAATTATTAACAACTTTGAGAGTTCAATTGTTCACAGATTTAGCAAACCAACCAGCAGACAGTTGCCCACCATTCTCATAGTTTTCAATTCATCGGAAAGACAAAACCAACAAACATGCCTTCGTCGTGAGAGGGTGTAATTCTCATTGATTTTAACACAGCTTACATAGCAGCTCAGATTAGGCTGCATGGAGCGTGCGTTGTGCATTATATCAAATAAATGAGAGGAATCATTAATGCTTTTATTGCGGCTACATTTTAGATTCATATGTCTTTTGACCTCCGAACATGTTTTATTTTCAATGGACCGCTTCAAAAATATGCAATGGTATGCCTTTGAGGTCCATTTGCAGTTGAAATATGCAATTGACACTTCCGTTTGAAGATACAGGATCGTCTGCATAGTCAGGTGTGGATTCATTTGTAAAATGAACTAGCATGGTTCGATGGTGGGAGGGGGAGTCCAACAGTTACCTAAATGTAGGATAATGGCTGATAATATAATCAGCTGTGTATAAGCAATGCAGTAAGCTGCGACCTGATTGCAGGTGTATTCATAGAAACATAGAATTTACAGTGCAGAAGGAGGCCATTCGGCCCATTGAGTCTCCACCGGCCCTTGAAAAGAGCACCCCACCCAAGCCCACTCCTCCATTCTATCCCCGCACCTCCACCCTATCCCCGTAAACCCACCTACACTTGTTTAGACACAAGGGGCAATTTATCAAGGCCAATCCACCTAAACTGCACATCATTTGGACTGTGGGAGGAAACCGGAGCAGCCGGAGGAAACCCACGCAGACACGGGGAGAACGTGCAGACACGGCGCAGAGAGTGCCCCAAGCCGGGAAACAAACATGGGACCCTGGAGCTGTGCAGCAACAGTACTAACAACAGTGCTCCCGTGCCGCCCGTATTATCGTGCCATTGTGTGTACTGTAATAAAAATAACCTCACTTTGAGTACACGTTAAAATAATCTGCGTATGTCCAATCGGACGCCTGCTTTACAGTCTCTTTATTTCATTGGAATTGAGGCAGGGTGAGACAAATCCAAGTGTGGGTTTGGAAGCTGTAACTTTCAAGCTAGGTGGGAATTGAATTGAATTGGTAAGACTGCTCCTTTTGCAATTTCAGTAGTCCATCCTAATACAACATTTGTGCAGTAAAGTTTAATAAGGAGCTGTCCGTCCGTACATAACTGAGTGGCAGTTGACTGCCAATCACCTCAAGCCTAATTTGGAGGCAAGTGCTGCTGATTGCAATTGTTTTATAGGAAAGTTACCAGGTGTTAGTCGTCTTAAGCCTTTTTAAGAAGGAGATTTGAAGCTCACCAGTGAGCACTTCCTGTGAGATAGAGGACAGAACCAGAGTGAGAAACGAGGAGGAGTGAGTTGGGAATTTGAAGCTAGGTGGGAATGCGAGGCTGGGTGGGAGGAGGTGCTTTACATCCCTAGGTTTGTGACAATCAAATTTCCAGTGAGTGGCCTTGCCCTGCTTCAAGTTACTAGAAGGGAGAGAGTTGATTGGTGAGTAGCAAAGTAAGGCAGGTAAGCCCTTCATGTGGAGAGCGGAGACGAATGGGAGAAATCCGCAGTCTGGGAGGTTTAGTGGTACTTGTGTCTCTTTATGATTTAAAATTGTGTCGCAAATAAACTGAGACGTGACGACGCAGTAACACTGTGACCCGAGTGGCTGGGAGGGAACTTGAGTCAAATTTGGAAAAAAAGAAAATTGAACAACTAATTAATATGCTAGGTAGAATAGTAACTGAACCTGAGGGTGGCGATTCGTATTTAACATTTAATTTTCCAGTAGTAGTCCAAAATATACACTTTCGACTTCTCCACTTTTGTGGATAAATGAGAAGCTTTTTTTGTCGGCTTGGGATGAATAAAGACCACGCATAAAAGGCACATGTTGTCTCAGAAACAACAGACATAATGGAAGGGAATTACTGTAAGTACGCCATAAACATTTTTAAAACAGCGATATTTAAATGTAAGTTACCGAAGAACTGCCCCATAGGCAGTATCATCATTTATTTCGAGGTGGAACCCGTTAACACCTCAGAAACCGAATTGGTGGCAGTCTTGGGGATGTGACTGCCCTGGATTGAAATCAGGAAATTGGCAGACGCTCCGTCACGGGTCATTTCTCTAATATCAGCGAATTAGCAAGAATTTTGTGGACCAAAGAGCAGAACGCCGGGAACACGAATTGCCTGTTTATGGTACAACCCAGTAGGTGTTTGGCTTCGATCAGCTAGATTTTTAGACTTCGTTATTTCACGCCTAGGCAGGGGAAGGTTTTTTAAAGAGGGAGTGGGTTGCTAATCGGTTTGTAAAATAGCTTATTGGATATCAACATCTCCATTGGAATGTTGAAGGCCAAATACAATCTGGAATCTCCACATAAACTAATGGGGCAATTAATGTTGCGACTGGTTTCCAGATTGTACCATTGGTAACGAAGGAGATGATGCCTGTCACCTTGGATGTTGAGTTGCATATTCAAGATACAATTCTTAAATATTTGACAAGTGTATTTTCCCAATTTCCATTTATATTTACCTGCGAAGTTCCCAACATGTTTTCCAGCTGCTGATCCAACGTTAACTCTGGAGGTAAAGCCACAATACCCGCTTTTAGGTGATACTATTTTCCTGGAATGTCTGCTGTTTCCACTCAGTCCTTTTGGAATATCTCCCTTCCAATGGTATCAACACAATGATTTGATTCGAGAATCCGTTGAAAAGCGGATCAGCATAGAAAGTGCTAAAATGTCGGATGCAGCATCTTATCGGTGTGAACTGAATGCAAAGTATAGAAAGTGGGTCTCCAAGACAGTGAACATCTCTGTGACAGGTTAGTCATTGGTTTTCCTTGCGAATGTTTTGGAATTTATGGATACAGTTAAACAGAATATACATACGATATTTTTGAAATTCTCTTCCGAGGTCGTTGAGTGACGTTTATAATTTTAAGATGAACATTTCCGCAAAACACAATTGAGCATAATATCAGCAATCTACCGTTGAATTCAATTGGAGCGATCGCGTGAGGGTAGTGTCCTTCCAGGTTCTCCAAGTCAAAAACCCATCACGATTCTGTAACTGGTCTGATTAGTAAGTTTGCAGACGACACAAAGGTTGGTGGAATTGCAGATAGCGATGAGGACTGTCAGAGGATACAGCAGGATTTAGATTGTTTGGAGACTTGGGCGGAGAGATGGCAGATGGAGTTTAATCCGGACAAATGTGAGGTTATGCATTTTGGAAGGTCTAATGCAGGTAGGGAATATACAGTGAATGGTAGAACCCTCCAGAGTATTGAAAGTCAAAGAGATCTAGGTGTACAGGTCCACAGGTCATTGAAAGGGGCAACACAGGTGGAGAAGGTAGTCAAGAAGGCCTACGGCATGCTTGCCTTCATTGGCCGGGGCATTGAGTATAAGAATTGGCAAGTCATGTTGCAGCTGTATAGAATCTTAGTTAGGCCACACTTGGAGTATAGTGTTCAATTCTGGTCGCCACACTACCAGAAGGATGTGGAGGGTTTGGAGAGGGTGAAGAAGAGATTTACCAGAATGTTGCCTGGTATGGAGGGCATTAGCTATGAGGAGCGGTTGAATAAACTCGGTTTATTCTCACTGGAACGAAGGGGGTTGAGGGGAGACCTGATAGAGGTATACAAAATTATGAGGGGCATAGACAGAGTGGATAGTCAGAGACTTTGCCCAGGGTCGAGGGGTCAATTACTAGGGGGCATAGGTTTAAGGTGAGAGGGGCAAGGTTTAGAGTAGATGTACGAAGCAAGTTTTTTACGCAGAGGGTAGTGGGTGCCTGGAACTCGCTACCAGAGGAGGTGGTGGAAGCAGGGACGATAGTGACATTTAAGGGGCATCTTGACAAATACATGAATAGGATGGGAATAGAGGGATACGGACCCAGGAAGGATTGTAGTTTAGTCGGGCAGCATGGTTGGCGCGGGCTTGGAGGGCCGAAGGGCCTGTTCCTGTGCTGTACATTTCTTTGTTCTTTGTTCTTGATTCACTTTCCTTCCCAAAACTCTGCTCACAAGCTACATGTGTCATTCTGTCCTGCAAAATCCAGCTTGGTTTTAACTTCAACATCTTGTGCTGCTTTGTCTCCCGAAACATTAACTCAATCTTTGACCAAAATAAACAGAATATCTCCAGGAAGCTTCACTCGGGACATCCAGCAAACCCAAATACTTCTGAGAGTTCTTGAATACCCTAAAGAATAGGAACTTGAACAGATACTTGATTTTATTTTCTCCGTGACATTTTCACATTATCAAGCCAGGCCGAGCGTGTTTCTAAATATTGCTTCTCGGCACAACACGGTTGTGTTGTGCTCCTAGCCTCCGAAAGTGCAATGCAACAAGCATTAAGGCTGGCAGAGTACACCTGCGCCATGAAAATTGCCTGCGCACTGATTCACTCACTTGCATGATGAAGGGATGCAACCTCGCACCTGCTGTTACATTTTAACCCCAGTTGGCTGGACAGCTAGTTTGTGAAGCAGAGTAAAGCTAACCACGAGGGTTCATGTCCAGGCTGAGGTTTTTCATCAAGAACCGTATTTCCAACCTTGCCCCTCGCCTGAGTTGTGGTGATCCTCCGTTTAAATCATCATCAATCCGCTCTCCTCCCTGAAACGTGAAGGTAACCTATGGCCACCTGGACTATGGCGACTTGACTTAGTTTTACTGGCAGTCAAAATAACGCATGGTCTTCAATGCAGTCCGAGGTCGCTGAGAACTGATACTCCCGCGTTATACACAATTAGTATCGTTTTGTAGAAAAGTCTGAAAGGGGTGTAAAATCAGTTATCGTTTTAAAGAGGGGGTGGCATAATTCAGTCTAATGTTGAAACAGTTCAAAAGAGGAATTCACAACAATATCTCAGCGTCTCGTCAGAATTGGATACATACAGACATCGAGGATATTCTGAAATAGAGACAGCTCTATTTAATCTCAGCGATCTGTTAATGGAACATCTTTCGCTAAATTTCTTTATTGACTGAGCTATAGCTGTGTAATATATTCCAATCACATTGTTGACTGCAATCTCCGCTCTCAAAGCAACGGCTGAATCGACCTCCTTCCGTTTCATGGCCTAAAACCCCTTGAATCAGATTATCTTTGGATTATGACAGCCTTTCTACCTAACAAAATCAACACGTAAAGGTTATTTTCATGATTATCTTCAAACCAAATTGTTAATTCCGGAAGGGCAGGGTTGGCAGCTGAGCGTTGGAGGTATAAATGCTGCAGGAGAGATCGAGGGGGTGTAGAAGGGGTGGTGGAGCAGCAGTACTGATTCAGGAGAATATTATAGCCGTACTGCGGGAGGACAACCCTGAAACCTCATACAACGAGGCAATCTGGTTCGAGCTTAGGAACAGCAAAAGGCAATCATAATATAGGGGGTTTATTACAGGACCCTCAACTGAAAGCGAGAGATAGAGGAGCAGATAGATAGCTTTTTGATAGGTGCAAAAGTAATAGGGTTGTTGTGGTCGGGGATATTAACTTCCCCTATATTGATTGAAACTCACTTCGTGCTCGGGGCTTGGATGGGGCAGAGTTTGTCAGGTGTATCCAGGAAGTGTTTGTGAGGTGTATCCAAGAAAACTTTTTAATGCAATATATGGATAGTGGAATTGGGGAAGAGGCAGTACTGGAGCTGGTGTTGGAGAATGAGCCTGGACAGGTGGTTGAGGTTTCAGTAGGGAAACATATTGTAAGTATTGACCACAATTACATACCTTTTAGTGTACTTTTGGATAGAGATACGGATAACCCTCGCCTTAAGGTTAAACACTGTGGAAAGGCAAATTAGGATAACATTAGACAGGAATTAAAGAATTTGGACTTGATGCATCTATTGGGGGGTAAATTGGACATGCGTGTGCCTGTCAAGCAACAGTTTATTAGGATTCAGCAACGCCACGCTCTGGAAAGAATGAAAGATATGTATGGGAAGTTGAGAGAGCCTTGGATAAGGGGGGTCATTTTGAACCTCGTCCAAAAAAAAGGGGGGTTTGTACCATCTTGAAGGCTGGGGTCAGTCCAAACCCAAAACCTTTTGTTCATATGTAAAAAGTAAGAGCGCGGCCAGAGAAAGGATTGAGCCACAAGAACAGTGGGAGGAATCTGTGTTGAGCCAGAGGAAATGGAGAAGGTAATAAATGTGTACTTTGCATCCGTGTTCAACAAAGCAAAGGACTTTGTGGAAGATGACTTTTGGGTATGGTGTGTGGATAGTCTAGATCATGTTGACATCAGAAATGTGGAGATATTGGGATTTAAAAAATACATTAAAGTAGATAAGTCTCCTGGACCGGATGGTTTTTACGCCAAAATACTGAGGGAAGCAAGGGAGGAAATTGCTGAGGCCGTCACAGACATCTTTGGATCCACTTTGGCTAAAGGTGAGATCCCGAGGAATGGAGATTAGCTAATGTTGTATGGCTGTTAAACAAAGGTAGCAGGGATAATCCAGGAAAATACAGTCGGGTGAATTGCACCAGTAGTTAGGTAAATTATTGGAGATAATTCTCGGACAGGATTGATACCCATTTGGATACAAATTTACACATTAGCGATGGACAACATGGTTCTTGATTGAGTTGTTTGAGGAGGTGACAAAGATGATCGATGAGGCGACGGCGGTGGATGTTGTTTACATGGAATTAAGTAAAGTCTTTGACAAGGTGCCTCATGGCAGACTGTACGAAAGGGAAGCCACAGGTGATCAAAGGTGAGGTGGCAAGATGGATACAGAACTGGCTCGGTCACAGAGGCAGAGGATAGCAGTGGAAGGGTGTTTTTTTCTGGATTAAATGTGTTCCACAGGGGTCTGTGCTGGGGCCTCTATTGTTTGTAGGGTACATAAATGATTTGGAGGAAAATGTAGCTGGTCTGCTTCGTAAGTTCGCGGACCAGACCAAGGTTTGTGGAGTGACAGATAAGTGTTGAGGATTCCCAGAAGATACAGCTGAACATATATAGGTTGGTACTTAGGGAGAAAATGGTAATGGAGTTTAATCTGGACCAATGTGAGGCAATTCATTTTGGTAGGTCGAAAATAGAGGGGAAATATACAGTAAATGACAAAACACTTCAGCATATAGAAAGTCCGAGAGATCTGGGCATACAGGTCCACAGATGTTTGAAAATGGCAACACATGTGGGCAAGGTATTCAATAAAACATCTGAAATTATTCCCTTCATTGGACTGGGCAGCGAGAATAAAAACTGGCAAATCATGCGACAGTTGTAGACCACCTTTGTGAGTCCGTACTTGTAATATTGCGCACAGTTCTGGTTGCCACGCTCCAGAAGGATGTAAAGGCTTTGGAGAGGGTGATGGGAAGGTTTACCAGGATGTTGCCTGGTCTGGCGGTTGATAGGTGTGATAAGAGGACGAATAGACTCGCACTGTTTTCATTAGAAGGACAGAGGTTGAGGGGTGACCTGATGGAGGTCTTCAAGATTGTGAGAGGCATGGATAGACTGGATGGGCAGGCACTCTTTCCCAGGGTGGAGGGGTTCAGTCACCACGGGTCATATGTTTAAGGTCCGTGGGGCAAAGAATAGATGTGATGTGAGGGGCAGGGTTTTTTACACCGAGTGTGATAAGTAACTTGAACACGGTGCCAAGGGAGGTTGTGGAATCTGATACATTAACGGCGTTCAAAATGTACCTCGACAAATACATGGATAAGATGTGTATAGAGGTATACGGCTCGAGGAAGTGATGAGGGTTTTGGCCAAGGAAGGTGGCAAACCGGTGCAGGTTGGAGGGTTCCTGTGCTGTATTATTCTGTGTTCTTTGTTTTTTTTTAATAAGCGTTCAACGCCAAAAAGTCGGATGAATTAAAACCCGCCAGCACCGGGTCATAAGCGTAACACAAACTCAGAATTGGAACGTTTTGGTCTGCATTTTCACATAATAGCTTGTCAAAGCACGTGTATAATTAGTTCCACTATGGAGGGTATGGCTCTAAAATGTCATATCTTTATGTGTCGTTTCTTCTTAGACCTGTGTTCCACACCGATATTGAAAGTTGAGCCGGAAATCGAAGTATTTGTTGGTCAACAGTTACATCTTACCTGTTTGGCTGAACAATTCCAGGTCTCTCGCTCCCTGTTGTATACATTTTTCAAAAATGAGAAACCTCTGGATGTACCCTCAGTGAAGGATTATTATCAAACGGGACCTGCTTTGCTGGGTGATTCGGGGTTATATCGATGTGAAGTAACAACATCCAAAAGTGCGCGTAAGAAACTGAGTAATGAGGCTCCCGTTTTTGTCAAACGTAAGTGGAACTTTTAGATACTGTTCAGAATATCACCGAGAATGTCACCAGACTTATCCTGGGGTAAGAAATGTTGTGTGACTGTAACTGATATTTAAATCATTGGCACTTAATTAAATCTGATTATAACAAACCGAATCTGGAGAGACATAGAAACTAAGAACATGTCAGCGAAAGTAGGCCATTTGGTCTGTTGAGAATGCCCCTCCATTGATTATCATGGCTGTTCGTCCAGCGCAGTAACCTATACTAATGTCCTCCTTATTCTTTGGTACAGTTAGCACAACGGGAAAAACTAACTACTTCTTCCAAAAACACGTCACAATAACGTGATCCACTCGTGTTTCTTTTTTCTCCTATTCGACAATGCATTGTCCAACACATATTGACATGGAACGAATTGGATTGATAGACTATTCAGAGGGCAGTGAAACGTCACCACATTGCTATTGATCTGGAGTCGCATGTGGGCCAAACCAAGTGAAGACAACAGATTCCCTTCGCTAAAATAAATGTGTACCAGATGGACGATGTTTACCTTTAATTAAAGATTTTTGGCTCAATGATATTTCCAATCTCTCATGGCTTGGAATTATACCCGCGTCCATCGCGCATTACCAGGATATCTGAATTACAGGGCTGGAGATCCCACCTCTTACCCACCTCCTCCCAGATTGGGGAAGTATGTAACACACTGCCGTAAGCAATGACTGACGTAAAATTAGTGCTTATTTTATTCCCCATAGTTATCGATTTTTACATGACTAGTGCAGTCATGATGAGATCAATTTTCACCGTGTGAATTACAGAAATAATTTGGAAACCCAACGTTCATGTTCGCAAAAAGAAACGATAGAAAACCGAAACGCGATCTAGTTTTCAAGGCCCTCTGTGGATGGAATGGGGCTTTGTGAACCCTGCCTGTTCCTCTGGAGATAAATGTTCCACGCATTTGACGGACCGAGTGACTCCAACTCTCTGGAGCAGCAACAGGAGTTGCAACACATCTGTCCGACAAACAGGATGCACAACAAATACTGGATTAGACGATATTCTTCCTCTCTCAGGATCTGTTACTCGCAAATAAGAAAAAAATATAATCGAGCAAAGAACAACATGATTACCACACATTTTACCGAAGAGAAATTTCTCACATCAACCAGTGTTTCTTTCAGAAGTTGGCTCAATTCGGACTTGGTCCTTGTGCCATCTACTGATTTGACCCTTCACCGTATTCTGCACTATCCAAACACCGTCTAACCTTTCACACCTTCATAATAACTGCGTTAAATCTCACTTGCTCGGTGGAAATCAAACCGAGCTTCTCTACCATATATGTGGAGTAACTGATCACTGACGTCATTTCGCATGCACAGTGTGGGGGGGGGGGGGAATAGACGAATACAATGTACATTTCTTAAATAAGATGCTCTTTCCAAGGGCCGGTGCAGAACTGTGGGCCGAATGGCCTCCTTGGGTACTGTACATTACATGATTTTAGTAGCCTGATGCTCATAGCTGGAAGCAATATACCATATGAGCCACAAACATATCTCATAATAGCTATTAAAGGCAGAGGGTATTGGAAACCTGGACTAAACAGAAAAATAAACTTGATGGAAAAAAGGTTGATCAGGTTAGACAGCATTTGTGCAGAACCCGAGGTAACAAACTTTATGCCTATTACCCTCATCAGAAAGTTCCCCGTTACTGCACGCCATGTAAATGTTAATGAATTCGTTGAGCCCATAATGTCTGCTCACTATTATCTGAATTTGCCTCAACATTCAAGCATAGGTGCCCAGGCCGCGAGCTCCGCCTGTGCCTCCTCCTCTTTTGGACTGTGCCAGTGAGTTTACATTTCCATCTCCCTCTCCTTCAGTCACAGTGAATCAGACCAACTGCCACGTATAACATTCGATTTTCCAAGTTTATTCTGATAACTTGTCACTCTTAGTTTAGCCCTTTGACAAGATTACAGAATATGATGCCGGCCAAGGTCGGTGGGGTAAGCGAGATTAGTTTAGAAACATTCTGGTCAGACAATTTAAGAGTTCTATCTCCTGCGCCATGGGGACAGACTCGAACGGAGTTCCAATTTGACAAACACAAATATGATGTGAGTGTTGCGTGCCATTTGAATACAGCAGACTTGCTGCCAAAATAATGTTGCAGCAAATTGTTTTCATTCCAGCGATTCCAGTCTCAAAACCGGATCTGGAAACACACCCTGGAACTGAGATCCTGGCAGGGGCGACAATGTCGTTAATCTGCTCCGTGTCTACCGGTTCTACCCCGATTACATACTTCATCTATGATAATTCAAGTAAAAACATCTACAGGAAGACATCCAACCATACCAAAATGATTTACGAAATTGCAAATGTCAGAAAATATGCAGCAGGACATTATAGTTGCAGCGTATCAAACCAGGCATCGCAACCTGCTCTATACAGCGAATCCGTTGAAATTGCCGTGACAGGTGAGTTTGCTCGATATTATTAATTAACTGGATCTCGGTCTAAAAAGCCAGGCAAGCTAGGCCTGTCCGTCTTCTGCAAAATTGCAACATCACCCATGGTATCCAGTTGCATAGACGTTGGCTTACCTTTGTGAGTTCTCTGTCCAAAAGAGGTGCCATGTACATCGTCATACCACTCCACAGGGAGCTGAATGTAGCATGTCACTAATTCACCTGGACGGCCGTGTAATCATAGAATCAGAATTATTTAAGTGCATCCAATCTGCACCTGCCCTTGAAAAGAGAACCCTACATAAAACCGTGCCTGCAGTCTATCCCCGTAACTCAGTAACTCTACCCAAACTTTTGAACATTCAGGGGCAATTCAACATGCCCAATCCACCTACCCTGCACATCCTTGGACTGTGGGATGAAACCGGAGCACCCGGAGGCAGCCCAGGGAGGCACGGGGAGGGTGTTCAAATCACACAGTAATAAGAAGCCATAATTTAACACGAATCTCTGGAGTTGGGAGTTAGCAGTGCTAACCAATGTGCCACCCAATAGCGTGGCACTGCTCTGACCAACTCATGAAGGCCTCGCTGGCAAAATCAGCATGAACTCCCCGTCTACAATTAATCTCCATGTAAGTGGCCTTTCCGGCCATGCTAGAAGACAATTAGTTGACAACTAAAGTTAAAGTATGTCAGCTGCAAAACACGTTTAGAAGGTTAGGAGGTGATCTCGTAGAAACTCAGCAAATGTAAACAGGATTAGACAGAGTAGGTTCAGAAACAATCTTCCCGAGGCGGCGGCGGGGAGGGGGAAGTCCAGAACTAGGGGTTCATAGTTTGAGGATAAGGGGTAAACCTTTTAGGACTGAGGTGAGGAGAAATTTCTTCACACAGTGAGTGGCGAATCTGTGGAATTCACTCCCACAGAAAGTAGGTAAGGCCAAAATGTTGTGTGATTTACGAAGGAATTAGATATAGCTCTTGGGGCGAAAGGGATAAAAGCATATGGAGAAGGCGGGATCAGAGTGTTGAACGTGATAATCAGCCATGTCCATAATGAATGGCGGAGAAGGCCCCAAGTTACCCTGTTTCTGTTTCCTGTGTCTGCATCTCTTCACATCTCGAAAGATCTTGAGTTTCACAGGGGTTAGAAACTAAAAGGATTTCCGTTTTAAATATTTAAACAATATTAGTGAATACTATTTTTAACAAGAATCTACAATGGATTCATAGTCACTTTTGCCAAAACTTACTATTAATTCCAGATTTGTTAATTGAATTAAAATTCTACCAACCGCGATCTGAGAAATTGAAAACACATCCACAGATCATTCACCTGGATCTCTGGATGTCAATTGCAGATTTCTGCATTCATTTGATGAGTTTTCACGATTGAATCGAAGTTATCAACCAAAAAGTGTTTCCCGTTTCTCTTGTGTCGGTGAATTCGTTAGCTAACATATCCATGTTTCCCGTTTCTCTTGTGTCGGTGAATTCGTTTGCTAACATATCCACCTTATTTGTTAATTTCCAGTTCCGGTTGCAGGTGCTTTTCTCGCTTCTAACGTCAATAAATCCGAGATTTCAGTGGGAGAACGTCTAGTTCTGCAGTGTCAGTTGAAGGTTGGCACTTCTCCCTATTTTCGTTGGTACCTGAACCACCAGCAGGTGGCAAATATCAGCGAATATTATAACTTCAGCACAGATGGAAGTCAGCTGAACATTCATTCATTTCAAATCCATCACAAAGGGCGTTATCAGTGTACAGCAATCAACAGAGGACCTGGTGACGTGACATTTAACACAACAAGCAATTATATCGATATCACAACACCAGGTAAAAGAAAGTTGTGACGAGATTTGATTTTGTTGCATCACCCCTTTAGGAAAGCATTGTTGGTTTGGAAATGCAGCAGAATAAACACGATATGTGAATATTATGCGTTATATTTCTGCACGTGGATAGTATATTGACAGGGCAACCCGTCTTCTGAATTAACCGAGGAACATCCAAAAGGGGAATTAGCAAACTCAGCATGGATAGGATGAGCATGATCTCGATAGAGAGCGAAAGAGAGCAACATACGACTTGGAGCAGAGATAGTCCTTCGAGCCTGATCCTCCATTCAATAACGTCATGGGTGACATAGTTGTTGTCTCACTCGCCATTCCCGTCAACGCCCCCCCCCCCCGCCCCCGACCCGGCTCCCCCATAGGGATCATTCACTTGCCCATGCAAAATCAGTGGGCAGCACGGTAGCATTGTGGATAGCACAATTGCTTCACAGCTCCAGGGTCCCAGGTTCGATTCCGGCTTGGGTCACTGTCTGTGCGGAGTCTGCACATCCTCCCCGTGTGTGCGTGGGTTTCCTCCGGGTGCTCCGGTTTCCTCCCACAGTCCGAAGATGTGCAGGTTAGGTGGATTGGCCATGATAAATTGCCCTTAGTGTCCAAAATTGCCCTTAGTGTTGGGTGGGGTTACTGGGTTATGGGGATGGGGTGGAGATGTTGACCTTGGGTAAGGTGCTCTTTCCAAGAGCCGGTGCAGACTCGATGGGCCGAATGGCCTCCTTCTGCACTGTAAATTCTATGAAGTTTAGAGTAACGTAAATATTCGGAACTCCATTGTTTACAGGGGAAGTCCATTGCACATAGTCACCACAGACAGAGAGATAAAAGTCGTAACATAATCTCAGTCTCAAACAGTATTACTCTCTTGCACAAGTAGAAACTCCCAATATTTGCGCTGTGATAAACTGACGATTTTTATGTTTTTATGATCCCCTTTCATTCCGCTAAAGTCCAAAGGGCATAGAAACAAATTTCAGCCATTTTGGCGTTTGTGGATTATAGAGAAGCACTGCAGTGCGGAACGAGTTCATTCATCCTATCGAATCTGCACCTCGCCCCTTTGAAAGAGCACAATAGCCAGAAATACTCCACCACCATATCCCTGTAAACACAACTACCCTTTTGAAACTGAGGGAAAAACCCACCTAATCTGCACATCTTTCCACTATGGGAGGAAATCGGTCCATTCGGAGGAAGCCCACCTGTACGCGGGGAGAAACTGCAAACTCTGCACAGACCTTCACCGAAGGTGGAAATTGGCCCCTCGTCCCAGCTCTGTCTGAGTCGAACCCAGTGGTCCAACATGCGGCCATGGTTGCTGGTTTTCAGAAACTATGATATTTCAAACCTGGACCTTGGAGCTCCCTGATTCTGAGCTGAGTATTTAAATGTCGAAGAATCGCGTTCGAACGTGAGCTAATTATTACCGTGCCGATATGACAATGCAATGTGCAATGTATCAATGTATGATGCTTGGGGGAGTAAAATTGTATTTGTATAATAAACCGATTGTCATCCAGTGCAGGGGAACACGACTGCCATCGTCGCATCGATTCCCCCACTCCTTCTTGTCACTGCACTACTTGCATGTCTGTGCTTCAAATCGATTAACAAGGAGCAAGGTGAGCAATATGTTGGGTCTCTTGTTATATTCACTTGAGGAGATTCAATCTTCTGAGTGCTCATTTATAGCATGAGGCATCTTATTGTAAAACGTACCATCTGGATGTGAGATTGAATGGAAATATCATTTTTTAAATCAGCAGTTTAATGTTACTGCCCAGGGAGTTTAATGTTACTGCCCAGGGAGTTTAATGTTACTGCCCAGGGAGTTTAATGTTACTGCCCAGGGAGTATGTCGCCAAAGTATTTTAACCTTTGCTCACCAGGACAAACTCTAGAATGCCAAACTTCAGAACACCCCAAGAAGAACAGTACAGCACAGGAACAGGCCCTCTGGGTCCTCAACAGAGGAGATGGGACCTCTGGAGACCGGCCGGGTCTCTAGCGAGGGGCCAGGGTCTCTAGCGAGGGGGCCTCACACTCACACTGACACTCACACTAGGGAGCGCTGCACCGTGGGAGGTACATGTATATACTCTCGGATTTGAGCTCCATAATGCAGGCCGTCTCTCCCCCCCGGTGGCCATACACAGAAACGGCAGTAGTTCCATTCAGCCCCTCTAGCCTGTTATACAGGAACAGGAGGAGACCCATTCAGCCCCCTGCTCGACCCTGTTACACGGGGACAGGAGGAGGCCCATTCAGCCCCTCGCGTCTGTTACGCAAAAACAGTAGGAGGCTTTTGCCCCCTCATTAAACGCGAGAGCCCAGCTTGCACAGCCCCTGACATGGGCAGCACGGTAGCATAATGGTTAGCACAGTTGCTTCACAGCTCCAGGGTCCCAGGTTCGATTCCCCGCTGGGTCACTGTCTGTGCAGAGTCTGCACGTTCTCCCCGTGTCTGCGTGGGTTTCCTCCGGGTGCTCCGGTTTCCTCCCACAGTCCAAAGATGAACAGGTTAGGTGGATTGGCCTTATGTTAAATTGTCCCTTAGTGTCTAAAAATGTACAGGTGAGGTGGACTGGCCGTGCTAAATTGTCCCTTAGTGTCTAAAGATGTATAGGGGAGGTGGATTGGCCGTGTTAAATTGTCCTTTAGTAGCCAAAGATGTACAGGTTAGGTGGATTTTCCATGTTAAACTGCCCCTTAGTGTCTAAAGATTTGCAGATTAGGTGGGGTTTCAGCGATAGGGCGGGGGAGTGAGCCTAGATGGAGAGGCTCTCTCAGAGGGTCAGTGCAGACTTAATGGGCCGAATGACCTCGTTCAGGGCTGTCGGGATCCTATGACCCCCTGGCCCAAACCTCCATCAACGCCCCACCCCACCTCCCCTGGTTGCCGCCCCCTGTCAGGGGTGGAGAGGGAGGGGGCGGTGAAAGGTATTGAGTCACTGGACCAGTATCCCGGGGTTCGAATCCCGCCACAGGACCCGGTCAAATCTGAATTTGATTTAAAAAAATCTGGGGTTCTGTGTCTGACGATGGCCGAGGGAGGGATTGATCGTCCTGTAAACCCCACCCCCTCATCCGTGACGGTAAAACGGAGCTGGGTCACAGGATCCGACCGACCATCTCCATCCGGGAGCAATGCCAGTGGAGGTCAACTCTTCCATTTCACAGGTTGGGGAGGGGGAGGGAGAGAAAGTTGGGGGGGGGGGGGGGGGGGAGGAGAGCCCTAAAGAGACAGAGAAACAGAGAGAGAGAGAAACAGGAAGAGAGATGAAGAGCGAGAGATACAGCCAGATAGAGACAGATTGAGCAGCGAGGGAGGGGGAGGTAGACAGAGAGAAAGAGTGAGAGACACAGACAGAGAGAGAGAGGCAGAAAGAGAAGGAGAGTGAGAACGAAAGAGACAGAGAGAGAGACAGCAGGTGACAGGACACTTGTGCTAACCACAGCGGAAAGTGGCAGTGGGAAGTCATCAATCAATGGTGCTGTGAGTGTGGCAAGTCATTAAAACTGACACTTACAGAGTCCGTATCCTTCCATTCCCACCCTATTCATATATTTGACTAGATGCACCTGAAATGCCGCTACCGTACCTGCTCCCACCACCTGCCCAGGCATCGCGTTCCAAACCTTGCCTCTCACATCTGTTCTAAACTTTCCCCCACGCACTTTAAACCTATGTCCCCTCGTACTTGACTCTACTAACCTAGGAAAAAACAGCTGACTATCTACTCTGTCCATGCCACTGATAATCTTGTAGCCCTCTATTACGTTCCCTCTCAACCGCCTTTGTTTCTGTGAGAACAGGCCGAGTTTATCGATAGAACAGGCGACACATTGCTTGGGAATTAGCGTTTGACTGACCGTGACGATGCCATCGAGGAAACAATTGGCATTCACGGACTTTCAACGTTCCCGATAATTCGAATTAAATTTAAGGTTTGAACAGAACTTTTGTTTTTAGATATCTAGTTATTGTATATGAATGCATTTCGCTTCTAGTAAGCAATGCCTCAGCCAATCATAATTAAAGTGTCACGCAATGGCGCACTTTGATCATGTGGCCCTGAAATATGATCCCTTGAAATTTGGTAGTCTTGTGTTGATCCTGGTGGGTGCAGGGCAAAAGGTTAAAGCAAAACGATGCATTTCATGAACGTTCATGTTCCGTCAGACCAAGTGGCTATTGTCCGACGAGGAGATGGGGTATGCGGAGGGGTGGTGGGGTTGTTGGTGGGTTGATGATTTGCAGATGCTGACGAGGCGGGCCGAATTTTCTCCCTCCGCACTGCCGGGATTCCCTTTGTTTCCCTCGTCTAATTGTGTTCCTTCTCTTAATTCAATCTGTCCTATGCGTCTTTTTCTTGGTCCGTGTTGTATTGCAAGTCAAGTTCCTGCTTCACAGCCTATCAGTAATTTCAAGGGATCAGTTTCAGGGCAGCACTGCAGCGTGCCCTGTGCATTCAGAGGGGGACATCTTTTCCGACAGTGTATGCCGTGAATTTCCAGTAAACCCTTTTCTTAGCGCATGTTTAAGTATTTACAAATGTTGTTTCCTTCTATGGTTATCCCGAAAGCAGAGGCATACCTTAATGCAGAACTGCACGCATTATGCAATTAAATATATTAAAATTCTTCCTGTTTTGTGATTAGATAATGAAAACAATACGACCTGTAAGCAGCGAAGGGGCAATGTTTTGCAACACAGCTTTCTGACATATATATCTTTGTGCTTATTCCAGAGACAAGCATTACGCAACAGGACGGGTAAGTTGCCGAGACATTTATGTTGAAATCGTACTCAACAACAGAGCTCAAGAAGTTAAATTCATCTAGATCCGTGCTGCCTGTCAGTTGGCTTCATATGGGCCTCCCGCAATTCTCCATGAAAGTAACTGAAAGGATGTAAGATAAACATGCAGGGTTTTCTCCCATCCTTGATCTTATTACATTTCACTGCTAATGTGATTGAAATAGCTGAGTTCGACACGGTTACAAATTTGGAGAAATTCCACCGTCCTTCATTTGATATCTCCTTATTTAATGTGTCCGTAGAATTGTCAGTTCAACGCCATTAGTTAGGAAGTTGCTGAAAACCGAGAACAAAAAGGGCAATTAACTAACTTGTCTTTTATTGAATACATTCGCGACGTGAGATTTGTAGCACATGTTGCCTTGATAATAATGCTTTTGTCATCCCACACCTTAATGAACAAATCAAACACATTTTCCTTGACACCTGTCGATGTTTATTCATTAAACGTGGAGGTTCAAGACTATTGTTTATTTGTTGTGATGTGGGAATATAAAAGCTCGTTCAACATCGTGCAAAGGATGGATTTCAGTAAAGTGTTTGATAAGGTTCCCCACGGTAGGCTATTGCAGAAAATACGGAGGCTGGGGATTGAGGGTGATTTAGAGATGTGGATCAGAAATTAGCTAGCAGAAAGAAGACAGAGGGTGGTGGTTGATGGGAAATGTTCAGAATGGAGTTCAGTCACAAGTGGAGTACCACAAGGATCTGTTCTGGGGCCGTTGCTGTTTGTCATTTTTTATCAATGACCTAGAGGAAGGCGCAGAAGGGTGGGTGAGTAAATTTGCAGACGATACTAAAGTCGGTGGTGTTGTTGACAGTGAGGAAGGATGTAGCAGGTTACAGAGGGACATAGATAAGCTGCAGAGCTGGGCTGAGAGGTGGCAAATGGAGTTTAATGTAGAGAAGTGTGAGGTGATTCACTTTGGAAGGAATAACAGGAATGCGGAATATTTGGCTAATGGTAAAGTTCTTGGAAGTGTGGATGAGCAGAGGGATCTAGGTGTCCATGTACATAGATCCCTGAAAGTTGCCACCCAGGTTGATAGGGTTGTAAAGAAGGCCTATGGAGTGTTGGCCTTTATTGGTCGAGGGATTGAGTTCCGGAGTCAGGAGGTCATGTTGCAGCTGTACAAAACTCTGGTACGGCCGCATTTGGAGTATTGCATACAGTTCTGGTGACCGCATTATAGGAAGGACGTGGAGGCTTTGGAGCGGGTGCAGAGGAGATTCAAAAGGATGTTGCCTGGTACGGAGGGAAAATCTTATGAGGAAAGGCTGATGGACTTGAGGTTGTTTTCGTTGGAGAGAAGAAGGTTAAGAGGAGACTTAATAGAGGCATACAAAATGATCAGGGGGTTAGATAGGGTGGACAGTGAGAGCCTTCTCCCGCGGATGGAAATGGCTGGCACGAGGGGACATAGCTTTAAACTGAGGGGTAATAGATATAGGACAGAGGTCAGAGGTAGGTTCTTTACGCAAAGAGTGGTGAGGCCGTGGAACGCCCTACCGGCAACAGTAGTGAACTCACCAACATTGAGGGCATTAAAAAATTTATTGGCTAAGCATATGGATGATAATGGCATAGTGTAGGTTAGATGGCTTTTGTTTCGGTGCAACATCGTGGGCCGAAGGGCCTGTACTGCGCTGTATCGTTCTATGTTCGAAGGGTGCAGAACAGGCACTCAGTAAATCGCGGGCACATTAACTTGTGTAAGCAAGAGTGCGTCAGATGATTATTTCATGAACAACAATTGTAGGTTTCCCGTAAAATTGCTGACGAATTGCAAACGACTGAATGGCCCATACCGAGACCAAGCACTTGAATGATGGGTGGAATCTCTCCGCTCTGAAAAGGAACCATTCTGCAAGTTTGTGTCGCGTTGTGTTCAAAGAAGACGGAAAGCTACGTGATTGCTAGAACAGTGTTTCTAAGGCTCGGAAATGCCGTCAATGAGGAGAAGCAGTGCGGGTTGTCAGGTGGCCTTTTCTCCGCATCGCAAGTGACCTGCAGTGTTTTTATTCAACTGTCAGTTCAGGGATCGTTGCACAGACCAATTATTTAACGGACCAGCAATTGGATGCAGGGAGCAGTAATAGAACGTCTGCAGCAGATGAGCCATTTGCGAAGGCATTGGAGATTGCCCACTGCAGGATGCCATAGCGGGAATATATAGATAAGTTGAAGCAGGAAGGATGATTTCAGTGTGGATCTGCGTGTTATGATGAACATTGCAGAAATAATACGGAAAGGTAACGTGCAATACATGAGACAATCTGAATGAAGTTTCCTTTACGAGAGGGGTATTTGTGTTCAGGTACTTTGATCCTTCTGGAGGTGTTATTGTGAAAATGTTAACGTTACTGTTAATGTGGCTTGGTAAATGGAGGCATCATATATATCATTAAAGAGGTCAAAGCGAAATCAGTACGTGACAACAACGGTCTGAACTGCATTTTGTTGGTGGTGTCACGAACGCTGCAAAGTCCTGTGGAGGTTTAGCGAATGTGCAGCAGGATAATATGGGAATACATTTTGGAGAATATTTTCGAAATGGTGCCGATATCCTCGAAAGTGAATGTCAAGTGGTTCCAGGACAGACAAGAGACGGGAATATGTTGACTGGATTGGATTGGTTTATTGTTTATTGTCACGTGTACCCAGGTACCGTGAAAAGTATATTTTCTGCGAGCAGCTCAGACAGACCATTTAGTACATGAGAAGAAAAGAAAAGACATAACAGAGCAACAGAAGATACACAATGTAAATGCATAGACAGCGGGATCGGGTGAAGCGTACAGGAGTGTAGTATTAATCAGGTCAGTCCATAAGAGGGTCGTTTGTGAGTCTTCGTAACAGCGGGGAAGAAGCTGTCTTTAAATCAGTTTGTGCGTGTTCTCAGACATTTGTGTCCAGGTTAGAAATAATTAGTTTAACAACATTGGGAAATGTGTTCACGAGTGATGTTGCGGACCACTCCGTAGGTTGTTGTGAGCTGGAGCGTTTACTTTTCGGAGCAAGTTGCTGATAAAGGTCATGTTAAAAGGCAGTTTGCCGGCCAATTAATGCGGATAAATTTGCAACCAGGGGCCGTAATTTTAGAATATGCTCCAAATGGCCATTGTTCGACCATTACGTTTACTTGCGGGAACCCTACTTTTGTCACTTTTCTTTCTCTGATGTCGTCTTCTGTTGAACTGAAATTCGACGTGTTTAACAATTATCCGTTAATACCTGAATCTTTTTTGTGTAAAGAGGCACATCTGGAAACAGGTCGCAGAACACGAATGAAGAGGCACCTGAAAGTAAATTTGAGTATGCAGTCGTCGGAAGATGTCGCACCTTTGGTAATCCCGGGTCTGATGTTCTAACAAATTACTGACTCTGGTCTTGGTTCGACTTTCTACTCACTTTTCACCATCATTTCAGCATAACTTCTGAATTAAAAAAAAAAATCAAAGTCTCAGTTCTGAATGACTCTCATGGGCATTGCATCCGAGCTACGGTAGCTGACCTTTTTAATGTTTTAATGTCCCACAGAAATGTGTTTAGCTTCATCGGCTTGAATTCAAAATATCATAGAATACATTTCTGTTTGAGTGGCCTCATTGCAAGCATAACTTCCGGAGCATTGAAGAAGGTGTTCTGGAGGTTGTCAGTATCAATTCCTACAATGCAACATGAATTATGTTGGGTTCCGCAGAAGGAGTGTGTGCTGGTTTTCCTTACTGCATTATTTGTAACTTAAGTTGAAGGGAAATTGATACTATGCATCCCTTCCCATTTTGAAATTATTGATTCCCTTGCACTTACTCACACACTGCCTTTCCTGAAGATGGAGATCTAGGCTTCGTCTGGAAGGTCGGAACTTGGTAACAGCACTAAGTAGATTTCTTGATTTATCTCAATACCGCCAACAACTAAGCAACCGGCGTTGAATATGAACAGCAAACCGAAATCTGATTGCCCAATGTATGAAAGTGATGTCAAGTATTTTTTACTCTATGTCAATCCATTTGCTTTTAATTATCTAAATCCAGATATTCCACGATTTCATAGCTCAAGACAACACTATTTTTTCCTGTGCATTTAGAATCATGGAAAACGGTTATCCATCAGGTGGACTGGTTATATAACTTTCATTAATTTTACAGCACAGAATAGAGCTATCCATTTAGTCCCATTCCACAGCCCTATATCCGTCTCCCTCTAACTAATCAATTCAGCTCTTGTTTTGAAGCCTCCTTTGCAACCCACCGCCACTAATCGCTCAGGCAGCGTATTAAAAATCTCTGATTAAAGACATGTCTCCTCATCTTGCAACTCTTTCCCTTCCTGACGGTGATTAAATTGTGACCTGTACTCACTAACATACCAACTAGTGGAAACAGAACATCCTCCCCTGTCGAAACTGTTCAGAATTGTGGAAACCTCACTAAGGTCACTTCTTAATCTTCTCTGTTCCAAGGAGAACAAATCCCATTTCTCCAATCTCCTTGTATCTAAAATTCTTCATCCTTGGTATAATTCGAGTAAATCTTCTCTGCACTCTCTCCTGGTCTTTAATATCCTTTCTTACATAAGATGCACACAACATAATACTACTAATAATCGCTTATTGTCACAAGTAGGCTTCAATGAAGTTAATGGGAAAAGCCCCTAGTCGCCACATTCCGGCGCCTGTTCGGGGAGGCCGGTACGGGAATTGAACCCGTAACTCAATGTGTGTGTAAACGTGTTAAATGCAGGAATACATAGCCATAAATGGTGAACTATTCATTGTCTGCTGCCTAAATGTTTCTTTGTGTAACTGTGCCATTGAGGATACGTTTCCATATTTCACGTTTTTTAGATTCAAGCCATGATCAGTCGACATATTTTACAGCACAGGACAACAGTGCTGCAGCAGGTGAATATCCATTGCGTTCCTGAGCTACACAGCTTTCTGTACCTCATTTCAATTCCTTCCTGCTGGTAGTCTAGCCGTTATCTCCGCTATGTGACTCTGAGTTTCTTTGGGAAAATGTGAATCAGCCCACGCCTTAAAGCACACGTGACAGGGCCGTTATTATAGGACTCGTTAGCAAATAAATGCGGATTGGAATCATATCGCTAAAGAGAGCACAGAAAATTCCCTCGTCTGGGTTTTACACATCTACAGTATGCACCAATCACTGATTAATAATGTTTAGCAAAGATAACAAACGTAAGTTATAAGCTGCCAGATGGAGTTTCAAGAACAAAATAACTTTTGTACTTAGCAAACATGACCCATTCTTAACCTTGTTAATCAAATAGGCAGGTGTGACTATATTACAGATTTGAGTATACAACAGAGCCTATTTGCATCGACTTTGTTCGATTTGGTTCAATTTCACTCTATAGCCGTCAAGATTTCCGATTATATGGAGCAATCAGCCACCATACCTTGGAAAAGTTTCCATACACAAATTATTTTCTTCTACAATTGTTGCCTTCAGCCTCAATGAACTGAAAAAAATGAAATGAAAAATCGCTTATTGTCACAAGTAGGCTTCAAATGAAGTTACTGTGAAAAGCCCCTAGTCGCCACATTCCGGCGCCTGTTCGGGGAGGCTGGTACGGGAATGCTGGTGATACAACACAAAACATTCATCTCTGCACATTGATGTGAATGCTGTGGTATGGATGTGTTTGAAACATTAATACCCTTGCTGTTGCCAACGTTTTTTATTGCTCTGTAATGATTATTATTGCACATTCTGTTCAATTATGTGTGCGCCTATTTTCCTTATGTAGTCAAATATCTATCTATCTACCGTTATAGGTATAGAAATCTAATTCCCGACGTCCTCCATCCATCTCCGTTCTTTTCAGTATTTCAAGCATTTATCCTTCAGGTGAAAACATCTGAAAACGACGCCCTTATTCTGAACATTGTCTGTTGATTCATTTATTTAGATGGTATCATAACTGACGCTGCGTTGGTTTATTCGGTTGCCATGATGACAAGGTCAAGAAACGCTGGTAATGTATTTCCGTTTTTGTTGCTGGTTTTAAGTTTACCGATAATTACCATTCCACCCTTTAAATTCAAATACTAATTTCGAAATTTGCTTGCATTCATTCTGTTTTTTAAAACGAGAACATGCTTAAAAATAGAACGATACCGCCTCCGTTCACAACAAAGAACAAAGAAAAGTGTAGCGCAGGAAGAGGCTCTTCGGCCCTCCAAGCCGTGCCGATCATGCTGCCCGATTAAACGACAATCTTCTAAACTTTCTGGGTCCGTATCCCTCTATTCCCATCCTATTCATGTATTTGTCAAGATGCCCCTTAAATGTCCCTATCGTCCCTGCTTCCACCACCTCCTCCGGTAGCGAGTTCCAAGCACCCTCTACCCTCTGTGTAAACACTTGCCCCGTACATCTACTCTAAACCTTGGCCTTCCCACCTTAAACCTATGCCCCCTGTTAATTGACCCCTCTACCCTGGGGAAAAGCCTCTGACTATCCACTCTGTCTATGCCCCTCATAATTTTGTAGACCTCTATCAGGTCGTCCCTCAACTGCCGTCGTTCCAGTGAGAACAAACCGAGTTTATTCAACCGCTCCTCATAGCTAATGCCCTCCATACCAGGCAACATTCTGGTAAATCTCTTCTGCACCCTCTCTAAAGCCATCCTTCTGGCAGTATGGGGACCAGAATTAAACACTATACTCCAAGTGTGGCCTAACTGAGGTTCTAGACAGCTGCAACATGACTTGCCAATTCTTATACTCAATGCCCCGGCCAATGAAGGCAAGCATGCCATATGTCTTCTTGAGAACCTTCTCCACCTGTGTTGCCCCTTTCAGTGACCTGTGGACTTGTACTCCTAGATCTCTCTGACTGTCAATACTCTTGAGGGTTCTACCATTCACTGTATATTCCCTACCTGCATTAGACCTTCCAAAATGCATTACCTCACATTTGTCCAGATTAAACTCCATCTGCCATCTCTCCGCCCATGTCTCCAAACAATCTAAATCCTGCTGTATCCTCTGACAGTCCTCATCGCTGTCCGCAATTCCACCAACCTTTGTGTCGTCTGCAAACTTACTAATCAGACCACTTACATTTTCAAATCATTTATATATACTGCAAACAGCAAAGGTCACAGCACTGATCCCTGCCGAACACCACTAGTCACAGCCCTCGAATTAGAAAAGCACCCTTTCATTGCTACTCTCTGCCTTCTATGATCTAGTCAGTTCTGTATCCACCTTGCCAGCTCACCCCTGATCCCGTGTGACTTCACCTTTTGCACTAGTCTACCATGAGGGACCTTCTCAAAGGCCTTACTGAAGTCCAGATAGACAACGTCCACTGCCCTACCTGCATCAATCATCTTTGTGACCTCTTCAAAAAGCTCTATCAAGTTAGTGAGACACGTCCTCCCCTTCACAAAACCGTGCTGCCTCTCACTAATACGTCCATTTGCTTCCAAATGGGAGTAGACCCTGTCTCGAAGAATTCCCTCCAGTAACTTCCCTATCACTGAAGTAAGGCTCACCGGCCTGTAGTTCCCGGGATTATCCTTGCTACCCTTCTTAAACAAAGGAACAACATTGGCTATTCTCCAGTCCTCCGGGACATCCCCTGAAGACAGTGAGGATCCAAAGATTTCTGTAAAGGCCTCAGCAATTTCCTCTCCAGCCTCCTTCAGTATTCTGGGGTAGATCCCATCAGGCCCTGGGGACTTAGCTAACTTAATATTTTTCAAGACGCCCAGCACCTCGTCTTTTTGGATCTCAATGTGACCCAGGCTATCTACTCACCCTTCTCCAGATTCAACATCCACCAATTCCTTCTCTTTGGTGAATACTGATGCAAAGTATTCATTTAGTACCTCGCCCATTTCCTCTGGCTCCACACATAGATTCCCTTGCCTATCCTTCAGTGGGCCAACCCTTTCCCTGGCTACCCTCTTACTTTTTATGTACGTGTAAAAACCCTTGGGATTTTCTTTAACCCTATTTGCCAATGAACAAAGATCCTGTCGAATCTATAAATTGTGGCTAAAATAATGTTGGTTTATTGAAGTCCAGTCTATTTAAAACATCGCAGAGTCTAAACCAGGCGTCCGACTGTTTTTTGTCCGGTGACTAACCCTGGGATAGTAATGGAAATTAACCAGATCTGAAAGAGAATTATACACACTGTAGGAAAAAAAATACAATTCACATGTTGAGCGTGGAATATACATGTCATGGCACATCATCGTGATATCTGCTCGGGGGTTCCACGGTTATCCATGTGTCTATTTGCTTTCATACTAATTACTGATCATGTAAAAAAAAAATGGGAAATCCCCAATAATTATGGTTATACACAAGACGAAACACTGCACCTGGGTGGAACACAGGATATTTCAGTGTATTGAAAACCTATTTGAAATTATATCAATGTTTATAAGCCAGTTTAAACAGTAGGCGACTACTATTTGTCGTTCAAACCATATTGTGCATTAGGCAAACCAGCTGCAAAGGACCACATGGTGATAACGAATGAGTGGTCAGATTTGCTGGAAGTCGGGGTGACATGATATTGTGTTGGTGTGGTACAATGCCCGTTTTCAACCTTGCCTGTATTTATTTGCATTTAACTTCAATGGCGAGTAATATTCACCTGCGTAATACACTTATTTCTCGGGCAGAATTGCTAAAAACATACCTGCGCAGATGATTGTGTTTCCATTGGTCAAAATGCCCACACTGTTATCTTTCAATATTTCCGTTTGAATAACAGGAAGCAGCAACGACACCTCTGGAATGAAGCAGGTAAGTTGCCTTCTGATCAATATCATACCAACTTTGCTGGACTTTAATCTTTTGGCCACATGCGCCGTGGTTTGTGTGGATAGTTCGTCTGTTATACAGCCCCCACTCACCCAGAGGGAAATAAATTCATGTTATTTGCAAGACGAGACGGAACATCACTGTCAGCGCAAATAATCTGCTACCTGGGACAGAAGTCTGCAGCTTTCGCTAATCAGATTCAATGTTTGCGCGCGGTACATATGAGGGTTATTTTGGGGAGCGAAGGCGGATCTTCCACACATAAACGAAACCGCCCAAACCCCGTTTGGTTGATTCCAACAACGGCACATTTCAACCCGCATATCATATTTTTGAATCATCACTTAATATTTTGCCAAAGTGTACTGGTATGGAAATATCCATTCGACATCCAAATACAACAGCAGTTAAAATTATTTCTTTCATTGTGTTAATCCATGAACAAATTTGTGTTTTTTTTTTTTACATAAATTCCAGACCGACAGACGCTTTTTGGCTCCCCAGGATGTTTTTTGAAGTGTCTTTGTTGAAATATTGGGTGCCCGTTATATTTTAACATTATTTTTTATTATTCTTTCATGGAACGTGGTTCTGCCAACATGGCCAGTATATATGGCCAACACCTACTTGACCAGGTGAATGTGAAGGTAGCCGAACTGCCCCAATCCGTGCACACCATGCCCAGCAGTATTCTGCTGCCCTTGTCCTGGTGTCCACGTTGCTGCAGTCGTATCGGGTGTGGTCAGTGTTGTCGAGGAATCCCGAACTGCATTCCAGTACTCAAACGTATAGAAAATACATTCTCTGATCGTGTATTTCAGCTCGATTCTAGAATGTTCATATGGAATAAGCTGAACAAAGAGATCAGAGCAATATGGGGATAAATCGGGAGTGGAATTTTGGAACATTCGGCTGTCAATTGTGCACCAATTCCTCTTTCCCGTGGGTCCGCGATCGTAGCTTGGTCAGCGCCTATTACCCTGTTTCAATGGCAGTGTAGAAGGTGCTGCGGATGCGCATTAAGTTTTTCCACTGTCGTTGCCAGGGTACTAAGACACCCACTCTGCTGTTTGGCAGGGAGTTGCAAGATGTCCCGATCCACAGTGAATGAACTGCGATACAGTTCCGTAACGACAGTGTGAAACATGGCCACAATTTTCTAGAGAGTGGTGTCCCCATGCGTCTGCTGACATCCCCCCTCCCCTTCCTAAGTTGCAGCGATCGCCTGTTCGGAAGGTGCTGCCGGAAGAGCATTTCTTGAGTCTCTGAAAGTGCATCCTACGAATGGTTTTTAAAAAATCCTGCAAACGCTGTGAATCAGTGGGTGCTGTGAGTGAATCGATGAGATGGTGGATGTGGTACCATCCAACCTGCGGCTGCTTTGCCCTGAATGGCGTCCAGTTTCTCGAATGGTTGGGAGTGGCCACTGTCATTTATTTATTGACACTCTTGACTTGCCCCTGGTAAATATGTGCTTAGTCTGGCCACTCGTGTGTCGGTGATTTACAACACTGATTGTCAATTCGAATGGATCTGATGAAATTGACACTAGGATTAAACTGAAATACTTGTCAAGTGATTTCTACATTTATGGACCCTGATGAATTCCGTGTTACCACCTGAGAGGCGTTTAATCCCCATATTCTTTAATTTCAGGAAAGCAGGAAGGACATGGGGGATTATTGTGTCACATACGCCACACTAAATCTTAAGACGACTGAAGATAGTTTGGAAGGAGATCAAGTAAAAGAATGGGGTGTCTACGAAAACTTTCCACGTCGCGCAGACGGCAACGGGGAATAACATTAATGCAGTCGTGCAGCTCTGCATAATTTTCCAGCCTCTATAGTATGCAAAGAAACTGCCCGATTCGGCTCTGACTGCACCATTTGGGGAACAAGTGAATATTTAGTATTCACATACATTGTGGATGACTACTGCGCTGCTATCTGAACATTTGGATTGTACACCGCTTAAGGCTGACAGCAGGAAGCTCACTGGGGTCGACAATGTCTTTATTGATCCCGTGGCAATGCAATGGCCAGCGAAATTCACTTCCAAATGAGCGGTGTATTTAACATCCTCGGAGTGATTGACGTATGGTATCAATTCTTTTACGGACAAGAGATTTCAATGAATGAGCTTAATGAATGTTTTACAGAAACGGAGTTTCAATTATTTGACTGCGGAGCAGAACGGGGGTGGGGGAGGACATTAACAATGGTTCCGTTTTTGGATTGCCGAATGTTTGAAACAGAAAATAGGCTGGAGTTGGTTTATTGGATCTTTCTTTGCAAAGAGCATCAGTTGTCATTCGCTTGACTAATCAAAGATCGCATGTCATCGGGAAATAGCATCATGAAGAGTTTGATCTGATTCCTCTCACCCTTGTTAAGATTGATATCACCACTATTTTGGTGCACACGTCAGAATCTATTAATTTCATTGAGAGACTTGTTTTCCCAGATCTTCCTCGTTAGTGCTTAGATGACACACTCTTCAATTGTTGAAGAACAGAGGGATGCGGTCCTAAGAGCCACAGCCAGGTTATATTCTCCCACAGGATAACTGGGTTCAACATATCCACCGTCTCGCTGAGGGAAAGAGAAGGCAAGTGAGGCAGAGTAATGCTAAGATGTGTCGAGAGATTGCGTGGTGGAGAGATCAATACAAAGAGTGTGAAAAGGGAGATGGGGAGAACGAGAGAGGGGGAAATGGAGAGAAAGGATGGAAATATATGAATATGGAGAGAGGGAGATGGAAGGAGAAAGCGAGATGAAGAAAGGCAAGAATAAAGAGAGATAGGCAGGAAGATCGATGAATGGATGAATAAAGGGAAGGATGGATGAAACAACGGGAAGACGGGCCACCTGATGAACGGATGGATGGATGGATCCACCTAGTTTTACACCAAAATAAAATCGAAAAGACGAAGGGGGTGGGCACGGGAGCAATAGGTCAGAAGGTGAGAGCATTGAGGGAGAACTAGGGAATAGGGACAGTGTGGCTCTGAGGCAGAGCAGACGGGGAGAAGTTGCTGAACACAGCGGGTCTGGTGGCCTGAAGTGCATATGTTTTAATGCAAGGAGCATTACGGGTAAGGCAGATGAACTTAGAGCTTGGATTACTACTTGGAACTATGATGTTGTTGCCATTACAGAGACCTGGTTGAGGGAAGGGCAGGATTGGCAGCTAAACGTTCCAGGATTTAGATGTTTCAGGCGGGATAGAGGGGGATGTAAAAGGGGAGGCGGAGTTGCGCTACTTGTTCGGGAGAATATCACAGCTATACTGCGAGAGGACACCTCAGAGGGCAGTGAGGCTATATGGGTAGAGATCAGGAATAAGAAGGGTGCAGTCACAATGTTGGGGGTATACTACAGGCCTCCCAACAGCCAGCGGGAGATAGAGGAGCAGATAGGTAGACAGATTTTGGAAAAGAGTAAAAACAACAGGGTTGTGGTGATGGGAGACTTCAACTTCCCCAATATTGACTGGGACTCACTTAGTGCCAGGGGCTTAGACGGGGCGGAGTTTGTAAGGAACATCCAGGAGGGCTTCTTAAAACAATATGTAAACAGTCCAACTAGGGAAGGGGCGGTACTGGACCTGGTATTGGGGAATGAGCCCGGCCAGGTGGTAGATGTTTCAGTAGGGGAGCATTTTGGTAACAGTGACCACAATTCAGTAAGTTTTAAAGTACTGGTGGACAAGGATAAGAGTGGTCCGAGGATGAATGTGCTAAATAGGGGGAAGGCTAATTATAACAATATTAGGCGAGAACTGAAGAACATAGATTGGGGGCGGATGTTTGAGGGCAAATCAACATCTGACATGTGGGAGGCTTTCAAGTGTCAGTTGAAAGGAATACAGGACAGGCATGTTCCTGTGAGGAAGAAAGATAAATACGGCAATTTTCGGGAACCTTGGATGACGAGTGATATTGTAGGCCTCGTCAAAAAGAAAAAGGAGGCATTTGTCAGGGCTAAAAGGCTGGGAACAGACGAAGCCTGTGTGGCATATAAGGAAAGTAGGAAGGAAATTAAGAAAGGAGTCAGGAGGGCTAGAAGGGGGTCATGAAAAGTCATTGGCAAATAGGGTTAAGGAAAATCCCAAGGCTTTTTACACGTACATAAAAAGCAAGAGGGTAGCCAGGGAAAGGGTTGGCCCACTGAAGGATAGGCAAGGGAATCTAAGTGCGGAGCCAGAGGAAATGGGCGAGGTACTAAATGAATACTTTGCATCAGTATTCACCAAAGAGAAGGAATTGGTAGATGTTGAGTCTGGAGAAGGGGGTGTAGATAGCCTGGGTCACATTGTGATCCAAAAAGACGAGGTGTTGGGTGTCTTAAAAAATATTAAGGTAGATAAGTCCCCAGGGCCTGATGGGATCTACCCCAGAATACTGAAGGAGGCTGGAGAGGAAATTGCTGAGGCCTTGACAGAAATCTTTGGATCCTCGCTGTCTTCAGGGGATGTCCCGGAGGACTGGAGAATAGCCAATGTTGTTCCTCTGTTTAAGAAGGGTAGCAAGGATAATCCCGGGAACTACAGGCTGGTGAGCCTTACTTCAGTGGTAGGGAAATTACTGGAGAGAATTCTTCGAGACAGGATCTACTCCCATTTGGAAGCAAATGGACGTATTAGTGAGAGGCAGCACGGTTTTGTGAAGGGGAGGTCTTGTCTCACTAACTTGATCGAGTTTTTCGAGGAGGTCACTAAGATGATTGATGCAGGTAGGGCAGTAGATGTTGTCTATATGGACTTCAGTAACGCCTTTGACAAGGTCCCTCATGGTAGACTAGTACAAAAGGTGAAGTCACACGGGATCAGGGGTGAACTGGCAAGGTGAATACAGAACTGGCTAGGCCATAGAAGGCAGAGGGTAGCAATGGAGGGATGCTTTTCTAATTGGAGGGCTGTGACCAGTGGTGTTCCACAGGGATCAGTGTTGGGACCTTTGCTGTTTGTAGTATATATAAATGATTTGGAGTAAAATGTAACTGGTCTGATTAGTAAGTTTGCAGACGACACAAAGGTTGGTGGAATTGCGGATAGCGATGAGGACTGTCTGAGGATACAGCAGGATTTAGATTGTCTGGAGACTTGGGCGGAGAGATGGCAGATGGAGTTTAATCCGGACAAATGTGAGGTAATGCATTTTGGAAGGGCTAATGCAGGTAGGGAATATACAGTGAATGGTAGAACCCTCAAGAGTATTGAAAGTCAAAGAGATCTAGGAGTACAGGTCCACAGGTCATTGAAAGGGGCAACACAGGTGGAGAAGGTAGTCAAGAAGGCATACGGCATGCTTGCCTTCATTGGCCGGGGCATTGAGTATAAGAATTGGCAAGTCATGTTGCAGCTGTATAGAACCTTAGTTAGGCCACACTTGGAGTATAGTGTTCAATTCTGGTCGCCACACTATCAGAAGGATGTGGAGGCTTTAGAGAGGGTGCAGAAGAGATTTACCAGAATGTTGCCTGGTATGGAGGGCATAAGCTATGAGGTGCGATTGAATAAACTCGGTTTGTTCTCACTGGAACGAAGGAGGTTGAGGGGCGACCTGATAGAGGTATACAAAATTATGAGGGGCATAGACAGAGTGGATAGTCAGAGGCTTTTCCCCAGGGTAGAGGGGTCAATTACTAGGGGCATAGGTTTAAGGTGAGAGGGGCAAGGTTTAGAGTAGATGTACAAGGCAAGTTTTTTACGCAGAGGGTAGTGGGTGCCTGGAACTCGCTACCGGAGGAGGTAGTGGAAGCAGGGACGATAGGGACATTTAAGGGGCATCTTGACAAATAAATGAATAGGATGGGAATAGAAGGATACGGACCCAGGAAGTGTAGAAGATTGTAGTTTAGTCGGGCAGTATGGTCGGCACGGGCTTGGAGGGCCGAAGGGCCTGTTCCTGTGCTGTACATTTCTTTGTTCTTTGTTCTTTGAAGGCAGAAACAAAATGCATACTGGAAGGCAGAGAGTAGAGCTGTGTGAAAATAAAGAGAACAGTTAAGAAAATCTATACAGTGAAAAGTGGTCAATGCGAAAGAATGGCGACTGTGGTATCCACTCCACTCATGTCTGCCTATCGTTATATTAGACATTAGCAATGCGGTTAGAAGAGGTAGCGAATGGGCGACATTTCCACGACCCAATTTCCACCTTCACAAATCTTGTTCATATTGAGTTAAGAATACTGTCGAAACAACATTTGCTGTGTTTTGAGTTGAACTGAACAAAATATTGTACATGCTGTGGAGGGAATGTTTCAGTGTTCCTATGTTGACTGTAATACCTGCTCCAGTGCGCTGGAGCTTAATGCAGAAATAACCCTTTGTGGCCACCTGCTTTACCTTGCCTTTCTGTGTTAGACTGACATGACGGTCGTTTTTCCTTGTTCACCACTGGGGCTGCGAAATTGCAACTGATGTGTTTCCGCTTCTCTTGGCACAATCTGATTGTATTGCTAACTTGAAAGTCCACCTTGGTCCACGATTGGCCACAGCAGATCTCTCAGATATAAAATTGCACGAATATGCTCTTACCCTATCTCTGTGTCGACGAGTCATCCCGGGGAAGATTACTTCTATGGATTGAAAGGAGTTATTTTGCCGCTTGGACCAAAATTAATGATTGGCTAATCTCAATAATTCCTCCAACATCGATTTTAGAAGCGAAGAGCAAGAGGTTGGCAAAGGCACTTTGAAAGAATAGGCTTGTTGTCCTTTCCTCTGAGCCCACATGTGGAGGCTCAAATGGCCAGCAATAGGTCTCTCAACTGTCCTCTGAAGTCACTGAGCAAACAATTCAGTTCAAGAGAAATGAGGGATTTGCAACAAATTCCTTCCCATGCCAGTGGCAGCCTTTTCACTTACAATTTATGAATGATAATCAGATCAACTGAATAATTATGTTCCTGGATTGTTTCAAGGTTATTATAATAAAATCAGATATTTTATATAGATGGAACTACGAAAGTAGAACTCAGTCATTGTGGAACTGGGCAGGATGTAAAAAACTAGGGACAATAAAGAGTCCTGTAGCGCTCAGTAGTCTTTTCCAGTGTAGAGGGAAGTCGAATGTCACAGCCCCATGGGATCAACCATGTTCCACCGTAGCTGTATAAAAATGGCTGAAGTCTATCCACACATTTTACAATCCGAATAGCAACTTGTGGTTTTAGAAAATGCCTGCAGGACATCACGTCCTCATGAAGGAACTCCACCTCACTTCCAAAAACAAGTGCATTCGCTCTGAGGCTCTTGACAGGCGTGAGACTTGACAAGGTTAAGGGCGGTACGGTTGCACAGTGGGTAGCACTGTTGCTGCTCAGCGCCAGGGTCCCAGGTTCGATTCCCGGCTTGGGGTCACTGTCTGTCCGGAGTCTCATTGCTTCTGAAATGTTGCAAGGGCTCTCTTTGAATCTGCCTCACGGCTCTAGGGCAGATCGTTACTCAAACAGCTTGAAGTTAGAATTCAGATTTGACCATCTACTGTGCTGCGATTCGAAACTGGAACAATAGAATGGTTTGCCAGTTCAGGGGTTGGCAGAATCTGTTCGCCTTGCCAGCGATAACAATCTATCCTGAAAGAAAATGCAAGGTAACACCAGACAAGGAATTAAGCAAGTTGGACTGAATATGTGATTGTGAAAGTGACAGAGAGCGAGGGACACAGCGAGAGCGAGGGACACAGCGAGAGCGAGGGGCGCACAGAGAGCGAGGGGCGCACAGAGAGCGAGGGGCGCACAGAGAGCGAGGGGCACACAGAGAGCGAGGGGCACACAGAGAGCGAGGGGCACACAGAGAGCGAGGGACACACAGAGAGAGAGGGGTACACAGAGAGAGAGAGGGGTACACAGAGCGAGGGGCACACAGAGAGCGAGGGGCACACAGAGAGCGAGGGACACAGAGAGAGAGAGGGGTACACAGAGAGCGAGGGGTACACAGAGCGAGGGGCACACAGAGAGCGAGGGGCACACAGAGAGCGTGGGGCACACAGAGAGCGTGGGGCACACAGAGAGCGTGGGGCACACAGAGAGCGAGGGACACACAGAGAGCGAGGGGTACACAGAGAGTGAGGGGCACACAGAGAACGAGGGGCACACAGAGAGCGAGGGACAAACAGAGAGCGAGGGACACACAGAGAGCGAGGGGCACACAGAGAGCGAGGGGCACACCGAGAGCGAGGGGCACACCGAGAGCGAGGGGCACACAGAGTGAGGGGTACACAGAGAGCGAGGGACACCGAGAGCGAGGGACACAGCGAGAGCGAGGGACACAGCGAGAGCGACGACACAGCAAGAGCGAGGGATACAGCGAGAGCGAGGGACACAGCGAGAGCGAGGGACACAGCGAGAGAAGGAGAGAGATAGTGATAGAAAGTGAGAGAGATGTACACAGTGAGCGAGAGTGGGACAAAGAGAGAGAGGGGTAGAGATGGAGGGACAGGGAGAGAGGGGGACAGAGAGAGGGGGGGAACTTTTTGGGAGAGGGCGACAGAGAGAGTGACACAGAGAGAAAGAGGTAGACAGTGAAAGAGAGGGATAGAGTGAGAGGACACTTTGAGAGCAACAGGTACACAGAGGGAGAGAGGAACAGAGAGAGGTGGGCACAAGGAGAGAGTGAGGGACACACACAGAGAAAGAGGTACACAGCGGGTCAGGATCTGAGGTTTCGGGGACGTGAGTGGGTCAGGATGTGAGGAATAGGGGACATGAGGGTGTGATGGTGTGTGGGTGCCAGGACGTGAGGCAGTCAGGACATTAGGGTTATCAAACTGACCGTTTTCATTCAATCCAAATTGTTTCTTTATTAATTCTAATCTCAGGAATTAACATCAGAAGATTTCAGTGAAAAATGTGTCCATGAACAACAAGTAAAATATGAAGTGAAAATTTGCAATGAGCTTTGTTTGTCTGGCCAGGAATCTTCTCTCAAAATGGGAGCAGAAATGAAGTTGTGTTTAACTCACATTCTGTGATTTCTTGCTGGTTTTTACTCATTCTATGGAAAGCCTTCCTAAGGCGACAGACGAATGGTCATTCCAAACAGGTCAGCAATTCAGAGGGAACAAATGTCAAACAAAGACAGAAATAAGGACAGGACATTGTGAATCTGTGGGTGTCTGCTGAATTAACATAACCATAGACAGGACAAGTGTTACCTTTGCAGACACAGGAAACACACCGAGGGGGACATTCCTGACAGAAAGTCGGAGGTGGGGACTGCACACAGGTCACTGAGGAGATCTCAGTCCAAACTGTTTCTAATCATTTCCCAATACTATTTTAAATTATGATTCAATCCTATTGGGAGGGGAGTGAGTGAGAGAGAGATATGGCAGATGCAGTATAACATGGATAAATGGGGGGTTTTGCACTTGGGTAGAAAAATTATAACGTCCCTGTCACACACAGAGAGCGACGGACACACAGAGAGCGAGGGACACACACAGAGAGCGAGGGACACACACAGAGAGCGAGGGACACACACAGAGAGCGAGGGACATACAGAGAGCGAGGGACACACAGAGAGCTGGGACACACAGAGAGCGAGGGACACACAGAGAGCGAGGGATACACAGAGAGCGAGGGACACACAGAGAACGAGGGACACACAAACAGCGAGGGACACACAGAGAGCGAGGGGCACACAGAGAGCGAGGGACACACACCGAGAGCGAGGGACACACACAGAGAGCGAGGGACGCACACAGAGAGCGGGGGACACAGAGAGTGAGGGACACAGAGAGTGAGGGACACAGAGAGCGAGGGGAACTCAGAGAGCGAGGGACACACATAGAGAGCGAGGGACACACACAGAACGAGGGACACACACAGAGAGCGAGGGACACACACAGAGCAAGGGACACACATAGAGTGCGAGGGACACACAGAGAGCAAGGGACACACGGAGCGAGGGACACACAGAGAGCGAGGGACACACACAGAGCGAGGGACACACATAGACCGAGGGACACAGAGAGCGAGGGACACAGAGAGCGAGGGACACACAGAGAGCGAGGGACACACACAGAGCGAGGGACACACAGAGTGCGTGGGACACACAGAGAGCGAGGGACACACAGAGAGTGAGGGGCGCACATAGAGCGAGGGACACCCAGAGAGCGATGGACACACAGAGAGCGAGGGACGCACAGAGAGCGAGGGAGACACAGAGAGCGTGGTAGACAGAGAGCGAGGTGTGCACAGAGAGCGAGGGCCACACACAGAGAGCGACGGACACACAGAGAACGAGGGACACACTCAGAGAGCGAGGGACACACACAGAGAGCGAGGAACACACACAGAGAGCGAGGGACACACACAGAGAGCGAGGGACACACAGAGAACGAGGGACACACACAGAGAGAGAGGGACACACACAGAGAGCGAGGGACACACAGAGAGCGAGGGACACACAGAGAGCGAGGAACACACAGCAAGCGAGGGACACACACAGTGAGTGAAGGACACACAGAGAGCGAGGGACACAGAGAGTGAGGGTGCACAGAGAGCGAGGGACACGCACAGAACGAGGGACACACAGAGAGCGAGGGACGCACAGAGAGCGAGGCACGCACAGAACGAGAGACACACAGAGAGCGAGGGACACAGAGAGAGCGAGTGGCGCACAGAGAGCGAGGGACGCACAGAGAGCGAGGGACGCACAGAGAGCGAGGGACAAACAGAGTGCGAGGGACAAACAGAGAGCGAGGGACACACAGAGAGCGAGGGACACACAGAGAGCGAGGGACACGCAGAGAGCGAGGGACACACAGAGAGTGAGGGGCAGACAGAGAGAGAGGGACACGCAGAGCGAGGGACGCACAGAGAGCGAGGCACACACAGAGAGCGACGGACACACAGAGAGCGAGGGACACACAGAGCGAGGGGCACACACAGAGAGCGACGGACACACAGAGAGCGAGGGACACACAGAGAGCGAGGGACACACAGAGCGTGGGACACACAGAGCGAGGGACACACACAGAGAGCGAGGGACACACAGAGAGCGAGGGACGCACAGAGAGCGATGGACGCACAGAGAGCGAGGGACACACAGAGAGCGAGGGACACACAGAGAGCAAGGGACACACAGTGCGAGGGACACACAGAGAGCGAGGGACACACAGAGAGCAAGGGACACACACAGAGAGCGAGGGACACACAGAGAGCGAGGGACACACAGAGAGCGAGGGACACACAGAGAGCAAGGGACACAGAGAGCGAGGGACACACAGAGAGCGAGGGACACACACAGAGCGAGGGACACACAGAGACCGACGGACAAAGTGAGCGAGGGACACACACAGAGAGCGAGGGACACACACAGAGAGCGAGGGACACACAGAGAGCGAGGGACATACAGAGACCTGGGACACACAGAGAGCGAGGGGCACACAGAGAGCGAGGGACACACAGAGAGCGAGGGACACACTGAGAGAGGGGCACACAGAGAGCGAGGGACACACATAGAGCGAGGGACACACAGAGATCGAGGGACACACTGAGAGCGAGGGACATACAGAGACCTGGGACACACAAAGAGCGAGGGACACACAGAGAGCGAGGGACACACTGAGAGAGCGAGGGACACAAATAGAGCGAGGGACACACAGAGAGCGAGGCACACACAGAGAGCGAGGGACACACAGAGCGAGGGGCACACACAGAGAGCGAGGGACACACACAGAGAGCGAGGGGCACACAGAGAGCAAGGGACACACAGAGAGCGAGGGTCACACAGAGAGCGAGGCACACACAGAGAGCGAGGGGCACACAGAGAGCGAGGGACACACAGAGATTGAGGGACACACAGAGAGCGAGGGACACACACAGAGAGCGAGGGGCACACACAGAGAGCGAGGGGCACACAGAGTGCGAGGAACACACAGAGAGTGAGGGACACAGAGAGAGCGAGGGACACACAGAGACCGACGGACAAAGTGAGCGAGGGACACACAGAGATCGAGGGACACACACAGAGAGCGAGGGACACACAGAGAGCGAGGGACTAACAGAGACCTGGGACACACAGAGAGCGAGGGACACACAGAGAGCGAGGGACACACAGAGAGCGAGGGACACACAGAGAGCGAGCGACACACAGAGAGCTGGGACACAGAGAGAGAGAGGGAAACACATAGAGCGAGTGGCACACAGAGAGCGAGGGACACATAGAGAGCGAGGGACACACAGAGAGCGAGGCACACACAGAGAGCGAGGGACACACAGAGATTGAGGGACACACAGAAAGCGAGCGACACACAGAGAGCGAGGGACACAGAGAGCGAGGGACACACAGAGCGAGGGGCACACACAGAGAGCGAGGGACACACACAGAGAGCGAGGGGCACACAGAGAGCAAGGGACACACAGAGAGCGAGGGTCACACAGAGAGCGAGGGGCACACAGAGTGCGAGGGACACACAGAGAGCGAGGGACACACAGAGAGCGAGGGACACACAGAGAGCGAGAATCACACAGAGAGCGAGGGACACACAGAGAGAGAGGGACACACAGAGAGTGAGGGACACACAGAGAGCGAGGGACACAGAGAGCGAGGGACACAGAGTGCGAGGGGTGCACAGGGAGCAAGGGACACACACAGGGAGCGAGTGACACACAGAGAGCGAGGAACACACAGAGAGAGTGGGACACTTAGAGAGCGTGGGACACTCAGAGAGCGAGGGACACACAGAGAGTGAGGGGCGCACAGAGAGCGAGGGACACACAGAGAGCGATGGACACACAGAGAGCGAGGGAAGCACAGAGAGCGAGGGAGACACAGAGAGCGTGGTAGACAGAGAGCGAGGTGTGCACAGAGAGCGAGGGACACACACAGAGAGCGACGGACACACAGAGAACGAGGGACACACTCAGAGAGCGAGGGACACACACAGAGCGAAGAACACACACAGAGAGCGAGGGACACACACAGAGAGCGAGGGACACACAGAGAACGAGGGACACACACAGCGTGAGAGGGACACACACAGAGAGCGAGGGACACACAGAGAGCGAGGAACACACAGCAAGCGAGGGACACAGAGAGTGAGGGTGCACAGAGAGCGAGGGTCACGCACAGAACGAGGGACACACAGAGAGCGAGGGACGCACAGAGAGCGAGGCGCGCACAGAACGAGGGAAACACAGAGAGCGAGGGACGCAGAGAGAGCGAGTGGCGCACAGAGAGCGAGGGACGCACAGAGAGCGAGGGACGCACAGAGAGCAAGGGACACAGAGAGCGAGGGACACACAGAGAGCGAGGGACACACACAGAGCGAGGGACACACAGAGAGCGAGGGACACACAGAGAGCGAGGGACGCACAGAGAGCAAGGGACACAGAGAGCGAGGGACACACAGAGAGCGAGGGACAAACAGAGTGCGAGGGACAAACAGAGAGCGAGGGACACACAGAGAGCGAGGGACACACAGAGAGCAAGGGACACAGAGAGCGAGGGACACACAGAGAGCGAGGGACACACACAGAGCGAGGGACACACAGAGATCGAGGGCTACATAGAGAGCGAGGGACACACAGAGAGCAAGGGACAGACAGAGAGAGAGGGACACGCAGAGCGAGGCACGCACAGAGAGCGAGGGACACACAGAGAGCGAGGGACACACAGAGAGCGAGTGACACACAAAGAGCGAGGTACACACAAAGAGCGAGGGACACACAGAGAGCGAGGGACACACAGAGCGAGGGGCACACACAGAGAGCGAGGGACACACAGAGAGCTAGGGACACACAGAGAGCGATGGACACACAGAGTGTGGGACACACAGAGCGAGGGACACACACAGAGAGCGAGGGACACACAGAGAGCGAGGGACACACAGAGAGCGAGGGACACACAGAGAGCGAGGGACACACAGAGAGCAAGGGACACACAGTGCGAGGGACACACAGAGAGCGAGGGACACAGAGAGAGCAAGGGACACACACAGAAAGCGAGGGACGCACAGAGCGCGAGGGACGCACAGAGAGCGATGGACGCACAGAGAGCGAGGGACACACACAGAGAGCGAGGGACACACACAGAGCGAGGGACTCACACAGAGAGCTGGGACACACAGAGAGCGAGGGACACACACAGAGAGCGAGGGACACACACAGAGCGAGGGACACACAGAGAGCGAGGGACACACAGAGTGCGAGGGACACACAGAGAGCAAGGGACACAGAGAGCGAGGGACACACAGAGAGCGAGGGACACACACAGAGCGAGGGACACACAGAGACCGACGGACAAAGTGAGCGAGGGACACACAGAGATCGAGGGACACACACAGAGAGCGAGGGACACACAGAGAGCGAGGGACATACAGAGACCTGGGACACACAGAGAGCGAGGGACACACAGAGAGCGAGGGACACACAGAGAGCGAGGGACACACGGAGAGAGGGGCACACAGAGAGCGAGGGACACACAGAGATCTGGGACACAGAGTGAGGGAAACACAGAGAGCGAGTGGCACACAGAGAGCGAGGGACACACAGAGAGCGAGGGACACACAGAGAGCGAGGGACACACTGAGAGAGGGGCACACAGAGAGCGAGGGACACACAGAGAGCTGGGACACAGAGAGAGAGAGGGAAACACAGAGAGCGAGTGGCACACAGAGAGCGAGGGACACACAGAGAGCGAGGGACACACAGAGAGCGAGGCACACACAGAGAGCGAGGGACACACAGAGATTGAGGGACACACAGAGAGCGAGCGACACACAGAGAGCGAGGGACACAGAGAGCGAGGGACAGACAGAGCGAGGGGCACACACAGAGAGCGAGGGACACACACAGAGAGCGAGGGGCACACAGAGAGCAAGGGACACACAGAGAGCGAGGGTCACACAGAGAGCGAGGGGCACACAGAGTGCGAGGGACACACAGAGACCGACGGACAAAGTGAGCGAGGGACACACAGAGCTCGAGGGACACACACAGAGAGCGAGGGACACACAGAGAGCGAGGGACATACAGAGACCTGGGACACACAGAGAGCGAGGGACACACAGAGAGCGAGGGACACACAGAGAGCTGGGACACAGAGAGAGAGAGGGAAACACATAGAGCGAGTGGCACACAGAGAGCGAGGGACACATAGAGAGCGAGGGACACACAGAGAGCGAGGCACACACAGAGAGCGAGGGACACACAGAGATTGAGGGACACACAGAGAGCGAGCGACACACAGAGAGCGAGGGACACAGAGAGCGAGGGCCACACAGAGCGAGGGGCACACACAGAGAGCGAGGGACACACACAGAGAGCGAGGGGCACACAGAGAGCAAGGGACACACAGAGAGCGAGGGTCACACAGAGAGCGAGGGGCACACAGAGTGCGAGGGACACACAGAGAGCGAGGGACACACAGAGAGCGAGGGACACACAGAGAGTGAGGGACACACAGAGAGTGAGGGACACAGAGAGCGAGGGACACAGAGTGCGAGGGGTGCACAGGGAGCAAGGGACACACACAGGGAGCGAGTGACACACAGAGAGCGAGGAACACACAGAGAGAGTGGGACACTTAGAGAGCGTGGGACACACAGAGAGCGAGGGACACACAGAGAGTGAGGGGCGCACATAGAGCAAGGGACACACAGAGAGCGATGGACACACAGAGAGCGAGGGAAGCACAGAGAGCGAGGGAGACACAGAGAGCGTGGTAGACAGAGAGCGAGGTGTGCACAGAGAGCGAGGGACACACACAGAGAGCGACGGACACACAGAGAACGAGGGACACACTCAGAGAGCGAGGGGCACACACAGAGCGAAGAACACACACAGAGAGCGAGGGACACACACAGAGAGCGAGGGACACACAGAGAACGATGGACACACACAGAGTGAGAGGGACACACACAGAGAGCGAGGGACACACAGAGCGAGGGACGCACAGAGAGCGAGGGACACACAGAGAGCGAGGGACACACAGAGAGCGAGTGACACACAAAGAGCGAGGTACACACAAAGAGCGAGGGACACACAGAGAGCGAGGGACACACAGAGCGAGGGGCACACACAGAGAGCGAGGGACACACAGAGAGCTAGGGACACACAGAGAGCGATGGACACACAGAGCGTGGGACACACAGAGCGAGGGACACACACAGAGAGCGAGGGACACACAGAGAGCGAGGGACGCACAGAGAGCGATGGACGCACAGAGAGCGAGGGACACACAGAGAGCGAGGGACACACAGAGAGCGAGGGACACACAGAGAGCAAGGGACACACAGTGCGAGGGACACACAGAGAGCGAGGGACACAGAGAGAGCAAGGGACACACACAGAAAGCGAGGGACACACAGAGCGCGAGGGACGCATAGAGAGCGATGGACGCACAGAGAGCGAGGGACACACACAGAGAGCGAGGGACACACACAGAGCGAGGGACTCACACAGAGAGCTGGGACACACAGAGAGCGAGGGACACACACAGAGAGCGAGGGACACACACAGAGCGAGGGACACACAGAGAGCGAGGGACACACAGAGAGCGAGGGACACACAGAGAGCAAGGGACACAGAGAGCGAGGGACACACAGAGAGCGAGGGACACACACAGAGCGAGGGACACACAGAGACCGACGGACAAAGTGAGCGAGGGACACACAGAGATCGAGGGACACACACAGAGAGCGAGGGACACACAGAGAGCGAGGGACATACAGAGACCTGGGACACACAGATAGCGAGGGACACACAGAGAGCGAGGGACACACAGAGAGCGAGGGACACACGGAGAGAGGGGCACACAGAGAGCGAGGGACACACAGAGAGCTGGGACACAGAGAGAGAGAGGGAAACACAGAGAGCGAGTGGCACACAGAGAGCGAGGGACACACAGAGAGCGAGGGACACACAGAGAGCGAGGGACACACTGAGAGAGGGGCACACAGAGAGCGAGGGACACACAGAGAGCTGGGACACAGAGAGAGAGAGGGAAACACAGAGAGCGAGTGGCACACAGAGAGCGAGGGACACACAGAGAGCGAGGGACACACAGAGAGCGAGGCACACACAGAGAGCGAGGGACACACAGAGATTGAGGGACACACAGAGAGCGAGCGACACACAGAGAGCGAGGGACACACAGAGACCGAGGGACACACACAGAGAGCGAGGGGCACACAGAGAGCAAGGGACACACAGAGAGCGAGGGTCACACAGAGAGCGAGGGGCACACAGAGTGCGAGGGACACACAGAGACCGACGGACAAAGTGAGCGAGGGACACACAGAGCTCGAGGAACACACACAGAGAGCGAGGGACACACAGAGAGCGAGGGACATACAGAGACCTGGGACACACAGAGAGCGAGGGACACACAGAGAGCGAGGGACACACAGAGAGCTGGGACACAGAGAGAGAGAGGGAAACACATAGAGCGAGTGGCACACAGAGAGCGAGGGACACATAGAGAGCGAGGGACACACAGAGAGCGAGGCACACACAGAGAGCGAGGGACACACAGAGATTGAGGGACACACAGAGAGCGAGCGACACACAGAGAGCGAGGGACACACAGAGCGAGGGACGCACAGAGAGCGAGGGACGCACAGAGAGCGAGGGACAAACAGAGTGCGAGGGACAAACAGAGAGCGAGGGACACACAGAGAGCGAGGGACACACAGAGAGCGAGGGACACGCAGAGAGCGAGGGACACACAGAGAGTGAGGGGCAGACAGAGAGAGAGGGACACGCAGAGCGAGGGACGCACAGAGAGCGAGGGACACACAGAGAGCGAGGGACACACAGAGAGCGAGGGACACACAAAGAGCGAGGGACACACAAAGAGCGAGGGACACACAGAGAGCGAGGGACACACAGAGCGAGGGGCACACACAGAGAGCGACGGACACACAGAGAGCGAGGGACACACAGAGAGCGAGGGACACACAGAGCGTGGGACACACAGAGCGAGGGACACACACAGAGAGCGAGGGACACACAGAGAGCGAGGGACGCACAGAGAGCGATGGACGCACAGAGAGCGAGGGACACACAGAGAGCGAGGGACACACAGAGAGCAAGGGACACACAGTGCGAGGGACACACAGAGAGCGAGGGACACACAGAGAGCAAGGGACACACACAGAGAGCGAGGGACACACAGAGAGCGAGGGACACACAGAGAGCGAGGGACACACAGAGAGCAAGGGACACAGAGAGCGAGGGACACACAGAGAGCGAGGGACACACACAGAGCGAGGGACACACAGAGACCGACGGACAAAGTGAGCGAGGGACACACAGAGATCGAGGGACACACACAGAGAGCGAGGGACACACAGAGAGCGAGGGACATACAGAGACCTGGGACACACAGAGAGCGAGGGGCACACAGAGAGCGAGGGACACACAGAGAGCGAGGGACACACTGAGAGAGGGGCACACAGAGAGCGAGGGACACACATAGAGCGAGGGACACACAGAGATCGAGGGACACACTGAGAGCGAGGGACATACAGAGACCTGGGACACACAAAGAGCGAGGGACACACAGAGAGCGAGGGACACACTGAGAGAGCGAGGGACACAAATAGAGCGAGGGACACACAGAGAGCGAGGCACACACAGAGAGCGAGGGACACACAGAGCGAGGGGCACACACAGAGAGCGAGGGACACACACAGAGAGCGAGGGGCACACAGAGAGCAAGGGACACACAGAGAGCGAGGGTCACACAGAGAGCGAGGCACACACAGAGAGCGAGGGGCACACAGAGAGCGAGGGACACACAGAGATTGAGGGACACACAGAGAGCGAGGGACACACACAGAGAGCGAGGGGCACACACAGAGAGCGAGGGGCACACAGAGTGCGAGGAACACACAGAGAGTGAGGGACACAGAGAGAGCGAGGGACACACAGAGACCGACGGACAAAGTGAGCGAGGGACACACAGAGATCGAGGGACACACACAGAGAGCGAGGGACACACAGAGAGCGAGGGACTAACAGAGACCTGGGACACACAGAGAGCGAGGGACACACAGAGAGCGAGGGACACACAGAGAGCGAGGGACACACAGAGAGCGAGCGACACACAGAGAGCTGGGACACAGAGAGAGAGAGGGAAACACATAGAGCGAGTGGCACACAGAGAGCGAGGGACACATAGAGAGCGAGGGACACACAGAGAGCGAGGCACACACAGAGAGCGAGGGACACACAGAGATTGAGGGACACACAGAAAGCGAGCGACACACAGAGAGCGAGGGACACAGAGAGCGAGGGACACACAGAGCGAGGGGCACACACAGAGAGCGAGGGACACACACAGAGAGCGAGGGGCACACAGAGAGCAAGGGACACACAGAGAGCGAGGGTCACACAGAGAGCGAGGGGCACACAGAGTGCGAGGGACACACAGAGAGCGAGGGACACACAGAGAGCGAGGGACACACAGAGAGCGAGAATCACACAGAGAGCGAGGGACACACAGAGAGAGAGGGACACACAGAGAGTGAGGGACACACAGAGAGCGAGGGACACAGAGAGCGAGGGACACAGAGTGCGAGGGGTGCACAGGGAGCAAGGGACACACACAGGGAGCGAGTGACACACAGAGAGCGAGGAACACACAGAGAGAGTGGGACACTTAGAGAGCGTGGGACACTCAGAGAGCGAGGGACACACAGAGAGTGAGGGGCGCACAGAGAGCGAGGGACACACAGAGAGCGATGGACACACAGAGAGCGAGGGAAGCACAGAGAGCGAGGGAGACACAGAGAGCGTGGTAGACAGAGAGCGAGGTGTGCACAGAGAGCGAGGGACACACACAGAGAGCGACGGACACACAGAGAACGAGGGACACACTCAGAGAGCGAGGGACACACACAGAGCGAAGAACACACACAGAGAGCGAGGGACACACACAGAGAGCGAGGGACACACAGAGAACGAGGGACACACACAGCGTGAGAGGGACACACACAGAGAGCGAGGGACACACAGAGAGCGAGGAACACACAGCAAGCGAGGGACACAGAGAGTGAGGGTGCACAGAGAGCGAGGGTCACGCACAGAACGAGGGACACACAGAGAGCGAGGGACGCACAGAGAGCGAGGCACGCACAGAACGAGGGAAACACAGAGAGCGAGGGACGCAGAGAGAGCGAGTGGCGCACAGAGAGCGAGGGACGCACAGAGAGCGAGGGACGCACAGAGAGCGAGGGACAAACAGAGAGCGAGGGACACACAGAGAGCGAGGGACACACAGAGAGCAAGGGACACAGAGAGCGAGGGACACACAGAGAGCGAGGGACACACACAGAGCGAGGGACACACAGAGATCGAGGGCTACATAGAGAGCGAGGGACACACAGAGAGCAAGGGACAGACAGAGAGAGAGGGACACGCAGAGCGAGGCACGCACAGAGAGCGAGGGACACACAGAGAGCGAGGGACACACAGAGAGCGAGTGACACACAAAGAGCGAGGTACACACAAAGAGCGAGGGACACACAGAGAGCGAGGGACACACAGAGCGAGGGGCACACACAGAGAGCGAGGGACACACAGAGAGCTAGGGACACACAGAGAGCGATGGACACACAGAGTGTGGGACACACAGAGCGAGGGACACACACAGAGAGCGAGGGACACACAGAGAGCGAGGGACACACAGAGAGCGAGGGACACACAGAGAGCGAGGGACACACAGAGAGCAAGGGACACACAGTGCGAGGGACACACAGAGAGCGAGGGACACAGAGAGAGCAAGGGACACACACAGAAAGCGAGGGACGCACAGAGCGCGAGGGACGCACAGAGAGCGATGGACGCACAGAGAGCGAGGGACACACACAGAGAGCGAGGGACACACACAGAGCGAGGGACTCACACAGAGAGCTGGGACACACAGAGAGCGAGGGACACACACAGAGAGCGAGGGACACACACAGAGCGAGGGACACACAGAGAGCGAGGGACACACAGAGTGCGAGGGACACACAGAGAGCAAGGGACACAGAGAGCGAGGGACACACAGAGAGCGAGGGACACACACAGAGCGAGGGACACACAGAGACCGACGGACAAAGTGAGCGAGGGACACACAGAGATCGAGGGACACACACAGAGAGCGAGGGACACACAGAGAGCGAGGGACATACAGAGACCTGGGACACACAGAGAGCGAGGGACACACAGAGAGCGAGGGACACACAGAGAGCGAGGGACACACGGAGAGAGGGGCACACAGAGAGCGAGGGACACACAGAGATCTGGGACACAGAGTGAGGGAAACACAGAGAGCGAGTGGCACACAGAGAGCGAGGGACACACAGAGAGCGAGGGACACACAGAGAGCGAGGGACACACTGAGAGAGGGGCACACAGAGAGCGAGGGACACACAGAGAGCTGGGACACAGAGAGAGAGAGGGAAACACAGAGAGCGAGTGGCACACAGAGAGCGAGGGACACACAGAGAGCGAGGGACACACAGAGAGCGAGGCACACACAGAGAGCGAGGGACACACAGAGATTGAGGGACACACAGAGAGCGAGCGACACACAGAGAGCGAGGGACACAGAGAGCGAGGGACAGACAGAGCGAGGGGCACACACAGAGAGCGAGGGACACACACAGAGAGCGAGGGGCACACAGAGAGCAAGGGACACACAGAGAGCGAGGGTCACACAGAGAGCGAGGGGCACACAGAGTGCGAGGGACACACAGAGACCGACGGACAAAGTGAGCGAGGGACACACAGAGCTCGAGGGACACACACAGAGAGCGAGGGACACACAGAGAGCGAGGGACATACAGAGACCTGGGACACACAGAGAGCGAGGGACACACAGAGAGCGAGGGACACACAGAGAGCTGGGACACAGAGAGAGAGAGGGAAACACATAGAGCGAGTGGCACACAGAGAGCGAGGGACACATAGAGAGCGAGGGACACACAGAGAGCGAGGCACACACAGAGAGCGAGGGACACACAGAGATTGAGGGACACACAGAGAGCGAGCGACACACAGAGAGCGAGGGACACAGAGAGCGAGGGCCACACAGAGCGAGGGGCACACACAGAGAGCGAGGGACACACACAGAGAGCGAGGGGCACACAGAGAGCAAGGGACACACAGAGAGCGAGGGTCACACAGAGAGCGAGGGGCACACAGAGTGCGAGGGACACACAGAGAGCGAGGGACACACAGAGAGCGAGGGACACACAGAGAGTGAGGGACACACAGAGAGTGAGGGACACAGAGAGCGAGGGACACAGAGTGCGAGGGGTGCACAGGGAGCAAGGGACACACACAGGGAGCGAGTGACACACAGAGAGCGAGGAACACACAGAGAGAGTGGGACACTTAGAGAGCGTGGGACACACAGAGAGCGAGGGACACACAGAGAGTGAGGGGCGCACATAGAGCAAGGGACACACAGAGAGCGATGGACACACAGAGAGCGAGGGAAGCACAGAGAGCGAGGGAGACACAGAGAGCGTGGTAGACAGAGAGCGAGGTGTGCACAGAGAGCGAGGGACACACACACAGAGCGACGGACACACAGAGAACGAGGGACACACTCAGAGAGCGAGGGGCACACACAGAGCGAAGAACACACACAGAGAGCGAGGGACACACACAGAGAGCGAGGGACACACAGAGAACGATGGACACACACAGAGTGAGAGGGACACACACAGAGAGCGAGGGACACACAGAGCGAGGGACGCACAGAGAGCGAGGGACACACAGAGAGCGAGGGACACACAGAGAGCGAGTGACACACAAAGAGCGAGGTACACACAAAGAGCGAGGGACACACAGAGAGCGAGGGACACACAGAGCGAGGGGCACACACAGAGAGCGAGGGACACACAGAGAGCTAGGGACACACAGAGAGCGATGGACACACAGAGCGTGGGACACACAGAGCGAGGGACACACACAGAGAGCGAGGGACACACAGAGAGCGAGGGACGCACAGAGAGCGATGGACGCACAGAGAGCGAGGGACACACAGAGAGCGAGGGACACACAGAGAGCGAGGGACACACAGAGAGCAAGGGACACACAGTGCGAGGGACACACAGAGAGCGAGGGACACAGAGAGAGCAAGGGACACACACAGAAAGCGAGGGACACACAGAGCGCGAGGGACGCATAGAGAGCGATGGACGCACAGAGAGCGAGGGACACACACAGAGAGCGAGGGACACACACAGAGCGAGGGACTCACACAGAGAGCTGGGACACACAGAGAGCGAGGGACACACACAGAGAGCGAGGGACACACACAGAGCGAGGGACACACAGAGAGCGAGGGACACACAGAGAGCGAGGGACACACAGAGAGCAAGGGACACAGAGAGCGAGGGACACACAGAGAGCGAGGGACACACACAGAGCGAGGGACACACAGAGACCGACGGACAAAGTGAGCGAGGGACACACAGAGATCGAGGGACACACACAGAGAGCGAGGGACACACAGAGAGCGAGGGACATACAGAGACCTGGGACACACAGATAGCGAGGGACACACAGAGAGCGAGGGACACACAGAGAGCGAGGGACACACGGAGAGAGGGGCACACAGAGAGCGAGGGACACACAGAGAGCTGGGACACAGAGAGAGAGAGGGAAACACAGAGAGCGAGTGGCACACAGAGAGCGAGGGACACACAGAGAGCGAGGGACACACAGAGAGCGAGGGACACACTGAGAGAGGGGCACACAGAGAGCGAGGGACACACAGAGAGCTGGGACACAGAGAGAGAGAGGGAAACACAGAGAGCGAGTGGCACACAGAGAGCGAGGGACACACAGAGAGCGAGGGACACACAGAGAGCGAGGCACACACAGAGAGCGAGGGACACACAGAGATTGAGGGACACACAGAGAGCGAGCGACACACAGAGAGCGAGGGACACACAGAGACCGAGGGACACACACAGAGAGCGAGGGGCACACAGAGAGCAAGGGACACACAGAGAGCGAGGGTCACACAGAGAGCGAGGGGCACACAGAGTGCGAGGGACACACAGAGACCGACGGACAAAGTGAGCGAGGGACACACAGAGCTCGAGGAACACACACAGAGAGCGAGGGACACACAGAGAGCGAGGGACATACAGAGACCTGGGACACACAGAGAGCGAGGGACACACAGAGAGCGAGGGACACACAGAGAGCTGGGACAGAGAGAGAGAGAGGGAAACACATAGAGCGAGTGGCACACAGAGAGCGAGGGACACATAGAGAGCGAGGGACACACAGAGAGCGAGGCACACACAGAGAGCGAGGGACACACAGAGATTGAGGGACACACAGAGAGCGAGCGACACACAGAGAGCGAGGGACACAGAGAGCGAGGGACACACAGAGCGAGGGGCACACACAGAGAGCGAGGGACACACACAGAGAGCGAGGGGCACACAGAGAGCAAGGGACACACAGAGAGCGAGGGTCACACAGAGAGCGAGGGGCACACAGAGTGCGAGGGACAAACAGAGAGCGAGGGACACACAGAGAGCGAGGGACACACAGAGAGTGAGGGACACACAGAGAGTGAGGGACACAGAGAGCGAGGGACACAGAGTGCGAGGGGTGCACAGGGAGCAAGGGACACACACAGGGAGCGAGTGACACACAGAGAGCGAGGAACACACAGAGAGAGTGGGACACTTAGAGAGCGTGGGACACACAGAGAGCGAGGGACACACAGAGAGTGAGGGGCGCACATAGAGCGAGGGACACACAGAGAGCGATGGACACACAGAGAGCGAGGGAAGCACAGAGAGCGAGGGAGACACAGAGAGCGTGGTAGACAGAGAGCGAGGTGTGCACAGAGAGCGAGGGACACACACAGAGAGCGACGGACACACAGAGAACGAGGGACACACTCAGAGAGCGAGGGGCACACACAGAGCGAAGAACACACACAGAGAGCGAGGGACACACACAGAGAGCGAGGGACACACAGAGAACGAGGGACACACACAGAGTGAGAGGGACACACACAGAGAGCGAGGGACACACAGAGACCGAGGAACACACAGCAAGCGAGGGACACAGAGAGTGAGGGTGCACAGAGAGCGAGGGTCACGCACAGAACGAGGGACACACAGAGAGCGAGGGACGCAAAGAGAGCGAGGCACGCACAGAACGAGGGAAACACAGAGAGCGAGGGACGCAGAGAGAGCGAGGGACAAACAGAGTGCGAGGGACAAACAGAGAGCGAGGGACAAACAGAGTGCGAGGGACAAACAGAGAGCGAGGGACACACAGAGAGCGAGGGACACACAGAGTGCGAGGGATGCACAGAGAGCGAGGGACGCACAGAGAGCGAGGGACAAACAGAGTGCGAGGGACAAACAGAGAGCGAGGGACACACAGAGAGCGAGGGACACACAGAGTGCGAGGGACACACAGAGAGCGAGGGACACACAGAGAGCGAGGGACGCACAGAGAGCGAGGGACACACAGAGATCGAGGGCTACATAGAGAGCGAGGGACACACAGAGAGCAAGGGACACACAGAGAGCGAGGGACACGCAGAGAGCGCGGGACACACAGAGAGCGAGGGACACACAGAGATCGAGGGACGCACAGAGAGCGAGGGATGCACAGAGAGCGAGGGACGCACAGAGAGTGAGGGGTACACAGAGAATGAGGGGTACACAGAGAGCGAGGGACACAGCTAGAGCGAGGGATACAGCGAGACCGAGGGACACAGCGAGAGCGAGGGACACAGCGAGAGTGACGACACAGCAAGAGCGAGGGACACAGCGAGAGCGAGAGACACAGCGAGAGAAGGAGAGAGAGAGACAGAGTGATAGAAAGTGAGAGAGATGTACACAGTGAGCGAGAGTGGGACAAAGAGAGAGAGGGGTAGAGATGGAGGGACAGGGAGAGAGGGGGACAGAGAGAGGGGGGAACTTTTTGGGAGAGGGCGACAGAGAGAGTGACACAGAGAGAAAGAGGTAGACAATGAAAGAGAGGGATAGAGTGAGAGGACACTTTGAGAGCAACAGGTACACAGAGGGAGAGAGGAACAGAGAGAGGTGGGCACACGGAGAGAGTGAGGGACACACACAGAGAAAGAGGTACACAGCGGGTCAGGATCTGAGGTTTCGGGGACGGGAGTGGGTCAGGATGTGAGGAGTAGGGGACATGAGGGTGTGATGGTGTGAGGGTGCCAGGACGTGAGGTAGTCAGGGCATTAGGGTTATCAAACTGACCGTTTTCATTCAATCCAAATTGTTTGTTTATAAATTCTAATTTCAGGAATTGACATCAGAAGATTTCAGTGAAAAATCTGTCCGTGAACAACAAGTAAAATATGAAGTGAAACTTTGCAATGAGCTTTGTTTGTCTGGCCAGGAATCTTCTCTCTAAATGGAGGCAGAAATGAAGTTGTGTTTAACTCACATTCTGTGATTTCTTGCTGGTTTTTACTCATTCTATGGAAAGCCTTCCTAAGGCGACAGACGAATGGTCATTCCCAACATGTCAGAAATTCAGAGGGAACAAATGTCAAACAAAGACAGAAATAAGGACAGGACATTGTGAATCTGTGGCTGTCTGCTGAATTAACATAACCATAGACAGGACAAGTGTTACCTTTGCAGACACAGGAAACACACCGAGGGGGACATTCCTGACAGAAAGTCGGGGGTGGGGACAGCACACAGGTCACTGAGGAGATCTCAGTCCAAACTGTTTCTAATCATTTCCCAATACTATTTTAAATTATGATTCAATTCTATTGGGAGGGGAGTTAGTGAGAGAGAGATATGGCAGATGCAGTATAACATGGATAAATGTGAGGTTTTGCACTTGGGTAGAAAAAATAAGAACGTCCCTGTCTAATAATTACATTTAATCCCATATTTTCCGGCCTGCTCAGTGAACAACACTGGTGTGATGAAGGCCAAGGTTTAGCTGAAGTCACATTCTGTGTGTGTGGGGCTGAGCAGCAAGGAGATCAGCATCTCTTGTCACTCATTTACATGTCAATAGAGAGCTGTCCTCTGAGACAGACATTCCACACATGGCAGAGACTAGGGGTGGAGTCTGCTCACAGCTCACTGAGGATATATCTGTGTCTGAGGGACTTCAGTTCACAAACTAAAAACCCACGACACTGAATACATTACCCCTCTGCTTCAGTGTGTGTGTGTGTGTGTGTGTGTGTGTCGCTGGGTGTGTCAATCTCTCTGTTTTGAGCTGTGCATTTTGGGTGTTGACATATTGCTGATTGGCTCGAGATTTGAAATGTTGGACTCCTGTTGTGCTGTTTTGTATATTTTTTTTAAATGTCCCTGTTATTGTCTTTATCACCAATTTTATCTCCTTTTTTCTCCAGAGGCATCTTTATTTGGAAAACTGGAAGGAGGTCGGGAATCCTGTGAGGAGGACGAGGGAGTGTGAATTCTTCCCGAGGGAGCGCTGGCTGAGGCCTGTTCCGCAGGCTTCACCCGGGTTATTACCCTGACTGAGGTTTAATTTTAATATTGGAGGGATCAAAGAGAGTGAGGGAGGGAGACATAAATATGTATAAGAGGTACAGAGAGACAGCAAGAAACACAAGAGAAGGGGATTTTCATAGTAACTTCATTGCAGTATTAATGTAAGCCTAATTGTGATAATAAAAAGATTTTGAGTATTAATTGTCTCTCAATCTTTTTTAACCTCTGGTTGAAAGCTGTGACTTATTTGTATTCGGATGTTGCTGAGGAGTTGTAAAACTGAAAAGGGAACCCTGGGCTCTCGCTGTATTAAATAGTTTCAATCTTTTCCAGTGGTTTAGTTAACTTTCTCCCTCTTTTTCCCAGGAATTTGAATTTTGAAAGACTGCAATGTGAGCAGGAATCTTTGGACAACGCCCTACAGTAAACACTGCCAACATAAACTGTACTCTGCAGGAAAACAGAGTCTATGTAAACAGTGTCCTGCAGTAAACAGTGTCTATGTAAACCGTTCACTGCTGTCAGAGTGTCTATGTGAAGAGTGCCCTACAGTTAACAGTTTTTGAAAACCGTACCCTGCTGTAATAAGAGTCTGTGTAAACAGTACAACACAGTAAGCAGTGTTTATGTAAACCCGATACTGTTGTAAACAGAGTCTATGTCAACAATGCACTACAGAAAACATTGTTTCGATACACCGTGCACTGCTGTAACCGGAGTCTATGTTAACAGTGCGCTACAGTAAACAGTGTTTATGTAAACCGTAGGCTGCTGTAAACGGAGTCTAAGTAAACAGTGCCTTCCAGTAAACAGTGTTTATGTAAATCGTACGCTGCTATAAACAGAGTTTATGTAAACAGTGCGCTACAATAAACAGTGTTTATGTAAACCGTAGGCTGCTGTAAACGGAGTCTAAGTAAACAGTGCCTTCCAGTAAACAGTGTTTATGTAAATCGTAACTGTTATAAACAGGGTCTACGCAAACAGTGCCCTACAGTAAACAGTATTGAAACAGTGCCATACAGTAAGCAGAGTCTATATAAAAAGTCCCAAACAGTAACCAGTATTTAAGCAATGCCCTACAGTAAACAGTCTAAATAAACAGTGCCAACATAAACAGTGCTGATGTGAACCGTCCACTGATGTAAACGGTGTCAAGATGAACAGAGCCCTACGGTAAACAGGGTTTACGTTATCCGTACACTGCTGCAAACCGAGCATTTTTAATCAGTGATCTACTGGAAACAGTTGTTGTGTAAAAAGTACACTGCTGTATTGAACAGTGCTCCAAAAGCTAGTCATTTGAAACAAAGCTGTTGAACTTCTTACTCTGCTCATCCCAGTCCAACGCCGGCATCTCCACATTATGTAAACAGTGCCCTAGAGTAAACAGTGTGTATGTAAAATGTACACTGCTGTAAGGAAAGTCAGTGAAAACAGTGCCTTATAGTAAACAGAGAAATTAAACCGTACACTACTGGAAACAGTCTATGTAAAAGTGCCCTCCAGTAAACAGTATTTAAACAGCACCATGCAGTAAACAGAGTGAAAGTAGTCCTTACATTAATGTAAACAGGCCCTTTGTAAACTGTGCCTTGTACTAAACAGTGTTAATGTAAACCGTACACTGCTGTAAAATGAGTCTGTGTAATCAGTGCCCAGCAGTAAACAGTGTTTCTGTAAATCGTACTCTGCTGTAAACAACGTCTGTGTAATCAGTGGACTACACTAAACAGTGTTAATGTAAACCGTACACTGCTGCAAACAATGCCTTACAGTAAACAGTGTTAATGTAAACCGTACACTGTTGTAAACATTCTATGCAAACAGTGCCTAAAGTAAACATAGTCAATTTAAACAGTGCCCTACAGTAAACAATGTTTCAACCGGACATTGCTGTAAACAGAGTCTATCTGAACCGGACCTGCAGTGAAAAGTGTTTATGTGAACTGTACATTGTTGTAAACATAGTCTATGTCAACAGCGCACTACAGTAAACAGTGTGTATGTAAACCGTACACTGCTGTAAAGTCGACGTAAACAGTGCCCTACAGTAAACGGTGTTTATGTAAACCGTACACTGCTATGAATAGTATATGCAAGAAGTGCATACTGTAAACAGTGTTTATGTGAACCGCACCCTACTGTAAAAAGAGTCTGTGTAAACAGTGCCATACAAGATTGCTGACCATACAACTGTATTGGGTAGGATCACGAACAGCGAAGAGTCAGAATACTGGACGGAGAGAGAACCTAGTGGTGTGGTTTAACGACAATAATCTCACCCTGAATGTCAGCAAAACTGAAAAGCTGGTCATTGACTTCAGGAAGTGAAGTATTTTATACACCCCTCTCTGCATCAACGAAGCCGTGGTGGAGATGGTTGACAGCTTCAAACTATTAGGTGTGCACATACAGAACATATGTCCTGGTCCACGCTAAGACCAAGAAAGCACTACAGCGCCTATACTTCCTCAGGAAACTAAGAAAAATCGGCATGTCCACACTGACTCTTACCGATTTTAGTAGATGCACCAGAGAAAGCATCCTATCTGGCAGCAGCATAGCCTGGTATAGCAAATACTCGACCTAAGTCCGTAAGAAACTAAAGACAGTCGTGAACATATCCAGTCCATCACACGAACTCACCTCCCATCCATTGACTCTGTCTACACCTACCGCTGCCGTGAAAGTGGACAGCAGAATCAAAGACCCCTCCCACCCGGCCTACTCACACTTGCAACCTCGTTCATCTGGCAGGAGATACAGAAGTCTGAGAACATGCACGAACAGATTCAAAAACAGCTTCATTCCCGCTGTTACCAGACTCCTAAACGAACCGGACTGGTCTGATCTATTTGCACGCTTCTCCACTGAGTAATACGACACCTGTGTGCTTCACCCGATGCCAGTGCCTGTCTATTTACATGGTGCATTTTATGTTTACCCGATGTATTTTCTTTTCATTTACAGAATAATCGGTCAGAACTGTACGCAGAACAATGCGGGTCACTGTACCCCGGTACACGTCACAATAAGCCATTCCAATCCATTCCAGCTCTGCCCAATAACCAAAAGCCTGGGTTCCAGGATGTGCACGACTGCTGCAGTCATGGATAAAGAAAAATCTTAGGTTGAAGGACAACAAAAATTCTAGGACCAGAGATGCAATTAGGCATTGCAAAAGCTTGGGCGAATGCAATTTTGTTTGGATTAAGGAGATTCCCTGAGGAGTTACTTATCACACTTTGTCAATTGTTCACCACTTAAATGGAGGAAATGTGCATTAAGAATATTTTCTTCATGGATTATCTCATTTTTGAATTTAAGACGCGGATGTTTACTCAAGCAAATTAATGAATCCATTTTGTGTTTTTCACGTGACACACTGTACGCCATATCTGCAAGAACTCTCAAGATGTTCTACACCATCCAGGACCAAGCATCCCGCTTGATTGCTCCCCCTTCCAGAAACATTGAATCCCTCAACTGCGGACGCACAGTGGCAGCCCTGCACACCATCCCATAATGCATTGCGGTAACTCATCAAGGATCCTGAGCCAGCACCTTCCAAATCCACAACCACTATCCTCTGGAAGGACAACAAAAGGCCGTAGGTGGAGGTTTTCCCTCAAGTCACTCACAATTCCCACTTGGATTCATATAATCGTTCCTTCACGGTCCCGGAAAAAAATCCTGAAACTCCCTCCTAAACGCACGGTGGGTGTACCTGCGCCTCATGGATTGCAACGGTTCAAGAAGGCAGCTCACCACCACTTTCTTGAGAAGAACTAGAGATGGGAATTAAATACTGCCCGAACCAGCAACTCGCAAATCCCATAACAGTGATCGCTTTAACGCTTTGAATTTCTGGCAGCTGGTTTAGCACAGTGGGCTAAACAGCTGGCTTCTAATGCAGAACAATGTCAGCAGCGCAGCTTCAATTCCGGAAACAGCCTCCTCGAAAAGGCGGTGGAATGTGACAACTAGGCATTTTTCACAGTAACTTCATTGAAGCCTACTTGTGACAATAAACGATTGCTATTATTATTATGAACCGTTTTGAATTCTTCCGGTGGAGGGCATCATGTTACTTCTGCTTCAGAGGAACCTGGATCTAAAGTATTTCTAACAACAGGACTCCTGGTACACAGAAACAATGTGCTTGATGCAGTAAAGTGGAAGGGAGTGGGGTGCAATCTAACCTGGCTTCAAACGCTCTGCCCCTTTCTCTGTTTCACACTCCCCTTTGTTCTATTTCTGTTTCTGTCTTCTTTCTCTTGGTATCGGGTGAAGGCTTTATTTCCTGCAGTTCTCCTGAGCAGAATAATATTCAACATCTTTTTGTGACTTTGTTGCTTTTTGGAACCACTGCAAACATGAAGTGTACTTGGAATTTCACAACACTGAAGGAGGATATTTGCTCCATCAGTACTGTGTCTGTGCCCATCATTACTGTGATACAGACACAGGGTTAGGACATTGAATACAGGAGTTGGGACGTCTAATTGAAGTTTCAAACGACATTAGTAATGTCACACTTGAAATACGGTGCATATTTCTGTTATAGAAACGACATTATTAAAACAGAAAAATGGGAATTTTTAACACTGAAGGCGTTGAGTGTCTGGAACGATCTGTAATTGGCAGTAATCGAGGCGGTTACAATTTTGCTTTTAGAAACGTTTTGATAGTTAAATGGGTAAGATGAGTACAGCGGGATATGGGTGAAATGAGGGCAATTGGGACAGGCTAAGTGGTAAAAACTGAGCGACATTTGCACGTTGAACCTACGGGCCTGTTTCCATGCTGCAAACCTGTATGACTCTATCCCACCTTCCATCTCTGGAATGCAACAGATTGGAGCACACCCTGTCCAAATCCGTTTGAAATGTTGCTGTGGGTGTCTCCATCCATTATTTTTATGGACAATGATCTTTAAAGGAATGAAAGGATCTGAGGAACAGGCCGGATATTACATTGAGGCAGAAGCTCAGCTGTGATCAAGTTGAATGGTGGAAGAGGAGTCAGTGGCCGTGTGGTCTCCCCATGTTGTCACTGGTTATCAGTTCCAGTTGTCACATTACTTGCTGATGGATATGGCTGCAAGATAAGATTTCTAAGTTACATCCAAGAGTTCTTTCTATATTCATGGATACAGTTCATTTAGAGCCGCATTATCCGGACCTAACGGAATTTTAGACGTGTCGAACGGATCTCACAACTTCACCTTTTATATCCAATAACTCAGCCCCAGCGTATCCCAGCATCCCGAACGGTAAACTACTAACCGATTCCCACGGCGAGTGGTTCTGATGTGCACGGCCTGGGATTTCGGTGGAGGCAGATACAACAGTGGTTTCATAAGGGAATGGGAGTGACAAGAATCAAATGCATCCCTCTGGGGAAAGGCGTTCGAATGAGATTGAATGATCTTTTAATCCATATTGCCGCTGAGGTCAATCGGATTGAATGTCCTCCGTCGAAACGTCACGCACTTTTAAGTTATTTGGTGTCGCCTGGCTGTGAGATGGTATGGACCAACACCTGGAGTTTCCCCTCAATGTTACCCACCACGGGAGTATGATCACGGTAATGAGACCATAAGACCATAAGACATAGAAGCAGAATTAGGCCACTCGGCCCATCGAGTCTGCTCCGCCATTCAATCATGGTTGATATTTTTCTCATCCCTATTCTCCTGCCTTCTCCCCATAACCCCTGAACCCCTTATTAAACAAGAATCTATGTACCTCTGCCTTAAAGTCACTCGGTGAAATGGCCTCCACAGCCTTCTGCGGCAAAGGGTCCCACAGATTCACCACACTCTGGCTGAAAAAGAATCCTCGTCATCTCTGTTTTAAAGGATCGTCCCTTGAATCTGAGATGGTGCCCTCTGGTTCTAGTTTTTCCTACAAGTGGAAACACCCTCTCCACGTCCACTCTATCCAGGCCTCGCAGTATCTTCTACGTTTCAATGAGATCCCCTTTCATCCTTCTAAACTCCAACGAGTACAGACCCAGAACCCTCAAACGTTCCTCATACGACAAGTTCTTCATTCCAGGAATCATCCTTGTGACCCCCCCTCTGGACCCTTTCCAAGGCCAGCACATCCTTCCTGAGAGATGCCCAAATCTGCTCACAGTACTCCGAATGGGGCTTTATACATCCTCAGAATGCCTGGTCTTATTCTAGCCCTCCTGACATGAAAGCTAACATTGCATTTGCCTTCTTAACAGTTTTTCAAACTTTTTTTTCCAGGGACCCATGTTTAGCATACGACCAACCTTCGGGACCCACGCCGGCCGGCCATCGTGACCTAGGAAGGCAGTCATTCGTGACCCACCATTTTTGCTTACCTTTAATGCGAGAGCTGAGCCTGCTTGATCCTCACAATCTCAATCCAAGCAGGTTCACAGGGGGAGAGGGCTATGCACATTTCGGGTGCAGGATTCAGCCGGGTCCTTTGTGCCGTCTTCATCTTAGTGAGGACGGAAAATCCAACCTCGTACACGGAGGTCGTTGTGAAGGGCAAAAGCAACAAAATGCTTGTTTGGCTCAGGTCCGGATACTCCTCGGAGACGCTACTCCAAAATGCTGACAGTTTGATTGACTCGTGCCGTCTTTTTAATGCGCTGTCAAAACTAAGGCGCAGAAGTTCAGTCAGCTTCATTTGGAATCAGTCTATCCAGTCCATCCACACCTGCCTTACTAATGCTGTTTTCTTTGATGTCCCGTAGCAGTGTGGGGAACATGTAGTGATTTAGGCTTTGCATCGCAATTGCCAAACTGTCAATGAGTTTTGGAAAGCTGCGATTTCTTCACAGAGCCGAAAGCAATCACCATCCTTCTCTCGCTATTTGAGGTTCAGTTCATTTAGAATTGAAAAGATGATAGTTAGCATCCAAATTTCATCAGCAATCGAATCAGCCAGAGAGGACAATTTCTGGAGGAGGAAAGTGTGGAATTCGTACCTCAGTTCGTAAACTCCGAATATCTCCCCTGTTCAGTCATCATTACAGTAACTCTTCAAGCGAATGATGTCAACCGTCATTGGGATTGACTGATCGCTGTATCGATTCAATGCTTTAATGTAGTCTTAATGGTCAGCAAAACAGTTTCAGTCATCCTTCGAGGGCGACGATGTGATGAATTCCCATGGCTCTCATTATATCCCTTGCCAATCGTTCAGTTCAGTGTATAGTGAGACCATGAGGGGTATAGACTCTCTCCAGATCACGTGAGTAATGTTTATGGTTGCCAAAAAGATCGATAAAATAGCCTTTGTTCATCATCAGTGATCACCGCGCCAAAAGCCGCCACCATCCGCGATCTCACTTTGACCCCGAGTTCAGGTCCCAACACTCCGGGCCGCATGAGCACTGATGAACGCCACAACGGCTGGCCCCGTGATCCTCCCGACATCTGCCCGCGACCCACCTGCGTGTCGCCACCTCCACTTTGAAAATGCCTGCTTTATAAACATCGTATCCGTGCCTGAGGCCAGCGTCAGCTTTAGCTCACTGGTTACTTCACAGCATCAACTTAATTGTAAGTTCGGACCTGTCTCACCGTGGGCGCTGTCTGGCGTTTTTAATATTTCCAAAACATGTGTTTTGCACTGATGAAAACCAGACCCAGATTTCTAAATTAGAAGTAGGTGCATTTTTTAGAGGTTGCACTAAAATTAATTTTTAATGCGCCTTGTGCCACGTGTTTGCTTTCTGGTTCTCACTGCGGAAACCCAAGTTCGATTCCAGCTCCGCACAATTACTGACCTCTTTGATTTGATTAGAGTTATTATTCTCACATTATTAGTCGACAGTAAAAAGAATGGTTTCTTGCATGCTATACAGAGAACACATGCCGTACATAGGGAAGGAAGGAGCGACTGCAGAATGTAATGTTACAGTTCTTGCTCGGGTGTAGAGAAAAGATCAACTTAATACAAGGTTGGTCCATTTTAAAGTCTGATGGCAGCAGGGAAGAAGCTGTTCTTGAGTCGGTAGGTACGTGACCTCAATCTTTTGTGCATGTTTATTGACGGAAGAAGATGGAAGATAGTATGTCCGCGGTTCGTGGGGTCCTTAATTGTGCTGGCTGCCTTTCCAAGGCAGCGGGAATTATAGATACAGTCAATGGTTGGGAGGCTGGTTTGCGTGATGGATTGGGCTGCATTCATGACATTTTGTAGTTTCCTGCAGTGTTGGGGAAAAGCAGCATCCATACCAAGCTGTGATACAACCAGGAAGAATGCATCATATACTGCATCTGTTAAGGTTGGTGAGAGTCTTGCTGAAATGCCAAATTTCTTTTGTCTTCTGAGAAAGTAGAGTTGTTGGTGATCTTTCTTAACTATTGTATCGGCATGTGGGGACCAGGACAGGTTGTTGGTGATCTAAACACTTAAAAGATTGAAGGCTTTGAAGTTAATTCCCATTGATGTAGACCGGGGCATGTTCTCCTCTACGCTTCCTGAATTCGATGACAATCTCCTTCGTTTTGTTGACATTGAGGGAAAGATTATTTTCGTGTACCAGTTCGCCATATTCTCTAACACACTTTGTCAATTATTCACAACTTAAATGGAGGAAAAGTGCATTAAGGATATTTTCTTTATTGATTATCTGATTTTATAATTTAGAAACGAGATTATGTCGTGGGAGTGTGCCTTTAAGAGAGGTTTTGTCTCATCACATGGCTTCAGGTAATTTTGTGGGTAAAGCTGAGCTGCGGTTGTGTGATGTTTTTACTTTCGCTTTCAATTTTGATTATTGTGGACTCAGACAGAGAAACGAAGTGTTTTGGCCTGTTTATCTATTTTCACTATTAATATCTGACTCAGTAAACATTTTTTTATAGTTATCTGCTTTGGTAAATTAAAAAATATACAGTTTTCTCTCCGGAATGTTTTTAAACCTGATGAGACGAAATTAGAATCTCAGGAAAAGTCAGTCTTACTCAAGTGAGACAGCAGAGTGCTGGGCCACGCCCTTGAAATGTGGTTGGTCGTTCATGGGATTTTGCTTTGGATTTGGAACAGTTAAGGTGGAATTCATTGAGTATTATACATAGATTACTGTAGCTATGTGGTGTCGTTATTTTTGTAATTGATAATATTTTTTTCTGTGTTTGTTTATATACATATGTTAACTAAGTTCTTAGAATAAAGCTTGTGTTGATTAAAGTATTTAGGAAGACTGTTGAATCACACCTGAAGGGAAGGCTCTTGTGCTCATCCCAGCCAAATTCAACATCAAGATTGTCGGTCAGTTGGACTTCATAACATTGTTTGGAGTTTCTTAACCCTGACCTATAACAATTATTTACTCAGGCAAATGTAATAATCCAGTTTGTGTTCTGTACATGATACAGTGTTCCACATAATCACGAAAAGCACTCAAGTAGTTCGACACAAGACTGGACCAAGTATCGCGCTTGATTGCTCCCCCTTCCAGAAACATTCAATCCCTGCACCTCAAACGCACGGTGGCAGCCCTGTTTACCATCCGAAAATGCTGCACTGCAGTAAAACAACAACGTTCCTCACACATCAACTTCCAAACGCACGGCCACTATCATCTTGAAGGACAAGAACTCCCTAAAAGCACGTTGGGTATACCCTCACCTCACGGACAGCAGCGGATCAACAAGGCAGCTCACCGTCACTTACTGTGTCTGTGCCCATCATTACTGTTATACAGACACATGGTCAGAACATTGAATATAGGAGTTTGGACGCCTTGTTGAAGTTATACAAGACAGAAGTAAGTCTACACTTGGAATACTGTGTACAGTTCTGGTCTCACTATTATAGAGATGATATTATTAAACTAGAAATAGTGCAGAAACGTTACACAAGGATGCTAGCGGAAATTGATATTTTGAGTTATAAGGTGCGTTTGGTAGGCTGGGACCTTTTGCCCTGGAGTGTAGGAGGCATAGGGGTGAAATTCTCGAGGTCTATAATGTTAATAGAGCAGAGGTAATGTACATCGTCAACATATTTTCCCAAAGATAGGGGAGTGTAAAACAAGAGGTTTAAAGTTACAGTGTTCAGAGAGTAATTTCTTCACAAAGAGTGTGCTGAGTGTCTGGAACGAGTTGTCAGAGGAAGTAATGGAAGCGGGTACAATGTTGTCTTCTTAAGGGGATCAGGGCTTATGGGGAGAATGCAGAAGAATGGGGATGAAAATATCAGCCATTATTCAGAGGCGGAGCAGACTCGATGGGCCGAGTGGCCTAATTCTGCGCCTATGTCTGATGGTTTTATGGTCTTACGGTCTTTAAAAAAGCATTTCGAGAGCATATCCGAAAAATTGGTCTGGAGGGATGTTGGGCAAATGTTGGCAATTGAGACAAGCCTCGTGGTAAACATTGTGCGGCATGGATAAGTTGGGCCGAAGGGCCGATTTCCATGCTGTAAACCTCTCTGCCTCTGTAACCATATCCCACCTTCCAGATCTGTAACGCTGCAGATTCGAGCACTCCATCTCTATGCCCAAGTGATTTTGAAATTTTGCTGTGGGTGTCTGTCTGCCTTTATCATTCTCATGGACAATGGTCCCTGAGTGAATCAAAGGATCTGAGGAAAAGGCAGGAAATGACATTGAGGCAGAAACCCGATACCCAATTACAACACTGAGGGATCACCCGATACCCAATTACAACACTGAGGGAGCACCCGATACCCAATTACAACACTGAGGGAGCACCCAATACCCAATTACAACACTGAGGGAGCAGCCGATACCCAATTACAACACTGAGGGAGCACACGATAACCCAACATAGAGGCAGAAACAGAGAGTCAGGCAGTCAGAGAGAGGTAGAGACAGACCGACAGGTGAAGAGAGACAGGCAGCGCAGGGGGAGAGAGGCAGTGACAGAGAGACAGGCAGAGTCAGGCAGTCAGAGAGAGATAGAGACAGGCACAGACAGAAGATGGAGGCAGTGAGAGACAGATAGCCAGAGTCAGGCAGAGGCAGAGGGAGAGAGGCAAGCAGTGACTAACAGAATCAGGCAGTCAGAGAGAGGTAGAGACAGACCGACGGGGGGGGAGAGAGAGAGACAGACCGACAGACAGGGGAGAGAGAGAGAGACAGACAGAAGATAGAGGCAGAGAGAGAGAGAGAGACAGACAGACAGAGACAGACAGAGTCAGGCAGTCAGAGAGAGGTTGAGACAGACCGACATGGGGGGGGGAGAGACAGAGACAGGAACAGACAGAAGACGGAGGCAGTGAGAGAGAGACAGCCTGAGTCAGTCAGTCAGAGAGAGGTGGAGACAGACCGACAGGGGGAGAGAGACAGAGACAGAGACAGACAGATTCAGGCAGTCAGAGAGAGGTAGAGACAGACTGGCAGGGGGAGAGAGAGACAGACAGACAGACATGTTTGCACTACTGCCGGGGGGGCAAGGGGAGGGTGGGTAATCGCACCTTCGGACCAGCGATCGCCTAATTAGCCAGTGTGACTCCCCTGCCGTGCTGCAGCTAAGGAACCTGGTCGTGTTCTTCGACTTGGTTCAAGCGAACTCCCCATCCTGACTCCAACGCCATTATCCTTATGAGGCCAAGTGTGAGAATGCCCAAAGTCGACCAACTCTTCATTTCTATGGCGCAGCTGCCCTCGATCCCGCTGGAGTCGGATCACCACGCTGTGTCGGGAGGCTCGCTCCATCATCTGCGTACACGCAATTTAACAATCTGCTGCTGGAGGACGAGCGGTGCCTTGGCTCGTTTCGACACTTCCGGACTTGTTAGAGAAGGAAGCGGGCAGGCTTCCCGTCCTTGAGGCGAGGGTGGGACGTGGGCAAGACTCACGAGCTGGACTCAGACCGATGAGGACCCAGCTCTGCGACTGATGCAAAGACGTGCTGTCACACCTGCAACTTGTGAGGCTCCGTTGCGCATGCGTGAGGTGCCAGATCCAGATCCTCATGGACAGGCACTGTGCCTGTCACATCTTCCACTCGCTGGAAAAAAGGTGCGGTGTCCGTCGGCAGCCCCTTACGCGGCTGGCTGACGATGTGGCCCTCCATTTGGATCCGAGTGGCATCAGGGCCCAACATCAAAGTTGCAAGAGTACCCTCTTCTCCACGGACCCATCCAGCGAGAATGCTTGCAGAATCTTCTGGCAGACCTACCGCAAGTCAGCTTGGAGGGCGCCGAGAGACTTAATTCCCCTGTGTGGCTGGAGGAGCTGCCCACATCGCTCTCAATCTGATCCAGGGCGAAACCCATGGGCTAGAAGGAGTTCTACAGGGCGCTTTGAATAATGGGGGAGGGGGGGGGCGGATGTTTAATACAGCTCGTCGATCTCACTGAAGCCTGCACAATTTTGAGGAATTGATCAGTTCCCCTCCCCACTACGCGCTGCGTCTTTGAATGAGGGATTTCGCATTTTCAGGGCATGGGGTAATGTGGATAAAGGCTGACATCACTTTGCTTTTGGGATCCTGCTGCGTAGATTGTGCCTGCAGCCTTTCCCGCACTGAGACACTCCTCGAATGGATTTTGCCGATGAGCTACATGTGGATTACATCGTCTGTCCCTCATCCACCCCGCTGCCATTTCTCAATGCACATCATTGGGAAATAAGCAACATTGCGGCACAGCGTCAGTTTGTAAATTGCTCAGAAACTTATGTGAGAGTGAACATTTACCCAGATTCGCCCCTGGATGGGGCACAGAGCAGGCCTCAATGGCAGATTATTAAGATCACGTGCGAGAGTGGAGAGGACATGTGGAAGTCGAGCCCCAGAGAAATAGGGAGAGAGATAGTGAGTGAGAGGGTTAGAAAAATAGAGGGGAGAAGGAGATTAGAAACAGCGACGGGCAGAGATAAAGGAGAGGCAAAGATAGGGGAGAGCGAGGGACATGCACTTAGCGTTGGGGAGAAACAGAGCGACGGGAGGCACACAGAGCACAGGGGAGACATACAGAGCGAGGGACAATATACAGAGCGAGGGGGCGAAATACAGATCGAGGGTCGATATACAGGTGGGAGTGTGTAAGGGAGGGTGAGCGTTGTGGGGTTGGGGAATTGAGTGTGGAGAGTGTGTTGCGGGCGGCAGGCGGTGAGGGTGGTGTGTGTTGTAGTGTTGGGGAATTGAGTGTGAAGGGTGTGTTGGTGGGGCTGGCGGTGAGGGTAGTGGGGGTGATGTGAGAGTGTTAGGGATGGTGAGGATTGTAGAGTTGGGGAATTGAGTGGGGAGAGTGTGTTGCGGGGGGCTGGCGGTGAGGGTGGTGTGAGAGTGTTGGGGTGGTGTGTGTTGTAGTGTTGGGGAATTGAGTGTGAAGGGTGTGTTGGTGCGGCTGGCGGTCAGGGTAGTGTGAGGGTGTTAGAAATAGTGAGAGTTGTAGTGTTGGGGCATTCAGTAGGCAGGGTGTGTTGGTGGTGATGGTGGAGGGGGTGATGTGAGAGTGTTAGGGATGGTGAGGATTGCAGTATTGGGGAATTGAGTGGGGAGGGCGTGTTGGTGGGGCCTGGCCGTGTGTGTGGTGTCAGGTGGTGTGGGTTGTAGTGTTGGGGAATTGATTGGGGATTGGTGGTGGGGCGCGACACGTTGCCCCATGCAAGACTGCTGACGTTCTGAAGAAGCCCGTCTTCCAAAAGAGCAATCTCCATTGTTATCCAGTCTGAGGCTGTGAAGCGGCAAGTATAATTGTCACCACTAAGGTGCCAGGTGATGATCGTCTCTAACAAACAACACTATAAGCATTGCCGCTTGACATTCAATGACATCATTGTCACAGCTTCAGCACTGTCAATATCTGGGAAGTAATAATTGGCTAGAAGTTCAACTACTGAACTATTGAAGTACTGTAGCTGCAGGAGCAGCTGAGAGAACTGTATTATTGCGGCGGGTATGTCACATTTCGTCTCCAACAAATCCTGCCCACACATTGGCATGTGCGCAAGTTAAAATTGTGATCTAATATGGCGCTTACCTGGACGAATACATGTCCAGTAACATTCAACCATTAAATAGCCAGAAATATCCTAGTGCGTCACTTATACGGATGTCCACACTAAATATATCACCTACATAGAATATCCTTGAAAGAGACACTTTAGAAATTTTAAACCTATTTACAGAATCGTCACAGTACATGGAAGGACATGACTGAAAAAGAATGCGACATAAATATATTAAAAGCTTTGATTAATGTCGAGCACATTTGCTTTTTGAATACAGCGGTTATGGTTACGGTTAATAGTCAATAGGGCATCACGGTGGAACAGTGGGTTAGTTCTGCTGCGTCACGGCGCCGAGGTCCCAGATTCGATCCCGCCTCTGGGTCACTGTCCATGTGGAGTTTGAATATTCTCCCCGTGTTTACGTGGGTTTCGCCCCCACAACCCAAAGATGTGCAAGCGAGGTGGATTGGCCACAATAAATTGTCCCTTAATTGGAAAAACTGAATTGGTTACTCTAAACTTATTTTTAAAAACTAGTTAATTAATGTTTCAGAATTAGCGTCTTGTGACATGAATCTACTCTCTCACGAAACGTCATATGTTTGTTCAATTAAAAGAAAACTCAGCTGAACTATGTTACGACATCACTATCCCAAGGCGATCCCACCAGATATAAGTTAAAATCTTTGGGCATACGTTACCTCAGAGTTCAGCACAGTACAACGGCAAGTGTCAAGAAGGCATCAATTACTTCACACTGGAAAATGCTGGAAACATTTGAAATGATCGCCAAAATATTCTACCTGATTCTGGCCATAATTGGTGTACCTGGTGAGTGACCATAAACCTTGATTTTGTGTAAATCTTTGTCTGAATTTTCCTGTGGTTTTACTTTGTGACAGATACAGTTACATATTTCGGGCACTGTTTCCAATCACCCGCTCGGTAAAATATTTTAGCTACAGTGAAATGTCTTGACGTTTATCTGTGCTTCTAGTCTGTTTCTCCAGCTTGTAATCAACACGTTTCTTACACAAAGGCTCCATGAATTATTAAGCTACTGTATTTATTGGGAAATTGTCCTATCTTGAATCAGATCGCATGGAAATCATACTCTCTGAAGCAAGTATAACTGGAAATCAGGCTTAAATACCAGTGAGTGCCGGGCACTTATGAAAGTAAAATCTCTGACACCACACAATGCGTGTTACTGGATGCACATGCCAGTGTAGAATTGTGCTGAGGGCAGATCACTTATCAAGGTGAAATCCCTGACACCGTACTTCACGTCTTACTGGGCGTATATGCCAGTGTAGAATTGTGCTGAAGGCGGGTCACTTTTCAGACGACAATGACTTGGCGCATTTTCCACAAGGTATGGGTCTACCTGTTTCCGGATATTTCCTGAGTAGGTCACTGACTGAAATAAATCCGTTATATTTTATTATTGCTCAATCGCTTTATTCCATGGAGTTGCCTCAGTGTTGTACCAATATAACCGTGTAAAACGGGAAAATATATGATGTTAGATGATGAAGTCGGTTAATGAATATATAACGTTTAAAAATTCATTTACGGGTAGAGGGTATCGCTGGGTAGACCAGAATTTTTTGCCCACCCTCGTTACCCTTCAGAAGGTGGTGGCCTTCTTGAATCTCTGCAATCCTTGAGGTTTAGGCACACGCACTGTGCTATTAGGGTGCGAGATCCAGGATGTTACCCCAGCGACAGTGAAGGAGCGACGATATATTTCCAAGTCAGGGTGGTGAGAGACATGGAGGGGAACCTCCAAGATTGGTGAGTTGGCTGGACGGCTGCCACTGTTCGTCACTGGTGGAGGGTTTGAATGTTTGTGGAAGGAGGAGCAATCACACGGACATGATTTCCCCTTGATCGTGTCGTGCTTCTTGAGTGTTGGTGGAGTTGGAATAATCCAGACGATTGGAGCGTATTCCATTACACTCGTAACTGGTGCCTTGTAGATGGTGGACCAGCTTTGGGGGGGGGGGGGGTCAGGAGGCGAGTTACACGCCCTAAGGTTCCGAGCCTTTGACCTGCCCTGGTAGCCACAGTATTAATGTAGCTAGTCCAGCTCAGTTTCTGATCAGTGATAACCCCCAGTATATAACGTGAAATGTCTCGATATATCTGTGCCTTCTATGACACTGCTTCAGCAGTTATGGCTACTTCCCGACATTGGTGGAAACCGACAGCATTCTTTAAGTAATGCTACCTTTTTTGCGTGTTTTATGTTTCTCTCCAACCTCTAGAAATTAACTATTTCCCTTTACTTGTCTTTTATAGTTTTCTATATTTGCTTTCAATGTTTTCTGAGACTCTCCCCTGGGCATCAAAACCTCGTGACATTGTGCAGACAGATAAATACCAAAGATTATTCTGTTTAAGTATTGCTCCGAACAAAATATTACACCTGTCACTCAATTATCGTGAAGTTAATTTATGATTTCAATGACCAGTGTGTACGGATATTCATCATCAGTATTTGTGTTCATCTCTGCTGTGGCATCCTTACTCCCGTCACTGTATTCTCACTTTGTAAGCATTTATATTCAATATCCATTGTTCATTCAATCCCTTTATCTTTTTTGTAAATATCACAAACGGTGATCGCAGTGTTGAGGCTTAAGGAAAACCTCTCTGAATGAACCTCATTTACACCGACTCCCTTTTTTCTTGCGCGGGGGGGGGGGGGGGGGGGTGGGGGGGGGCGGCGGTCGGTGTGTGACCAACTTGCTGTCCCTAATTACACTTGTTCTGTGATTAGTCATGATTCTGTCATGCTGCAATGACAAAATGCCTTTTTCACAGTTAAACTGATGTGCACCTGCTCAGATATTCTACAATTTATGATAGTAATACAACGATACTGGTAATGTTGCTCAATGAAGACCGTGTTTTTCGCAAATGTGCTGATGACACTATAGCGCACTGACACGTGTACAGTTCTTTGGGAATGTTATATCGTTAGTCAATCGTTTAATAACGTGTGTATCATTATGCATCAGAGAAGAATACCTCAGAGGTCGCCCCATTATATCGTAATGGTACTTTGGATTGAGTCAATCAAAATCGCAGTTATTTCCCTCTCTGAATAATTTACAAACACCTGGTAAAAATATGTTTCCGTTTTTGGATGGAAGTTCTTCTCTACTATTTGGCAGAGTGCCCCCCCTCCCCCACACCCCCACCCCTCCAAACCCCGCGATGACTCCTTTCTCCCGTGCTCAAGGAAAATGGTGATACTCACTGAGTGTGGTGGGTTCCTGGGATGTATTCTCATATGGATGGTGGAGTCAGACCCGGAGCTGACGTCTGACCCTCAGACGGATCAGATCAATGTGGAAGGTCAATTGGCCTCATAGCATTCTGCCAATGAGTGTGGTTAAATACCGGGGAAGCAGCTCTGATGGAATGAAGAAGGAGAAATATCTAAGGGATCCTGATGGGAAGTCCAGTCGTGATATATTTGGATCATAGGATTGTATCTGATCGAGTAAATGTGGACGAAAGTCGAGAGACCGTAAAATCCGTGTGGTGGCCTCTATCAGTGTGAACTGCATCAGGAGTGGGTTATCGATAGCGAGTGGAGTTTAATCCTGCCGATTTTAATTTCTAGGAAACGCCTGATGTTCATGGTGTTTCGGACCCAGGTTAAGGCATCTAATGTTCAGGTGGGGTCTGATCCTGAGGAAGGCATGGGCTGCGGGAATGAAGGATGACCGTGGTGAGATGAATTTATGTTGAGTGGCGTCATATATTGCAAGGGGTCTGATATTGGGTGGGAAGGCATATTATTCCCAACGAAGTTGTGATCATGTCCCTGGAATGGTCCTGAGGGGGTACTGATCCTGGGGAGGTCAGAGCAGTGCTGTGGGTGAACTCAGCAAGGATACTCTCCCTGAAGCGTGTTCAACGTAATAATTCAGCGGGGTGGTGGTCTTATCCCGATGATGTTCGGATTCTGAGCGGGACTGAATTGTGTGAGGCGAAAATGTGATGTTTCCTGATCCTTTAGGGTGATATGTCGTTGAGCGCGATCTCTTCCTGCATGTGTGAACATCCGTGCACTGGTCCTTAAGAACGTCTGTTAAAGCCAGTGACATAGTCCCGTGGGTGGTCATATCTTGACGATCAGTCATGCTAAGTTACCTGTCACAGGCGCCGGGAAGATGCTTGATCCCGAATTGGTTTCAAACCACAGGGTTCCCTGTGAAAGCGGGGAGATGGTACCTTTCTGGTAAAAACGCTGAGGATTTGATTGATTTATTGATTGGTTTATTGTCACATCTACCGAAGTACAGTAAAAAGTATGTTTTCTGCGGCCAAGGGAACGTATGCAGTACATTCGCAGTAGACAAAAGATCAAGCAACAGAGAACATTGACAATGGGTCATCAACACACAGTGGATGGTTGCAGTGCGCCTTAAGGGCCAAACAAAGCAAATAAAGGAGCATTTTTTCATCCGGGGGTATGAATGTTACTGTGCTCTAATAATGTGGAGCGGAGTGAAAGTTAGGAGTGTCTGACCATGAAGTATTTTTGATCACAAGGTGGAACACTACACCTGATGACGTCTGAATATCAATGTCGGCATTCTATCCAATATGGGAGTCTGATCCCAGGAATGGGCGGAGTTCTTAGCTTTGGGGAGCGACTGTTCTAGCGGTCTGGTCACTGGGCTAATAATCCAGAGACCTAGCGTAGGGCTCTGGGGGTCAGGGTTCGAAACACCTGAGACAGGTTTTGGAATTGAAAATCAGGAAATAAAAGTCTAATGATTACCATAAACCATTATTGATTGTAGTAAAAACCCATCAGGATCTCTCATATCCTTTAGGGAGGGATTTCTGCCATCCTTCCCTGATCTGGCTTACATCTGCCTCCAGACCCACAGCAATGCGATTAAATCTACAGTGGTTTGCAATGTTGCCTCACAGCACCAGGATCCCCAGTGAAATTCCGACCTCGGGGGACTCTCTGTGAGGAGTTTTCACTTTCTCTCCGTGTCTCCGCGGGTTTCCTCTGGGCTGGCCTCCCACAGTCCAATGATGCGCAGGTTTGTTCAATTGGCGATGCTAATCTGCCCTTAGTGGAAACTTAGTAGGTTGCTGGAGTAACGGGGACCAGTTGGGAGAGCTGACCTAGCGAGTGTGTTATTTCGGACGGCCTGTGCAGACAGGAAGGGTCGAATGGCCTCCTTCTGCACTGTTGCGATTCGATGATTGTATGAAACTTCGTCTGATCCTGGTGAGTGTGCCTGTTCCTAATGGGGACGGGGACTCACCCTGAAGGAAATGTAATTTACAGATTTGTCAATTTCAGGTAGCTGGATTCTGATCGGTGGAAAGGTCTGTTTCCGAGAACCATCTGGTCCTCGTATCTGTTGCAACCTTTGTCAGAGTTCAATTGATGACTGTTTGGACCATCACATGAGTGCTTGAGTTTGGTGATTGGCTCGATACGCTATAATCGGAATGGGGAACCGTGCCGTTGGTGGTGCCATATTTCTGCCTAAGCGTTGTTGATTGTAATACACAATCCTGCTTCTTTGAGTATGAGGTGAGTGTCCTGAGGTGAAAACACGGACAGCCAAATTTAGACTTGTGAAGCACACTATATCTTAGAATACAAATCTTTGAGAAACAGAAATTAGATGCATGAGTAGGCCATTCGGCCTTTCGAGAATGCACCATAATTCAATATGAGCATGGCTGATCATTCAACTTTAGTATCCCGTTCCCGCTTTCTCTCCATATCCCTTAATCCTTTAGCTCCAAGGACCTTGTCCAGCTCTCTTTGGAATATATGCAACGAACTGGCCCCAACAACTTTCTGAGATAGATAATTCCACAAGTTCACAACTCTGAGGCAAGCACCTATTTCTCATCTCAGTCCTGAATGCCTTACCCTGTATTCTTAGGCCGTGACCACGAGTTCTGCACGTCTCCAACATCGGAAACTTTCTTCCCGCACCGAGCCTGTCCAGCCCCATCAGGATTTGATATGTGTCTATGAGATGTCCGTTCATTATTCTAAACTCTGTTGAGTGTAAGCCCAGTCGATCCAGTCTTTCTTCATATGTCAGTCCTGCCATCCAGGGAATTAGTCTGGTGAAACTTCGCTGGACACCCTCAATAACAAGAATGTCCTTCCTCAATCAAGGAAACCAAAACTGCACACGATACCCAAGGTGTGACTTCACCAAGGCCCTGTATAACTGCAGCAACACATCCTTACTCTTAGGCTAAAATCCTCTCGCTATGAAGGCCAGCATGCCATTAGCTTTCCTTGCCTCCTACTGTAACTGCATGCCAACCATCAGCGACTGTTCCACCATGACACCCAGGTCTCGTTGCAATTCCCCATTTCCTGAACTCTCATCATATAGATAACAGTCGGCCTTCCTGTACTTCCCACCAAAGTGGGTAACGTCACACTTACCCACATTATATCGCATTTGATAAGTATGTTCCCACCCAGCCAGCCTGTCGAAATCACACTGCAGCCTCTTTGCAGCACACTTGCAGGCACCTTAGTGTCGTATGGAAATTTGAAGATATTGCATGAAATCCCTTCATGCAAATCATTGATGTATATTGCCAACAGCTGAGGCCACAGCACTGAACCGCTGTGCCACGAACCACTGCATGCCACTCAGCAAATAACCCGTTTTTTCCAACACTCCGCTTCCTGACTGCCAACCCATTCTCTATCACGTCAATACATTGCGCATAATCCCATGACCTCTATTTAACTCAATAATCTCTTGTCAAAAGCCTTCTTAAATTCCAACTTCCACTGGTTCACCGTTGTCTACTCCACTGGTCAGACCTTCAAACTATTCCAGAAGATTTGTGAAGCATCATTTTCCTGCAGTGAATCCCTGCTTATTTGGACCGATCCTGGCCCCATTTTCAAAATGCTCAGTTATTTAATTCTTACTAGTTTAGTCCAGTATTTTCCCCACTACCCATGTCAGGCTAACCGGTCTATAATTCCCCGTTTGCACTCTCCCCGCTTACTTAAAAAGAGTGGTTACATTAGCTACCCTCCAATACACTGGAACTCTTCCGGACTCTATTGAATGCTAGAAAATAATCATGAATGGTTGCACTTTTTCGAGGGCCACTTCCTTAAGTACTCTGGGATGTCGAGCATCAGGCCCTGGGGATTAATCTCAATGTCAATGCAATTTCCTGATTAATAAGGATTTCCTTCAGTTTCTCCTTCATGCTGGACCGTCTGTCCCCGGAAGGCTATAATTATCCTCCTTCGTGAATGGAGGTCGAAACTATTTCTCCAACTGGTCTGCCATCTCTTTGTTTCCCATTATGAATTCACCTGATTCGCACTGTAATGTGCGTACATTTGTCTTCACCACTCTTTGTCTCTTCGCTTATCTATAGTACATTTTGCAGTCACGTGTTATGTTCTGTGCACGCTTACTCTCGTACTCTGTTTTCCCCTTTACGAATTAAACCCTTTGTCCTCCTGTGCTGAAATTTATATTTCGCCCATTCCTTAGGCTTGCTGGTTTTTCTGATTATTCATATGCCTCCACTTTGGCTTTAGCACTATGCCTAATTTTTTTTAGCCATGGCTGAGTCACCTTCCCCGATGTACTCTTGCGCCAGACAGGGATGCACACTTGTTGAAGTTCATCTTTGTGTTCGCTAAATGTTTGCCATTGCCTATCCGCCGTCAACCCGTTCAGCATCATTTGCCAACTTCACCTAGCTAATGCACGTCTCGAACCATCAAAGTTAGCTTTCTTTAATTTCAGGCTCTATTCTCAGACTCAACTGTGGCACTCTCTATCTTAATCAATAACTCTACCTTATTAGGGTCACTCTTCCCTAAAGGAACTCGCACAACAACGTTGGTAATTAATATCGCTCATTGCACAATCTAGGATGGCCTGTTCTCCAGTTGGTTCCTCGACATATTGGTCGAGAAAACCATCCCTTAAACTTTCCACGAAATTAACCTCCATCGAATTGCTGCCAGTTCAATTAGGCTAATTAATATGCAGATTGATATCACCCATAATAACTGTTGTTCCCGTACTGCACGCATCTCTAATGTCCTGTTTGATGCCATCCCCAAACAACAACTGTTTTTTTGGTCTGCACTCAAATCCCACTGACGTTTTTGCCCTTCAGTGTTCCGCAGCTTCACCCATACAGATTTCACATCGTCAGGCTAATGTTCTTTGTTACTGTTGCGTGAATCTCCTCTTTAACCAGCAACGGTACCGCACCTCCCGTTCCTTTCCTTCTATTTTTCTGAATATTGAATACCACAGGACATTGGGTTCCTACCCTTGGTGACCATGGAGTCAGGTCTAGTGATCCCAATTATATCATCTCCGTTGATGATTGTCAGCGCAGAAAATTCATCAAACTTATTACAAATTCTCCTTGCAGACATAGAGCCTTCGTATATTCTTTTTGCCCATTTAGAATTATGATGTAATATGGCCCTTTTTCATTTTTGACTTTGGTTTCTCTGCCTTCCACTTTTCCTGTTACTGCCTTTTGTTTCTGTCCCCACCTTACTTCCATCCGATCTCCTGCATCGGTTCCTAACCCCTGCCATATTAGGTTTAACCCTCCACAACAGCACAACAAATTCTCCCCCGAGGACATCTGTTCCGGTCCTGCCCAGATGCAGACCATCCGTTTCGTATTGCTCCACCTCCCCCAGAGATGGTTCCAATGTCCTGAAATTTGAATCCTTCCCACTACCACCATCCCTCAAGCCTTCCCACTACAACCATCCCTCAAGCCACGTATTCATCTTAGCTATCCTGTCATTTCTACTTCACCAGCATGTGACACTGTTACTAATCCTGAGGTTCGACATTTGAGGTCCTGCTTTTTTAATTAAAAACCTTACTCCCTTATTTCAGCTTGTAGGACTTCATCCCGTTTCCTGCCTGTATCATTGGTCCCCACATGCACTACGGCAGACGTCTGTTCACACTCTCCCCCAGAATGACCTGCAGCTGCAACGAGACATCTTTGACCCTTGCACCTGGAAGACAACTTGCCATCCTAAATCTAGATTGGGGCCGCAGAAACGTCTATCTATTCCCGTCATAATTGAATCCCCTATCACTATAGCTCTGCCACTCTTTATCCTGCCCTCAAATTCAGCAGGGCGAGGCACGGTGCCATGAACCTGGCTGCTGCAGCCTATCACTTGTGAACCATCTCAAGACGCGGCACGTTGGACAGTGGTTAGCACAGATGCCTCATTAGTGCCAGCTAGACGGGTTCAATTCCGGGCTTGATTACTCTCTGCATGAGTTTGTACATTTTCCCCATTTCCGTGTGGTCTTCCGTCGGGTGCTCAGGTCTCATCACTCAGCCCAAAGATGTGCAGGTTCGGTGGATTTGCCATGCTAAACCGATTGTTGTTGTCCAAATGTTAGGTGGGGTAACTGTGGCATGGTGAGGAAGTGGCATTAGCTGCTCTTTCCGAGGGTTGATGAACAGTTGATGGGCCGAACAGCCTCCTTCTGGAGTGTGGGGGTTCCATTATCGTCTGTAAATTGCCAACACGTACCATGAGAGTAGTTGTCTGTCCGGCATTCCTCTAGTCTGCAGCAAAGCGGTTTGATATTAGGTGAGGGCTTAATTGAGATGTGTACGAACATGAGAACACAGGGATATTCCTCGGACGAGGCTATTGGTGCAGTAAGGCCCACTCTTCCATTCACAGTGTCGTGGTAGATAAGCTTCCACTTACCCAGTTTTCTGTAGAATACCAATCTCCCTTGTCATCATTAGGATCTCGAAACCTATCGACATCTTTCTTGAACATGCTTAGTCATTGTTAGTCTGTTGTCGCCTGGGTAACAATTCCAGTATTTAACTTCCCCTGTGTGAAAACCCTCGTGGGCAGCACGGTAGCCTTGTGGATAGCACAATTGCTTCACAGCTCCAGGGTCCCAGGTTCGATTCCGGCTTGGGTCACTGTCTGTGCGGAGTCTGCACATCCTCCCCGTGTGTGCGTGGGTTTCCTCCGGGTGCTCCGGTTTCCTCCCACAGTCCAAAGATGTGCAGGTTAGGTGGATTGGCCATGATAAATTGCCCTTAGTGTTCAAAATTGCCCTGAGTGTTGGGTGGGGTTACTGGGTTATGGGGATAGGGTGGAGGTGTTGACCTTGGGTAGGGTGCTCTTTCCAGGAGCCGGTGCAGACTCGATGGGCCGAATGGCCCCCTTCTGCACTGTAAATTCTATGAAATTCTATGAAATCACAGATTTAGGAAACATGCCAATGCTTCCAATGTATGTTGTGTCTCCCATTCTGGTCATCATGTCCACCCGAACACTATATCTACATCTAGCCAGTCAAACCCTGAACGAACTGTGCAAAGTCTAATGAGTACATCTGTTCTGCTTCGAAGCTCCAAGGACCAATTTCCCCAGTTTTCCCTCAGAAAATGATGTCCCACGCATGAGTCCCGTGAACTCACATTGCACGGCAATATATTAGCTACATCCTCCTTGAAGAATGAACTCGAAAGTTGTACACAACACTCCAATTAAAAGGATCTTCGTATTTGCAGCAGACATGCTGAATGATGCATTCAGCTTCCATTGGAATGTATGGGGTTATGGCATGTGGGATCCTAATTGCTTGTTGCATCTGTATGCTGATGAATAAGGCCACAGTTGTAAATAAGGACACGTAGACCAATTATGACAACAACAATTTCTGAACAATCGCTATTACTAAAAAGCTATTCCCTTCCATTATGTTTGTACAAACTGGATAACGTCACATGTATTCACACTATGTTCGATTTTCCATTCGTTGCACATTCACTTAGCCCCTCCATATATTCTTCAAATGTACTGCCATGCTCCTCCCTTCGCAAGCCAATTGATAAACACAATATCTATTCTGAAAATGGCTTCCTTCTGTGCTGTAGTGATTTTGCGAATCTATAATATGCTCACAAAATCCAACAGGTGTGTCAAAACTGATCCCTCTTAGATCCAAGTTGACTTCCCAACCAAATTATTTTTCAGTGATATCAGGTGCTTTATAACAGACTCTAACATTTTCTCTGCTATAGAAGTCCAACTAACAGGTCTGTAGGTCTCAGGTTTCTCTCTCGATCCATTTCTAAACAGTGGGGTAACGTTTCTGAATGTCTACTCTGCAGTTTTAATCTCTAACATATTCATCGTGTCCCAGAAACCTGTCATTTTTCAGCAAAACTGTCATTCGCAACTGTTGCAGATTTTGAACATATCGATCAACAACTTTCACTATGTTGAAATGTTCCTTTCTTACAGTTAATACCCTGGCAATTCTAATCCTGTCCCGTGGAAAGTGTGGCCTCTCTACTTGCACTACTCGCTACCTGGTGGCCATGGCAACTGCGGATCTACTGCTCATTATCACAGACGTTATTCTGAATCAGATCAATACATATTACATGCCATTGAGTTTTCTGGACATAACCCCTGTGTGCAGTGTTAAGGGTGTACTGCTGAGTGCAGCCAGGGACTGTTCTGTCTGGTTCACAGTTACGTTCTCCTTTGATCGGTTTGTGACCATCTGTTGCCAGAAAATGAGAGCAAAATATTGCACCGGGAACACTGCCGCTGTGGTTCTAGCAACAACCGGCATTCTGCTCTGCTTGAAAAACATCCCCTGGTACTTTACGTTTACACCTTACGTGATAGTAGGCAATACACCGTGGCTCTGTTACACAAAGGTAATAACTTTAACTGACCCAATTTGGCAAGGATTTTATTGGTTCGAACGGATTTTAACGCCAGTCCTCCCATTTGTTTTAATTCTGTTGCTCAATGCACTGACAGTCAGATATGTTTTAGTGACCAGTCGAGTACGTCAGGGACTGAGGGCTCAGAATAATGGAGAGAATCGCAGTGATCCAGAAATGGAGAGCAGAAGGAAGTCTATGATTTTACTCTTCAGCATATCTGGGACTTTCATACTTCTATGGTTGTTGAATGTTATATCTTTCTTGTACAAACACATTCGAGGAATCGTTTATTCAAACGAATCTGAAGCTATATGTCAATATGTGGGATGGATGCTGCGTAATTTAAGTTGCTGCTCAAACACATTTATTTACGGTGTCACTCAGTCAAAGTTCAGAGAGCAGGTCAAGAAGGCGGCAATGTATCCGGTTACATCAATTAATAAATTGGTCAACAAATATCACTTGTGATAGGATCTCACTGGCGAGAGTCAGTTGTACCAGTCGAACTAACTGAATTGAAGGTGCATCTACAAATTCGCAACAGACAAACGGCATATAACAACGAGGAGTGAACATTTATAGGTAAGAAGTCGGGCCTGCTGGAGTGGATCAATCCCTACCGCCACTACTGACAGCCGCTTTCACCGAGCTGGGAGCACCAGGAACTGGCGACCGGCAGTCTCAGTAAAGGACAATGGTCCGTTGCTGCCGGGAGTTCCCTCAGCCAATCAGCCAGCTGTGACTGTGACCGACAGCTGTGACTGTCAGATCTCGGAAGTCATACTGCAAACATGCCTTCAGTCAGGAAGCAACATGCATCGCAGGCATTGTTTGAGGTTGCATTGTAATCCACAGCTGCATTCATTATGCATAGGTTTCCACCAGCTGGCTCTCAAATATCTGACGTCACGCTGGAGGTTCATTCATCCAGCAACCCACTCTCAGGCAATTTTTGACTTTGCGATGTGACTGATAGCTGCATTCACCAAACAGAATATTCAAACGTTTGACTGATAACCAATCCAGACATCCAGCTGTTCTTCCTTTGTAGCTTAGCCAATCAGGCAGCTCTGCCGAGTGAAATAAAACCATTTGATCTTCTGAATCTTTCTTGCTCCCTACTATTACAGACGCACATGTGGAAGAAATTATTCGGAGTCCCGTTTAACATTTTTACCATTTAGTTTATATTTTTCATTAAAATTATTCCAAGGACAGGAAACACATTACACTGGTTGGAGATTTTGTCTAAAATGTAAGGGGAGACTGTTCAGGAAAGATGTTAGGAAACACCGCATCGCTCAATGGCAGGTAGCGGTTTACAACTCTCTCCACAACAGCAGTTGAAGTGAGAACAGTTGTTCATCTGAAATCAGAGACATGTAGATTTTAAAAGGAGGGATAATGGATGAATCGGGATATTGAGGCTATGGTCAAACGGAAGGAATCATATGATATACATAGTCATCCGGGATCACACGAATCCCTTCAAGAGTATCGGGCTTGTCGGAGTAAAGAGAGAAATAAGGAGGGCAAGAAGGGGACAGGAGATTGTCTTGGCAGATCAGGCAAAGGAAATTTTAAAAAAAGTTTTACGGATACATAGAGGGCAAAAGCGTGACTAGGGAGAGGGTAGGGCCTCTTCAGGATAAACAAGGTCAACTATGTGCAGATTCACAAGGGATTGGAGATGTCCAAAATGAATATTTATCCGTCAGTATTTGCTGCTGAGAATGCCACGAATGTTAGGGAAATAAAAAGCGATGTTTTGAGGAGTGCACATATTGCAGCGAAGTTGGTGCTGGAGGTATTAAAGCGCATAGAGATAGATAAATCCCAGGGACCTGATGAAATGTATCCCAGGGCGTTGCAGGGGACTCGTGAGGAAATTGCCACCCCTGGCTGAGATAATTGAATCACGACAGCCACAGGAGAGGCGCCTGAAGATTACATGGTATCAAATGTTATGCCCTTGTTTAAGAAGGGCTGTTGGGATAATCCCTGGAACTATAGACCGGTTAGCCTTACTTCTGTAGTGGGTAAATTGATATAAGGTATTCTCAGGAACAGGAGCTACAGACATTTAGACAGGCAAGGGCTAATTTGGGAAAGTTAGCATCGTTTTGTAAGGGGAAAGTAATTTCTCACGATTTTGACTGAGGTTTTTGAAGGAGTAACCAGGAAGGTAGATGAGGGCAGTCCTTTCGATGTTGTCTACATGGACATTAGTAAGGCCTTTGACAAAGTTCTGCATGGTAGGTTGTTGCAAAAGGTGACATCTCACGGAATCCAGCGGGAGGTAGCCAATTGGATACAAAATTGGCTTGGCGACCGAAATTGGCTGTGGAGGGTTCTTTCTCAAACTGGAGGCCTCTGGTCAGTGGTGTGCCTCAGGGATTGGTGCTGGGTCCACTGTTACTTATGATGTATATTAATGAGTTGGATGAGAATGTAGGAGGCATTTTTAGGAAGTTTGCAGACAACACCAAGATTGGGGCATAGTGGCTGGTGAAGAATGTAATATGAGCTTTCAACAGGATCTTGACCATTCGGGCAGTGGGCCGATGAATGTCAGATGCAGTTTAATTTGAATACATGTGAGGTGATGAATTGATTCCCATGGGCTGATAACATAGATGAAATCATGGCACGAACTACTGAGTTAATTGCAGGCATTTGACTCACCTCTCTTTGTGTGAAGAAATGTTTCCTTATCTCTGTCCGAAATCCCAGAATCCTCAGACTTTGACCGCTGGTTCTGTACACACCCACCATTGAGAACATCTTCCTTGCATGTACCCTATCTAGTCCTGTTAGACGGCTCGATGAGATCCCCCTATTTTTTCTTAACTCAAGCGAGAACAATCCGAACCTAGTCAATCTCTCCTTATATGCCAGTCACGCCATCCCTGGAATCAGCTTGGTAAACATTCGCATGCACTCCTAAGAGAGCGAGAACATCATCCCTCAGAAAGGAAGACCAAAACTGCACACAATATTCTAGGTGTGGCCTCACCATGGGCCTGTATAATTGCAGCAACGCATCCCTTTGTCTAGACTTGAATCCTCTCACAATGAAGGGCAACCTACCATTAGCCTTCTTTACCGCCTGCTGCACCTGCATGCTTACCATCAGCGATTGATGCACAAGGACAAACAGCTCCCGCTGCGCACTCCCCTCTCCCAATTTACAGCCATTACATTGCCTTCCTGTTTTTGCTTCCAAAGTGAATAACCGCACACTTATCCAAATCATCTCCCATTGATTTGCCCACTCACCCAACATGTCCAGATCATGCTGTAGGATCTCTTCCTTCTTGGCACAGTTCGCCATCCCACCCAACGTAGTATCATCTGCAAACTTTAAGATGTTACATTTTGCTCCCGGATCCAAATCATTAATATATATTGTGAATTGTTGGGGTCCCAGCACCGATCACTGTGGAACTCCTCTAATTCCTGCCTGTCAATTTCACAATGACTCATTGATTCCTACTCGTTATTTGTTCTCTGCCAATCAGTTTTCTAGCCACCTCAATACACTTACCCCTATCCATGCGCTTTAATTTCGCACAATTATCTCTTCAGCGGGACTTTGTAAAACGCTTCCTGAAATTCCAAATATTACGACATCGACTGGCTCCACCTTGTCAACTGTACTGATTACATCTTTAAAGAATTCCAACTGATTTGTCAAGCATGATTTTCCCTTCATAAATCCACGCTGACTCAGAGTGATCCTGCCACTTCTTACGAAATGTTCCGGTATAAAATCCTTGATAATGGATCCAAGAATTGTCCGCACTCCCAATGTTAGGCTTCCTGGTCTATAATTCCCTGATTTCTCTCTACCTCCCTTTTTGAATATTGGAGTGACATTGGCAACATTCCAATCTGCGGGGACTGTTCCAGAGTCGAGAGAATCCCGGAAGATGACAACCAATTAATCCAATATTTTCAGAGCCACTTCCTCAAGCACTCTGGGACAAAGTTTATCACGCTCTGGGGATTTATCCGCCTTCAATCCCATCAATTTCCCCAGCACGATTTCTCTACCCATATTGATCTCCCTCAGTTCTTTCCTTTCAGTAAACCTTTCATTCTCTAACATTTCCGGGATCTGATGTGTGTCCTCTTTTGTGAAGACAAAACCAAAGTATGTATTCAATTGCTGAGCCATTTCTTTGTCCCTTGTTATGCATTCCACTGTTTCAGTCTGTAGGGTACCTACATATGCTGGTTACAATTCAGATGACTAACATGCAATAACATGAGCAGAAATGAATTACTTTAATTGCAGCTGCAAAATTTTACTTGTTCCTGTAAGCTTGATTTTGGGATTAGTTTCCCGGTAATTCAAAATTAGCTGGCCAAATTAAAGACCCGATGAAGATCGATGCACACGGTCTTGTGACACAGGAAGATAATTGGCTAATCGGGTCCATGCAACGAGAAGTCCTTCAGAGATACTTGGTGAACCGGCCTTGGGTTGGGGTCGTGTAGGGATGGGAAGGGATGCGGTAGGGAACGGCGCAGGAGCACCAAATTAATTAGGACGATTTTTACATGAGCAGGAGGAACTGTTATCGAGATGCAATTGGAAAGAGGAGGAAAAGGAATACAGGGGCTTGTAATGGTACATGACACAACATCTCCGGATTAAGTAAGTGACCTGTAACGGGCTCACTCGGAGTAGTGAGTGGCACATTGAAGCAAAAATGAACACAGTTCCTGAAGCATGGACCGTGCAAGGAAATTTGACGCACAGCATTAAACGAGTCAACCACTGCAAACTGCACAAACAATTAAATGAACACTTGTGTGTGTGATTATATCCCATGGACTGAATTGTTTCAAAAAAGCTTCTGATAAGCACTTTCTAGGGTGGGGGGGGGGGAGTAGAGACAAACACAAAGAACGTGTGCCTCACCAGCGGGGCTTAGATCCGGGGAATCATACCTAACATCCAAAATTTCGACGGTAACAATCACACATTTCGATCGTTTATTAATGTCAGTGTACACATTCTGCTCAGGAAGAAAGTAAAGAAAGTGTTACAAGATTAATAAGTGTATTGGTGAACATCAGAAATAAGGCCCAGTTGTGTATTTAATTTCATTGTTCCGTGCCTCGAGCGGTTCAACCTACAGTTAGATTTGTGCTGGACAGAGCTAGTTTTATGCATGGCAGTTGGGTAAAATCCAATTGTCTTCCTGTTGTATTTTGCTAGGACTGCAGCGTGAAGGGTAATTGAATAGACGAGCAGCGTTATTACAGTGTCTGAGCAACGGGCCTTGTTTGGTAGATAAACGCCCCTTTGTCATTACTTACACTGGAAGGCCGAGCAGTTGGACATGTGGGCAGAGGGAGAAGGCAGCTCCCACAGTCCTTCTAGAACTACATGGTGGAACAGCTCTTTCAGTCTTGCAGGAAGAAAAGCCATACAATGAAGTAAACGTATATAAAGTCCAATGCAGAACAGAGGAAGCTGGCAACATGGACAGGTTACTCCAGTAAAAGCCACACCGCACTGAAAATAACATTATATTTTGCAAGGCTGATATATATCTGCACTACTTCAGAACATGGGAATTCGGAGCCGAAGGAGGAAATTCAACTGTTCGACCCTGCTCCACCATTCTATCAGTTCGTGGCTGAATTCTTCCTGACCTCAAATCCTCCTCCCTGGCTGTTCAACATATCTCTTTACCACGTTTATTAAAAATCAGAAATGTATATAAAACCTTCTTGAAAGCATTTCATGAGTCAGACTCCACCGTACTGTGGGGCAGGGAACTCCATAGATTCACCACCCAGTTCGCGAAGGATTTTCAACTCACATCAGTTTGAAGTCTACCGCCTCTCAACCCCAACCTGTGATGTATCGTTCTAGAGTGCACTACAGGGTGCGTTGGGGGGGGGGGGGGCTTTGGTCTGGGTTCAGTTTCTCAATCTTTTTTCGTATGTTACACACCTCTAGCAGGCCCCTTTCACGCTTCTAAACTCCAGCGATTGTGAGGCTAAACTGTTTAATCGCTCCTCATACGTCAACTCTTTCACCCCCGGAGTCAATCTGGAGAACCTGCTCTTAACTGCCTCCATTGCCACCTCTTCGTTCCCCAAATTAGGTATCCCAAACTGGACACAATGCATCAGATGAGGTCTCACCAACATCCTATACAATTCTAGCAACACTGCTTCACTTTTATACTCCAGTCGTTTTGCAATTCGCCTTTTTAATTACATGCTGTACCTGCGTACAATTTTTGTTAAAGTCCTGAACACACACAGCCCGATCCCTCTGCCCAGGCACACCTTGAATTTGCTTTCCATTTAGATAATAATTTGTCTTCCTATTTTTCGGCCAAAGATGATAACCTCAAACGTTTTCACGTTAACTTCATTCACCATATTTTGGCCCAATGTCCTAACCTATCTATATCCGCGTGCAAAATCGGTATCTCCTTTTCACTGCCTGCTTTCCCAGCTATTCTAGTATCATCCGCAAATTTTGCTATGTTAAACTCTGTCCCTGCTTGCAGATCATTTATATAGATTGTAAACAGTTCATGTTCGAGGACCGACCTCTGCGGCAGCATACCTGGTACAGTTCACCAGCCAAATAAGGATCCATGTATGTCGACACTTTGATTTCTGTCAGTCAGCCAATCATCAATCAAATCTCATACTTTGCCCCAATCCCCTATGATCTAACATTCTAGTTCAGTCTTTTATATGGCTCCTTGTGTAACGCCTTCTGGAAGTCCAGACACAACACACCACAGCTTCCCCATTATCCACTTTGCTGGTTACTTCTTGAAGAAACTGAAGCAAGCTTGTCACGCATATATTATTCTCTATAAAACCAGGGTGACAATGGTGTATTGAGCTTTGTCTTTCCAACTGTTTCGTCATCTCCTCCTTAATTATTGATTCCAGCAAATTCACCACCACAGAGGTCAACATTACTGGTCTTTAGTCTCCTCCTTTTTCCCCCTCTATCCCATTTGGAATAGCGAGATCAGTTAAAAATTAGAAAATTATGATATCGCCCTCACTGACAATGAGTGGCAAATGGCTCAAATTGCTTAACTCGATGAGAAAATCACTTCCGTTGCAAAATAAGCATCTGGGAAAAAGTAGAAAATTATGATCTCCACCTCACTGACAACAAATGGCAAATCAGTGAAAATGCTTCAATTGATGAGAAAATCACTTTGAATGTAAAATAAGCATCTGGTAAAAAGTAGAAAATGATGATATCCTCCTCACTTACAACACATGGCACCTATTGCTTAACTCGATCAGAACATCACTATGGTTGCAAAACACACATTTGACAAAAATTAGAAAATTATGATACCAGCCTCACTGCAAAGAAATCGCAAATCACACAACATGCTTCAATCGATCAGAAAATCAACAGTGTTAGAACGTTAGCATCTGGCAAAAAGTAGAAAATTACTAAGTCACACCATCTGAATACAAATGGCAAATGACTCAAAAAGCTTAACTCGATCAGAAAATCACATTAGTTGCAAACACAGAGCTGACAATAAGTAGTAAATTATGATCTCAGCCTCACTGAAAAAAATGGCAAATAACTGAAAAGGCTTCAATCAATGATAATATCACCTTGGTTGCAAAATAAGCATCTGCCAAAAGTAGAAAATTATGATATCCACCTGACAGAAAACAAAAGGCAAATGGTTCAATATGTTCAACTGGATGAGCACATCGCTTTGGTTGCAAAACACGCATTTGACAAAAAGTATAAACATCTGATATCCGCCTCAATGTAAATAAATGGTAAATGGCGAAACATGCTTCAATCGATGAGAACATCACTTTGGTTGCAGAATAAGCATTTTGGAAAATAGGAGAACATTATTATGATATCCGCCTCACTGACCACAAGTGGCAAATAAGTAAAAATGAGAAAATCACATAGGGGGCAAAACATGCATTTGAAAAAAAAAGTAGAAAATTATGAAATCAACCCCACTGAAAACAAATGGCAAATAACTCAAAATGCTTCAATCAATGAGAAAATCACTTCAGTTGCAAAAACGCATCTGGGACTTAGTGGAAAATTATGATATCAGCCTCACTGAAAACATATATGCAATAACTCAAAATGCTTTAATCGACGAGAAAATAACTTTGGTTGCAAATAAGCATCTGGCAAACAGTAGAAAATGATGATACCTGCCTCACTGACAGCAAAGTCAAAACGTTCAGAGGAGGATGAGCCGTCTCTGTCAGGGAGAGAACCTGAGAACATCTAAGACACTCAGAAGGTAAGAAGGTAAGCAAGTGATTTTTACTCATTTTTACTTTTATACCTTTTTCAAATTGTGTGTGTCGGGGCGGGGGGGGGGGGGGGGTGGAACTGAAGAAGTGACAGCACAGAAAAGCCGTGACCTGAGTGGCTGGGTGGGAATCTACAGTAAATTAAAAAAATTCCGCATTGGTAACTCATTAAACATAATTACTTAATTATAATTTAGAGGGGTACATAAGCCAGAGATCGGAGAGTACTATATTTAGCTTTCACATTTATATTAGAAATCTAGTGCTAGGAAACAGATAGTTAACAGTAACTTTAAAAAAAAATGTTTTTATAAATTTAAACTTTTAATTTTAATTAAATGATTCAATGTCAGTTAGAGGGGTGCAGTGATCTGACTGTGAGATGTGGCAGGTCCGGGAGGCTTCCAGCGTCCCGGATGGCGTCTCTGCAGAAAGTGCACCCAACTGGAGCGCCTCACAGACCGCATGGTTCGGTTGGAGCAGCAAGTGGATGCACTTAAGAGCATGCAGGTGGCGGAAAGCGTCATAGATCGCAGTTATATAAATGTGGTCGCACCCAAGGTGCAGGCAGAGAAATGGGTGACAACCAGAAAGGGCAGGCAGTCAGTGCAGGAATCCCCTGTGGTTGTCCCCCTCTCGAACAGGTATACCCCTTTGGATACTGTCGGGGGGATAGCCTATCAGGGGAAAACAGCAGCAGCCAGAGCAGTGGCACCACGGCTGGCTCTGATGTTCAGAAGGGAGGGTCAAAGTGCAGAAGAGCAATAGTCATCGGGGAGTCTATAGTCAGGGGCACAGATAGGCGCTTCTGTGGACGTGATTTTTTTTTCTGTTTCTAATTTGTTTGTATTAGTATCGGGTGAAGATTTAATTAGCTGTGGTTCTCTTGAGCAAGATATTCTTCTACATTTTTTCAAGTCAGATACATTCTGCGACTTTGCTGCTTTTTTCAACCACAGCAAACGTGATTAATAATTGGAAATTCACAACACTGAAGGAGGGTCTTTGTTCCACAATTACTGTGTCTGCCCATTATTACTATTATACAGATACATGGTCAGATAATTGAACACAGGAGTTGGGATGTCTTGCTGAAGTTCTACAAGACGTTGGGAAGGACACACTTATAATACTATGTACAGTTCTGGTCACCCTAATATAGAAACGATATTATTAACCTAGAAAGAGAGCAGAAAATATTTGCTAGGCAGCTACCGGATTTGATGGTTTGAGTTATAAGGAGCTGTTAAACTGGCATATTTTTCTTGGAGCCGAGGGGTGATCTTGACGACGGCTATAAAATAATGGTGGTGGGGGCGGGGGGGGGGCATGCATCGGGTAGATTATCCCAAAGGTAGTGGAGTCCAAATCTAGAGCGCGTAGGGTTAAGGTGAGAGGGGGGAGATACCCATTGTTTCACACAGAGGGTGGTGAGTGTCTGGAACGAGCTGGCAGAGGCAGTAGTAGAGGCGTCTACAATGTTGCCTTTTAAAAAGCATTTAAATAGTTATATGGAAAAAATGGGTATAGAGGAAGATGACCAAATGTGGGCAATTGGACAGGATTTGTGTAGTATAAACTGGGCGACATGCACAAGTTAGGCCGAAGGACCTATTTATATCATGTAAACGTCTCTGACTCTATTACCTGCCCCACCTTCCAGCTCTGCCTCGCTGCAGATTCGAGCACTCCATCTATATGTCCAAATCGGTTTGAATGCCTGCCTCCATTTTTCTTCGCAATAGTGAAATTTGAGGGAACGAAAGTATCTGAGGAACAGGCAGGAAATGACATTAAGACAGAAGCTCAACTGTGATCAAACTGAATGTTTTGACTGGAGTGAGTGGTCGTGTCGTCTCCCTATGTTGTCATTTGCTATCAGTTCCAGTTGCCACAGTACTCGCAGATGAATATAACTGCGAGATAAGGTTTTTAAGTTACATCTTTCCAACAATTATTTCAATGTTCTGGGATAGATTTCAATTATCTTGTCCGCACTGCCTGTGAGATTGGTGGAGGCAGATACAACAGTGGCTTTCAAATGTCAATGCGAGAAACGTCAGCAATGAAATGCATGCCTCTGTGGAAAGGTCGGTCGAGTGGGATTGAATGATCTGCTAATCTAATGAACCACTGAGGTTAAACGGAATGAATGTCCTCCATCGGTACTTCACGCACTTTTAAATTTTCGGTCACGTCTGGCTGTGACATGATGTGCACCAACACCTGGAGTCTCGCCTCAGTGTTGCCCACCACTGCGAGTATGATCACGGAAATCCTTTATATACAACGTGTCCATGTGTGACGACCGCGTCAGCTTTAGCTCACTGGTTACTTCACAACATCAACTTAATTGGAAGTTCGAACCTGTCTCACCGTCGGCGCTGTCTGGCGTTTTTCACATTTCCAAAACATGTGTGTTGCATAAATAAAAACAGCAGCACATTTATAATTAGAAGAAGGTGTTTTTTTTTCAGAGATTGCATTATTTTGTTTAAAAAATAGCCTTGTGCTTCCTGTTCACTTTCTGATCTCACACTGCAGAAACCCAAGTTCGATTCCAGATCTGAACAATAACTGACCTATCAAACTTTGTCAATTACTCACAACCTAAATGGAAGAAAAGAGCATTAACGATTATCTGTGATAGGTTCCTTGAAATTTCGGAACAAGATTGGTTACGCAGGCAAATTGATTAATCCATTTTCTTCGACGTGAAACGCTGCTCCCCAGATCTCCAAGAACACTCAGTGAGTTCGGAAGCACCAAGCAGTGCGCTTGATTGCTCCTCCTGCCAGAGGCATTCAATCCCTCCGCCACAGACATCCCAAAATGCACCGCTATAACTCAACAATGTTCCTCGTCAATTGTTCCTCAGGCAGCGCCTCCACACCTCCGACCACTATCATTTTGAAGAACTAGACAAGCCCCTACTTGGGCCAATCACCAACTGGAATTTCCACTCCAGAGATTGCATTATTCTGTTTTAAAAGGAACCTTGTGCCATCTGTTCACTTTCTGATCTCACACTGCGGAAACCCAAGTTCGATTCCAGCTCTGTACAATAATGACCTGTCCCACTTTGTCAATTACTCAGCCGAAATGGAGGAAAAGTGCATTAACGATTATCTATGATAGGTTCCTTGAAATTTCGGAACAAGATTGGTTACGCAGGCAAATTGATTACTCCATTTCCCTCGACGTGAAACGCTGCTCCCCCGATCTCCAAGAACACTCAGGGAGTTCGAAAGCACCCAGCACCAAGCAGTGCGTTTGATTGCTCCGCCTGCCACAAGCATTCAATCCCTCCGCCACAGCCATTCCAAAATGCACCGCCATAACTCAACAAAGTTCCTCGTCAATTGTTCCTCAGGCAGCGCCTCCACACCTCCGACCACTATCATTTTGAAGAACTAGACAAGCCCCTACTTGGGCCAATCACCAACTGGAATTTCCACTCCAAATCACTGACCACTCCCTCTTGCGACCATATAAATGTTCCTGCAGGTTAACGGGGAAAAATCATTTGGCTTCCTCCCTAAAAGCACTTTGAGTTTACCCAAACGTCAGGGCCAGCAACGATTCAAGGAGGTAGCTCACCACCACCATCTGAAAGGCAACTAGGGGTGGGCAATAAATTCTGTCCCAACCAGCAACTTTCACATCCAGTAAAAGTGATCTGTTTAATACATTGGAGCTTTGAATTTCTGGGGCCTGGGATGAACTGTTCTCGATTCTTTAAAAAAAAACATCGAGTATCCAATGCATTTTTTCCAATTACCTGGCAAGTTAGCGTGCCCAATCCATCTACCCTGCACATCTTTGGGTTGTGGGGAAGAAACCCACGCAAAAACGGGGAGAAAGTGCAAGCTCCACACGGAGGGTGACCCAGAGACGGAATCGAACCTGAAAGTTTGGCGGTGGCAGAAAGGATGTTTGATGCGGACCCGTCTAATGAGGTAGTTTGGGGTGAGGTTCGAAAGAGGAAAGGAGAGGTCACCCTGTTAGGGGTTTTCTATAGGCCTCCGAAAAGTTCCAGAGATGTAGAGGAAAGGATTGCAAAGATGTTTCTGGATAGGATTGAAAGCAACAGGGTAGTTGTTATGGGGGACTTTAACTTTCCAAATATTGACTGGAAACGCTATCGTTCGAGTACTTTAGATTGGTCCGTTTTTGCCCAATGTGTGCAGGAGGGTTTCCTGACACAGTAAGTAGATAGGCTAAAGAGAGGCGAGGCCATATTGGATTTGGTACTGGGCAATGAACCAGGACAGGTGTTAGATTTGGAGGTAGTGAGCACTTTGGTGATAGTGACCCCAATTCGATTACGTTTAGTGTAGTGATGGAAAGGGATAGGTATATACCGCAGAGGAAGAGTTATACCTGGTGGAAAGGCAATTATGATGCGATGAGGCAAGACTTAGGATGCATCGGATGGAGAGGAGAACAGCAGGGGATGGACACAATGGAAATGTGTAGCTTGTCCAAGGAACAGCTTCTGCGTGTCATTAATTATGTATGTACCTGTCAGGCAGGGAGGAAGTGGTCGAGCAAAGGAACCGTGGTTTACTAAAGCAGTCGAAACACTTGTCAAGTGGACGAAGGAGGCTTATGTAAAGATGAGACATGAAGGTTCAGTTAGGGCACTCGAGAGCAACACGTTAGCTAGAAAGGACGTAATGAAAGATCTAAGAAGAGCCAGGAGGGGCCATGAGCAGTCCTTGGCATGTATGATCAAGAATAACTCGAAAGCTTTCTATAGATATGTCAGGAATAAAAGCATGACTAGGGTAAGATTAAACCAGTCAAGGACAGTAGTGGGAAGTTGTGCGTGCAGTCCGAGGAGATAGGAGAGGTGCTAAATGAATATTTTTCGCCAGTATTCACACAGGAAAAAGACAATGTTGTCGAGGAGAATACTGAGATTCAGGCGACCAGACTAGATGGGCTTGAGGTTCATAAGGAGGAGGTGTTAGCAATTCTGGAAAGTGTGAAAATAGTTAAGTCCCCTGGGCCGGATGGGATTTATCATAGGATTCTCTGGGAAGCTAGGGAGGAGATTGCTGAGCCTTTGGCTTTGATCTGTAAGTCATCTGTGTCTACAGGAATAGTGCCAGAAGACTGGAGGATAGCAAATGTTGTCCCCTTGTTCAAGAAGGGGAGTAGAGACAACCCCGGTAACTATGGACCAGTGAACCTTGCTTCTGTTGTGAGCAATGTCTTGGAAAGGTTTATAAGAGATAGGGTGTATAGTCATCTGGAAAGGAATAATTTGATTAGAGATAGTCAACACGGGATTGTAAAGGGTAGGTCGTGCCTCACAAACCTTATTGAGTTCTTTGAGAAGGTGACCAAACAGCTGGATGAGGGTAAAGCAGTTGATGTGGTGTATATGGATTTCAGTAAAGCGTTTGATAAGGTTCCCCACGGTAGGCGACGTCAGAAAATACGGAGCCATGGAATTCAGGAAGATTTAGCAGTTTGGATCAGAAATTGGATCAGTCGGTGGAGTTGTGGACAGTGCGGAAGGATGTTACAAGTTACAGAGGGACATAGATAAGTTGCAGCGCTGGGCTGAGAGGTGGCAAATGGAGTTTAATGCAGAAAAGTGTGAGGTGATGAGCAGAGAGATCTCGGTGTCCATGTACATAGATCCCTGAAAGTTGCCACCCGGATGAGATGGGTGTTAAGAAGGCGTACGATGTGTTAGCTTTTATTGGTAGAGGGATTGAGTTTAGGAGCCATGAGGTCATGTTGCAGCTGTTCAAAACTCTGGCGCAGCCGCATTTGGAGTATTGCGTGCAATCCTGGTCGCCGCATTATCGGAAGGATGTGGAAGCATTGGAAAGGGTGCAGATGGGATTTACCAAAATGTTGCCTGGTATGGAAGGAAGATCTTATGAGGAAAGGCTGAGGGACTTGAGGCTGTTTTCGTTAGAGAGAAGAAGGTTAAGAGGTGACTTAATTGAGGCATACAAGATGATCAGAGGATTGGATAGGGTGGACAGTGATAACCTTCTTCGTCGGATGGCACGAGGGGACATAGCTTCAAATTGAGGGGAGATAGATATCGGAAAGATGTCAGCGGTAGGTTCTTTACTCAGGGAGTAGTAAGGGCGTGGAATGCCCTGCCTGCAACAGTTGTGGACTCGCCAACACTAAGGGCATTCAAATGGTCATTGGATAGACATATGGACGGTAAAGGTATAGTGTAGATGGGCTTTAGAGCGGTTTCACACGTCGGCGCAACATCGAGGCCCGAAGGGTCTGTACTGCGCTGTCATGTTCAATGTTCTATGTATTTGACATCTACATCCCTTCCCTCATCAATTAACTTTGTCACTTGCTCAAATAATTCTATTTGGTTTGTAAGACATGACCTTCCCTGCACAAACCCATGCTGCCTATCACTGATAAGTCTATTTTCTTCCAAATGTGAATATATCCTATCCTCAGAATCTTCTCCAACAGTTTGCTTACCACTGACGTCAAGCTCAAAAGTCTATAATTCCCTTGATTATCCCTGCTACCCTCCTTAAACAAAGGGACAACATTAGCAATTCTCCTGTCCTCCGGGACCTCACCCGTGCTCAAGGATTCTGCAAAGATAGATGTTAAGGCCCCCGCTATTTCGTCCCTCGCTTCCCTCAGTAGCCTGGGATAGATCCCATCGGACCTGCGGACTTGTCCACCTTAATGCCTTTTAGAATACCCCAAACTTCCCCCTTCCTTATGCCGACTTGACCTAAAGTATTTAAACATCCATCCCTAGCCTCGACATCCGCCATGTCCCTCTCCTTGGTGAATACCGATGCAAAGTACTCTTTAAGAATCTCACCCACTTCCTCTGACTCCACACATAAATTCACTCTTTTGTCTTTGAGTGGGCCAATCCTTTCTCTAGTTACCCTCTTGCTCCTAATATTCGAATAAAAGGCTTTGGGATTATCCTTAACCCTGTTAGCCAAAGATATTGCATGACCGGTTTGAGCCCTCTTTATTGCACGTTTGAGATTTGTCCTACTTTCCCGATATCCCTCCAAAGCTTCATCAGTTTTAAGTATTCTAGATCTTATGTATGCGTCGTTTTTCATCTTCGCTAGTCTCACAATTCCACCCGTCATCCACGGTTCCCTACTGTTGCCTTTTCTATCCCTCATTTTCACAGGGACATGTCTGATCTGCACTCCAACCAATCTTTCCTTAAAAGACTCCGACATTTCAAATGTGGATTTATCCTTAAACAGCTGCTCCCAATCCACATTTCCCAGCTCCTGCCGAATTTTGTTATACTTGACCTTTCCCCAATTTAGCACTCTTCCTTTGGGACCACTCTCGTCTTTGCCCATTAGTATTCTAAAACTTACGGAATTATGATCACTGCTCCCAAAGTAATCGCCAACTGAAACGTCAACCACCTGGCCGGGATCATTCCCCAATGCCAGGTCCAGTATGGCCCCTTCCCGAGTTGGACTATTTACATACTCCTCTAAAAAAACTCTCCTGGAAGCTCCAAGAAATTCTGCTCCATCTCCGCCTCCAACACTACATGAGACCCATTCAATGTTGGGGAAGTTATAATTTCCCATCACGACGACCCTATTGCTCCTACATTTTTCTATAATCTGTCTGCATATTTGTACCTCGACTTCACGCTTGCTTTGGGAGGCCTGTAATAAAATCGCAACAATGTTACTGCACCCTTCCTATTTCTTAGCTCTCCCCATATTGCCTCAGTGCTCGAATGCTCCATCGTGCCCTGAATCACAGCTGTGATGTCATCTCTGACCAGTAAAGCAACTCCTCCACCCCTTTTACCTCCTTCTCTAACCCTCCTGAAGCATCGATACCTGAGATATCTGGGATATTTCGTTGCCAACCTTGCCCTTCCCTCAATCAAGTCTCAGTAACACCAATAACATCATATTCCCAGGTACTAATCCAAGCCCTAAGTTCATCTGCCTTACCAATAAATGGATGCATTTATTGGACATGTAGTTGTAAATGGATCTGACATAGTTGGGATTACGGAGATGTGCCTCCAAGGTGACCAAGGAGGGGAACTAAACATGAAATGAAATGTAAATTAAATGAAATTCGATTATTGTCACAAGTAGGCTTCAATGAGGTTACTGTGAATATACCCAGAATATATACTTAGGTTACCCAGTCGCCACATTCCGGCGCCTGTTTGGGGAGGCTGGTACGGGAACATTTAGGGCTATTCTATTGTTAGGAATGACATATCGAAGGGAAAAAAAGTGGTAGAGCTGCATTGGTAATTAAAGAAGATATTGACAAAATATTGAGGACAGCTATCAGCGTAGCTGATGTGGAATCTGTCTGGGTCAAGATAATAAACATCAAGGAGCAAAAAACATTTAAAAGGATGTTATACAGACCACCAAACCGCTGTGATAATGTTGGGACTAGCGTTGAACAGGAAATTAGAGATGCAAGTAAGAAAGGAACATCTGTGATTGTGTGTGACATTAATCTGTATGTAGATTGGGTGACTAAATTAGTCACAGTACAATAGAGGAGGAATTTCTGCAGTATGTACGGGCTGGGTTTCTGTACCAGTATGTCGAGAAACCAAAACGAAACAGGCCGCCATGGATTTGGTGTTGAGTAATAGGCAAGGATTAGCTGGCAATCTAGTTGTGAGAGAGTCCTTGTCGATGTGTTTCCATAATATGGTAGAATTCTTTATGAAGGTGAATATCGAGGTACTTGATTCTGAGACTAAGGTCCTGAACCTCAATAAAGGTAACTATGATGATACGAGGTATGAGTTGTCTGTGACGGACTAGGAAAAGTTATTGAAAGGACCGACAGTGGACAGGCAACGCCAGGCATTCAAAGAACGAAAGGGTGAACACCAAAAGTTGGTTATTCCTTTTTGTCGCAATATTAGGAACTGGTCTATGGCAAAGCCATGGTTTACAAGGGAAATTAGAGATGGTATTAGATTCAAAGAAGAGGCTACATATAAGCTAGAAGAAACAGTAAACCTGAAGTTTGTAAACAGTTCAAAGTTCAGCAAAGAGAGACCAAGGGATTGATTAAGTAGGGAAAAATACAATTTCAAAGTAAACGAGCAGGGAACAAAAAAACTGACTAAAATGTGTCTATAGGTATGTAAAGAGAAAAAGATGGACAAAACTAATGAGACCCTTTACAGTCAGAAACGGGGGAATTAGTAACAGGGAACAAAGAAATAGGTGAGGAACTAAATTCGGACTTTGCTTCTGTCTTCACAAAGGAAGACATGGATAATGTACCAGAAGTTCTGAGAAACACAAGTTGTAGTGAGGAGCTGAAGGAAGTTAGGATTAGTGAATAAATGTCTTTGGGAAATTAATGGTGCTGAAGGCGGACAAATCGCCAGGGCCTGATCATCTTCATCCCAGAGTACTTGAGCAAGTAGCGCTAGAAATAGCAGATCTATTGGAGCCCATTTCACAAAATATTTTAGACTCTGGAATGCTTCCGACAGATTGGAGGGAGTGAATAGAACCACGTTATAAAACAGGGAACTACATACCAGTGAGCGCAACGTTGGGAATAGAGAAGTTCCTGGAGTCCATAATCAAGGATTTCATAGCAGAGCATTTGGAAAGCAGTGGAATAATCGGGCAAAGTCAGCATGGACTTACGAAAGGAATTTTTAAAAAATTTTTTAAAAATGTTTTTTATTGCGTTTTTGAACAAAGTATATTTGCCGCTCCGTACACAGAATATGATATATATATATGTATATCTTTAGAAGAGAAGGGCATACACAAACATATCACGAAAAGCAAAAAGGAATATTTTTTTTAAATCAAATAACGTAAATGTTCCGGTATTATGCACCAGCTCAACAGCAGCAACTCTGTACAATTGGCAATATTATTTACAATACATAAGTAGGCATCTGTTTGTGTGTGTGTGGGGAGGGGGGGGGAGAGACTGGGGTGTAGATGTGCATTTGGGTGCCGGAGAAACAATTACAGTGAGCAATACTCGAATGGATCTGGTGTTGGTGTTGTCACGTGCTTCTCCCGGACGGATTTCGCTGCCGTTGTCGTCTCGCGTTCACCTCCGCTTCAGCCGTTCTTCCGGTCTTTCGCCTTTATTCTTTTTGTTCCCTGTTTCTGTAGATGCCAAATTTGTTATCGTTCCCCTGCCTCCCCCCCCCCCCGCCGCCACCCCCCCCCCCCCCGCTCACCTCCTTGGTTCTCCTCTATTGTTCCCTGTACCTTGCCTCTTCCCCCCTCCACACTCCGCTTCTGCCCCTCCCCCCCACCTTCTCCTGTGGTTCGCCTTTCTTTCCTCTAAGCTTTATCTGATTCCCCCCTCTCTCCCGGTTTATTGCTCCCTCTCATTCTTTGGCTACTTTCCCCTTATTCTGGGCTACCTGGCTATTTTTCTGCTTGTCCGTTGGCCACAAACAGGTTCCGGAACAATTGGGTAAATGGCTCCCAAAGCAGTGCAGCAGCGCGCACCCAACAAGGGGGAAGGCGCCAGACGGGGGAGGGGGGCACTCAATAGAGGCGGGATAGCAAACGGGGATAGGAACAGGGGAAAGAGGGACAAAGGAGGTGTATACGGGAGAGGAGGAGAAAAGGGGGTAAAGGGAGCGATGCGGGGGGGGGGGGGGGCACAGGGAGGGAGGTACCGGGGGTAGCAAAGGAAAGGATGGACAAACAAGGCTAGAAAACGAATAGCAATAGGGCGACAAGATGCTACAACCAGGGGCTCGGAACAAGGAATCGCTGCAAGCATCCACCCAGTATGTCTCTGGCGAAGGGAGACCCCAGAGTTTAGCGGGCTACACACGTGGCGGACGCACAGTGGGCGGCCATGTCTGGTGCCGTCTGGACAAATGGACGCGACGGCATGGAGAGAGCAGTGACAGTGGCCATCCTGGACGGTCCCCTCACAAAGAGAAACCCCGGAGGGCAGGGGTGAGTCCACCAGGCAAGTATGGTTCATCCCACAGTGGCGAGGGGACAGAGCCCCCCCTTCCACCTGGATAGTCACCTGGAACGTAAGAGGACAACGGCCCAGCGAAAAGGTCCAGAATCGTCACCCACCTAGGAAATATAAAGACCGACCTAGTCTTCCTCCAAGAAACACATCTGAGAGAGGTGGACTGACTGCGGGTAAGAAAGGGATGGGTTGGGGGAACCTACAATTCCTTGTATGGGTCAAGGGCCGGGGGGGGGGGGGTGGCAATGCTGATGAGCAAGAGGACGATGTTTAGGGCGACAAAGATGTTTACGGACCCGGTGGGCATGTCCAGCATGATCAGCGGGATCACGGATGGGACACCAGTAGTACTAGATAACGTGTACGTGCCCAACTGGGACGACACGAGATTCATCAAGAAGACCATGACAGAAATCCCTGACATAGCGATGCACCGACTAATCATGGGGGGGACGGGGGGAGGAGGGGGGGGAGGGAGCGGGGAGTGGGGGGGGGGGGGCGTCAACTGTGTATAAACGAGGAATACCTCAAAAATGATAAGGGAACTCGACCATTTTATGGAACAGATGGGAGCGATGGACCCCTGAAGGTACAGCCACCCAGGGGAGAAGGAGTTCACCTTCTTCTCCCCAGTACACAATGTATACACCAGAATTGACTTCTTCACGGTGAGGCAAACGGTGCTTCCGGGGATAGACAAAGTGGAATACTCTGCAATTGTGATGTCAGACCGCGCTCCACATTACATGGACGTGAGGCTGGAGACGGGTAGTGGCCAACGCCCCACATGGTGGTTGGACATTGCCAAACTAGCTGACAAGGTCTTCAATGAAAAGGTATCGCAGGTGATAGCAGAGTATACCATAACCGACGAATAACCATAACCGGGTGGTCTCACCCTCCACATTCTGGGGAGCGAAAATGGCCGTGCTAAGGGGGGAAATCATCGCTTTCAAAGTGCGAAGAGATAGGGAGGAAAGGGCGGCCATGCAGCAGCTGGTCGATTCCATACTGCAGGTTGAGCGTAAATACTCCTTGGCTCCGACCATAGAGTGCCTGGCAGAGTGGAAAGAGCTACAAAGGAACTTTGATCTGCTCTCCAACAGGAAAGCAGTGCACCAACTCCGCCAGGCACGTGGGCCCCGATACGAACACGGACACAAAGCCATCCGCCTGTTGAGTAAGCAGGCGGCCACCAGAGAAATTGCACAACTCAGAAATACGAGAGGCACATTAGAAATAGAACCAGAAAAGATCATCAAAACCTTCAAGGCCTTTTACCAACGGCTGTACACCTCAGAGCCCCCAATGGGGGAGTCCGGGATGAAACGATTCCTTGATGGACTGGACATATCAGTCGTGGCGAAGGGCAGAAAACGGGGCCTGGAAGCACCACTAGCACTGGGAGCGATCATGGAAAGCATTAGCTCCATGCAGGCGGGGAAGGCACCGCGACCAGACCGGATCCCGGCGAACTTCTACAAAATATTTGCCCCGCACCTGCGGGAGATGTTCACGGACTCGCTAGCGAGGGGCACACTGCCGGCCACGCTAGCACAGGCCTCAATCTCTCTGAAACCTAAGAAAGATAAAGACCCAACGGAATGTGGGTCATACAGACCCATCTCACTGCTGAACGCAGATGCCAAAATATTGGCCAAATTCCTAGCCAAAAAGCTGGAAGTCTCCGTACCAGAAGTGGTCGCAGAGGACCAGACGGGTTTTGTCAAAGGTAGGCAGCTAACCTCGAACATCAGGTGCCAGCTAAACGTGAAAATGACCCCCTCCGGGGCGAGAACACCAGAGGAGATCGCCTCCCGAGACGCAGAAAAGGACTACGAGAAGAGTCCAATGGAAATACATCATAGAGACAGCTCTGTTCAACTACTTACTTACCTTGAAGGTCAGCTGTTTAGTTCGGGAGAGAGAGCCGGGACCTTAGAAACAGCGCGGGAATTTGAAAAAGCGCGGAGCTGCGAGGCAGAGGGGACCGTTTAAAAGGTCGCTGACTGGGTGAGGTAAGTACTGATTGACGACTTACTTACCTTGCAGGTCAGCTGTTTAGTTCGGGAGAGAGAGCCGGGACCTTAGAATCAGCGCGGGAATTTGAAAAAGCGCGGGAGCTGCGAGGCAGAGGGGACCGTTTAAAAGGTCGCTGCCTGGGTGAGGTAAGTACTGATTAACAACTTACTTACCTTGCAGGCCCAGTCGATTTCAGAAGGAGCGGAGCAGGCTAGTCCATTTCAGCGGGGGCAGTGCGGAAGTGATTTCTGGGAGGTAAGTCTCTCCTTTAAATTTAAAAAAAAAAAAAAATTTAATTTTAGTGTTTAAGGTGGGAACAGGAAGTCGACCCGCGGACTTCTGGGAAGACCCTCACCAATAAATTCTGGTGGAGAGGAAATCCGAGACACTACACGTGTAGTGTCTCCCACCCGCCCTCCTCCTCTAACCTAATAATAAAACCCATTGGTGTGAGGTAAGTACCATATTTTATTATTGTTATTAATATTTTTTCTTGTTTTTAAAAGTTAATTTAGTTGTTAGCCAGATCTTGGTAGAAAGTTAGAGGGATGGCAGGGAAGGGAGTGCAATGTTCCTCCTGCAGGATGTTTGAGGTGAGGGATGCCGTTAGTGTCCCTGCTGATTTTACCTGCAGGAAGTGCTGCCATCTCCAGCTCCTTCAAGACCGAGTTAGGGAATTGGAGCTGGAGTTGGAAGAACTTCGGATCATTCGGGAGGCAGAGGGGGTCATAGATAGCAGCTTCAGGGAATTAGTTACACCAAAGATTGGAGATAGATGGGTAACTGTAAGAGGGACAGGGAAAAAGCAGTCAGTGCAGGGATCCCCTGCGGTCGTTCCCCTGAGAAACATGTATACCGCTTTGGATACTTGTGGGGGGGGGGACTTACCAGGGGTAAGCCATGGGGTACGGGCCTCTGGCACGGAGTCTGTCCCTGTTGCTCAGACGGGAAGGGGGGAGAGGAGCAGAGCATTAGTAATTGTGGACTCGATAGTCAGGGGCACAGATAGGAGATTTTGTGGGAGCGTGAGAGACTCACGTTTGGTATGTTGCCTCCCAGGTGCAAGGATACGTGATGTCTCGGATCGTGTTTTCCGGGTCCTTAAGGGGGAGGGGGAGCAGCCCCAAGTCGTGGTCCACATTGGCACTAACGACATAGGTAGGAAAGGGGATAAGGATGTCAGGCAGGCTTTAAGGGAGCTAGGATGGAAGCTCAGAACTAGAACAAACAGAGTTGTTATCTCTGGGTTGTTGCCCGTGCCACGTGATAGTGAGATGAGGAATAGGGAGAGAGAGCAATTAAACACGTGGCTACAGGGATGGTTCAGGCGGGAGGGATTCAGATTTCTGGATAACTGGGGCTCTTTCTGGGGAAGGTGGGACCTCTACAGACAGGATGGTCTACATCTGAACCTGAGGGGCACAAATATCCTGGGGGGGGAGATTTGTTAGCGCTCTTTGGTGGGGGGGGGGGGGGGGGGGGGGTTTAAACTAATGCAGCAGGGGCATGGGAACCTGGATTGTAGTTTTAGGGTGAGGGAAAATGAGAGTATAGAGGTCAGGAGCACAGATTTGACGTCGCAGAAGGGGGCCAGTGTTCAGGTAGGTGGTTTGAAGTGTGTCTACTTCAATGCCAGGAGTATACGAAATAAGGTAGGGGAACTGGTAGCATGGGTTGGTACCTGGGACTTCGATGTTGTGGCCATTTCGGAGACATGGATAGAGCAGGGACAGGAATGGATGTTGCAGGTTCCGGGGTTTAGGTGTTTTAGTAAGCTCAGAGAAGGAAGCGAAAGAGGGGGAGGTGTGGCGCTGCTAGTCAAGAGCAGTTTTACGGTGGCGGAGAAGATGCTAGATGGGGACTCATCTTCTGAGGTAGTATGGGCTGAAGTTAGAAACATGAAAGGAGAGGCCACACTGTTGGGAGTCTTCTATAGGCCTCCAAATAGTTCTAGGGATGTAGAGGAAAGGATGGCGAGGATGATCCTGGATAAGAGCGAAAGTAACAGGGTAGTTATTATGGGAGACTTTAACTTTCCAAATATTGACTGGAAAAGATATAGTTCGAGTACATTAGATGGGTCGTTTTTTGTACAGTGTGTGCTGGAGGGTTTCTTGACACAGTTTGTTGACAGGCCAACAAGAGGCGAGGCCACATTGGATTTGGTTTTGGGTAATGAACCAGGCCAGGTGTTGGATTTGGAGGTAGGTGAGCACTTTGGGGACAGTGACCACAATTCGGTGACGTTTACGTTAAGGATGGAAAGGGATAAGTATACACCGCAGGGCAAGAGTTATAGCTGGGGGAAGGGAAATTATTATGCCATTAGACGTGACTTGGGGGGGGAATAAGGTGGAGAAGTAGGCTGCAAGTGTTGGACACACTGGATAAGTGGAGCTTGTTCAAGGATCAGCTACTGCATGTTCTTGATAAGTATGTACCGGTCAGGCAGGGAGGAAGGTGCCGAGCGAGGGAACCGTGGTTTACCAAAGAAGTGGAATATCTTGTTAAGAGGAAGAAGGAGGCCTATGTGAAGATGAGGTGTGAAGTTTCAGTTGGGGCGATGGATAGTTACAAGGTAGCGAGGAAGGATCTAAAGAGAGCGCTAAGACGAGCAAGGAGGGGACATGAGATGTATTTGGCAGGAAGGATCAAGGAAAACCCAAAAGCTTTCTATAGGTATGTCAGGAATAAGCGAATGACTAGGGAAAGAGTACGACCAGTCAAGGACAGGGATGGGAAGTTGTGTGTAGAGTCTGAAGAGATAGGCGAGATACTAAATGAATATTTTTCGTTAGTATTCACTCAGGAAAAAGACAATGTTGTGGAGGAGAATGCTGAGCTCCAGGTAAATAGATTAGATGGCATTGAGGTACGTAGGGAAGAGGTGTTGGCAATTCTGGACAGGCTGAAAATAAATATGTCCCCGGGACTTGATGGGATTTATCCTAGGATTCTCTTGGAGGCCAGGGAAGAGATTGCTGGACCATTGGCTTTGATTTCTATGTCATCATTGGCTACAGGAATTGTGCCAGAGGACTGGAGGATTGCAAATGTGGTCCCTTTGTTCAAAAAGGGGAGCAGAGACAACCCCGGCAACTATAGACCGGTGAGCCTCACGTCTGTAGTGGGTAAAGTCTTGGAGGGGATTTTCAGAGACAAGATTTATAATCATCTAGATAGGAATAATATGATCAGGGATAGTCAGCATGGCTTTGTGAAGGGTAGGTCATGCCTCACAAACCTTATCGAGTTCTTTGAGAAGGTGACTGAACAGGTAGACGATGGTAGAGCAGTTGATGTGGTGTATATGGATTTCAGCAAAGCGTTTGATAAGGTTCCCCACGGTAGGCTATTGCAGAAAAGACGGAGGCTGGGGATTGAGGGTGATTTAGAGATGTGGATCAGAAATTGGCTAGCTGAAAGAAGGCAGAGGGTGGTGGTTGATGGGAAATGTTCAGAATGTAGTTCAGTCACAAGTGGAGTACCACAAGGATCTGTTCTGGGGCCGTTGCTGTTTGTCATTTTTATCAATGACCGAGAGGAAGGCGCAGAAGGGTGGGTGAGTAAATTTGCAGACGATACTAAAGTCGGTGGTGTTATCGATAGTGTGGAAGGAAGTAGCAGGTTACAGAGGGATATAGATAAGCTGCAGAGCTGGGCTGAGAGGTGGCAAATGGAGTTTAATGTAGAGAAGTGTGAGGTGATTCACTTTGGAAGGAATAACAGGAATGCGGAATATTTGGCTAATGGTAAAGTTCTTGAAAGTGTGGATGAGCAGAGGGATCTAGGTGTCCATGTACATAGATCCCTGAAAGTTGCCACCCAGGTTGATAGGGTGGTGAAGAAGGCCTATGGAGTGTTGGCCTTTATTGGTAGAGGGATTGAGTTCCGGAGTCAGGAGGTCATGTTGCAGCTGTACAGAACTCTGGTACGGCCGCATTTGGAGTATTGCGTACAGTTCTGGTCTCCGCATTATAGGAAGGACGTGGAGGCTTTGGAGCGGGTGCAGAGGAGATTTACCATGATGTTGCCTGGTATGGAGGGAAAATCTTATGAGGAAAGGCTGATGGACTTGAGGTTGTTTTCGTTGGAGAGAAGAAGGTTCAGAGGAGACTTAATAGAGGCATACAAAATGATCAGGGGGTTGGATAGGGTGGACAGTGAGAGCCTTCTCCCGCGGATGGAAATGGCTGGCACGAGGGGACATAGCTTTAAACTGAGGGGTAATAGATATAGGACAGAGGTCAGAGGTAGGTTCTTTACGCAAAGAGTAGTGAGGCCGTGGAATGCCCTACCTGCTACAGTAGTGAACTCGCCAACATTGAGGACATTTAAAATTTTATTGGATAAACATATGGATGATAATGGTATAGTGTAGGTTAGATGGCTTTTGTTTCGGTGCAACATCGTGGGCCGAAGGGCCTGTACTGCGCTGTATTGTTCTATGTTCTATCATAGAGACACTGGAGCGGCTCGGGCTTGGAACAGGGTTCACCTCCTGGGTAAACCTCCTATACAACACTCCCATGGCGAGCGTACGGACCAACAACACCAACTCCCGATACATCCAACTGCACAGGGGCACCAGACAAGGATGCCCACTGTTCCCGCTGCTGTTCGCTCTAGTGATCGAACCACTAGCAATTACGCTCAGAGCAGCAAAAAGCTGGAGGGGGATCCGAAGGGGAGGCAGAGAGCACAGAGTTTCACTCTATGCAGATGACCTACGCCTCTAGATTTCGGACCCACAGAGCAGCATGGACGGAATCATCGCGCTCCTGAAAGAGTTTGGCGCCTTCTCGGGCAACACACTCAACATGAGCAAAAGCGAGACCTTCCCACAAGGAGGGTGGCAGCGCTAACGGGACTGCCGTTGAAACAAGCCCAACACAAATTGCGCGACATCGGGATGCAAATAGTGCAGGACTGGGCGGTATCCACAAATGGAACTTCACCAGTCTGACAGAGGAAGTAAAGAAGGACCTGCAAAGATGGAACACACTCCCACTCTCCCTCACGGGGAGAGTCCAGACGATCACAATGAACGTGCTGCCCAGGTACCTCATTCTACTTAGATCCATTCCGATATACATCCCCAAGGCATTTTTCAAAGCACTAACAAACTAATTATGGCTTTAGCATGGGTGGGGTGGGGGGGGGGCGGGGGTGGTGCTAGGATCCCAAAGAAGGTCCTGCAAAAGAACAAAATCCTGGGGGTGGGGTGGTTCTCCCAAACCTACAACTCTACCACTGGGCGGCGACGGCTACGCGAATACGGGGATGGATCAAGGAGCCAGAAGCCGAGTAGGTGGGCGTCGAAGAGGCCTCCTGCAAGGGGACCTCCCTCCGGGTGCCCGCCACGGCAGAACTCCCATCCCCACCCAAAAAACACTCCAGCAGCCCGGTGGTGATAGCCTCCCGCCAGTCCTGGAATCAACTACGGCAGCAATATGGCCTGACCAAAATATCAGACAAAGATCCCATCTGGAGCAACCATCCGTTCACACCAGCGCTAACTGACGCCACCTTTAAAACGTGGTGACAGGACGTAGGGTCACTGACAGTCAGGGACCTATATACGGATGGCAGGATCGCAACACTTGGCGAACTGATGGAGACATTTCAGCTAGCCAGGAGGAATTACTAATGTACCTGCAACTCACAAACCTCCTACGAAAGGAGAGAAGGACGTACCTACAACCGCCACGACAGACATGACTGGAAGAGTTACTGGACGCAAGCATCCCAGATAAAAGGAACTGCAGCGACATGCATGACCGACTGGTAGAAAAGGCCGACACCGCACTGGCCGAAACAAGTAAGAAATAGGAGGAAGACCTGCGGATTGAAATGGGGTGGGGTCTCTGGAGCAAAGCACTGCATTGAGCAAACTCCACCTCCAGGTGTGCAAGGCTCAGCATGACGAAACTAAAAGTGGTACATAGAGCCCACTTTTAACAAGAACTCGTGTGAGTAAGTTCTTCATGGAGGTGGACGATAGATGCCAATTGTGCAAAGGAGGCCCGGCCAACCACGCCCACATGTTCTGCTATTGCCCCAAACCTGCTGGGTAATGGACAGTCTTCTTCGAGGCAATGTCCAAAGTGGAAGCGATGAGGTTGGAGCCATGCCCGAAAGTGGCGATCTTCAGGGTTTCACACCAGCCAAATCTATTCCGGGGGAAGAGGGAGGACGCCCTTGCCTTTGCCTCCTTGATCGTCCGCCTAAGCTGCAGACTGGCTGTCGGACCTCTTAGAATCTCGCTATGAGAACTTCAATATCGCCATCCGAGGGTCAGGCGACGGCTTCCGCAGAATGTGGGAGCCATTCCCCAAATTGTTCCGGGGCCTGTTTGTGGCCAAGGAATAAGCAGAAGTATAACCAGGTAGCCAAGAATCAGGGGGAAGTAGCCAAGGCGGGGTAGGGAGGGATAGACCGGGGGAGGAGTGAGGGGGAATAACAGCTAAACCCAAGAGAAAAGAAAGGCGAACCACAGAAGAAGGGGAGGGTAAGGGGGCAGACGGGACGAGGGGAAGAGGGAGGAGACCGGATGCAATAGAGGGGAACCAGGGGAGGCAAGAGACTGACAGCCGGAGGGAGGGCACGTGAAACTATAACAAAATTAGCATCTACAGGAGCAGAGAACAAGGAAAATACGGGCGAAAGATGGGGCGAGCGGCTGAAGCGGAGGTGATCGCGAGACGACAACGGCAGTGAAAACCGGGAGAAGCAAGCGACAACATCAACACCAGGTCCATTCACGTATTGTCCTCTGTAATTGTTATGTAATTGTTCCCGGGCACCCAAATGTACATGTACCTCCCCAGTCCCCCCCCCCATAAAGAGATGCCTACTTATGAGCTAGATATAATGTTGCTGTTGTTGAGCTAGCACATAATACACTTCCAGTTATTGTATTCCTTTTTTTTTGCTTTGTGTTTTGTGCGATTTCCCTTCTCTTCTGTGTATATATATATTTTGTTCAAATCCCCCCAGAAAACAATTATTTTAAAAATGTGTACATGTGCATTGCATAGCAAGATTCCAGAAAACACCTCAGCTGGGGCATGGAGACAGGAGAACATCCCATGTCCTGTGTCTCTCTCTTAACAACCTCCCACTCAACCCCCCCCCCCCATCTATTTCCCCCATTAGTCCACCAATTCACTGACGACAAATCACAGTGGTGTTTTTATCATTTTATTTGAGAAGAATTATGCAGAGAAATAGCTGCAGATAGAGAGACACATGTGGTGGTGGGTGGGAGAGGGAGGGACACAGATTGCGGAAGAAATCATGAGACAGAGAGAGAAGAAGCTGTTCATTCCCTCATTCCCTCATTATCCGATCGACTGTCTGAGGATTGCAGTTCTTGTAATGTTACACTTTCTGAAACGATGCAACTGGTCAGTGAC